>NC_077234.1:171979154-172672438 GCF_027887165.1 Monodelphis domestica
CTATCTTATTGGATATCCATTTTTTCCCCATGAAATAATATACCCAGTTATTCTTGTTAGGTGACTTTGGGTTGTAAACCAAGATGTTTCTCTTTTCTGAATATCATATTAATGACTTATGATTCTTTAATGCAGGATTCGTCCTGTTGGATCTTGATTGTAATTATATTTGACTTTTCTTCCCTAGCTGCTTGAAGAGTTTCTCCTTATCTTGAATCTTAGTCACTTGAATTCAGCTATTATATTCCTGGAAGTTGTCATTTGAGAATTTATTTCTGGAGGTGATCTGTGAATTCTATTAATTTCAATTTTATTTTCTTGTTCAAGGATATCTTCAGAGTTTTCTTTGATGATTTTTTATATTGTGACATCCAAGCTTTTTTTTTTTTTTATCATGGCTTTCAAGCAGTCCAATAATTCTGACATTGTTTCTCCTGGATCTATTTTGAAGATTATTTTGTTTTGTTTTGTTTTGTTTTTTTAAATAGGCAACTTCATGTTTTCTTCTCTTTTTCATTCTTTAAAAAATTTGTTTTGTTTCTTGATTTCTCTTGAAATCATTCATTCCTAGCTGCTCAATTCTAATTTTTAAGATTTTATATTCCTCCATCAGCTTTTGAGTTTCCTTTTTCATTTCTTCCAATTTCTATTCTTCACATTTCCTTTGCCTCTCTTACTTGGTTTTTGAAGGGGTTTTTTTCATGCTCTTCCAGAATCTTTGTCCAATCCATATTTTTCTTTTGGACTTTGCATGTGTTTGCTTTCCTTTCACTGTCCCCTTTTGTGTCTGTACCTTGCTCTTTGTCTCCATACAAATTCTTTAGATTTAGATTTTTTTGTGGGTGTTTGCTCATTTTTCCTACCTTCTTATAGGTAGGCTCTATTATTTGGGAGATTAGGGTACCCTCTTAAACTTTGATCCTTCCTTTATCCTACCCTTAGCTTATTTTCTCAGTTTCTATGTGTTTTAGTTCTTTGGAGATAGCATGATGGCCTGAGGCCTGGGAGTTCTGAGGACCTCCTTCCAATGAGAATTCAGTTAATTCTTGAGATTCTGATAGCTTTCAGTCTTACTTCAAACTTGTGCATAAACTTTTTATCTCACCCTGAACTTGATCAATTCAAGGGTTGCTCAAATTCTAATCCCAGGCTTCAGCACAAGTTTTTGGTCTCACTGTGTATGTACTTGATCCAGTTATGCACATGTTTGATTGCCCTTTCCTGAAGTTCTGCCCTGAGCCCCTGGCAAAGAGTTTCAGAATCCTCTCTTGGATCAATCAACTACCCCAGACTAGGACCTACTAGGACCTATGTTCTCACCACAGGACCAGATTGGGACTCCTGGTTTCCCTCTGGGCCCACACAGATCAGCTCAATTCAGCACAGACTGAACTTGGCTGGGATTCTTGACTTCACCACAGGCTTTAATCCTTAAGGGATATGCATTGGCTTGGACCTCTATTTGCCCAGGCAGGGACTTAGAGTCAGAATTTTGGCTTGAGCTCAGGTTCAGAATCTCGAACAGCAGATGTGGAGTGGGATTGTGTGTTTTTCTCTTGGCTCGCTCTTTACTCCTTGCTATAGTCTTGCTGACTGTGCTCCCCTCTCACCCCAGTGCCCCAAATGTTCTCTGCCTACCTTTTAAGTCTTTCTTTTCTTGAAAGTTGTTTATGTCTGTCTCCTTGTTGGCTATTTTACTCCTTTATTCATTTTGGGGATTTTAATATTGGTTGGAGAGAATTTTTATGTTGATTTTGAGCTTCTGTGCTCTACTCTGCCATGTTGGCCCTGTACTTGTTTTTGCAAGAATTTAGTTATATTTTAAAGATGTATAACTGTAAATGTAAAAACTCAGAGATTAATAATTTATGACAAATATATGAGATTTTGTATACACATACATGCAAAAAAATATGTGCCTGTACTTATTTGTGTATAAAAACAAATATTTTATAAGGAGCAAATAAATATTTAAGTATTCATGTACATATGTATACATGCACATGTATGTGCTTACATATATTTGTAGAGAGACATATCCTTCTACATACCTTTATGCAAACAGTGTGAAGGACAGAGAAAGAGAAATATTCAGCTATCATTTGAGGTTCACAATTCTCTGTATATATTATTGCAGTGGATCCTTACAACAATACTTTGAAGTAGGTGGTGATATCTCAATTTTAGACATGAGGAAACTGAAATATACAGATGTCAAGTGACTTACTAGAGCCCACACAAAAGACTCAGGACTTCTTGACTTCAAGTTCACTGCTTTAGCCTGTGCAATCTGTAATGTTCTTTGGAACCCCAAGTCTTGGAACTTCAGACTAGATCTTGATTTGTGGGGATGCTAGTTTTCACCACTTTTAAGGTTCATTCTAACTCTAAATCTATGGTCTTTTGAATAAACCAGGCCTTAAGGACTTTCCATATAGTTTCCTATTTTTCCCTGAAGGCACTTTTGGACCATGTAAAAAGCATTATATTAGGTTTGAAGAATGCATCTGAACAGCAGAAAAATCCAAGCAATCTCCTGTAACACTTTGTCTATCATACTTATTTTGATTTTAATCAAATATAGTCTTTTATTATGCATCCTTTCATCACTGTCATATTTTTCCAAAAATATTAAAAGCTTTTTAATAGCAAAGACATACACTCTTTGTAGTTTAAACCGTGATGTGAATAGAGTGGCATAAATAGAGTAGCATAAATAGGTTGGAATAAATACTTAGTTCCTATTTAATCATGGACTAGAAGAAAATAGCAATGGATCTGTGCATGACCCTTAATTATTTCTACTGGTTCTACAAATATATTTTCTACTAATTTTTATAATTTTAATAGCAATGCCAGTTGGACATTCAAATGTTAAGATATGTCAAGACAATTCCTAAATTTCACTTCTTTTTAATTGATTCAGAAAGATACACAAATTAGCAATTGTCCCTTTGTCTAGTACCTAAGGGAAGAAAATAAAACTAATCACTAAGGAATTTTACCGTTAGAAGGTAAAACTTTAAATAAAAAACAGACATGTATAATTCATTCAAAAAGAGGTATTGCCTCCATCTTTTCCATCTTAATGAAGTTTAATAGTTTATCCTGTACTACCAGGGTAATGATTACTTTTAGCCCTATGTAGCATTTTGGTGTGTGAAATTGTATTCGTACTTGTTTGAAGTAGTAGCCCGTTTTAGAAGTTCAAATAAAAAAGTATTATTTATTTTGCCACCTGAAGTAATCATGGTTAAGGAAGAGAGTGTTAAGGAAGCTCTACAATATGATATTATCCCTAGTATAGAAAGAGAAACCCAGGACACTGACATGTTAGGATGTAAGGGCTATAAGGCCCTGGCCCATATAGGTGAGGATCTTAAGATATAAAATTTATTCTTCACTGTCTGGGAAGTATCTCATGTGGGTAAAGGTATTTCTGGGATCTGAAAGAGGCCTAATCTCTAGGATTCCTTTTATGATTCCTAATTATTCCTAATTTTAAGGTAAATTTAATTTTTTTCTGACAATTTAATTGTAAATATTAGCAGAATTATTTAAATTTATCAGGGGAAAAGTTCTAGTGAACTTATTTTATTTGTGCTTCTGCACTACATAATAAAATAAGATCTATCCTTCCAAGGCAAAGCAAAAACTATTTTTATGTGTATTTGAGGTCCACATTATAAATAATCTCCAGAGGAGATTGCAACAAATGAAGGACTACTATGCCATTTTATTTAAAGTAGCCAACCCTTCCAGGAGAAAACCAGAAGAACACTGGATTTTTGATTGACTTAGGGATTAATCAATCAGTCAAAACTAAGTTGATTTCTTCAGAAAATTTTGTGTGGAAAAAAATTAAGATCTAGAAATTTAATTTTATAAATCTTTTCTAAAATCAGTTATCTTATTGTTTTATAAATATATTTGATATTATTGTGAAGATATTATTTTCCCTTAAAAATGAGCATTTTCATAAAAATGAAATATTGAAGACTTATGTTTCCACAAGTAACTCTTGTATACATTAGCAAGTTTACTTCTAGTAAAAAAAATGGTAAAATATACCAACTCTGTACTCCTGAACTTTTTAGCCTGCTTTTGTCATGCTGTCCATAATTAGCTCCTATCTCTGTTTAAGGGTCTTGCGTTTGAAGCAATAACTAATGTTACTGAACTTATTTTTCCTGCTGTTTCTATGCATCTGGTATTTGCTGAATCTTGTACCTCCAGGCTCTACTGGTTCTATTTCAACTATTATTATTTTGTATTTCCATATCCTTTAAAATATTGTTGAAAACTATGGTTGTCTTCTCAGAATTAATTTTAACAAATATATAAAATAAAATTCTTAAGAATTCAAAAGAAAGTGAATATTTGAAATAGTTTATTGTTTTTAAATTCATCTGCTTTGTGTTGTTATCTTGCTACTGTAATTCATTGATGAACCAGTGTTTTTTATTTTAACAACTTAATAAAATAGCTATTTCCAATATTATATTCATTTTGATGAGGAGAAAATGGGTTCTGGATGAATTCAGGAATTTCCCTTAGCTATAATTAAGGGGAAGATTGCTCTTTTAGCTACACTCCCTCTTCTCCCAAATACTTCCTCCAAAGCTTTCTCAACAGACACTACACTGCTTTGGGGACCATACCATAGAGGAACTTTCTCTTTGGAAAGCTTTACACCTGTTTTTCACTTTTCATTTTTCTTGCACTTTTCCCCTTTAGGTCAAAATTTACCAAGACCCTTTTGGTGGTAAAATCCTATAACTAAGAGGCCTCATATTGTATTTCTGAAATATCTGAAAAATGGAGAACAGTACCTTTGAGAGCTGGTGCAAAGTGCTCAGATTATGAGAGGTTCCTAGTAGCCTATGAAGATTCAGAAGACTAGAACTCATAATTTTAGCATGGCTCTTAGAAATACAGATGGAATATATTTGCCACTTGCCTTTTTGTATTAACTCTATGTACTATGTGACAATGCTTTTTTTTCTTTATTTTTCCTAAATCTCATTGCACAAACATGAAAAACCATATATGGGTAGTAAGTTTCCTTAAAATATGCTGCTGCATGCCATCCAGATAGTTATTGCATAATTGCCTTTCCCTGGTGTAATTATACAATTATTTAAATGAAAACTGATTTGCTACCACCTGTGTGAGATGATTTTCTGGACGTGCTATAGAAGCTGTCTTTGAATAAAAGTCTGAAATATTGTTCAGTTCTAGGATATACAGCATAAACAACTCGGGGGAAAGTTATAACAAGGAAATATAATGAATCTAAGGTGAGGACTGATTCTGTGTGAATGCTATAATTACACAGGAGATCTATATTTTATAAATTGTGATATTTATTTGAATTTTTATTGCATGAACTTGAAAGTCAAAGAATATGTGGTCTTCTAGAAACTGAAAAGATATAACTATAGAAGGCAATGGAGAGATATATGGTAGATGTGAGCAGACTGCAGACTGTTATAAATGAGGACTGATGAAAAAGAATTAAGTAAAGGATATTATTAAAGGTATAAGCAAAAAATATCACATGAGAAAAGTGAGAAATGATCAGCTGTTTGCTTCATAGGTTTCCTTAATATGTCAAAAGAAAATATGGAAGATTCCTAGTCCTGTGGGTGGACACTTCATGGAAAAAGTATGGAAGTATTTGCACAAGAACTATATAAGTTGGGAGGGCATAGATGATATGGGAGCTAAAACATTGGAGGGAATGTGTAAATCAATGAAATTGCAGATCATATGTACATTTCAGTATGATTATACTTATAGTTCAAAAAGACTTGGTTATGTAGTTTTAAATTTAAAAATTTAAAATTTAGAATTTAAAAATCAAGAAAATAAAGTTAATAACATTTATTTGCATCTATTTGCAAAGCTATGTAGTATTCAGAGTATGATAGATGTATGTTTTAGTTAAACTATTTAAAAGGGAGCACTTTGGAAACAGACAATGTTTAATAAATATTTCTCAAATTGAATTTTATAATATCCTGATTTTTCTGATCATTTTATTAAAAAGTTCTTGCTATTTTAATTACTTTGGGGATTTACTGATTCGTATACTCCAATCACAACAAAATACTACAGCTTAAGTAGCCTATCTTCTTGACCTATTGAAGCAAAACAAAACAGAACTCACAAAATCACCTCTGCTATTCAACTTTCTAGTGGTTCTCAGAAATTAGGTAGACTATTTAATGACAAAATACCTACTCTCCATAACTAGATGAGCACTCAATCCATTTTTTCAGTGTAATTGAAATTCATATGGCTTTTTTCTATACAAACATGGCCTTTAACAAATCAGAATCATTTGAACTACTAATATGCAGGGATAATTTCTATAGTATAGAAATATTTAATTAGATAATATAACATATTTTAAAATTGGGGCAATGTTAACTTAGATTTCCTATTCCTTATAGACAGAGAAACTTCCTTTATGGGGTCATTGAAGAAGATTAATTAAAAAAAATCCCTACTATTCAATGGTAGAGTAACTCTTGTGAATTAGTACCAATTTTACTCATATGGTCATTCAGTGATGGCAGTCATGTTCGACACTTTGTGACTACATTGTGGCGAAGATTCTGGATATCTTTGTTGTTTTCTTCTCTAGCTCATTTTACAAATAAGGAACTGAGACAAATAATTAAGTTACTTGCCCAGGGTTACAGAGCTAGTACATGTCTGAGACCACATTGAAACTCAGTAAGAAAAGTCTTTTTGATTCAAGGCCTGGCACTCTATCTACTGTGCCACCTAGCAATCTCTTTTATATATTAATATACTCCATTTTGAAAATCCATCTATCCTTTTGTACTATGAATGAAAGAAGATTAAAACTTGAAGCAAAGGCTTTTTATCTCTAGAATTTCTAAATTCCCCATTATTGACCAAAATCAGTGATTTTAGAGTTTTTTCTCAGTCACCATCAGTTTCAGGAGAACACCTGGAAGAGCAACTGAGTCATTTTTTATATTGACCAGGCAAACTCCAGCCAAATTAAGGAAACTGGAATGTTAAGAGTTTATTATCCTTCGAGTGCTCAAACTGCTATATTGCATTTTCTTGAACTGTTTATTTCAATATTGGCAAATGCAGTGCATCTACATCAACCTCACATTCAGATCAACCTCCATGATCCATTGAATCACTCAAACAATTAGTGCATTTTGTTTTAAAAAATCACTTACTCAAGTTGACTGTTAAATAAATGATTACTTGTGGTCCTTTTTTAGAACTAGCCACTTCTAAACAACCTGATTAGGAAACTATGTCTGTACATGCCTATGCAAGGAACAACTCATAATGGAGAGCCCATTGGTGTAGTAAAATTCAATAATGGTTTGGTCTTTGTATAAGGCCCTTCTAAGTAGGTAGAAAAATTGGCAATATGCATCTTCTTGAAATCAAGAATATTCTGCCAGAACATAAAGATGCTTCTCAGAGGAAATTTCCTGGTAATATTAAATGCCAACCAAAGAAGATTAATCACTTACACTTGAATTATAGAAATATTTTTCACATCTTTGGAGTTTGCCTTTCATAGGGGAAACAAGTAAAATGACACAGAAATTTGTGAGCTCAAGAGGCAATTATTTTATCAAATTGAATTTCCATCTAATTAAATATTTCTTTTTTCTATTAGAAATTTTAAGTGCTAATTGGAGTTCAGATGTAGGAGTCAGGAACCAGAATTTTCACTTGAATATCAGTTGCTCCTTTCCTCATAATGGTTCAAAATTTATGTAGCCTTTAAGTAGGTTACAAGTACTAATGAAAATGAAGAGCCATTAGTTGGAATTCAAAAGTATACTTGTGCTAGGGTGAAAAAATGGTAACCATTTAGGAGAAACTGATTTGATTCTTTAGTTTTAACAAAGATATTTACCCAAATTCTAATCATTCTCAAATTGGATCCATAATAATGACTTTAATTTGATTTTATATTTAACTACAAGGAGTTTGTAGGGTAGGAGAATAGTACAAAAGCAGACTCACAAAGTTTGCAATAAATGATTTTAGCTAAGTAAGAATCCATGTCTCAATGAAGCACTATCTTAATTATAGAAATGAAGTATAGAGAGAAACAAATTATATGAGATCAAGTTTCAGGAGCTAATGAGAAAAAAAAAGTTCTGTTCTAAGATATTCTATGCTGTATTAAAGGATTAAGACCAAATATAACTTCCATATGAAGAATCCAAAAAAGAGATACATTCCCCTCACCTAAGTTTTCATTGCTCTAGAGAAGTTGTACATATATAGTTGTACTGATTAATGCATTCCCTATTTCTCCAGCATCACTCAGTTTAAAAATATTAATAATCGATTTCCGGTTAAGATGGCGGCTTAGAGAAAGCTGAAGTTCAGATCTCCGGAAAACCCTTCCCGACCGATCTCAAACTAGAAGCTCCTAAGGCGCCGAAATTCAAAACGATCAACAGCACAGACCCTGGGAACCCTCCTCCTGGACCTGGACCCGGTTCAAAAGGTACGGCTCCCCTTAAAAGCCAAAACCCGAGATCCCTCGGACCTCAGGGGTAGGAGCGCAGAGTCCAAGACTCCGGAAGCGGCAGCCGCGCCGGGCTGAGAGAGCAGGGTCTGAGGAACAACAACCCTCAGGGTCTTCT
Organism: Monodelphis domestica; assembly: GCF_027887165.1. Classification (NCBI taxonomy): domain Eukaryota; kingdom Metazoa; phylum Chordata; class Mammalia; order Didelphimorphia; family Didelphidae; genus Monodelphis; species Monodelphis domestica. The sequence goes on from NC_077234.1 coordinate 171,987,824, forward strand.
ACCCAAGTCCCAGTCCGGGTGAAAGTTACTGCCTGGGGCCTCCGCTGCAGAGAGCTGGTCAAAACAACAGCAACACGCAGGGCGGGCAAGACAGCCTCACGGGCTGGATCCTGCTATCCAAGTCTCAGGGAAAGTCTGTGCTCTCGGAGCTTGGGGAAGCGGCAGCCCATCCCCCCGCAGGCCGACGAAACAGCCTCACGGCCAGGGATTCGGAAGGCAACTTCCGGAAATCGAGCCAGGGGGAGAGTGTGGCCTCATGGTCCGACCCTTCCATTCCAGTTCCAGTGAGGCATATTCAGTTTAACCCAGGGAACGCTCATAGAACCAACATCTGCCCAGGACTAAAGCCTCTGATCACCAGACAAAGACAAGAAAAGCCAATCCTCCACGTTCAGAGATGACAAATTCCACAGAAGCACAGAAGCCCCAAAATACCAAGAAAAATAAGAAGAAAGGGGCGACTCTGGACACATTCTATGGAGCCAAAATACAAAATACAGAGCAGATAGAAGAAGATATACAAGAAAATTCTCCAAAATCTTCCAAAGGAAATAGAAACTCTCCACAAACCCATGAAGAATTTGAATCAGAAAGGACCAAAAAGATGGAAGCCCTCTGGGAGGAAAAGTGGGAAATGATGCAAAAGAAATTCACGCATCTACAAAACCAGTTTGACCAAACTGTAAAAGAAAACCAGGCTTTAAAGCAAGAACTAATAAAGCAAAGCCAAAACACCAAGAAATTAGAAGAGAACATAAAATATCTCACCGACAAGGTGATAGATCTGGAAAACAGGGGGAGAAGAGAAAATTTAAGAATAATTGGACTCCCAGAAAAGCCAGAAATAAACACCAAACTGGACATGGTGATACAAGATATAATCAAAGAAAATTGCCCAGAGATTCTAGAACAAGGGGGCAATACATCCACTGACAGAGCTCACAGAACACCTTCTACACTAAACCCCCAAAAGACAACTCCCAGAAATGTAATTGCCAAATTCCAAAGCTATCAAACAAAAGAAAAAATCCTACAGGAAGCCAGAAAAAGACAATTTAGATATAAAGGAATGCCAATCAGGGTCACACAAGACCTTGCAAGTTCTACGCTGAATGATCGTAAGGCATGGAACATGATCTTCAGAAAGGCAAGAGAGCTGGGTCTCCAACCAAGAATCAGCTACCCAGCAAAACTGACTATATACTTCCAAGGGAAAGTATGGGCATTCAACAAAATAGAAGACTTCCAACTTTTTGCAAAGAAAAGACCAGAGCTCTGTGGAAAGTTTGATACCGAAAATCAAAGAGCAAGGAATACCTGAAAAGGTAAATATTAAGGAAAGGGGAAAAATGTTATCTTCTTTTACTCAAACTCTCTTCTATAAGGACTACATTTATATCAACCTATGTATACTAATATGTGGGGAAAATGTAATGTATAAATAGGGGGTAAAGAAAGACCAAATAGAATAATGGTTCTCACACAAAGATTCACAGGGGAAGGGGAGGGGAAGAAAACTCCTATAAGAAGGAGAGGAAGAGAGGGGGGGGGGTTTACTTAAACCTCAATCTCAGGGAAATCAACTCTGAGAGGGAAAAACATCCAGATCCATTGGGATCTTGAATTCTATCTTACCCAACAAGGGTAAGGAGAAGGGAAAACCAAGGGGGGGAGGGGGAGAGGGAGAACAAAAAGGGAGGGAAAGAGAGGGGGGAGGGGGAGGGAACAAAAAGGGAGGGACTAAAAAGGGAAACATCAAGGGAGGGGACAAGGAGGACTGATTCAAAGTAAATCACTGGACTAAAAGGTAGAGCCGAAGAAGAAAAGGTTAGAATTAGGGAAGGCAATCAAAATGCCAGGGAGTCCACAAATGACAATCATAACTTTGAACGTGAATGGGATGAACTCACCCATAAAACGTAGACGAATAGCTGAATGGATTAGAATCCAAAACCCTACCATATGTTGTCTTCAAGAAACACACATGAGGCGGGTTGACACCCACAAGGTCAGAATTAAAGGATGGAGTAAGACCTTCTGGGCTTCAACTGATAGAAAGAAGGCAGGAGTGGTAATCATGATATCCGATAAAGCCAATGCAAAAATAGACCTGATCAAAAGGGATAGGGAAGGTAATTATATTTTGTTAAAAGGGACTATAGACAATGAGGAAATATCATTAATCAATATGTATGCACCAAATAATATAGCACCCAAATTTCTAATGGAGAAACTAGGAGAATTGAAGGAAGAAATAGACAATAAAACCATACTAGTGGGAGACTTAAACCAACCATTATCAAATTTAGATAAATCAAATCAAAAAATAAATAAGAAAGAGGTAAAAGAAGTGAATGAAATCTTAGAAAAATTAGAATTAATAGACATATGGAGAAAAATAAATAGGGATAAAGAGGAATACACCTTCTTCTCAGCACCACATGGCACATTCACAAAAATTGACCATACATTAGGTCACAGAAACATAGCACACAAATGCAGAAAAGCAGAAATAATGAATGCAGCCTTCTCAGATCACAAGGCAATAAAAATAATGATTAGTAATGGTACATGGAAAACCAAATCTAAAACCAATTGGAAATTAAACAATATGATACTCCAAAACCGTTTAGCTAAAGAAGAAATCATAGAAACAATTAATAATTTCATCAAGGAAAATGACAATGGCGAAACATCCTTTCAAACCTTTTGGGATGCAGCCAAAGCGGTAATCAGAGGCAAATTCATATCCCTGAAAGCTCATATTAACAAACAAGGGAGAGCAGAGATCAATCAATTGGAAATGCAATTGAAAAAACTCGAAAGCGATCAAATTAAAAACCCCCAGCAGAAAACCAAATTAGAAATCCTAAAAATTAAGGGAGAAATTAATAAAATCGAAAGTGATAGAACTATTGATTTAATAAATAAGACAAGAAGCTGGTACTTTGAAAAAACAAACAAAATAGACAAAGTACTGGTCAATCTAATTAAAAAAAGGAAGGAAGAAAAGCAAATTCACAGCATTAAAGATGAAAAGGGGGACAGCACCTCCAATGAGGAGGAAATTAAGGCAATCATTAGAAATTACTTTGCCCAATTATATGGCAATAAATACACCAATTTAGGAGAAATGGATGAATATATACAAAAATACAAACTGCATAGACTAACAGAAGAGGAAATAGAATTCTTAAATAATCCCATATCAGAAATTGAAATCCATCAAGCCATCAAAGAACTTCCTAAGAAAAAATCCCCAGGGCCTGATGGATTCACCTGTGAATTCTATCAAACATTCAGAGAACAATTAACCCCAATACTATACAAACTATTTGACATAATAAGCAAAGAGGGAGTTCTACCAAACTCCTTTTACGACACAAACATGGTACTGATTCCAAAACCAGGCAGGTCAAAAACAGAGAAAGAAAACTATAGACCAATCTCCCTAATGAATATAGATGCAAAAATTTTAAATAGGATACTAGCAAAAAGACGCCAGCAAGTGATCAGAAGGATCATTCACCATGATCAAGTAGGATTCATACCAGGGATGCAGGGCTGGTTCAACATTAGGAAAACCATCCACATAACTGACCACATCAACAAGCAAACTAGCAAGAACCACATGATTATCTCAATAGATGCAGAAAAAGCCTTTGATAAAATACAACACCCATTCCTATTAAAAACACTAGAAAGCATAGGAATAGAAGGGTCATTCCTAAAAATAATAAACAGTATATATCTAAAACCAACAGCTAATATCATCTGCAATGGGGATAAACTAGATGCATTCCCAATAAGATCAGGAGTGAAACAAGGATGCCCATTATCACCTCTACTATTTGACATTGTACTAGAAACACTAGCAGTAGCAATTAGAGAAGATAAAGAAATTGAAGGCATAAGAATAGGCAAGGAGGAGACCAAGTTATCACTCTTTGCGGATGACATGATGGTCTACTTAAAGAATCCTAGAGATTCAACCAAAAAGCTAATTGAAATAATCAACAACTTTAGCAAAGTTGCAGGATACAAAATAAACCCACATAAATCATCAGCTTTTCTATATATCTCCAACACAGCTCAGCAGCAAGAACTAGAAAGAGAAATCCCATTCAAAATCACCTTAGACAAAATAAAATACCTAGGAATCTATCTCCCAAGACAAACACAGGAACTATATGAACACAACTACAAAACACTCGCCACACAACTAAAACTAGACTTGAACAATTGGAAAAACATTAACTGCTCATGGATAGGACGAGCCAATATAATAAAAATGACCATCCTACCCAAACTTATTTATCTATTTAGTGCCATACCCATTGAACTACCAAAATACTTCTTCACTGATTTAGAAAAAAACATAACAAAGTTCATTTGGAAGAACAAAAGATCAAGGATATCCAGGGAAATAATGAAAAAAAACACATATGATGGGGGCCCTGCAGTCCCAGACCTCAAACTATATTACAAAGCAGCAGTCATCAAAACAATTTGGTACTGGCTAAGAAACAGAAAGGAAGATCAGTGGAATAGACTGGGGGAAAACGACCTCAGCAAGACAGTATACGATAAACCCAAAAATCCCAGCTTTTGGGACAAAAATCCACTATTCGATAAAAACTGCTGGGAAAATTGGAAGACAGTGTGGGAGAGACTAGGAATAGATCAACACCTCACACCCTACACCAAGATAAATTCAAAATGGGTGAGTGACTTAAACATAAAGAAGGAAACCATAAGTAAATTGGGTAAACACAGAATAGTATACATGTCAGACCTTTGGGAGGGGAAAGGCTTTAAAACCAAGCAAGATATAGAAAGAATCACAAAATGTAAAATAAATAATTTTGACTACATCAAACTAAAAAGCTTTTGTACAAACAAAACCAATATAACTAAAATCAGAAGGGAAACAACAAATTGGGAAAAAATCTTCATAGAAACCTCTGACAAAGGTTTAATTACTCATATTTATAATGAGCTAAATCAATTGTACAAAAAATCAAGCCATTCTCCAATTGATAAATGGGCAAGGGAAATGGATAGGCAGTTCTCAGATAAAGAAATCAAAACTATTAACAAGCACATGAAGAAGTGTTCTACATCTCTTATAATCAGAGAGATGCAAATCAAAACAACTCTGAGGTATCACCTCACACCTAGCAGATTGGCTAACATAACAGCAAAGGAAAGTAATGAATGCTGGAGGGGATGTGGCAAAGTAGGGACATTAATTCATTGCTGGTGGAGTTGTGAACTGATCCAACCATTCTGGAGGGCAATTTGGAACTATGCCCAAAGGGCGACAAAAGAATATCTACCCTTTGTTCCAGCCATAGCACTGCTGGGTCTGTATCCCAAAGAGATAATGGACACAAAGACTTGTACAAAAATATTCATAGCTGCGCTCTTTGTGGTGGCCCCAAACTGGAAAACGAGGGGATGCCCATCAATTGGGGAATGGCTGAACAAACTGTGGTATATGTTGGTGATGGAATACTATTGTGCTCAAAGGAATAATAAAGTGGAGAAGTTCCATGGAGACTGGAACAACCTCCACGAAGTGATGCAGAGCGAGAGGAGCAGAACCAGGAGAACATTGTACACAGAGACTAATACACTGTGGTATAATCGAACGTAATGGACTTCTCCATTAGTGGTGGTGTAATGTCCCTGAACAACTTTCAGGGATCCAGGAGAAAAAAAACACCATTCATAAGCAAAGGATAAACTATGGGAGTGGAAACACCGAGAAAAAGCAACTGCCTGAATACAGAGGTTGAGGGGACATGACAGAGGATAGACTTTAAATGAACACTCTAATGCAAATACTATCAACAAAGCAATGGGTTCAAATCAAGAAAACATCTAATGCCCAGTGGACTTACGCGTCGGCTATGGGGGGTGGGGGGGAGGAAAAGAAAATGATCTATGTCTTTAACGAATAATGCTTGGAAATGATCAAATAAAATATATTAAAAAAAATTAAAAAAATATTAATAATCATGTCTTTTTGAGTCCATGCCTCCAGTATAAGGATTTTGTGTCCACTAATAGAGATTATACTATTTTCTATACCTTAGACAATATGGAAGACTATCAATGGACAAATAAGCAAACCAAAAATCACCTTGTGATAAAATTTCATATAATAAGCCACTCAAAATTTATTTAGGCTAATTTTTCATGTCAGATAATTCCAAAGGACTCATAATGAAAAATACTAGGTGCTTCCAGAGAGATAACAAATTAAGGCTGAAGGAAACTTGAAGCATATTTTTTCTTCACTTCTTAATGGGTGGAGAAGGGCTGAGAAAAAGAAGGGAAAATGAGAACTCAAAAATTTTTAAATGAATTTAAAGTTTAGTTGTTTTTATATTAATATCACATAACTAATTCTAATCTCTAAGCCCTTCCAACTCATAGATTCACCTTTGCTGACATGGTCTTTTTGTACTCAAAGACATCTCTCCAGTCATTTAAGAATATCATAGTAAAACCCATAGAGGGTCATGGTTAGGCTTTTTCATTCCTTTTTAATTTACATTTGCTGATCAGAAAGCTTTTAGACTTCCAATATCTCTATTAATGAGTCCTTATAAATTGCTGAAAAGATATCAATCTTCATCATTAGAAGAATTTACCTCAACCAAGATTTCCCTAACCAATGAAACCAAAACAAAGGTCCAGGTTCTATTGATAAGTCAATGAATTTCAATCTATTATCCATATATTCAGGCATGAATACACACCTATAAATATACATAAATATTAAGAATTCTTTTAATACTGGCTAATTTTATATATAAGCCTGTTCATATATCTTTATTTTCCCCCAAATTGCTAATTTTACAAAAGGAACAAAAACAAAACTCTGCAAAATCCCATAATGCTTAAAGAGTTCCATACTGATTCCTATCCAATTCTCTACCTGCATTTGTTTCCAAGGCAGTTAACAGAAATTAATCAAGGTAGATTACACTGAAAAAATAAATTCACAAGCACAATATTTCAAATACAGTAGAACTAATTAAACATCATATTAAGAAAAATAATAATGAAACAGTAGATTGAGTTTATTCTATATATCACATCACAGGAAAGAAACATTATAAATTGTTGTTTAACTTTTCATTCTCTTTACTTTCCATATTGTTATGAAATATCTGATATTTTGCCAATTCCTTCTCATTTTCTTGTTTAATTTCTACAACCAAATTACTTCTTACAGAGCCTCTAATTAGAAGTTATTCTGAAACTTCAAAATTTTTAATCCAGTCATTAATTCATTTAATAAACATTTATTAGAAGTTGAAAGCACTGGTTTAGGTTAAAAATGATTTAAAATATTGTTAAAATGTCATAGAACAAAAATATCCAGCTTCAGATTCCACATTAGTGAATGAAGAAATTTATTGAGAACTTATAATTTAAAGTGCATTTCAAGATGTTAATTACAAATAAAAAATTATGATATTTTTTTATCTGAGAATTGCTTTCATCATTTACCTCTACATCCCTCACTATAATGAATAAGAAGTTGAGATTTACATAGGAATTTAGCTCACTGAAGCTCTTTGAACCTATTTTTTTAATCTATTCTGGAAGATGACAAATACTTGGGAAAAGAGGAATAGTAACTATAAAATGAATAAAAACTAATTTTCAATGATATCAGAGGAATCAAAGATGTCTTTCTATCAGAAATATCTCATTAGGTGGGCAGAGTCAAGATGGCAGCATAGAGGCAGCAAATGTTCAGACCTCTGAAAACCCTTCCTTACCAATTACAAATTATGTTCCAAGGGGACTGAAAATCAAACCTAAGAACAAGACAGAGCAAAGGAACCACCTGCTGGACTCAACTTAAAAGGTACACACCCCCCAAGCCAGAATTTGAGAATGCTCTAGTTTAAGGGGAAGGAAGAAGGAAGGTCCTGGGACCCCCACTCAGAGCATTAAATCTCCAGGGGCATCTGGAACCTCTGGGTGGGCAAAGGCACTAGTCTGGAGGGATACCTTGCAGGCAAAGATGTACCAGGCTCAGAACATCAAACACAGGTAGTGGGGAAGCAGATAGAGAAGAAAGAGATAGCACAGACCTGGCACCAGTTGCAGCAGCAGAGATACTCCATATTGCCCTTCCTGAGGTTTTGGCCTCAGGGCACATCTAGCAACCCAACTGTACTTAATCTGATGAAAGATTTCAGAGGTCAGGGAAGCTCAAACTCCAAAACCCCTCCCCAACAAACTGCAATGAGAGATTTAATGACAAAACTCCAAGGGTGAAGGTGGAAAGAAAAGCCACAAACCACAAAAAATGAGAGAACCAAGAGCTTGGGCAACTGAAGGGAGTAAAGAAGGGTAAATATAAGCAAACAATAGGAAAAGAAAAAAGAAATTACAATCAACAGCTTCTATAGAGGCAATGAACAAAGAGCAAAAGGAAGAGAGAAGTCGAGGAAACACCAAGCAAAAAAAAAAAAGAAGAAAACCCTGGAAATTGGATACATGCTCTGGAAGAACTCAAAATAATTGTATTTTTTTGTATGTAATTTATATGTAATTTTTTGAATTATCAAAAAATGAATGAGAGAGGCTGAAGACAACTGTGAACAGAACATAAAAACTAAGATAAGTCATCTGGAAAAAGAGGCACTTGAATTAAAACAAGAAAATAGTGTCTTGAAAACCAAAATCAACCAGCTTGAAAATGAGGCAAAGGAGATAAAAGGTGAGGCAAAGAAAATGAAAGATGAGGCAAAGAGAATAAAAGATGACCTCCAAAGAAAATCAGACCAGAAGGAGAAGAATGAGCAAAAAGCTATGGATGAAATCCAGTCTTTAAGAACCAGAATACAACTAGAAACAAGCTACTTCACAAAGCAGCAGTACACTATAAAACAAAACCAAAAGAATGAAAAAATTGAGAAAAATATGAAGCACCTCTTTCACAAAACAGAAGATTAAGAAAATCATTCCAGGAGAGACAACTTAAGAATCATTGGTCTACCAGAAGACCATGACAGAAGAAAAAGCTTGGACATCATACTACAGGAAATTATTGAAGAAAACTGTCCCGATATTCTAGAACAAGAGGGAAATGTGGAGATTGAAAGAATTCACAAATTACATCTTGTAATCACTCCCCAACTGACAACACCCAGGAATGTTATAGATAAATTCAAGAACTATCAGACCAAGGAAAACATATTACAAGCTGCTATGAAGAAGTAATTCAGATACCATGGAACCACAGGGAGGATAACACAGGATCTGGTTGCATCTACACTGAAGGACCCAAAGGTATGGAATATGATATTCCGAAAAGCAAGGGAACCAAGAATCAACTACCCAGCAAAACTGACTATATAATTACAGGGAAAATATGTTCATTTAACAAAATAGAAAGATTCCAAGCATTTGTAAAGAAAAGAGCAGACCTGAACAGAAAATTTGATGCCCAAGCAGAGAACCCAAGATAATTATCAAAAGGTAATTACAAAAGAGGGGAAAAAGAAAAAAAAACAAAAAACAAACAAAAATCTTTTTTAAGAGATGCCAAAATTTAAATTATATTATTATTAAATTATATGTATGCCTATAAGAAAAGAGGTCATTGGTAACTCTTAACAATTATTATTATCAGCTGGGCAGCTAGAAGAATTACACCAAGAGGGAACAGTGACATCTATAGAGAATGAAATGTCAAGACATAAATATGTATATAGATATAGATATAGATATAGATAAAGGCATATATATAGATATATATACACAAAACTACAGCTAAAAAAGAGATTAATACTAAAAGAAATGGGAATAGAAAGAAAAGGGGGTAAATTAATATGTCCCAAAGAAGCTCATGGTGGAATGGGGTAAGAACATCAATACACTAGAAGGTAAAGAGGTTGCAGTTAGGAAATACTCAACTGTTACGTGCATTGAAATTGACTCAAAGTGGAAAGAACAATCCAATCCATTGGGGCAGATAAATTATTTGAGCACTATAGGGTAGTAGTAGTAGTAGTAGTAGTAGTAGTAGTAGTAGTAGTAGTAGTAGTAGTAGTAGTAGTAGTAGTAGTAGTAGTAGTAGTAGTAGTCATCTCTCGGTAAACGAGGATGACGATTGTCTTTGTGTGTTTTCATCTATGATAGTTGAGTGTGCACAAAGACACTGGTGCGTGAAGGAGATTTATGTGGAAAAGTCGATGCACAGAGACAGTCCCACTCTCTCGATGTTGGAAGCCTGGGTCCAGTGGCATGAAAAGTCATTACACCTGGAGACTTCCGCAGCTGCATTGGATGGCCATGTTGTCTTTTGTGCTCCAACATGCCCTAAGCTTTCCACAGTGCTTTGCTGCATCGGCATCTCAGCCATTGAACCTTCTTATTGGTTTCTTCCATCTGTTCAGCTGAAGCAGGCTTCACATGCTGGGTGAGCAAGGCCCGGGTTCACCAAGGGTCTACGACCCAATGGCTACTCTCACAAGGTTTAGCCGGCCTGTTGAAGCCATCACCCAGGGTGTAGCCACTGCTGCATGCTAACAGCTACTAGGAGCCACAAGTGAGAGCTGGGTGTCAGGTGGGGGTCAGAGGCTGCAAAGCTGCCCTAGAAGGGCATGACAAACCCTCCATATGAGAGATACTACCCCTCCCTGAACACCCCATACACCCCAATAGGGAAGTAGAAGGGTAACAAATGGAGGGGTGGGGAGGGAAGCAGTTCAAGGGAGGGTAAGGATGGGGGGAAGTTTAAAAATACTGTAAAGAATATAAGAGGGGATAAGAAGGGAGTGGGGTAGAAAAAGAAGTAAGTAAGGATGGGAATTAGGGGGACTGATTTAAAAACAAAACATTGGGTTAGAAGGAAATAGTGAAAAAAGAAAAGGCAGAACTATGAATAGAAATCAAAATACTGGGGAATGTTGCTGTTGGTTGTCTCTCGAACCGAGGATGACAATTGTCTTTGTGCGTTTTTGTGCACAAAGACACCTGTGCATGAAGACTTAAGTGGAAAAGTCGATGCACAGAGACAGTCCCACTCTCTCAGCATTGGAAGCCTGGGTCCATTGGCATGAAAAATCGTTACACCTGGAGACTTCCTCAGCTGCATTGGATGGCCAGGTTGTCTTTTGTGCTCCATCATGCCCTAAGCACTCCACAGTGCCTTGCTGCATCGCCATCTCAGCCGTTGAACCTTCTTGTTGGTTTCTTCCACCTGTTCTGCCGAAGCAGTCCTCACATGCTGTGTGAGCAAAGCCCTAGTTCACCAGGGGTTGACATCGACCCGATGGCTACCCTCACAAGGTTTAACCGGCCTGTCGAAGCCTTTGCCCGGGGTGTGGCCTCTGCACCATGCTAGCAGCTACTAGGAGCCACAAGTGAGAGCTGGGTGTCAGGTGAGGGTCAGTGGCTGGAGAGCTGCCCTAGAAGGGCATGACAAGCCCTCCATACCAGAGATATTACCCCTCCCTGAGCACCCCATACACCCCACTGGGGAATACACAGCTGGTAATTATACCTTTTAATGTGAATGAAATGAACTCAACCACAAAACAAAAGCAAATAACAGAGTGAACTATAATCCAAAACCTTACCATATGCTGTCTACAAGAAACACATGTGAGAAAGACAATCATAGGGTAAATGAAAGAGGATGTAGTCAAATTTATTGGGCATCAACTGATAAAAAGAAGGCAAGAGTCACTGTAATTATATCTGGCAAAACCAAAGTAAAAATACATCTATCTTACCTAACAAGGGTAGGGAGAAGGGAAAACCAAGGGGGGGAGGGGGAGAGGGAAAACAAAAAGGGAGGGAAAGAGAGGGGGGAGGGGAAGGGAACAAAAAGGGAGGGACTAATAAGGGAAACATCAAGGGAGGGGACAAGGGGGACTGATTCAAAGTAAATCACTGGACTAAAAGGTAGAGCCAAAGAAGAAAAGGTTAGAATTAGGGAAGGCTATAAAAATGCCAGGGAGTCCACAAATGACAATTATAACCTTGAACGTGAATGGGATGAACTCACCCATAAAACGTAGACGAATAGCAGAATGGATTAGAATCCAAAACCCTACCATATGTTGTCTTCAAGAAACACACATGAGGCGGGTTGACACCCACAAGGTCAGAATTAAAGGATGGAGTAAGACCTTCTGGGCCTCAACTGACAGAAAGAAGGCAGGAGTGGTAATCATGATATCTGATAAAGCCAAAGCAAAAATAGACCTGATCAAAAGGGATAGGGAAGGTAATTATATTTTGTTAAAAGGGACTCTAGACAATGAGGAAATATCATTAATCAACATGTATGCACCAAATAATATAGCACCCAAATTTCTAATGGAGAAACTAGGAGAATTGAAGGAAGAAATAGACAGTAAAACCATATTAGTGGGAGACTTAAACCAACCATTATCAAATTTAGATAAATCAAATAAAAAAATAAATGAGAAAGAGATAAAAGAAGTGAATGAAATCTTAGAAAAATTAGAATTAATAGACATATGGAGAAAAATAAATAGGGATAAAAAGGAATACACCTTCTTCTCAGCACCACATGGCATATTCACAAAAATTGACCATACATTAGGTCACAGAAACATAGCACACAAATGCAGAAAAGCAGAAATAATGAATGCAGCCTTCTCAGATCACAAGGCAATAAAAATAATGATTAGTAATGGTACATGGAAAACCAAATCTAAAACTAATTGGAAATTAAACAATATGATACTCCAAAACCGTTTAGTTAAAGAAGAAATCATAGAAACAATGAATAATTTCATTGAGGAAAATGACAATGGCGAGACATCCTTTCAAACCTTTTGGGATGCAGCCAAAGCGGTAATCAGAGGTAAATTCATATCCCTGAATGCTTATATTAACAAACAAGGGAGAGCAGAGATCAATCAATTGGAAATGCAAATGAAAAAACTCAAAAGCGATCAAATTAAAAACCCCCAGCAGAAAACCAAACTAGAAATCCTAAAAATTAAGGGAGAAATTAATAAAATCAAAAGTGATAGAACTATTGATTTAATAAATGAGACAAGAAGCTGGTACTTTGGAAAAACAAACAAAATAGACAAAGTACTGGTCAATCTAATTAAAAAAAGGAAGGAAGAAAAGCAAATTCACAGCATTAAAGATGTAAAGGGGGACAGCACCTCCGATGAAGAGGAAATTAAGGCAATCATTAGAAATTACTTTGCCCAATTATATGGCAATAAATACACCAATTTAGGAGAGATGGATGAATATGTACAAAAATACAAACTGCCTAGACTAACAGAAGAGGAAATAGAATTCTTAAATAATCCCATATCAGAAATTGAATTCAAACAAGCCATCAAAGAACTTCCTAAGAAAAAATCCCCAGGGCCTGATGGATTCACCAGTGAATTCTATCAAACATTCAGAGAACAGTTAATCCCAATACTATACAAACTATTTGACATAATAAGCAAAGAGGGAGTCCTACCCAACTCCTTTTACGACACAAACATGGTACTGATTCCAAAACCAGGCAGGTCAAAAACAGAGAAAGAAAACTATAGACCAATCTCCCTAATGAACATAGATGCAAAAATCTTAAATAGGATACTAGCAAAAAGACTCCAGCAAGTGATCAGAAGGATCATTCACCATGATCAAGTAGGATTTATACCAGGGATGCAGGGCTGGTTCAACATTAGGAAAACCATCCACATAATTGACCACATCAACAAGCAAACCAGCAAGAACCACATGATTATCTCAATAGACGCAGAAAAAGCCTTTGATAAAATACAACACCCATTCCTATTAAAAACACTAGAAAGCATAGGAATAGAAGGGTCAGTCCTAAAAATAACAAACAGCATATATCTAAAACCATCAGCTAATATCATCTGCAATGGGGACAAACTAGATGCATTCCCAATAAGATCAGGAGTGAAACAAGGATGCCCATTATCACCTCTACTATTTGACATTGTACTAGAAACACTAGCAGTAGCAATTAAAGAAGAAAAAGAAATTGAAGGCATCAAAATAGGGAAGGAGGAGACCAAGTTATCACTCTTTGCAGATGACATGATGGTCTACTTAAAGAATCCTAGAGATTCAACCAAAAAGCTAATTGAAATAATCAACAACTTTAGCAAAGTTGCAGGATACAAAATAAACCCACATAAATCATCAGCTTTTCTATATATCTCCAACACAGCTCAGCAGCAAAAACTAGAAAGAGAAATCCCATTCAAAATCACCTTAGACAAAATAAAATACCTAGGAATCTGCCTCCCGAGACAAACACAGGATCTATATGAATACAACTACAAAACACTCTCCACACAACTAAAACTAGACTTGAACAATTGGAAAAACATTAACTGCTCATGGATAGGACGAGCCAATATAATAAAAATGACCATCCTAACCAAACTTATTTATCTATTTAGTGCGATACCCATTGAACTACCAAAATACTTCTTCACTGATTTAGAAAAAAACATAACAAAGTCCATTTGGAAGAACAAAAGATCAAGGATATCCAGGGAAATAGTGAAAAAAAACACATATGATGGGGGCCTTGCAGTCCCTGACCTTAAACTATATTACAAAGCAGCAGTCATCAAAACAATGTGGTACTGGCTAAGAAACAGAAAGGAAGATCAGTGGAATAGACTGGGGGAATGCAACATCAGCAAGACAGTATACGATAAACCCAGGGATCCTAGATTTTGGGACAAAAATCCAGTATTCGATAAAAACTGCTGGAAAAATTGGAAGACAGTGTGGGAGAGACTAGGAATAGATCAACACCTCACATCCTACACCAAGATAAATTCAAAATGGGTGAGTGACTTAAACATAAAGAAGGAAACCATAAGTAAATTGGGTAAACACAGAATAGTATGCATGTCAGACCTTTGGGAGGGGAAAGGCTTTAAAACCAAGTACGACATAGAAAGAATCACAAAATGTAAAATAAATAATTTTGACTACATCAAACTAAAAAGCTTTTGTACAAACAAAACCAATGTAACTAAAATCAGAAGTGAAACAACAAATTGGGAAAAAATCTTCATAGAAACCTCTGACAAAGGTTTAATTACTCATATTTATAAAGAGCTAAATCAATTGTACAAAAAATCAAGCCATTCTCCAATTGATAAATGGGCAAGGGACATGGATAGGCAGTTCTCAGATAAAGAAATCAAAACTATTAATAAGCACATGAAGAAGTGTTCTAAATCTCTTATAATCAGAGAGATGCAAATCAAAACAACTCTGAGGTATCACCTCACACCTAACAGATTGGCTAACATAACAGCAAAGGAAAGTAATGAATGCTGGAGGGGATGTGGCAAAGTAGGGACATTAATTCATTGCTGGTGGAGTTGTGAACTGATCCAACCATTCTGGAGGGCAATTTGGAACTATGCCCAAAGGGCGACAAAAGAATATCTACCCTTTGTTCCAGCCATAGCACTGCTGGGTCTGTACCCCAATGAGATAATGGACAAAAAGACTTGTACAAAAATATTCATAGCTGCGCACTTTGTGGTGGCCAAAAACTGGAAAATGAGGGGATGGCCATCAATTGTGTAATGGCTGAACAAATTGTGGTATATGTTAGTGATGGAATACTATTGTGCTAAAAGGAATAATAAAGTGGAGGAGTTCCATGGAGACTGGAACAACCTCCAGGAACTGATGCAGAGCAAGAGGAGCAGAACCAGGAGAACATTGCACACAGAGACTAATACACTGTGGTATAATAGAAAGTAATGGACTTCTCCATTAGTGGTGGTGTAATGTCCCTGAACAATTTGCAGGGATCTAGGAGAAAACAACACTATTCATAAGCAAAGGATAAACTATGGGAGTGGAAACACCGAGGAAAAGCAACTACCTGAATACAACGGTTGAGGGGACATGACAGAGGAGAGACTCTAAATGAACACTCTAATGCAAATATTATCAACAAGGCAATGGGTTCAAATCAAGAAAACATGTAATGCCCAGTGGACTTGAGCAACGGCTATGGGGGCTGGGGGGTTGGGGGGGAGGAAAAGAAAATGATCTATGTCTTTAATGAATAATGCTTGGAAATGATCAAATAAATTATAATTAAAAAATAAAAAAAAATAAGATCAGAGAAAAAAATACATCTAGTTAAAAGAGATAGGAAACGTAATTATATCCTAATAATAGGAAGTATAGATGCTGAGGAAATATCAGTCCTCAGCATTTATGCACCAAATGGCATAGTATCCAAGTTTCTAAAGGAGAAACTACTGGAGGTCATGGATGAAATAGATAGAAAAACTATACCAGTGGGGGACCTGAACCTTCCTGTATTAAAACTAGATAAATCAAACCAAAAAATAAATGAGAGAGAGGTAAGAGAAGTGAATGAAATCTTAGAAAAATAGTAAATATGTGTCGAAAAATAAATAAGGACAAAAAGGAATACACTTTCTTTTCAGAAGCATATGATACATTCACAAAGATTGACCATATATTAGGGCATAAAATATTGCAAACAAGTGCAAAAGAGGGGAAATGAAAAATGCAAAGTTCTCCTATCACAATGAAATAAAAATTATAATTAGTAAGTGTACATGGAGAGTAAAATCAAAAACTAATTGGAAATTAAACAATATGATACTCTAGAATCTGTTAAAGAACAAATCGTAGAAATAATTAATAATTTCATTGAAGTAAATGACAATGATGAGACATGCTTTTTAAACTATTTGGGATGCAACCAAAGCAATACTAAGGGGGAAATTTATACCATTGAGTTCATATATTAATAAATTATAGAGGGCAGAGGTCAATAAATTGGGGATGCAAATTAAAAAAATAGAAAGTAAACAAATTAAAATTCCACATGTGAAGACTAAACTAGAGATCCTAAAAAACAAGAGAAACTCACAAAATTGAAAGTCAAAGAACTATTCATTTAATAAATAAGACTAGAAGCTGGTACTTAAAAAAAACAAATAAAATAAATAAAGCACTGGTCAATCTAATTAATAAAAAGAATGAAGAAACCAAATTGACAATATACAAGATGAAAAGGGAGACCTCATCTCTAATGAAGAGGAAATTAAGGCAATCATTAAAAATTATTGTGCCCAATTATATGGCAATAAATATGGCAATCTAGGTGATATGAATGAATACTTACAAAAATTTAAATTGTCTATACATACAGAGGAAGAAATAGACTACCTAAACTACCCCAAATCAGAGAAAGAAATTGAACAAGCCATCAAAGAACTACCTAAGAAAAAATCCCCACGTCCAGGTGGATTCACAAATAAATTATTTCAAATGTTCAAAGAACAACTAGTCCTAGTATTATATAAACTATTTTATAGATTAAGCAAAGGAGTTCTACCAAATTCCTTTTACAACACAAATATGGTACTGATTCCAAATCCAGGCAGTTCAAAATCAGAGAAAAACTATAAACCAATCTCCTTAATGAATATAGATGCAAAAATCCTAAATAGGATACTAGCAAAAAGACTCCAGCAAGTCATCACAAGAGTTATTCACTATGACCAGGTAGGATTCATACCAGGAATGCAAGGATGGTTCAAAATTAGGAAAAATCATCCACATAATTGACCATATTAACAAGCATACCAACAAAAATCACATGATTTTCTCAAAAGATGCAGAAAAAACCTTTGATAAAATACAACACTCATTCCTATTGAAAACACTAGAAAGCATAGGAATATAAGGGATTTTCCTAAAAATAATAAACAGTATACATCAAAAAGCATCAGCTAATATCATCTGCAATGGGGATAAACTAGATACATTCCCAATGAGATCAGGAGTGAAATAAGGATGCCCACTATCACCTCTATTATTTGACATTGTACTAGAAACAGTAGCTATAGCAATTAGAGATGAAAAAGAAATTGAAGGTATTAAAATAGGCAAAGAGGAGACCAAGTTATCATTCTTTGCAGATGATATGATGGTCTACTTAAGGAACACCAGAGAATCAACCAAAAACCTAGTTGAAATAATCAACAACTTTAGCAAACTTTCAGGATACAAAATAAACCCACATAAATCTCAGCATTTTTATATGTTGCCAACATATCTCAACAACAAGAACTAGAAAGATAAATTCCATTTAAAATTACCCTAGAAAATATAAAATACATAGGAATCTATCTGCTAAGACAAATAAGGGAACTATATGAACAGAACTATATTACACTCTCCACACAATTAAAAATAGATCAAAATAATTTGAAAAACATCAACTGCTCATGGGTATGAAAAGCTAACATAATAAAAATGACAATCCTACCCAAATTCATTTACTCATATAGTACCATACCCATTTAACTAACAAAAAACTTCTTTACTGAATTAGAAAAAACAACAACAACAACATAACAATGTTAATTTGGAGGAACAAAAGATCAAGGATATCCAGGGAAATCATAAAAAATGCAAAGGATGGAAGCCTTGCAGTCTCAGGTCTCAAACTATATTATAAAGCAGTGGTCATCAAAATAATTTGGTACTGGCTAAGTGATAGAAAGGAGGATCAGTGGAACAAACTTGGGGTAAGTGACCTCAGCAAGACAGTCTATGATAAGGCCAAAGATCCCAGCTTTTGGGACCAAAACCCACTATTTCAAAAAAAAACTGTTTGGAAAATTGGAAGACAGTATGGGAGAGATTAGGTTTGGATCAACATCTCACACCCTACACCAAGATAAACTAAGAATGGTTGAATGACTTTAATATAATGAAGGAAACTGTAATCAGATTAGGTTAACACAGAAGAGTATACATGTTAGATCTTTGGAAAAGGGAAGACTTTTAAACCAAGGAAGAGCTAGAAAAATCAGAAAATGTAAAATCAATAATTTTGATTACATCAAATTAAAAAGTTTTTGTACAAACAAAACCAGTGCAACCAAAATTAGAAGGGAAATAATAAATTGGGAAACAATCTTCATAACAAAAACTTCTGACAAATTTCTTATTAATCAAATTTATAAAGAGCTAAACCAATTGTACAAAAAATCAAGTCATTCTCCAATTGATAAATGGGCAAGGGACATGAATAGGCAATTTTCAGTTAAAGAAATCAAAACTATTTATAAGCACATGAAAAAGAGTCCTAAATCTCTTATAATCAGAGAGATGCAAATCAAAACAACTTTGAGGTATCACCTCACACCTAGCCTATTGGCTAACTTGACAGCAACAGAAAGTAATGAATGCTGGAGTGGATGTGGCAATGTTGGGACATTAATTCATTGCTGGTGGAGTTGTGAATTGATCGAACCATTCTGGATGACAATTTGGAACTAAGCCCAAAGGATGCTAAAAGACTGTCTGCCCTTTGATCCAAGCATAGAACAGCTGGATTTGTACGCCAAAGAGATAATAAGGAAAACGACATGTAATAAAATATCCATAGGTGGGCTCTTTGTGTTGGCAAAAAAACTGGAAAATGAGGGGAAGCCCTGCAATTGAAGAATGGCTGAACAAATTGTGGTATATTGTGGTGATGGAATAATAGTGTGCTCAAAGGAATAATGAAGTGGAGGAATTCCAATGGAACTGGAATGACCTCCAGGAATTGATGCAGAGTGAGGGGAGCAGAGCCAGGCGAACATTGTATACAGATAGTGATATACTGTGGTACAATCTAATGTAATGGACTTCTCCATTATTGGCAACACAGTGATCCTTAACAGCTTGGAGGAATCCACAAGAAAAACATTATCCCCATTCAGAAGAAAAACTGCGGAAGTAGAAACACAGTAGAAAAACAACTGCTTGAATAATACATGGATAGAGGGGATATGGCTATGGATGTAGACTCTAAATGAACATCCTAATGCAAACACCAACAACATAGAAATAGGTTCTGATCAAGGATACATGTAATCCCCCCTGAAATTGACCATTGGCTACAGGAAGGGGAGGGCAGGGGAGGGAGGGAAATAATGTGATTCTTGTAACCAAGGAATGATGTTCTAAATTGACTAAATAAATAAATTTAAAAAAGAAAAGAAAGATCTCATTAAAGCTGGCTCAAGCTTGGGATAGTGCTTTTTAACTGTAACACCTCTTACTGGGAAAATTGAGGTATATTGATCATTTCTGTTCAAGAACTGAGCTGTAGAAGCACTAAGGTCACGGTTCTTTCCATATGAAGTACATCACAATATAATGAATACCAGGGGTCAGAGGTTAAGTTGTCTGAGAAAGGGATATATTGAGGTTTAAAAAACAGAATTGGGCAAATCCCCCATACTTATCAATGGCAACTTTTGGTCTTTGATTTGGGCTGGGACACTTTTAGCTATATCAAAAAAGAGTGCTGGTCCTGGAAATAGGGAGACCTGAGACAAATTTGACCACAGACACTAACTAGTTCCATGATCCAAAAGAAGACATTTTTGTACAGCTGCCTCAGTTCCTTCATATGTAAAATGCTGATAATGATAACGTTTGCACTCCAGAATTGTTATGAAGATCATGTGAGTTAATATTTGTATCATTTTGCAAAACTAAAAGCACTATAAATGTTTATTATTATTTCTATGTTATTAATAATGATAATACAAGTAATAGTAACTATAATATTATGTAATATTTCATTTTTATTTATTTAATAGTTTTAGTTTTGATATTCTGGCTGCATGGAGCAATTCCTAGTAGTACTGGATTTCTAGGCTCATTATCATCATGGAATTTTCCTACTAAAATTTTTCAGGATCTCAGCATTCCCTATAATACATCATTCAAATTCTTTAAACCAGGATTCAAGCCCCTTCATTATGTGTTCATAAAATTTTATTTCCAAATTTTTCTTCTACTAGTATCCAAAATGGTCCTTACATCTCACCCAAACCAACCTTGTTTCCTTCCACTTTTCACATCTATGAGTATCTTGATTTCTTTACTATTTCAGGACACCTCATGCTCTCCATTTAAGTAAATTGTATTTATCATTCATAAAATGATTTCAGGCATGCCTCTTCCATGAAATCATTCCTAATTGTGCCATCTTATGTGTGTCTCTCCCGTTTTTGAACTTTTATACTGAATTTCATTTATACTATTCATTTGTCATTCAAATGTGTCCTACTTTGGAATATGATTTTAATTTCTGGTATTTATATGAGGAGCAAAGATGTATCATGTTTATTTTTTTATGCTCTCAAAATCACACAATCTCTTAAAATAGACTTATTAGTTGTATGATACTGTTAAGGTTTGGTGATTGATACTAGAGCAGTTTTTTCCCCCTGACATTAATCTCCTTCAAATTCTGCTGCAGCTCACAGGGTAACCCCACTGTGTTGACAAAGAAATACTGAAATAATCCACTGAGTATCACTGCTGGGGATACCAAAGTTCATTGTTATTCAATGGGCATCCTAGGTACAATTAGCAGTTGTCACTGGGTTGTAAGCTCTAAATTGGTATTCATCTGTATAACAATTTATGATATACAGATTCTAAAGTATGGGAATTTAGAGAAAACCTAATAGTGCCCTTACTGCCCCAGAGTCTGTATGCTCTTTTGTGACACTTTTTAAACCAATGGGAAATATAGAATGAGTATTATATGCAAGCTGTTTCTCAGCCATGTAGCCTGATATTTTGAGTTTCAATTCATGGTATCTCAGTTACTTAATTCTCCATGACCTCCAGACTGAGCTGTCAAATGAAAATTATAAATCTCAAAATAGAGACTTTAAAGCTACAAAAGGAAAATATGGGGAAAAGAGTACCAAAATTATAAAATGAATAATTGAAATAGTTGAAACCTATTAAAGAATTTTAGTTCACCATATTTGGCTAAAAAACGTATTAGGTAGCAAAGGACAATGGAATTTTCTGGATTTTCAAGTAAGAAAAAAAACTGTTTGAATCTTACCTTTGGTAATACATAGCAATAAACATTTCACCCAGACTTTTTTTTTAATCTATGTTCCTTAAGTTTGTTATCTTTTTATAAAAATGTGTGAACATTTCTTCCAGGTTTGTTGTAAATAACAAAGGAAGTGGTATTTAGCAAAATGAATGGATGCAATTTCATTCATTGTAGTTCTTAAACTATAATCTTTTTTTTAAACCCCTACCTTCCGTCTTGGAGTAAATACTGTGTATTGGCTCCAAGACAAAAGAGTGGTAAGGGCTAGTCAATGGGGGTCAAGTGAATTACTCAGGGTCACATAGCTGGGAAATGTCTGAGGCCAGATTTGAACCTAGGACCTCCCGTCTCTAGGCCTGGCTCTCAATCTACTGAGCTACCCAGCTGCCCCCTTAAACTACAATCTTCTAAATGCTATACACATCAAAAAATCTCAAAATCCTATAAATTTTGATCATGATAATTAATAGCTTGTTAGTATTTACCACAAGATTTGATATTGATTTCATGACAATGGCAAATATTTTATAGCATAGTGATATCACCAGATCCTATGGATTCATCAATTATCTTTATGAAAGTGATTCTCAGATATCTAGGTACCTAAACATTTATGTCATTTGCCCCTCCATCCATTCCATCTCTATATTAATATTTGTATCTATGTGACTTTGGACATATGTGCTTATATCCATGGCCATCCATATACACATATGATTATATTTGTATGTCTGTTTACACTCAAACATATACACACACACACACACACACACACACACACACACACATATATATATATATATATATATATATATATATATATATATATATACTGCAATCATTTTTCAATCATGTCATGAGTCAACTATCAGGAATTTTAAACTATATGTGCTAGAGACAAATAAAATACATAAAATTGAATTTATGTTTTTTTCCTAAAAAGTTCCCTCTTTCAAATTTGTTGAAGTTACCATCATCAATCATAATCTTAGTATTATGATCATTTCTTTACTCTTCTTCTATTCACATAAACCAAATATTTGTAAAAGATTTCTATTTCAACTGCTCTTAAATCAAACACCTGATCTACATTTAACTATCACATTAGTACAGTTCTTAGCTACTCCTAATTTAAAATATTGTAGTAGCCTCGTTGTCTCTTCTTCTTATATCTCTTCCTATTCCAAAATATCCTTTAATCACTGCAAGAATAATTTTCCTCAAATGCAAATGTGATGTGCCATGCAAATCTCCTATTCATTTAGTGCAACATTCTATCACTTCTTGGATGAAATAAAATTTTCTCTATTAAGTAATATTTAATATATATTTTAAAAATTACACATATATCAATTCTTAACAGTTTCCCAGAATTATAACATTCAAATTTTGTGTTCCTCCCTACTCTCCCTTACCCCTGCCAGAGATGCTAAGCAATTTGATCTGGGTCGTATCTATCTATCAATATATATTATGCAAAATTTACAACCATATTGGTAATTGTTTTAAAAATACTTATATAAAACCAAAACTCCAAAATAAAAACACACATAAAGTAAAATTAGTATGTTTTGATTGACAGAAGTGTAAATCATTCTTTGTCACAAGTCCTTCAGAACTGTCCTGGATCACTGTCTGGCTAAGAGGCTCTAAATCTTTCACAATTTATCATCCCATAATACAGCTGTTACTATGTATAATATTCTCCTAGTTCTGTTTACTTCACTGTTAATTAGTTCATGTAAGTTTTTCCAGCTTTTTTTCTGAGATCATTCTTTTCATAATTTTTATACCACAATAATATTCCATCAACATTATATACCACAATTTGTTCAGCCATCTCTCAATTGATGGACAACCCCACCATTTTCAATTCTTTTCCAGAACAAAATGTGATACAATATATAATATAATAATTAAATTATATTTAAATATATTATATGTATATATTATAATTAAATTATAATCATATTACTTAAATATATTAATATAATAAAATAATTTTTGTATGAGTAGGTTTTTTTTTCCCCTTAAAAAAATCTCTTTTGGATTCAGAACTGGTAGTTGTATTATAAGACTAATGTGTATCCACAGTTTTACAAGTCTTTGGGTATAGTTCCAAATTGCCTTCCAGAATGTTTGGATCAATTCACAACTTCACCAATACTATATTAGTACTACAATATCACCATATCATCTCCAAAATTTATCATTTTTCTTTACTATAGTAATGGTCAACATGATAACTATTAGGTGGTATATCAGTGATGTTTTCATTGTATTTCTTTAATCAAGAATGATTTAGAACATTTTTCATATAATTGTTGATAGCTTTGATTTCCTAATATGAAAACTGTTTATCCATGTTCTTTGACCATTTGTCAATGGGGAAATAACATATTCTTATATATTTGGCTGAATTCTCTCTA
The DNA here is from genome assembly GCF_027887165.1 of Monodelphis domestica. Classification (NCBI taxonomy): domain Eukaryota; kingdom Metazoa; phylum Chordata; class Mammalia; order Didelphimorphia; family Didelphidae; genus Monodelphis; species Monodelphis domestica. The sequence continues at coordinate 172,012,208 of NC_077234.1, forward strand.
TATTTGAGAAATCAGACATTTATCAAAGAAATTTGCTACAATTCCATACCCCCAATGCTGTTGTTTCTCTTCTAATCTTAGTTATATGGCTTTTTAAATGAACTCTTTTATATTTAACATAATCCAAATTACTCATTTTAGATCTCATAATGTTTTCTATTGTGTTTGGTCATAAATTTTTCTTTTCTCCAAAAAACTGACAGGTAGAAACTTCTATGAACCCTTAATTTTCCAATGCTGTCACCCTTTATGTCTAAATTATATACCAACTTTGACATTATGTTCCTTTTTTATATATCTTTAGAATATATTTATATGGTTATATGATTCCTGAATTTTCCCATCTCTCTTCCTTCCCCCACCTTGGAGCTGAAAATCAATTCCACTGGGTTATACATGTATCATTTTTCAAAACCTATTTCAATGGTATTCATATTTGCAGTAGGTTGATCTTTTAACATAAAAACCCTAATCATATTTGCATCGAACCATATGACCAATCATATATTTTTCTTCTGTATTTCTATTTCTATAGTTCTTTAACCTGGATATGGATAGCATTCCTTCTCTTAAGTTCCTCTGGATTGTCCTGGGTCATTGCATTGCTGCTAGTAGGGTAGTCCATTACATTCCATTGTGCCACAAGGTATCAGTCTCTGTGTACAATGTTCTCCTGGTTCTGCTTCTTTTAGACTGCATCAATTTCTGGAGTTCTTTCCAATTCACATAGAAACCCTGCAGTTCATTATTCCTTCCAGCAGAATAGTATTCCATCACCATCAGATATTAATCAATGGACACCCCCTCATTTTCCAATTTTTTGCTACCACAAAGCATACTTATAAATATTTTTGAAAAATTGACTTTATCTTTCTACCAAAAACAGGTTTTTATAGAATTAGAAAAATATGACAAAATTTATCTGGAAGAACAAAAGTTCAAGAATATCAAGGGAAATAATGAAAAAAATATGAAGGATGAGGCCTAGCAGGACCAGATCTTAAACTGTACTTTAAAGCATTGGTCATCAAAACAGTATGGTACTGGCTAAGAGATAGAATAAGTGATCAATGAAATAGACTTGGGGTAAATGTCCTCAGCAAGATAGTTTATAATAAACCCAAAGATCTCAGCTCTGGGACAAAAATCCAGTATTTAAAAAAATATGAGGAAAATTGGAAAATAGTATGGGAATGATTAGCTTTAAATGAATATCTTACCCTCCACCAAGATAAATTCAGATGAATTGAATATAAAGAAGAAAACTATAAGTAAATTAGGCAAAAATAAAATTATACCTGTCAGATCTATGGAAAATGAAATAATTTAAGACCAAGGAAGAGATAGAGAATATTACAAAATGTAAAATAAATAATTCTCATTATATTAAAAAAAACTTTTGTACAAAAAAAAACAAATGGAATCAAAATTAGCAGAGAAGCAACATAAGGAGAAAAAAATCTTTATAACAAAAACCTCTGACAAAGGACTAATTTCTCAAATCTATAAGGAGCTAAATCAATTGTACAAAAAAAAAAGTCACTACCCAATTCATGAATGGGAAAGGAACATGAATAAAGAAAAAGAAATTAAAACTATCAATAACCACATGAAAAAATGTTCTAAATCTCTCATAAATAGAGAAATGCAAATCAAAAGAACACTGAGGAAACACCTCACACATAGCAGATTGGTCAATATGATAGCAAAGAAAAATAATTGATGTCAGAGGGGATGTGGCAATGCTGGTGGATTTGTGAAGTGATCTAACCATTCTGGAAGGCAATTTAGAACTATGCCCAAAGGGTTTTAAAAGACTGCTTCCCCTATGATCTAGCCATACCACTTCTGGGTTTGTACCCCGAAGTGATAATAAGGAAAAATACTTGAACAAAAAATATTTATAGCTGCACACATTGTGGTGGCAAAAATAAAATTAGAAAATGAGGAGATACCCTTCGATTGGGGAATGACTGAACACATTGTGGTATCTGATAGGGATGGAATACTATTGTGCTGAAAGGAATAATGAACTGGAGAAATTCCATGTGAACTGGAATGACCTCCAGGAATTGATGCAGAGTGAAAGGAACAGAACCAGGAGTACATTGTACACAGAAACTGATACCTTGTGGCATAATTGAAAGTAATGGACTTCTCTACTAGCAGTAATGCAATGATCCAGGACAATTCTGAAGGACTTATGAGAACAAATGCTATCCCCATCCAGAGAAAAAACTAAGGGAGTAGAAACACAGAAGAAAAACATATGATTGATGACATGACTAGATGAGAATATGATTGGGGATGTTGACTTTAAATGATCACTCTATTGCAAATAGTAATAATGTGGAAATAGGATTTGAACAATGATACATGCTAAACCCAGTGCAATTGTTTGCTGGCTCCAAGAGGGGGGAGGGAAAAGAGGAGGAAAACGACATTAATTTTATAACAATGTAAAAATATTCTAAAATAATTAATTAAATAAATATTTAAAAAATACTAAAATAAAATTCCTTCCTTCATTGGATTTTTATAACTCTTTTCCATTTGGCCAATTTGCTTTGTGAGGTTTTTTCTTTTCTTCCCCTTGTATTGCTTTCATTTCTCTTCCTAATTTCCTGTTTTCTTCTCTTGATTTTTTGAATCCTTCTTGTGTTTTTCCCAATCCTGAGGCCAATTCATATTTTTCTTTGCACTCTGCTTTGATCTCATTGTCCCCTTTTGCATTTGTAGCTTTCTCTTCTTTACCTTACAAATAATTTTCTTTTTTATGTTTGTTCATTTTTTGTAGTCCTTTTATTTTAAATTTTACTAGCTCCAAAGAGTTTTACACAAAGTGTTATAAAGAGATTATATGTTTATGAAGTATAAGCCTAAGCATAATATATGTAGAAAGTTATTTTTTTGTTTTTAACTTTCAATTTGATATGTTGACTAATTTATTGGCAGATAATGCATTTATATTTCTTTGTTGTTTTTGCACCCACAGTGTTTCCTCTGGATGTGGATAGTGGTTTTTCTCGTAGGTTCTTCAAGGTTGTTCAGGGTCATTGCATTGCCACTAATTGAGAAGTCCATTACTTTCGATTGTACCACAGTGTATCAGTCTCTGTATACAATGTTTTCCTGATTCTGCTCCTCTCACTCTGCATTAATTCCTGGAGTTTGTTCCAGTCCCCATGGAATTCTTCCACTTTATTATTCCTTTTAGCACAATAGTATTCCATCACCAACATAGACCACAATTTGTTCAGCCACTCCCCAATTGAAGGGCATCCCCTCATTTTCCAATTCTTTGCCACCACAAAGAGTGCAGCTATGAGTATTCTTGTACTATTATATCTTTGGGGTACAAACCCAGCAGTTCTATGGCTGGATCAAAGGGCAGAAAGTCTTTTATTGCCCTTGGAGCTTAGTTCCAAATTGCCCTCCAGAATGGTTGGATCAAATCACAACTATACCAGCAATGCATTAATGTCCCAACCCAACTTTGACACATCCCCTCCAGCATTCATTACTATCTTTTGTTGTCATGTTAGCCAATCTGTTAGGTGTGAGGTGATACCTCAGAGTTGTTTTGATTTGCATCTCTCTCCCCTAGGAGCATTTAATTTGTGACCAGTAAGGAAGGGTATTCAGAGGTCTGACCTTCTCCTCCTTCTATGCCACCATCTTGACTCTACCCTCCACATAACTTTTTAAAAGCTATGTGATTCAAATTCACTCTTCCTCCCTTTTTGCCTCTCTCCTGGAGCTGGCAAGAAATTCAATTTGGTTTGTATATCATGTATTATCATGCAAAAATATTTCCATGTTGTTCATTTTTAAGATAGTAATCATACAAAATAAACCCCACAAACAAACAAATGAATGAAACAAATAAAGTTAAATGACTAAAAGGTAAACCATTTATTAAGCAGTTATTATATGCCAGGGACTGTGCTTTACTGTGGCTATATAATGTGCCTCCAATATATTTAGATATAATGAGAACACAAAGTGTGTTAAATTATCTATTATTCATAAAATGAAGTATATTACTGGCATGCTGGAATCCAAAGAATATTTCATGTATAAACTTGTTATACCTTAAGATTTTAATCATTTTTATCAGAAGTTTTGATTTTAATATAACATTCCAGCTTATTCCCTTAGGCTGTCATTTAATTTCATTAGATTTGAGACAAGTTAAAAAACTGTGCTCTGCTTATTGCCTAGAGTTAGGTGGTTGGTGGGAACATTCTCAATGAAAAATTCAGGGAATGCAGGAAAAGAACTTTGAATGAATGTTACAGGTTCTTAAGAGATAATGGTTAGTCCAAATAAATTTATAACAAACCTGATATCATCTTCTATCCTAGATATTAGACAAGAGATTAGAGTTAATATTCTATTTTCAAAAAGATATGTGTAACTCTAGTGTTATTTTATAAAGAAGGATAATTATCTCTGAACCTCTAGAAAAAAATTTTTATTCTCTGGTAATTTTTGATTTCTTATGGGTGACCCTATTTTAAGGTCTGGAGTCTCCAATGACTGCTTCAGGTACTTCATATTCTGCTTCTTAACTACTTTCTAGCTTAAATGGTTAGTTTATACATTTTTTTAAAATTAGTAAATCCAAAAGCTTCTGAGAGTTTTCCAAAAACTATGTTCACTTGTCATAGGAATCCCTGGAGATTATAAGACTTGTCAGCTAGTTTTGTTGTCCTCAAAATAGAAAGATGACTGGGAAATGTGATAGATGTGCCCAAGGAGCATATAGGCACAAATTAGCCAATCCCATATTTTTAAAGAGACTGCACAAATAAGAAGTCCCAATAAATAGGAGAAAACTTTTATAACTACCTAAGCAGCCACAGCCTAGGTAAGAGATATAATCTATCATCAATCAAAAATCACTTTAAATCACCTTCTATTTGTATGCCACCTCTTATGATATGAATGCAAGCAATAAAGCTTTTCCTTATGCCAAGTGGATTATATTCTTTTATTAGGAAAAATAATTCTTGACTTGAAATCAAGAAGACCAAGGTATCAAATATGGCTGATATTTTTGATATATGATGAGCCAAGTCATTTAAACTCAGTAAGCCTCAGCATCCTCAATAAAATAGGGATGAAAAAATTCTGCATTATCTAACTTATAATGTTGTTGTGAGAGTCAAATGATGTCATATATTTAAAGAGTGCTGCCAACACAAAAGCCCTAGGTAAATATTACTTACTGTTCATAATCTACAGTAGGTCTTTTAGAATCCATAGACAGTAAATAAAAAGAACTTTGTAAACTTTAAAGCGGTATGAATATTATATATTATGTATGTGTGTGAAGCTATATATTCATATACATATTATGCATGTGCATATATGTATATATGTATATATATAAGAACACATATATAAAATTTTAATCATAGAGATTTAAGTGGGATTTGTATCATCATGAGTCAGAAGACCTGGTTGAAACTATCTACTATTCTATTCACCAACCTTATGTTTAAGAAAAGTCATTCACCTTGATTGAGAGGACTCTCTGCATCTATTTTCTTACCTATTAAATAGGGATAATAATATTTAGTATTATTGTAATATTTGTCTTACCAGATAGTTGCATGGAAAGGCTCTGAAAGGTATAAAAGATATTTCTAAATTCATATTATGAACTTCAACATATGAATACAGTTTTTCAAAATTATAACACATTAAAAGCAACCTTAATAATGATGACAACAAAGCACCATTCCATTGACACAATATGGGGTACAGGTGACTTTCATCCATAAAAGCCTTGGAAATAAATCATAATTTACATACCGAAATTTCTACTAGATTAAAAAACCTAAATTATGAGCCAGGTGGGAAACAACAACCACTGCCCAAGATCAGCCTGACCAAGCATTGTACAGTGGAAAGATCACAGGACTTTATCTAAGGAAAACCTTAATTTGAATCCTGCCTCAGACACACCAAGCCTGTGTGAGCCTGGGCAAGTCACTTATTTTTTCTATGCCACAGTATTCCCATTTGTAAATTATTTATCATAATACCCTCTGTATTCTAAACCCATAGGAGGATCACATAAGGCAATATTTATAAATTTCTTGGCAAACTTGGTAGCACTATATGAAATTTAATTAGTTTATTATTAATAATTTTATAATGAAAGGTGAACACAAATTAATGATGCCTGACAAAACCAAGGATCATTTTAAAAAGCTCTTTAGCTCTGGATGGCCCTTTCTACTTCTTTAGTTATAATAGACAACAAATGGAAAAGGAGAAAGAGATCACTAAGAATCAGACTCTTTTTAGATGATCTGCAAACATCAATTTTACTGTGGATGATATAAATGTGGAATCTAAGAAGGTAACACCAAACATTTGGAAAATTTTAAATTATTGCAAAAGTAGTAGCGTTTGCCATCATCATTATCATCTTTGTTCAACAACCAAATATTTAATATGTAATTGATCAAGTATATCATAACTAGTGACTTCTGGTTTAAAAAATTAATTGAAAAATTAGAAATAATAATTTTGTAGTTAAGTGGGGAATGGTTCAAATATCCTCAGACATAAATGAAAATTTTGCTTTTTGTATCTGTAGACAATAAGAATTCCTAATTAATTTTATCCTCTTGCTTGAGAAGTGCTTGAGACAGACATAAATACAGAATCAGAAAATTGTATATAAATGGAGGTATAGGGAACTAAAAAACAGAGAGTTTCAGTGACTTTTAAGTGTCATACAGTTGGCAAGTGAAATCTCCAGGAACTAAATTAAGGTCCTCTGACTCAAAGTGCAGTAAATCATCTGCTTTACTAAACTGCTGTGATCTATTGATTTTATTCATGAATTAATTCTTTCCAATTTCAAAAAATGAAGAAAATCAAGGAACATTTTATGTACTTAAATGTTTTTAAATATATATCTATTTGCCTAAAGATGGTTATTATCCATTTCCTATAAAATAACTCAAAGAAAATTAGTGAGTTCTTAGTTTGTTTTTCTTATACATCCAGAAAAAGAAATCCTTTTCAAGAATACTTTAATAGGTTTACAAAGGGGGAACTTTAAAAGATTGCTTTTCAAAATCCAATAAAGTACTTTTTTTCTTTTCAAGATAAAGAAAATGTAGCCAATGGAGTTAAGTAACTTATAAAAAATTACACAAATAGTGAATGTTAAAGCCCACAATTGGACCCAGATTCAGTTTTTCTTTTAAAACAAATCAGATACTCATTCAACGACATCATCCTACATCATACTTTTTACTTTATAAGACTAAGCTTTGGCAAATATACTGAAAAAAGTGGTAAAAAAAAACACCTCCCTAGTATAAGCTACTTCTTTAATATTTATATGTGCACCTACCCAATTTCCAGGTTCAACACTCTCAGCAGAGGAAAAAGAAAAGTTTATTACTGAAATAAAGAGCATCTAAAATTTCTTTCTTCACATCTCTTTGGCTTATGCTTAGAAAGAAGAGTTGTGATCAGTCTTCCTTAAACCTAAATGCCAAATATATTTCTTAAATCTAATCTTTGCACACTGTCTATTGCCTATATTTTGCAGCTGATAACATTTCTGGGACCAGCTGAGTGCAAACACTGACTTTCAAGAATTTATGTTACTAAACCATGAGAGAAGAATGAAGAAGAGTAAATTGTACTGTGGAAAGGTGTTGAATCAGCGATTTTCATTTAATTAGCCATAAAAAAGAAGAAAATGAATACAAACAGAAGTCCAAACCTTTTTGGTTTGTTTCAGACTTAGGTACTTGCAAGACTATAAAATAACTGAGAGAGAGTAAAAATTCTATGTCCCTAAGGGTACTAAGCACCTCATTTTATCTCTTGGATTCTTTTATCTAATACTGACAGCACACATAATGTTTTTAAAGGGTACTTTAAAAGTTGAAGTAGGGTCATGTTTTAAATGTCTTAGACACCTGGAGGAAATGTAGAGAAATAAAAACTTTCTGAGAATTTTTTAAGATAAAAAAGATGGAAAAAAGGTTTTAAAATAAATTTCAAATCATTGAATATAAAGAGTTAATAAAATATGACATAACATAGACTATAAAGCAAGGAAGAAAAAGTGGAATGGGCTTGTGACTCAATTTTCTACATTTAGAAATTGACACTCTTTGGCAATAGTTTTGGCATAGCCTGTACAAAAAAATTTATTTGTAAGTTTATATATCATGTCAGTTATAAAAAAGTTTACATTCAATAAATAGTTCCTATTTAACATTTTATTGTCAATTCTATGTGATACTGAAAAAATTATATATTATAGGTTGGACAAGAGCCTGTAGATAGTATGAGATAGGTTGTCATCTGAATAATTTCATGGAGAATCTAAGTTAGTGAGGTTATGAACCAATTTGAGATGCAACTTGGCATAATAGATGGAGATCTGGTCTTCAAACTGGGAAGATTTGGGTTTAAGCCCTACATTAGACACATAGTTGCTGTGTGATACTAGATAATTTATTTAATCATTTAATCTCTCAGTACTTTAGCCAACTCTATATATCTATAAATTGCACATTTTAATGGGAAAGAAAGGGAAGTTAAGACATAGAGCTGATAGGACATAGCTTCCTAGGAATAGAGGAAACAAAATATTGAAATATCAAGTACAAACACTGGCAAGTAGGTCAGTGTAACTGGATCACAGTCTGCATGGGTAGAATAAAATGTATAAAAACTGGAAATGTAGGAAAAGGTCAAATTATAAGTATCTTTAAATGACAGAGGAGTATACAGGTGATCCTGGAAGTAAAAAGTGTCTTGTCAGTTCATCATCAGGTCATCAAATGTGAAATAGTCAGGTCTATGCTTTTGTAAAATCACAGTAGCAGCTATGATGTAGATGGAGTGCAGTGAGGAGAAACTAGATTTGGGGCACTTGTATCAATAAGAAGACAAATTTAAGTTCAGGTTAGAAGTAGAGAAAGCCTGTACTAGGGTAGCAGCTGTGTGAATGGACTAAAGGGGCTAGATAAGAGATGATAACATAGAAGAAAAGACAGGAATCCTTATTTAGTTAAATCATATTCTAGACAATCAAATACAAATTATTTGTCCATTCATTAATGTATTTGTTTATCTGCATTTTTAAAGTATAGTTCTATGATAAAGATTGATTCAATCACTATGACTCATAAATTCAGATAATTCAATATTTAGTATATTAGGAATATATCTAGTTCAGTAACTGCAATCACTTCTGTAGCACTAACTAGTCCCAAATTTTGTCACATTTGCTCAATTTCTGATTGAGGTTAATTATAAGAAATATTTTAATTGTTAAACAAACCTTTGCCTTCCATCTTAGAACCAATACTGTATGTTGGGGAAGAGTAACTAGGGCAGCAGATCCATGTAACCATGAGAATCCTCTCCAACCAAGATTAACATATTGCCAAAAAAAGAATACAGGAGTGAAAGAACCAACAAAAACACAGAGTGAAACAACCTTCAATAAAAGAAAAACCCAAAACATAGGCAGAGACCATCTGCAGAACTGAGGTGAAAGGGGAGCAGAGCCAGCAAGGAGTGAAGAGCAAGCCAAGAGCAAACCACAACCCTTACCCCAACCCCACATCTTCTGTCATTAATTTCCAATTTAAGCCCTAGCTAACATCAAATGTTGAGAGCCTGCTTGGGCAAATAGTGGTCCAAGTCAACTCTTACCCTTGAAATTTCAAACATGTAGAAAAGTCCAGAGTCCCAGTCCAGGGCAATGTAGGCCAAAGGAGCTGAGCTGTGGGGACACAGATGGAAGCCAGGAATCCCAGTCTGCACTTGGTATGAGGATATAATCCATGGTTTGGGGTGAGGACACAGTTCACAGGGGGAGCCTCCCACCCACAGGGTAGCCTCCCACACACTGCCACAGATCTTTGTGCCCAAAACTAAGGGCAGAGTTCAAGGACAGGGCAAATGTAGGAATGCCTAATTGTATTAAGAACACAATGAGACCAAAAACTTGAGCCTAAACCTGGGACTAAAATTTGATCTACTCCTGAACTGACCAAGTTCAGACTGAGATAAAAAGTTTACACCCAAGCCTGAGGAAAGTCTTTAAGCTATCAGCATTTCAAAGGTCAATTGACTCAGCAGGGGGAGGAGACTCTCAGAGCTCTTGGCCCTCTGACCATCTGGTGAACTAGTAACAACCCAGAAAAAAAGCTGAAAATAGCACCAAGTGGAGACTGAAGTTTAAGAAGGTACATCAATTTCCCAGAAAACAGAGCCTACCTATAATTAGATAGGAAAAAATTAGAAAACAAGAACAAAAAACCTAACTCTAATGAATTTTTATGGAGATAAAGAATAAAGTACAGACACAGAAGGGGTCAGTGAAAGCAAAGAAAAAAACACAAATTCCAAAAGAAAAATATGGATTGGGCACAGAGTTTAAGATCTCAAAAAAAGACTTCAAAAGAAATAATCTTAGACATCATATTATAACAAATTATCAAAAATAACTGTCCAAAGATCTTTAAAAAATAAAATAAAATTGAATTTAAAGGCATTCCCAGATTGCCTCCAGAAAGAAATTCTCAACTGACAACTTTCAGGAATATAATATCTAAATTCATTAGAGCCTCCAAGCCAATGGAAAAATACTACAAGTAGCCAGAAAGAAAGCATTCAAATACCATGAAGTTATCATCAGGATCATATAGGAACTACAGGCTTAACTATTAAAAGACTAAAAGGCATGATATATGATATTCAGGAAGGCAAAAGATTTGGGTTTACAATCCAGAGTCACTTATGCAGCAAAAATGAATTTATACTTTTAGGGGGAAAAATGGTCACTCAGTAAGAGAAACATTTTCTAAGCATTCCAGAGCATTCTCAGCATTCTAAGCCAGACTTTTAAAAAATGATGTCTGAACACTGGACAGAAGAGAAGTCCAAAGAGTTAAATATGAAAGTGGAAATTTAAGGCTCTCATTAAGGTCAAAATGTTTATAAGTCTACATGGAAAGAGGATTTCTGTAATTCTCAAAAATTATGCTAAATAGTGGATAAGATAGAAGGAGTTTACTCAGAAAGGGGGAGAAGTAAACTAATTATGATGATATGATGTATATGTAAATGTGATGATATAGAATGATATATATGATATGATATGATATGTATGTATATATGTATATATATATATATATAAATGGTATGTAAAATCAATTGATGGCTGAAAGAGAAGGTTGCACTGGGAGAAATGGGAAGGGAGAGATAAAATGCAATAAATTATGTAACATAAAGAGGTTTGAAAAGTCATGACATAGAGGGGAGAATGAGGTGCTGATGGGCAATGCTTGAACTCTACTCACTTTCTAAATGCCTCAGAGAGAGAAAAATGAGTGTATGAAGTGGGATATAGAATTCTATCACCCTACAGAGAAGTAGAAGGGGAAGAAGACAAGGTAAGGTTGGAGGAAATAGAAGGGAGAAAGAAGGGGGAGTATGACAAAAAGCAAAACATTGGTGAGGAGGAATAGAGTAAAATGGAAAGGAACAGGATGTAAAAGGGATAATATGATGGAGGATAATACACAGTAATCATAACACTGAATGTGAATGAGATGAAGTCATCAATAAAAAGGAAGTAGATAGCAGAGTGGATGAAAATCCAGAATCCTAGTATATACTGGTTACATGAAACACATTTGAGGCGGAGTGACACACATAGATTCAAGGTAAAAGGCTGAAGCAGAATTTATTATGCATCATCTAAAATAAAAAGGCAGGAATAGCAATCATGATACCAGACAAAACCAATATAGAAATTGATCAGATTAAGAGATAAGAAAGGAAATTATATTTTGCTAAAGGGTATTATAAAAATGTACTAATATAATTACTAAACATTTATGTACCAAAAGGCACAGCATCTAGATTTCTAAAGGAAAAATTAAAGAAGCTCTAGGAGGAAATAGATAGGAAGATCATACTAGTGGGGGATCTCAAACTTCCCCTTTCAGAATTAGATAAATGAAACAAAAACAAATAAGATGAAAGTGTGGGAAGTAAATGAAATGCTAGAAAAATTAGAGTTAATAGATATCTGTATAAAACTGAACAGGGATAAAAAGGAATATACCTTCTTCTCAGCGGTACATTGTATATATCCAAAGATAAACCACGTATAATGGGATAGAAATATTGCAAACAAATGTGGAAAAACAGAAATAATAAATGCAGTTTTTCAGTTCAAAATAAAATAAAATTATAATTAGCAAGAGTCCAAGTTAAGGCAAATTTAAAATTAATAGGAAACTAAACAATTTAATTCTTTAAAACTGGTGGGTCAAAAAACAATTCATATAAAGGCTTATGGGTTTTATTAAAGAGAATGACAGTGAGGAGACAAAATAACAAAACCTGTGGGATACAGCCAATGCAGAACACAAGAGAAAATTTATATCTCAGAATGCCTATAACCAATAATAATAATAATAAAAAGGGAGAACATAAATGAATTGGTCTTACAACTTTAAAAAATTAGAAGAGGAACAAATTAATAATTCAAGATAAAAACTAAATTGGAAATACTAAAATTAAAGGAGAAATTAATAAAATTGAAAGTAAAAGAACTATAGAACTAATAAATAATTTTTAGGAGCTGGTACTCTGAAAAAACAAATAATATAAAGTACTGGTTAATCTAATAAAAAAGTCAAAATAATTTAATCAAAGATGAAAAATGTGATCTCACCTCTAATGAAGAGGTAATTAAGATACTTTTAAGAATGATTTTGCTCAGTTGTATGGCAATAAATATGACAATTTAAGTGAAATGGGTGAATGTTTACAAAAATATAAATTGTCTAGATTAACAAATAAGGAAATATAATACTTAAACATTCCTATCTAAGAAAAAGAAATTGAACAAGCTATCAAGGAACTTCCTAGGAAAAAATCCCCAGGGCCTGATGGATTCACAAGTGAATTCTATCAAACATTTAAAAAACAAATAATATCAATACTACACAAAATATTTGACAATATAAACAAAGAAGACATTTTTCTAAATTCCTTTTGTGACACAAATATGGTACTGATTCCAAAGCCAGGCAGACCAAAAAACAGAGAAAAAAAACAAAGAACTATGTCCTTAATGAACATAGATGAAAAAATCTTAAATAAAATACTTGCAAAAAGATGCTAGCAAGTGATTATGAGGATTATACACAATGATTAGATGGGATTTATATCAGGAATGTAAGGATGGTTCAATATTAGGAAAAGCATTCATATAATTGACCATATCAATAATCAAACCAGCAGAAATCACATGATTTTTGCAATAGATGGAGAAAAAGCCTTTGACAAAATATAACACCCATTCCTATTGAAAACACTAGAAAGTATAGAAATAATAAACAGTATATATTTAAATCATCAGAAAATATCATCTGCAATGGGGTCAAGTTAGAAGACTTCCCAATATGATCAGAAGTGAAGCAAGGATACCCATTATCACCTCTACTATATAATATTATACTAGAAATGCTACTGATTGCGATTAGAGAAGAAAAATAAATTGAAGCGGTTAAAATAGACAATGAGGAGACTAAACTATTATTCTTTGATAATATGATAGTATATGTAAAGTATCACAGAAAATCACCTAAAACTTTAGCAAAGTTGCATGGCACAAGATAAACCCACATAAGTCAACAGATTTTCTATAATTTTTTAACAAAAATCAGCAGCAAGAGTTAGAAAGAAAAACTCCATTTAATATCACCCTAGACAAAATAAAATATTTAGGCATCTATCTGCAAAGACAAATTCAGAAATTATATAAACAGAACAACAAAACACTTTTCATACAAATAAATCTAAAACTAAAAAATTGGAAAAAAATTAAATTTTTCATGGATAGGACAAGGTAATATAATAAAAAAAAATTGACAAGCCTACCTAAACTAATTTACTTATTCAGTGACATACCTATCAAATTACCAAAAACTTTTTTATACAATAAAAAAATTATAACAAAGTTCATTCTGGAAGAACTAAATGTCAAGAATATTAAAGGAGATAATGAAAAAAAATGTGAAAGATGGGGGCCTAGCAGTACCAGATCTTAAACTGTACTATAAAGCAGTGGTCATCAAAACAATATGGTACTGGCTAACAGACAGAAGAGTGGATTCACGGATTATAGTAGGAGTAACTGACCTCAACAAGCTAGTGTTTGATAAACCCAAAGATCCTAGCTTTGGGGAAAATACCTCATCATTTGACAAAAACTACTGGGAAAATTGGAAAACAGTATGTGAAAAAAATTAGGTTTAAATCAACAAGTTAATGGGAAAAAAGAAAGAAAGGCAGAAAGAAAGGCAGAAAGAAAGGCAGAAAGAAAGGCAGAAAGAAAGAAAGAAAGAAAGAAAGAAAGAAAGAAAGAAAGAAAGAAAGAAAGAAAGAAAGAAAGAAAGAAAGAAAGAAAGAAAGAAAGAAAGAAAGAAAGAAAGAAAGAAAGAAAGAAAGAAAGAAAGAAAGAAAGAAAGAAAGAAAGAAAGAAAGAAAGGAAGAAAGGAAGGAAGGAAGAAAGGAAGGAAGGAGGGAAGGAAGGAAGGAAGGAAGGAAGGAAGGAAGGAAGGAAGGAAGGAAGGAAGGAAGAAACAAACAAACTAACTAACTAACTAACTAACTAGCTAGCTAACTAACTAACAAAGAAAAAGAATTTGTAAAAGAGAGTAAACGCAAGTTTGCAAAAAGGGAACTTGACACATCCACAGAACTTTATAATCTCTATTCTAGAGCTTGGGGAAGAGATAAGAATGGACACAGGAAGACAGATGAGAGCCATTGGCTCCTGATCTTGGAGAGGAAACTTCCTGTGCTGGTTCTGTCAGAGCCAAGTGGGAGTTTGCTAACCTGTTCCCTTTGGAGCCAAACCTACCTGTCCTGTGACCCTGACTTCCTGGTATGAGATCCTACTAACTCTTTCTCCTAATTTCATAATTTACTGGAGTTCCTGAGTCCTGATCCTGATTTCTGAAGTTTGTGGAGAGAATTGCCAGCAGCCCAATGAACTTGTCTGTGAGGAAAGGACCTGCAGACTTTTTGGGCCTTGACCTAAGAGGCTGAACTCACCAAGATTCCAAATACTTTCTACTATGATGAACTATAACTTATCCAAACAGTATTTGGGAGGATTTGTTAGATCAGAGAGATATATAGTTGAGATCTTAGTAAGAGGGAGTAGAAGTAGGGAGATGGAAGACTTTGAAGATGAATTCTTATTAGGCCCTTAGAATTGGGAGGAAGGAGTACCCAATATTTTTAGAGTTAGGTATACCTTTGCTTCAAATCCTCCTGTCTTGCTTCTTTGGATAATAATAAAACCTACTGTGATATTTTTTAATTGTGGTCAGAGAAAGATAGCGTTCTGGACCTACATAGGTCCTGTCAGCCTACAATCTCAGTGGTGTATCACATCTTGATATATCAAAGATAAAGACCTTTCCATCCATATTACCCACCTATTTCAGTAGACATTCCATTGCATCTAACTCATTTATGTTCTGCTGATACAGATTTAAAACAAAGTAAATGACATGAACCATATATGGTTCTGAAATATAGAAACCTACCAAAATATTCTATTGTGCACTTCCAAGTGAATTATTGAATGAATTTATTTTTCAAAGAAAAAAAAGAAGAGAAATTCACCTTTCACAGCATTTCAATAATGAGAACAGCACACATTTGAAGTTAATAATACAGAATTAGTGTTATTCATTTAATTGGTTCCAGTCTACTGCAATGTTTAACAAGCTCTGATATAAATAGAATAATCTTTTACAATTAGTCTGTTAATTTCAGGATATTTTTTTAAAGTTCATATTAGTTATAGCCAAAGCCTGTCCTGAGGCTCCAAGGAACCAGCACCTTTCTAAGCTTAATTAACTTAAATGCTCAAGAAACTCTGTTTTTAACATTAGAAATTTCAGGGTCTGTGGCAGACATCTTAAAAACTACAGATGGCTGCCTGAATGCATTAAGACAACCAGTTATATAGCAGCTAATAAAAGGATATAAGATTCCCCTTTTATAAGCACTTTCCTGTTTTTATAATGGAATAGTGTCCATAAGATGTATAATATGGCAAATTATGGTTAGTGCTGATTATTGGCAATATTAAATAGTTGATTTGGAAGTAAATACTTGTATGTGCTACATATCTCAAGAAATACTTGTAAATGTGTAATTTATAGCATATTTACAAAAGTAATCAGTTTAAGTTAAAGCACATTGACAAAGCCAAAAGTAGCTGAGAAATAGGAAACATTTATGACTCTTTATGGTTAAATCAATAACCTTTACAAACCATATTTTAATCTTAATGAACATTATAAGAAGAACAAATGGGAATAATTGACATTTAACCATGGTGTCAGTAGTTATAAGCAAATATGGATTTGGAAACGGAAAAATTAAAACAAACTAAAGCATTAATTTGAATGTAGGGCCATGTGGCCACTTAGTTGATGACTCATTATCTCATATTCAGTTTCTCTATCCACCTTACTCTACTCAGTCCCTTAGACAATCCTAATTGTATTCATCCTGAGTAATCCTTTTGTCACCTTTTCTCCCAATTGTCAAAGTATTTGGCTCTGTCATTTTCTTTTATTTTTGCATTAATATTTTGAAATGTTTGTTCACAACTTTTTAGAATCTACATAATTAATTACTAAACCTAGGAAAACATGAAATTTCATAATGGGGCTTATTAATTTTATATTTAAACCTACCTTAGATTTTGAATCTGTCAACTAAACTATCAGTGATTTTATACAATAAATAGATACGATCAAGATATTATATCTTCATAGAGTTTAAATTTGTAAGAGACCTTAGAGGTGCTAGGTTCCGTCTTTATTTTGTACATGAGAATACTGAGTCCCCAAAAGGTTGGATGTCTTGATAGATTTCTTCTGACAGGTGGATCTAGCTTTTGAATTCCTTTTTTTCTTATGACAAATAAATTGTTGGTTCTATAACTCCACTCTGAATCTTTGATAGTTCTTGAAGAAAGAAAAAAATATTTTAGATAATATGGTTATAACATTTTGAAGCAGGTTTTCTCAGACCCTCCAGAACATATGACATTCTAATGAACTCATTTTTCCAGAGCCATGGAGATTTATGGAGCTTTTTGAATCTTAAAGAACCAAACAACCTCATTTAGGGAAGTAGAAAACTTAACCTCCTTACATTTGCGGTTTTGTTCATGATTTTCTTCCTCCTATCTTGCATCTCTGATTAAAAAAAAGAGTTGATAAACTTAGTGGTGAATGAGTATATGTGTAAAATGATGCAGAATATTTGGAATTTTAAAGACCTGTTTGAGAATGTTTGGTATATTATATATAACCTAGATATTACTATGTATTTATGAATTATGCAAACATATTTATCATGTAAAGTTCTAATGTCCTTCTAGGACTCATAATTCTGTTTGTATCATTTTATGCATACAAGTACACCCAAATACACATGAAAATAGTGCAAGAAATCTTAAAACCTTATCATAAAACATCATTAGGCAGTTCCTTGGGAGGAGAGCTTATTTACTTTTTTAAAATTCTTTAGATATATATTGTTAGTTCATAATGCACTGTCTGACACATAGCAATTAATTGTTACTTGTTGATAGTAAAAAGAACAGCTAGTATTCTCTATAGCATCTGCAAAATTTGCCATCATCTGGAAGGCAATAGATATTAGTGTTTTTTAATTTATAACCTTACACCATTGGCTTTCCAAAATGACTCAGTTCTGGAACTTCATTGATAATTGTGTGTTCTGAGTAGAAAGAATTGTGAATGGGCTTTTTTGGCATGAGATTTTCAGTCAAGTCTGTGTGGATGGGGAATTTCTAATTTTGTCCCTAATTCAGCAACAAAGAAAATAGGATTATGTTACACATGTAGCATGTACATGTTACGACTTTCATGTAAACACAATCAATTATTATAATGTCTGGTTTGCTATTTTGGCAATTAACCACATATAAATCATAATGGCATAACCTTTTAAAATAATTAACAATATACCTTTCTATATTTATTTTTTCCTTGCTGATAAATGGTTGCCTTTTTCATTTATAGCATTTGGATAATTGCAGTAGTCTTCAGCATTGGAGTTCACCCATGTATGTATGTATAATGATGGAGACCAGGAGAAAAGGAGTTTTCACAAAAGGGTGACACCATGCATAAAATATCACTGAACTTTGCTTCTTTCTCAGAATGCCACAGGAAGAGGATATTAAAAAAACAGAACATTAGTTCTGTGAACACTATACATGTACCTCAATGCTGAAGAAAACTCTAAGAAAGTGACTTTAAATGATGGTAAATAGAAAGATCACTGAGAAAATGGTAAGAAGTTGCTGGTTTGAGCCCTGGTTATAATGCTTATATCAAATATTTTTCAATGGTTTAAGTACTGTTTTCTAAATAAAAAAATTAATACACATGACCTAAGAAATGTTATCAAACTTTAGAAAATAATTAAAATATTTTTTTTTATTTTTTTAAATGGAGATTGCCCAATAGTAACTGGTATATTTTTCTGTCCATCAATATATTTCCTTGTATAATCTCTCAAATTGGCTAAATCTGTATTCTTTATAAATGTGTTGCTTATTCCCACAACTGCTCTCCACCACAGTAGCTATGAAGTACTTAAAAAAGCAATGTTCAGGCGCTATGGTTATGGGAAATTCTTTTAAGAATGATTGGTAGGAGCACTGGAATTGAGACATGGCTATTTCTAAGACTTTTTGGGTGCAGGGGTTGTGGTCTTTATCCATCATGATCTGAGAACGTATAGTGATTAAATTCATGATGATGGTCTGACTTGCCTGGGCACATATCACTTCCAATTATTCCCTTAGGGTACCTTTTTACCTTAGTTAGACTGGTTTGGTTGCTGTGTGGCAAATTGGTGGTAGTCAGTGGAGACTCCTGGCCTGCTTTATACAAAATTTTCTTGTCCACATGAGGACCATAAAGACTGGGTTAGAAGCAGAACTTGTGTTATAGAAGTTACTGCAACTGCCAGGAGTTTTCCTATATACCTTTTAATGACAATTGGTTGGCAATTCAAATAAAGCTGGACATTACCTCCACAATAATTTATCCCTTCAGAAATAGCTTTGGGAGCAGGTCTAAAAGAGTGCAGGGCACTGTTATTCCCAAAGTGTTTAAGTTCAGGATCCAGAGCTGTATTCTTAAGGGTCAGGAGGAAGGGGTAATGGTACTAGTGGTAGTAGCAGATATACAAAGATTTAAGCCTAATCTAAACTAATTCTGACCACATGGATCACCCTGGAGGGGAAGGGGAAGGGAATTCCCTTTATAAACCGTTATGATGCTGACTTCAGCAAAAAACCTGAGATTATCAATTAACTTTCATTCTTACCCAAAAATCAGTTTCTTGAGATAAATTTAGTCATAATATATACAATCTCTGACTTCATGATGTTTCCAGTGGCTTCTAGAATTGTGAGATATATTAGGGCTGATTAGTATTCATGATAAATCTGCAACCAAACCACCTTACAACTAACAGACTGGCTAATATGGCAGCAAATGAAAGTGATATATTTGGAGGGGATATGGCAAAATTGGGACACTTAATACACAGCTAGTGAAGCTGTCAGTTGGTCCAACCTTTCTGGAGGGTAATTTGGAATTATGTGCAAAGGGTTTTAAAAGAATGCTTACCCTCTGACATAGCCAAAGCACTGCTGGCTTTGTACCCTAAAGAGATAATAATGAAAAACACTTCTCCAAAAATATTTATAGTTGTTCTCTTTGTGGTGGCAAAATTTGGAAAATGAGGGGGTATCCATTGATTGGGGAATGGCTGAAAACTTTGTGGTCTCTAATTTTGTTGGAATACTATTATGCTGAAAGAAATGATGAACTGGAGGAATTCCATGTGAACTGGAAAGACCTCTAGGAATTGATGCAGAATGTAAAGGGCAGAACCAGAACAATGTTGTATACAGAGACTGATACTTTGTGGTACAATTGAATATAATAGACTTTTCTACTAGCAGCAATGCAATGACCCAAAGCAATGCAGAGGAACTTATGAGAAAGAACACTACCCACAATTCAGAGAAAGAACTGTGGAAGCAGAAATGCAGAAGAAAAACATATGATTGATTACATAGTTCTATGTGCATATGATTAAGGTTTTGATGTTAAAAGATCTTTCTAATGCAAATATGAATAACATGGAAATGGATTTTGAAAAATGGTGCATGCATAATCCAGTGGAATTGCTTGTCAGCTTTTATAGGGGGAACTAAGGAAGGGGGAAATCATGAATCATGTAACTATGGAAAATTGTAAATTAAAAAATTAAAAAAAAACAATCTGGAATCAATATGGTATGATTCCATAAGTGGAGGTGGACCACTAGCTGCCTGTGGAGCAAAGAACTAGCCTATGTGGGAAACATAGAGTGAGTAATAGATTCTGTGCTCAATAGATTTGGGATTTGATCCATGACAGGTCACTATACAACAGGTCTGGACAAGTTAAGGATAGTTTCACCTACACACACAAATGCCAAAACAGTAAAGTTTAAAATTTAAGAGGTTAAAGCAACCTGAGTCATATTCTTTTCAATGCAATTTTAAAAAGTGTTACTGCTTTAAAAATTGACAAATTAACAATAGACTAAATTTGATTAAATGAAACAACCTTGCCTTTTATATGAAAATGTTATAACCTTTATTCATTAAATCTTAATTTTGAAAACTTGTGTACTTGGAATTATTTTCTTTGATCATGCTCAACTACTTTTTTCTCTAAAATAAATATTACAATGAAAATTCTGTTGCATCAGTAGATGTAAAAGTATTGCATTTCCATAGTTCTCTCAGTTCCACAAAATTCAACTTCTCAGCCTCAGTTTGCTATTCCCTAAAATAAGATTCATAATGCTTAAATTATATGTCTGAAAATCATATCACATAAAACACTTTGGATCTGAAAAGAACTATGTAAATGTGAACTCTTGGAGTAGCCATCATCACTAATTAGTTATCACAAGCACTAACATCACCATGACTATGTTCATCATCAACTTCAATATCATAATGTTTATTTCCACAACATCTGAAGAAAGTGCTGAAGTACACTGAGTACCTGGTAATCAGTTCTCTTGAGGACCTGCAGAAGATTGGTAACCATTTTCAAAAATAAAAGACTCTAATACCCACAAAGGAGAGAATTATGATATTGAGATCTGAAATACATTGAAACATTACATTTATCACCATACAATAAAAGTATGAAGGAATATTTTAAGTGAAAAACAATGTTCTAAAAGAATAGTAAAATTGAAAAAGAATAAAATAAAAAAAATAATAGATTAATTTAGGGCTGGATATAAAAGCAATGATGCTAGAAAATTATTATGATCAATTAAATATAGTTTTCACTAGCTAAACTCCAGTTTATATTTCATACTTTTATTTGAAAAACAACTATAAAGTAATGAGATTCATTTTCCCATTTATCCCAGGGGAATTTGTTTCAATATTTTATATCTACACCAAATGTATCCACCATTACCTATTAGAGTTCATGAAGGACTCTAGGCAATTCTGATATTATTGATTTGGAGGACCACTGAAATTAAACTATCAGATGACACTGTGTTTTTGATATGTTATTGATTTTCTTTAGAACGTCTTAGAGAAATGTAAAAGAACTACAAGATCAATGGGAAACTCACTTTTTTTGGCCTTTGGTTTCATTACACATCTTGCAATCAAGGCATTTCCTTTTCCTGCTTCATGCATATTTGTTAAATAGAGGGAAACTCCTGATAGAAACAAAACAATCATAAAGTCAATATCTGATATGCACATATAGTACATAAGTAGGTTAATGACAATTATATATAAATATGAATTTGTAAACTACATGTATATGCCATACATGTGTTTATTATATGTGTACAAGTAGGCATGTTAATGCATATTTATGAATGTACATATATAAATAAATGTATATAGTATATACATTGGATTTATAGTTGTGCATATCTACGTGACTGTTTATGTATATGTAAATCCATATCTATATAAATTTCTAAATATGTTAATATGCAATCAATGAAAAAATTCATTAATGCCTATATGTAGCTCCATGTAAATATGTATAAATATGTGTACACATATATGTGTATAATTTGCTTCCACTTATTTTGTGGGGTTTTGCCATAGATATGTTTCTTTAAAGGAATAAATATAATTAAGAAATGATATCAGTAAAATGGAAATAGTCTCATTCCCCACCATTTTCATATCGTGATATATCCTCATCCTTATTCCTTCACTATACCTGTTATTAACAAAATATCTTAATAACCATAAAGACAGTTACTTTAAAACCTTTGGCCAAGACCATTTATCTAGCTTTAAATAAATGACCTAATGATCTTCCAGAAAGTTAGCCAATATTATCCTTATCTAGATCTGATATTTTTTGTTAAGATGTAAAGATAGTGAAGCAAATGGAGCTTTAGTAATCAGGTACCTTTTTTTCCTTTTGCATGACAATTTCATTGTGTAATAATTAAAATTATATCTCAATAATAAAGTTATTATATTTCAGAAGGTTTATTAAACATCATTAGAAATCAAGGAATAAAGAGGATACAAAATAAAAACATATACCCATGGCTGGTTAGCCATTTTCAAAATCCGTATTAACCACCATCACCACTGACTGCATTTCAAAGAAGAGAGCAAGAGCCTCAACTCCCACTGCCTTTATCCTCTGTCTACAGGAAGTATGTAATGTCAGAAAGTAGGGGGGCTTTTGGCAAATTTAGTTCTTTTTTTAGGGTAACAGATTTTTAATTATACATTTCCCCTGAGACCTCTGGAAGACCAGTCTCTCCAGTGGCTCTTGTAAATATACCAACTTTGAAATTACAATAATTTGAGGATAAGAGGAAAAGAGAACAAAACCAAGGACTGATAGGTGCATTGACAAAAGGCTAGTTAGGAAGCAGTCCCCTTCAGTATAAGCATATACATACAAAACAAATTCATTCAATCCCATACAGTTCAAATCACCACATACCAAAGTTTACTCTGGATCTTCTGGTGTAGCATATTGTCTGTGTAGGAATCTT
Source organism: Monodelphis domestica (assembly GCF_027887165.1). Taxonomy (NCBI): domain Eukaryota; kingdom Metazoa; phylum Chordata; class Mammalia; order Didelphimorphia; family Didelphidae; genus Monodelphis; species Monodelphis domestica. Next base: position 172,035,434 of record NC_077234.1, read on the forward strand.
CATGGTGCCTTCTCTAAATCGTTCACTTTCTGAATTCAGAAAGGTAACATGTTTCTTGACCTAAATTAACTCTCAAAAATAATTTAAACTTTGCAATTTAGAATAATTATACATTCCCTCCTGAAGAGAGTGTTGAAAAACACAGGGATCTCTTAGGAATGTATGGCTGAGTTGTGAGGTGTATGAATCAATTGGTAAAAGAAATAAAAAAATAACATTAAAATCAAAAGAAAAAAGAAAAGACAACTTCTGGATAAAATATAAACTATCAAAGTTTCATGTGTAAAAATTTTAAGTAAAGGAAAATAAACTTATAACAGGTCATTGAATCAGGACCCAATTTAATTAATTTCTAACAGGCCCTTGTATTAGGGTCCAATTAAAATAATTTCTATCCCACAAATCTATAGGACAAAATGTAGTAATATTTCACTTACCCATTTGCAGCCAAGACTACAGGAAGTTGTCACACTATGAAAGACAGAATAAGGACTAGATTATAATAGCCAGGGAGGAGCCGAATTTGAGATACTTGGTAGAATGTGGGACAAGGATGATCTGCCTTTGACATGTGTCAAAACAGCCACAACCTTGAACCCCAAACATGTACAAGTCCTCTTGTTTTGGCTCCAATTTTCATCAATCCCATTGGGATTGGTTGATCTCTTTGACCTTGTGCTTGATTGGTACTACACAGTTTAGCTTTGTGCTTCTTTGGCGCTGTGCAATGGCTCTTTTTGTATTCCCTTCTCCTGGAATCAGTCAGAATCATTAAGCAAAAGTCCCATAATTTTTTTTAAACAATCAGTAGCATCATTTTTATAGTATAAAGCTTTTTTAGGTATGTATTGACATTAGGACAAATGTATTTTAAACTTATATTACTGCAAAATCAAAACAGTTAAAGAAAAATCTTCTCAATACTGTTGGCATGTGCTTCAAATCCAAAAACTGAGACAAAAATAAAACTGAAATAGTATATTGCACATGCAAGCAAAAACAATAATAAAATGTTTTTAGAATGAAAAAATATATATATAGCTTATAATCCTTGATATACTTTGTCAGCTAAGGAAAGATGGAATACAAAGGTTTCTCACCAAAAATTGAGATCCATGTCCTCCTTCAAACCTGGCCATGATCCACTGTGAGTGCAAGCAAATGATTTTTACAAAGTAACAGTTTTTTTTATAAAGAACAGTAATACAGCATATAATACACATTCAATAAGTATCAAATTCCCCAAAGTTATAACAGCCTATTTAATGACAATAGCAAACAAACTTACTATCATATTTTACATGAGTCTGCTGTATGACATGCAAAGAAAAAAACCCTTAAAAGCTAATGGATACTTGTCACAAGTTTTTCAGGTGTAGCAATCTTTCAACCATAGCTGAGATATTTAAAAAAAAATCTATTACTGCCATTATTACAAAACTGTAGCAGAGGAGTCTCATAAAAACGAAACTTCTGTACTGTTTATGTTGGGTTTAAAAATGTCACCAAGAATCTAAAGATCATTCTGGTGGAAGGGTATAGTAAGCTTAAGAGTTACAAATGAGTGATGCCCCTATTTTTGGGAGTCACCCAGGGTACTGTTAGATTTAAAATAGTTTTGAGTGTTAAATAGTTGTAGATAAGAGAGTGGGAGCCATAAACTGTGATAATTAAAATGTTTGGGAGCAAGGGAAATATATATATCAATTATGACCACTGATATATGTTTTCTACTGTGTCTTGGTTTTATATAAATATAAGATGGTCGCCAGGGAATATATTCCCAATTTATGAATATGCCCAAGCCAACTGGGTTTTATAGAGAAATTTAATTTATAATACACTGATTAATCAATAGAAAAAGAGAGAAAGTAAGAAAGGAATAAGAATGAATAAATCAGTCAGTTGGTTTTATCACTCACCCAAGATCTCTCTAGGTAAGGCTTCTCATGCCAACCTCAGGCTCCACCTTCAAGAGAGCCTCCTTTCAAGAAATGCTTCCAGAGAATTCTCCTCCTTCAGAGTCAGCCTTCTCTCCTGGTCCTCCCACAGAGCAACCTCCTCAGTCCTCCTTCAGAGCCACCTATCTCAGAGCAAAACCTCCCCTGGCACATTTGCCTGTCCTCAGACCCTGCCATCTTTAAGGAAACCATCTAAGTCCCCTCCCCTCAGTTCTCACATCTACCAATCACTGTCCATGTCTCCCCTGTGTCAATAGTGGCACTAGCTTAACCCAGGACAGCCCAGAGGTCTGCCCCCATTTGCACATGTCTGTTGAAGGTCATATTCTCAAATAATTAAATTTTGATCTATGCTGCAGCCCTTCCTAAATCCTGTTAGGCTGAGTAGGGTGGAGATTGTAAGTTCCAAGACCTGGTTCTGTCATTCCAAGTATCTCTATTGTATCAATTCTAAAATCAATCATGACTCAAAGAACTTCCTGTTCTATGCTTAAGCATAGGTCAAAGCCCTTTCCATTGTTCAGCAAAAGGTTTCTGTCCTAAAGCATTCCCAAATAGGGAGGAGAAGGATCCTCCCATGCCAAGGGGGTTCACATTCCAATAGAGTTCTTACTATCAGTAGGAAATTTTTTCCAAGTATGAAACTTTCCAATGGTGAAATTTCCAACATTCACAAGTCTAAGAAATTTCAAGGTTTACAGTACCATGCCCTGGGATCAACTTCCCAGCTCCTTTGTTATGAGACTGTAATGTCCCATCCATTCACATTTTTACAAATGCTGGAGGTGGGGATTATAATTGTACTTCATTTCAACTACTAAAATGGACCTTACCTCTTGTTACAAATAACTCAAGGGGCAGGTAAAATGATCAGTCAGATTTGAGAAAAAATCTAAAATTCATGTTTGAAGACCCCTTAAAAGCAATTTGAAATATTTAGCTCATGAAATTTTCCAAAGGTTGTTATACAGTTGTAACCAGTTTTGATGAAGTTCATCCATCCTCTTTGTGACAATTTACAAAGACAAAATAGAAGAAAAATCTGTTTGTTTGTTTTTTATTTTGGGCTTACTGAGTAATATTTGTTAAGTATATTTATAGGGGAAAGGTAACAGAATGTAAATTATTCAGTGTAACAGAATAGTATTGAATACACTAATACATTGACTTAAAAGAAGAAAATAAAGTCTTAAACAAAAAAATTAGCAAAATACAATAAGATCCAGAGGCTTTCATGAAAAAAATTGGAGGCTGAAAAGGCTTAAAATTTCACCTCCAGACTCTTTAAAGTTCTTTTTTCTATCCATTAAGATCCTTATTGTCAGAGCTTTTGGAACTCCCATAGCAAGGGAGAATTCCTTGCTGAGCATAATATGAAGGAATCCCAAATTGAATAAATTTTATAGAATGGGCAGGCTAGAATAGCAAAAGGTTGATTCTCCCCTGAATCTCAGACAAGATATGTGAAAGGATCAGTGCACTCATGAATGGTAGAGGCTGTTTGAAATATGCAAGGTACTGCTCTTTCATAGAGTACAACATGCTTGTAATCAACTGCCTGCTTGAAAGTGTAACTTCCTTCCTTCTATTTTATTAGGTTTATTAAAGATCATTAGAAATCAAGGAATAAAGAGGATACAAAATAAAAACCTAGCACCCATGGCTAGTTAGCAATTTTCAAAATCCCCACTCACCACCATCGCCTCTGAATACATGTCAAAGAATAAAGCAAGGGCCTCAACTCCTATTGACTTTATCCTCTGTCTACAGGAAGTATGTAATGACAGGAAGTCAGTGGGCTGTTGGGAAATGTAGTTCTTTTTTAGGGTAACAGATTTTTAATTATACACTTGTAACTATATTGCATCCAATAATTTAGCAAATGTTAATGTGGACTTTCTTCTTGTTTCCAAGTTATTTTCTAAGCATATGTTTTCTAAGCTCCATTGATATTATAAATTCATAGGCTGTAAGCAGTATAGACTGTGAAATAATAGAGTTTTGGAAAAGTTTAGTTCCTATTTTTTTAACCTCTAGAATGCCGTAATCAAATGTGTTATGTTTGAGACCAGGTTTGATATTCTTCTTCTTCTTTTCTCCTCCTCCTTTTCTCCTTTTCCTCCACTTCTTCTTTTCTCCTTACTCCTTATCCTCCTCCTCCTTTGAGGTCAACAGTGTTATCCATAAGATAAGAAAATTAAAATGCTTTTAAAAATTAACTAATTAGATTTTCTATGTGGAATTCTAGGCATATTTTTAAATTAGGAATTTGGGATATAGTACTACAGACTTGAATTTAATATTAGCCCACATAGACTTAAGCACCTACTTTTATTTCCATTTTTCTGTTTCTGTTCAATTATACTTATTTCATTCCATGCAAATGGTGACATAATTTGTAGGAAAAAAATCTTAGCTGAAGTTAAAAACTGTACTAGAAAAATGTATTTTATTATAGAAATTAATAATTCATGCAATTTATAATGCTAGTGACTTAGCCATTTCTCTTTATTTGTAGTCTCCTTCAACCTGACTGTATTCCTTTTAAATTTTTTTTAATTTTATTTGGTCATTTCCAAACATTATTCATTGGAAACAAAGATCATTTTCTTTTCTTCCCTCCCCCCCTCCCACCACCTCTCCCATAGCCCACCCGCGATTCCATTGGGTATCACATGTATTCTTGATTCAATCCCATTTCCATGTTGTTGGTATTTGCATTAGAGTGTTCATTTAGAGTCTCTCCTCAGTCATATCCCCTCCACCCCTGTAGTCAAGCAGTTGCTTTTCATTGGTGTTTTTACTCCCACAGTTTATCTTCTGCTTGTGGATAGTGTTTTTTAGATCCCTGCAGGTTGTTCAGGGACATTGCATTGACACTAATGGAGAAGTCCATTACCTTCGATTGAACCACAATGTATTAGTCTCTGTGTACAATGTTTTCCTGTTTCTTCTCCTTTCACTCTGCATCACTTCCTAGAGGTTGTTCTAGTCTCCATGGAACTCCTCCACTTAATTATTTCTTTTAGCACAATAGTATTCCATCACCAACATATAACACAATTTGTTCAGCCATTCCTTAATTGAAGGGCATCCCCTCATTTTCCAATTTTTGGCCACCACAAAGAGTGCAGCTTTGAATATTCTTGTACAAGTCTTTTTCCTTATTATCTCCCTGGGGTACAATCCCAGCAGTGCTATGGCTGGATCAAAGGGTAGACAGTAACCTGACTGTATTTTTGAAAAAAGGAAGAAGGCTGTAAGAACACTTATGCCTACAAAGAATTTATATCAGTTGTACACAAACTATAATATTAGAAAAAGTATTAGTATAATTAATTATGTCAATTATTAAATAAAATATCAAGTGATTATATTAATATATATTGGAACAGATTTCAAAAAATAAATGGCATTAGTTTATGTTAAAAAAAAGACTAAGAAGCATAAGAACAGAGGTATATTTTCTTAATATGATCAAAAGATCTTTTATACAGCTACTGAAAAGCAATATTTTAAAAAAGAAAATGAAGGGAAGCCTTCCTGGTAAGTTTAGGACTGAAGCAAAAATAACATGCCTTCACTATTTAACGTAGTCACTTTAGCAAAAATAATAAGTTAATAAAATGAAATTGGAGGAATAATCTCAGGCAAAAAGGGGGCAAAAATAATTCTATCTGAAGACAGCATAATGTTACATTAAGAGACTCTTAGGAAGTCCATGGGGAAAAAATCAATCAAAATAATGAGTACCTTCAGTAAATTATTGAAGTACATGTATATGTGTGCAAACTGATTAAGAGGCTCCCATATTATTGAAAAAACATAGGATGCTGTAGTAAACATAATTCTACTTAAAAATGCAATGCACGTAAAATATCTGTGAGTTAAACCACTGAGACAAATATAAAGTTAAAACAACTTGTCATCAGTTATTTCAATTGTGTTCAACTCTTTGTGATCCAAATTGGAGTTTTATTTGCAAAGATACTGGAGCGATTTGTCATTTCCCAGTTCAAATCACTTTGCAAATGAGGAAGCTGAGGAAAACAGGTTTAAGTTATTTGTCGATGGTTCCCCATAGAGTAAATATTTATGGCCAAATTTGAACTAAGGAAGGTGAGTCTTCCTGACTCCATGTCTATCCCTCCTCTGTGTGCCACTTAGCTGACCTCAAACTTAAATATAGCAACAAAATTATTTTTTCAGAAAAGTGAGATATATTTTTAGATAATTGAGTAGTCATGACCATTATTGTGGTGACTCTTATCAAATTTGCCTGTTCCTATTTTATATTTCACATATCTAATAAATCTCAAAGTAAAAGCCTATGATCATAAACGTAGAAAATAAATGATGAAACAAAAATGTCTCTTACTAAGAGAAAGGTAATAGGAGCACAGGTTATTATTGTTATATACTGAGTATCAAATTGAGTTCTTTGTTTTTTGGCTTTATTTTTTTTTACAAGAAACCATTTAGGTTATATATGACAGATATCTGTAAAGTAACATGATATAAAAACAAAAAGGTGTCAACAAAGTAAATTTTTATATTTTGATATGTTTTTCCATACCATTCCCCTGTTTGAGTAGTTTCAGTGACCCACCTTTTTTGACTACTGGTATTGCAACTGATAGAGTGCTGGACATGGATTCAGTGACAAAAGTTCAAGTTCTTCCAGAGACTTACTAATTTGGTGAACCTGGACAACTAACTTAATCACTGTTTGCTTCAGTTTCCACAGAAATAAAATGTGAGTAATAATAGGACTTACCTCCCATGGTTGTTATGAAGATAAAAAGAGATAGTACTTGAAAAATAATTAGCATAATGCTTAACACACACTGTATTATATATACTTATGCTCTTTCCCCATTTATTTCATTTTGTTTTTCATTAACTTGTTCTTCAGTCATGTCTATCTCTCTACTACATTAGGGTTTTTTTTCTTTCTTTTTTTGGGGGGCAGAGATACTCAGATAAATCACCATTTCCTTCCCCCAACTCATTTTACAGATGAGAAAAGAGAAGCAAAGAGCTTTAAGTGCCTTGCTCAGGGTCACAGAGCTAATGAGCATCTAAGGCCAGATTTGAACTCATGAAATTGAGTATTTCTGACTTCAGGCTCAGCACTTTATCCACTGTGCTACCTAATTAACATATCTTATATTATTCTCCTTTATAAACACTACATTTCAATCCAACTCACTCTAAATTATCATTAAATCCCTTGCCTCACTGTGCCTTTCGTTACAGAAGTAAACCTCAGTGCTTGGAATGCACTCCTTTACCTCTGCCTCTTAGTAATCCTTTTTTCTTCCAAAGCTCAGATTAGGTAACACTGTCCACATTTGGGAAACCTTTCCTTATTTCTTGAGATGTCCTTCTTCTTATAATATACCTATGCACCTGTTTTGGAGACGAAAATGGGAAATCATTCCAATAACTTGACCAAGAAAATTTCAAATAAGGTCACAAAGAATTAGAAACAATTGAATATAACATTCATCTGTTTAAATCTAGTATCCTAGTGTAGAAGGTGTGCTATTTTAGGGCAGAGGGAGTTGGGTCTCTCCCCACTGAATCTTTCACTACCTTTGTCTTTTTCTCCCTCATTCCCTGAACTTAATCTATGACTATTACATATTTTTTAATTTAATCAGATTATAAGATAGGAAATGAGGTGACAAAGCAAAACAAGAAAAAAAGTGCAGTGAAAAACCTATAATGTTGGAATACTATCCAACAAAACCCTTACCTCAAACTGTTATTTAGAGAACTGAACTCTTTTCTGCCTGTGTTTGTATATTTTCTTCTCCTTTCTTGGAATGAATATTCATTCCCTTTCCATAAATTTAAAAATCAAAACTCCTTCCATTTATGGTATAATCCAGTTCTACCACATTCAAGAAGACTTCTCTGATCACTGAAATGATTTTCTTCCCCACTTAGTTGTATATGTGTTTATATTTGTATGCATGCATACATGTATAGACAGTGAAGGGATTCCCTATCCACAATTTTACTTTTCATGTTTTCAGTTATCCATGGTCAACCCAAGGCCCTAAAAATCCACCATTGCTGGAGATATGTGCTCAGAAATTTCTTCTGCTTCCACATTCACTTTTCCTTTGTTTTTAGAGGGGAGGCAAGAGTAGAGTGTGTGTGTACATATATACATATCTATACACATATATCCACACACAAATTACACACACACACATATATATGCATATACACACACACACACATATATATATATACATATATATATATAATTTAATAGATGTTGGTTTTATTCACAATTTTGGCCATTAAGGTAGCTTTTGGAACATAGCACCAATGAACACAGGTACCTACTTCTCTGTGTGTGTATATATGTAAATATGTAGATATCCATGTTAATGGAAGGAATTTTAGAGATCATTTCTTACTATATTTTATAAATGAGGAAACAGATTCAGAAGGGATAAGATATTTTTTTAGATCTCATAATCTAGTAAGAGGGTGAAGTATGAGTTCAATTCCAGGCTATGGAGCACCAGAGTTCTTTTTTTTTTCATAGTACAATCTAAACAAATATGTATTAAATAAATGGAATTCATTCACAAACTGCATTCCAAATATTGGGGTCCATTTGAAAAAAACTTAATAAAATAATTAAATGATCATATGAGAACATGAAGAAAAAGATGAAAACCCAGTGTATTATAGATTAATTGTTGACTTTAGGGCTATTCAGAAGTATAGAAAAAGCAAAGAATATGAGTGTGTACATACTAAAGGAACTAGAGCGGATGGTAATTACATCACAATGCTATGAAAATATGAATTTTTTACACAAAATTTTACCAAATTTACAAGAAATCAAAAGCTTCTTTTTTTGGAATCAGTCATTTTTTAGTCATGTGCAACTCTTTGTGATCCTAATTGGAGTTTTCATGGCAAAGATATTAAAGTAGTTTTCTATTTTCTTCTCTGGTTTATTTTCCCAGCAAGGAAACTGAGACCAACAGGATTAAATGGCTTGACAAGGTCACACAACTAATAAGTATCTGAGGCCATATTTAAATTTAGGATGATGAGACATTCTGACAGAACTCTTCACTGCACCACTTAGTTGCCCAAAATTACTTCTATAATCAAAAGGTATCAAAATATATATGAATATATTCACAAAATAAGTTTTGGAAATATGATACTTTCTCATAACTACTCACATTCTTGCTGTGTCATCATACTTTATAATTTTATTTTAATTGTTCCTGAATATTTTTGCAGATTTGTTTTCATCCTTACTATATCAACAACTTCATTATTATTTTGAGAATATTGCATTTAATCTGTGAGTGGAGTGAGGAAGGAAAGGTGGTAGTGGCATACATACATAAAACAACCAACAATTAAATAAATTACTATCCTTTGAAGTGAAAAAAAAAAACCCTGAAATCCACATGTTTAATGTTTCAACTCTTTTCTTCAAAAGACAATCTTTCTTCAAGTATATAACAGATGTATCTATTTTAGAAATGTTTATTTGGTATCACAAGTCCCCCAAGTGCTTGAACTTTCCAGATACATTTTTGAATCATATAATCTTACCAAAGATTAATTTTCTAGTTACTGCAGATAATAGCCACAATTAAAGTCACTGGCATAAAAAGTTTTCATGGTACTTAATTAATTGGAACTCAGAAAAAAATATCTTCAGTGCTATAAGCCCCAAAGATCTCTTTGTATCCAAGGTGTTACCGTGGAAAGATTATATCTATATTCATGGAACCTAGGTATAAATCTGATCTTGACATTTGTGTATGGATTATGTAACTTTGGGAATTTTACTCAACCACTCTGGGCTTCAGTTTTCTCATCTATAAACGGTGAGAATGGCACTAAATTCTTTGAGTTATAAAACTATGATGTTATAAAATGCCAAAGAAATGTTATGATTGATCTTTGTAGATAGAATTGTTAAATTCTATCTACAAAGGAAGCCTCTATTAGGTGAAATCATAGATATTCCATATATCTACATACCTCTTTAGCAAAATTTATTTCAAATAATTATTACAAATATTTCTAATTATAAATTTGGTGAGAATAAATACATTCTAGCTATCAACTTGAGATTCTAGGGACAAATTATCTTTCAATAATGGAATCAATTACATAATTATGGAACCCTGACTTTGGAAGCAAAGTCAGAGGCCACTTAGTTCAACAAGACTCCACTCCACAGGATCCTTGATCAGTGATCTCCCAGTCACAGGTCAATGCCTTCTAATTGGCGAATAGCATCCATGGGAAAAGACTTGCCCAATCTTCTTGTCACAGTGGGAGGAGGGAAACGATGAGAATCCCCTGGTACCCTTAGTAAAATTAGTGGCATTAATGCTCATGATAGTGAGTTTTAGACACTCCTGCAGAAGTAGTGGTCTACAACATCAAGGCAGTGCCAGGGCAACCCCAAAACTCCAGTTTTCCAGGGGGATAAAGAATATCCTGAGCTACATGCAACTTGTTAACTACTTTTGAATAAGAAAAAGATAACTCTCCCAGTTGGTAACAGAGAACAGTTGGCTCCTAGGAGGATGATAAGAAAATAGGATCCCCAAAGTCTATATTCCCTGGTGTTAGTTTGTATGGTTCCATAACAAGTTGTGAATTACTATCAGAAATAAAAGAAACACATGACCAACAAGAACACTAGAACATGAGAAACACATGGACTATGTTAGAGACTTCCTGAATAAAGTTTAGAGTGATACAGTGATAGAATATAGCAAATTCATTGATGCCATGGTGTGATGAAGTACCCAGAATTTAAAAAAATTTCAAATTAAATAATATATTTAAATATTATATCCTGATTATAGTTGTTTGTCCTGTCCTTCATGAAAAAAGTAACATTTTCAATGGACTTTTATACTTATAATGAAAGGCAGGGCTTCTTTATCCTTCTCTTTTGCTCAGCAGTTTTCACTGTCTACTGAAACAAAGGCAGCCAGTGGAACTCATTGTCTTTTTTTTTCATTCATTATCATCAAACTTCTCCCTTTAGGGAAGACCTCTGTTGATAAAGTGACCCCCATGCTAATAGCTCTATGACAATGAAAAGTTTTATTAGATCCTTTAGCAAAGCACTAACTGTCTAAAAGAAATCAGTTCCTCTCCCTTGTTGATTTCTGAAAAATCAATGCAATAATTTTCACTGTAGAGCAGTAAAACATTTTCAATTTAATTTATGTATATTTTATTAATTTAACAATTCCAAATGCATACATATATTTATATATAGAAATGTATATTAACAAACATATTCATTGAATTCAACACATTCTGGCAAATGATATGACTATAAATATTAGCTATCAATACTCAATAGTGAAAATATTAAATTTTAAAAATGAACTTGGAGATAGTAGATACTTGACATATAAGTTTGTGACCATGGGTAGTTCATGTGTAATCTCTATATTGCTCTTTGTCTTCAGAGCAAAATGGAGATAATGTTATCACTTATATCATGTGGTTTTAAGATAAAGTTTGTAATTTTCAAAAGAGCTCTGAAATTCTTGAACTATTTGGCTTATCCCCAAACTCTCATAACAGTCATGATCTTTCATGACTTCAACAGTATAAATGCTACAAACTTACCAAAATTGCAAGTTTATATAAATTTATTTCACATTTACATTGTTTGGGGGGTTATTATAATAAATTTAATTTCATCATATGTTTTAATTCAATCTTTTTTAGCTCTTCTTAGGGCTCAGTTTACAAATTAAATACTTTTAATGACTGACCACCAGTTGATGTAAGTTTTATGAAATTCAAGAAAAGATAAGAGTAATATATAGTACAACATGGGAGTTATATTGAATGTTCAAATGCACCACTTTGGAAAATTTTTGTAAATGTGTAGTATATGTACTTCTTATCTTATTAAAGCTTAAAATTGAATTAGAACTTCTGATATATACTACAAAAGAATGGTACTATTCTGTACAATGAGTGATTTTAGGTACATTTTTACCTTTTTAATAAAAATCTGTAAAAAGATATTTTTGGATAAATACACAAATGATCACTTCAACCCAGTGACTATACATTGTGGCAATAAAAATTAAATTAATTAACCTTCATCGAATGATATGGGTATATGTAATACTTCAAATGTAAGACACTTTAAACTCATTGCATTTCATTTATAAAATGAGAAACTTTTACATGTTTTTTAAAGTACCTTCCAGTTAAAGTTCCATAATCCAATGAATATCTTTTTTTGTCTGTACAAGATTTATATAGCATTAAAACTTCAAAAACAGCTAGTGAATTTTGTTATATGTTTAAATGATAATAAAGTTAAACACTCTTGTGTCACTGTATAATCACTAACAATACCCCTTGAAATATTGTGAGTTGTGAGATGCAAATGGTCTCTCTGTACTTCACCTTAGAGGAAAATAATGCTCAGAGTCCATTTCCACTTCTGGCAGCCAAATAGATGGAGCAAGGAACAGTCTGAGTTTGCCCAAACCCACCTCCAAGCAACACACACACACACACACACACACACACACACACACACACACATGCACATACACTCAAATGCCTCAAAAAGAAGGCTTCATGATTTCTAATTGCACACAAGACATACTTAAAAAACTTAAGATATATAATGTAATTAAGGGAAATAATGTGGTTAAACTGATACTTTACTATATAAAATGATAACTTAGATGGTTATTGTATTTTTTCACTGTCTTCCCTTAATTTAGCTTTGTGTATATTGCATATACCAATCAATTAATAATTGAAAATTTTTTGATTGATGGTTCTGGAATTTAAACAATCTATGATATTCTTGAAGAACTTTTACTCTTTGCTAAAGAAGTTATAGTCTTGAAGCCATATGTTTTAAAAGTCCATGCCTGTTCCATAGTGTGCGAGGTCTAGCTGGTGGTATCAGCTATGATACAAGCAAATAGTATAGGTAAAAAGGCTTTAACTATGGCTCTAGTTTATAGACTTCCTGTATTTGTCAATAACTAGCCCAACTACTTAAGAGGGACTTTTCAATTTGTTGTTTGAATAATCAGTGACAACAGAGGGTGAAGTCTTGACTTGTGGGTGAACTGGATTTAAGTGAGGCAGAAATGGAAAAAAGTCATCAGCTGTACTTTCTTTTCTGGTCATCAAACTCCAGTGACAGGACAAAATTCAGGGGTCATGCAGAGGAGATGGTATAAACAGATAAGTTGCCATCTTGTTTTTGTCCCTACTCTTCCATTTAGTGAAAGTCCAAGCTCTCTTCCTGAGCAGCCAGTGGAACAACTGTAACTAATTTTCATGTTACCAGTTTGGTAGTATGAGCAGCAGGAATGCTCTGCAGAGTCTGTAAGACCTACTGTTCTCCTGTCATGGAAGAAATCTAAAATTTGACAGTGAAAGATGTCTGTGAGCAGTAGCTTCTATTAGCTTCTTTAAGGTCATGAAATTGGATGAAGATGTAAAGATTATAAGTGTTGAAGTCCCTGGGCTCTTTACCAGTATTTACCACTGAGTTGGTATTATGACCTGGATCCACATAGAAGATAACAAACCCCAAATGCTCCAGAGAAATGACATTGCCATAGAGATTACAAAATTTAACAAGTTGAGATGAACTAAAACCTTCCAACAGTCAGGAGGATGTGCACTAATGTGACACCTTCAGTGTCTGTTCAGAACAACTTCAAACAGGCCCAGCAACCCATGGCTATCCAGGTCCAGAGCAAACAAACTGGCCAGGAGGCAACCACCATTTATTCGGGATCACCACTGCCCAATCTTAGCAGAGCCAGACCATCACTGTGACAATGCTGATGAGAGAAGGCCAGCAAGTGCAGATCATTCAGGTCCAGCACCAGATCCAGATACAGTAGGCATCAAGCAGCACAGGACATACAACATGTAGATGACTCAACATATCATTACCAACAAGAGAGAAATCCAACAAATTAAGTGCAGTTAAACACTGGTTGTTTGCAGTATCCATGAACAGCCTGTATCATGTACCTAGATTGTTCAGGGACAGATTCAGACTCTTATGACTAGTGCATATCAGAATACCCAGAGGTCCAGCAAGGACAACAGAAACTTAGCCAGTTCACAGTCAGCCAGCAGCTGTACCAGGTCCAATGAGCCACCAAATCTGTAGGCCAGGACCTTGTATATCTCATGTTCATGTAGTCACCTAAACAGGTCTTCCATCAGTAGACCCCTCAGGTGATGGATGACTGGAGCCACCTGGGGCCTCTCCCAGCATAGCCAGTGTACAGATTTGCATACACTGCATTTCTGCCATAGTGGACTGGCTGGAGTGTTCCAGGACTCCCAGAGTCTCCTGCAGGTATACACCATGCTGTGAAATAGCAAATTGTTGATTGAAAGATGCATTCTTTAAAATTTGCTTCTTGCATTTTTTTTGTTTTTAAAGAAATCAATATTTTAATATGTAGCACTCAATGTCCAATGTTATTGAAATGTGAAAATACTCCATCATAACATATCTATGCCATTTTCTTGAGGAATTTGGCTCTCAAATTGCCATCCTCATGTATTTTCCTCCCAATGAGCAGCACTCTTCAGGCATGAGAGTAGCTGAGAGGCTCCCATAATAGCTGCCTTCAACTTGACTGGCCACCTCTGGCAAATACACTGACTTCCAGGAATCACCGGGTGGTTCATAGTTCTATCCTGCCTCTCTCCAGAACTAAGCATTTGACTCTGGGGATTGCAGAAAGTCCCCATGTTCAAAGATGAACTTGCTTTCAGGCATGGTGTCTTTTTTCTTCTGGACTTCACCTGTGTCAAGGAAAATTATTTTTCCTTCTCTCCCTCCACCTGTACAGGCCCAATTTTTCCCTTCAAGGAGCAAATGAATAATTGTTCTCATATCCTAATTTTCATATATATAAAACTTCATGAATTGAAATGCTCTGAATAAACTACCTTTTTAGAGAAAAAAAATGAAAATAAATCAAGAAGTTTACTATCAATGACCTGGGAAGCAGGTGATGACCTTGGTATGTTTTCTTCTTCTAAGCTTCTAAGTAATCCACACTACTTGCTCCAGATGACTTCATGGACATTAGAACAAATTGTTCTAATCCACCTATTCCACCAGGGGAAGGCTTCTTAAGCTTGGTGCAGCCATCCCCCTAACTCACCAATAGATTTGAAGCCTGTCATTATGATCAATCTGATTTAAGTCAACTGCCAAGATGATTTTAATGGATATAGTCTCTGCTCATGCTATAGATTCTTAAGATATAGATGAAAGTTGAGTGAAAAGTGGCCTGTAAAGAGTTCAGCAAATCTTTAAACCAGAGATGCTAGTCCTCCCTAAACATTTCACATACTCAATCCTATAATGAAGACATTGAGCAAAATGTGATGAATTGTTGGTCAAGGAAATTTTTGAAACAAATTAAATTAAAAGATTCTTAGTTCTATAACCCCTTTCTGTATCTATAGTGATGGTTTAATAATCATAGAGGGAAAGATCACACAGTTTTGGACTTTATGAAAAATTAACTGAATATTAAAGACATACTCTTAAAGTAACAATAAATCTTGATCTTATATATATATATATATATATGTATATATATATATGGTGACTTAATTGGGGATATCTTAAAACGTCCTTTATTTTTTTCCTTTTTTTTTGTTTTTTTGGAAAATTTTATTTATTTAATCAATTTAGAACATTTTCCCTGGTTACAAGAATCATTTTCCTTCCATTGTTTATTTTATTTTATTTTACTATATTTTATTTATTTATTTTACATTTTGTGACTCTTTCTAAGTCTTACTTGGTTTTAAAATCTTTCCCTTCCCAAAGGTCTGACATGTATACTATTCTTAGTTCACATAATTTACTTTTATTTTCCTTTTTTATGTTCAAGTCATTCATCCATTCTGAGTTTATCTTGGTGTAGAATGTGAGGTGTTGATCCAAGTCTAATCTCTCCCACACAGTCTTCCAATTTTCCCAGCAATTTTTGTTGAAAACTAGATTTTTGTACCAAAAGCTGTGATCTTTGGACTTGTCCTAGACTGTTTTGCTGAGGACACTTACCCCAAGTCTATTCCACTGATCCTCCTTTCTGTCTTTAAGCCAGAACCAAATTGTTTTTATGACCACTGATTTATAATATAGTTTGAGATCTGGTACTGCAAGATCACCTTCCTTTGTATTTTTTTTCATTATTACTATCTATTCTTGATCTTTTGTTCTTCCAAATGAACTTTGTTATGTTTTTTTTTTTCTAATTCAGTAAGAGTTTTTTGGTAGTTTGATGGGTATGGCACTAAATAAATAGTTAAGTTTGGGTAGCATCCTACCCATGAGCATTTAATGTTTTCCAATTGCACAGATCTAGTTTTAGTTGTGTGGAAAGTGTTTCATAGTTTTGTTCATATAGTTCTTGTGTTTGTCTCAGCAGATCGATTCCTAAGTATTTTATATCATCTAAGGTGATTTTTGAATAGGATTTCTCTTTCTAATTCCTGCTGCTGAGATGTGTTGGAGATATATAGAAATGCTGATGACTTATGTGGGCTTATTTTTGTATCCTGCAACTTTGCTAAAGTTGTTGATTATTTCAACTAGCTTTTTAGTAGATTCTCTAGGATTCTTTAAGTAGACCATCATATCATCTGCATAGAGTGATAGCTTTGTCTCTTCATTGCCAATTTTAATACCTTCAATTTCTTTTTCTTCTCTAATTGCTACAGCTAGTGTTTCTAGTACAATGTTAAATAATAGCAGTGATAACGCCATCCTTGTATCACTTCTGATCTTAAAGGGAAAGCTTATAGTTTATCAACATTGAAGATGATGTTGGCTGATGGTTTTAGATAGATACTGTTTATTATGTTTAGGACAGACTCTTCTATTCCTATACTTTCTAATGTTTTCAATAGGAATGAGTTTTGTACTTTGTCAGTCTTTTTCTGCATCTATTGAGATAAACACGTGAATTTTTTTGGTTTGTTTGTTGATATGGTCAATTATGTAGATAGTTTTCCTGATATTGAAACATCTTTGTATTTCTGGTATAAATCCCACCTGATCAAAGTGAATAACACACTTGATCACTTGCTAGAGTCTTTTTGCTAGTATCCTTTTTAAGATTTTTGCATCAATGTTCATTAAGGAGATTGACTTGCCTGGATTTGGAATCAGTACTATATTATGTGATAAAAGGAATTTGATAGAATTCCCTCTTTGCTTATCATGTCAAATAGTTTGTACAGTATTGGGATTCACTGTTCTTTGAATATTTGATAGAATTCACTTGTGAATCCATCGGGCCCTGGGGATTTTTTCTTAGGGAGTTCTTTGATGATCTATTCAATTTCTTTTTCTGATATGGGATTATTTAAGAATTCTATTTCTTCTGTTAATCTAGACAATTTATATTTTTGTAAGTATTCATCCATATCACCTAGATTGGCATATTTATTGCCATATAATTGGGCAAAATAGTTTTTAATGATTGCCTTAATTTCCTCTTCATTGGAGGTGAGGTATCCCTTTTTGTCTATGATA
Source organism: Monodelphis domestica (assembly GCF_027887165.1). Classification (NCBI taxonomy): domain Eukaryota; kingdom Metazoa; phylum Chordata; class Mammalia; order Didelphimorphia; family Didelphidae; genus Monodelphis; species Monodelphis domestica. The sequence continues at coordinate 172,053,002 of NC_077234.1, forward strand.
CTGTTAATTTGGTTTTCTTCTTTCCTTCTTTTAATTAGATTGACCAGTACTTTGTCTATTTTGTTTGTTTTTTTTCAAAACACCAGCTTCTGGTCTTACTTATTAGTTCAATAGTTCTATCACTTTTAATTTTATTAATTTCTTCGTTAATTTTTAGGATCTCTAATTTGGTTTTCTTCTGGGGGGGGTTAATTTGTTCACTTTCATTTTTTTTATTTGCATGTCCAATTCATTGATCTCTGCCCTCCTTAATTTGTTAATATACAAACTCAAGGATATAAATTTTCCTGAGTACTTCTTTGGCTGCTTCCCATAAAGTTTGAAAGGATGTCTCATAATTGTCATTTTCTTCAATGAAATTATTAATTGCTTCTATGATTTGTTCTCTAAGTAACCGATTTGGGAGAGTCATATTTTTTTTTAATTTCCAAATAATTTTTAAGTTGGCTCTTCATGTACCTTTATTGATCATTATTTTATTGCCTTGTGATCTGAAAAGGTTGCATTTATTATTTCTGCTTTTCTGCATTTGTATGCCATGTTTTTATGACCTAGTATGGAGGAAAAAGAGTCAACTTTTTTTTTTCATTTATAAAGCCAAATATTTTTCAACCACACAAAATTCACAGTAATGTGGAATTGTAGAGGACTTCTGAGAAAATATGGATGAGATTCACATAAACCCAGAATGCATGGATTAAATATATTTGTCACAATTGGAAGGAGAGCTAACATCCATAAATGTAGAAAACTTTTGAATTAACAATGAACATTATCCCTATTACTATTTGGTTTTCCTTAATGGTCTGTCTTAAGAGAAGATGTTGTTAACTTTATGGACTACAAATGTAAAGACTTGTAAGAATTGATGCAGAGTGAAAGGAGAAGAACCAGGAGAACATTGTAATCAGAGATTGACACATTATGGTGCAACTGAATGTAAAAGACTTTTCTACTAGGAGCAATGGAATGATCCTGGACAATTCAGAGGAACTTTTGAGAAAGAATGATATCCACAGCCAGAGAAAGAACTATAGGCAAAGAAATGAAGAAGAAAAACATATGATTAATCACATTATTCAATGAGGATATGATTAGGGTTTTGATGTTAAAAGATCACTCTACTGCAAATATGAATGACATGGAAATAGGTCTTGAACAATGAGCAACCAGTGGAACTGCTTGTAAATTCCAGGATGTTGGGAGGAAATAGTGAGGGGGAATCATGAATTATGTAATCATGGAAAAATATTCTTAATAAAAAAGGAAAAAATATTATAAATAGGGAAAACAAACAAATAAATAAAAACTCTATGGACTACAATAGCAAACCATTTAGGTGACACTTAATCCAAATTATTTGCAGTTGAAGTCATGATCCACATCTCTACAGGTATCATAAATTCAGGATAGCTATAATCAAGAATTATTCTATATCTATAGAAATTATGGCTTTAGAATCTGTATTTACAACCTTGTGAGATTAAGATAGTTGTTACAAGCAGCTGCTTTGGATTACAGGTGCAATTCATTAAGGTTTAGATAGCAATATTGTGCAACTAACAATGAAAATCCATGTGATCCCATTAATATATGGCTTTTAACTAGGTACTATAACCAATATGTTATCTTGTTTTGGGGGGACACTTAATAGATGTCAGAAATCAATAATACTCAGACACTCTTACTAACTTTCCATGATACAACATGGCATCTGCCAAAAATTCATTCCTCAAATTTTCTCAGAGATTAGTTATTCTACATTCAGATTTCCCTAGAAGCATTTTTTATAAAAGAAAGAACACTGAATCATGTGTTAGAAGACCTGGGTTCAAGACCTGATTCATTGTTTAACTCACTGTATAATCTTGGTCAGCTGCCAGTAGTGACGACAACAAAATCGCTGATATATATCTAGTCCTTTCAGTTTGGTCAACTTTAGATAGATAGATATACTTGCACATATATACAAATGTATACATACATAGATATAAATATAGATAAAACCAAACATAAAAGCATCAGATATATTTCATCTATTTCACTGTTACCAATAGCTGCATATAGTTGTGAGGATCAAATGAGAGAATATTTGTATAGAATTTAGCATGATACTTAACATGTAATAGGTTATTATTACTATTATCCCAATTCTTAGTTAACAGTACTTGATTTAGGTCTGCTTCTAAAATGGACAAAAATTATTTGCATTTGTTCTTCTTCATGGTTGCTTATTGCTTATGTATTTCAGTCTGAGCACATCCACAATTTTTCTTCCATATTTCCTTTTCTGTGATAATTCTCTTTGGTTTTGTGTAGCCAGTGTAGAGTTGAGAAAATAAAATTGTTACCATTTTTCTAAGTCCTCTCAACACAATCCCTCTCAAAATAAACAAATAATGTGCAAAGAAAAATTCTGAAAGGCAAATATAAAGGAGAAATTAGTCAGTCATTTTTCTAGCACAAAGCAAGTTAGAAACCAAGAAAAAGATGTTTGAAGACACTGAGATGGAAGCTGGTCAGGAAGAGGGCACAGTAGAGGCAATACTAGCTGTTAACTCTGATTGGGGGACAGCAGCATAGAATCCAGGGAAAGTAAGCCTAAGACTTAATACCTAGTCAGAAAGAATTTTCAAGGGAATATTCTACTAGCCAGGGAGAAAGAAAGGAAATATCAGCAAGGTATGTTTCCTAAGGTAATAGGACTTTATTGAGAAAGGAGTAGAGTGCAAATGAAGAGGCAAGTGAAGAAACCTTTTCACAGATGGTACTGCATTGGAAATACTAAATATTTACATTCTCTTAAAATGTTTTGTGAAATTAGCAGAAGGCCAAGTCTCTCAGACTAGTTATCCTCCACAGAGGGTAAGCAAAGCATAACAAAATATAAAGTCCTAAGGAGAAAAGGGGGCGGGGAAATCAAATGGCAAACAAACAAAAATCTGTAAAAAAGCTATTATGGTGAAAAGTAAATAAGTCACAAATTGAGAAGACAAAGACTTGATTGTACCTACAAGCAAGGGATTCAAGAAAAATAAATTAGATCAAAACTCAAAACATATTCTGAGGAGAAAGATTATAAAGAAGAAAATATTTTAAAATCAAATAAGATTTATAGCAAAAAGTATAGGCAAAATTTAGTGAAAGAAATGAAGGCAAGGGAAGAACATTATGAAAATAATTTGGGACTTCTGGGGAGGACCCATCATTGTTCAATAGGAAAAAAAAAACACTCAAATGAGATCTCCCAACATTCCCTTTCATACAACCTTAAAATAATATCTCAAATAAAATTCTGGATTGTCAGAACCATCAAAATTTGTGAATGAAATATTCTTCTTGTTCAAGACAACTTGAAAAAGTCAGAGATCTGTGAAATAAAGATTAAAGGATACCTGAAGGACATATGAATGAAACAACAGTGGAAGGAGTAGATGGCAGTGATAGTAACAATAAGAACTTCAGGAACTATCAAGTCAGAAATAGCAAGAAGACTTTGCAAATGGTCAGAAAGAGATTCCCCACAATATAAAGAACTGATGGAGTCTTAATGTAGATGTAAGAATATTTAGCTTCATTTCATTCATAATTTTTTTCTCTTCTATAAGTGATATGTCTTCCTTCACAACATGACAAAAATGGAAATACATATTGCATGATAGCATATGTACAACTTATATCATATTTTCTGCAATCTCAGGGATAGGGCAAGGAGAATAGGGAAGAAGAGAACTAAATGAAATCTGGGGGAAATATATATATATATATATATACATATATATATATACATAAATATACACACATGCACACAAAATATTTAAAAGGACATTACCAGGGACCCTTATATTAGATTTGCTGATCACCATTTGAAAGAGATGCCATGATAAAAAAAAAAAAGAGGAGTTCCGGTTAAGATGGCGGCTTAGAGAAAGCTGAAGTTCAGATCTCCGGAAAACCCTTCCCGACCGATCTCAAACGATAAGCTCCTAAGGCGCCGAAATTCAAAACGATCAACAGCACAGACCCTGGGAACCCTCCTCCTGGACCTGGACCCGGTTCAAAAGGTACGGCTCCCCTTAAAAGCCAGAACCCGAGATCCCTCGGACCTCAGGGGTAGGAGCGCAGAGTCCAAGGCTCCCGGAAGCGGCAGCCGCGCCGGGCTCAGAGAGCAGGGTCTGAGGAACAACAACCCTCAGGGTCTTCTACCCAAGTCCCAGTCCGGGTGAAAGTTACTGCCTGGGGCTTCCGCTGCAAAGAGCCGGTCGGTCAAAGAGCCAGTCCGTCCGGGGGAAAGTTACTGCCTGGGGCCTCCGCTGCAGAGAGCTGGTCGAAACAACAGCAACCCTCAGGGCGGGCAAGACATCCTCACGGGCTGGATCCTGCTATCCAAGTCTCAGTGAAAGTCTGTGCTCTCGGAGCTTGGGGAAGCGGCAGCCCATCCCCCCGCAGGCCGACGAAACAGCCTCACGGCCAGCGATTCTGAAGGCAACTTCCGGAAAACGAGCCGGGGGGAGAGTGTGGCCTCGTGGTCCGACCCTTCCATTCCAGTTCCAGTGAGGCATATTCAGTTTAACCCAGGGAAAGCCCATAGAACTATCTGCCCAGGACTGCCTCTGAACACCAGACAGAGACAAGAAAAACTAACCCTCCACATTCAGAGATGACAAACTCCACAGAACCACAGAAGCCCCAAAATACCAAGAAAAATAAGAAGAAAGGGGCGACTTTGGACACATTCTATGGAGCCAAAATACAAAATACAGAGCAGACAGAAGATAATATAAAAGAAAATGCTCCAAAACCTTCCAAAGGAAATGGAAACTCTCCACAAACCTATGAAGAATTTGAATCAGAAATGACCAAAAAGATGGAAGCCTTCTGGGAGGAAAAGTTGGAAATAATGCAAAAGAAATTCACGCATCTACAAAACCAGTTTGACCAAACTGTAAAAGAAAACCAGGCTTTAAAGGCCAGAATCAGGCAGCTGGAAGACAACGATCGTGTAAAAGAGCAAGAATCAATAAAGCAAAGCCAAAATACCAAGAAATTAGAAGAGAACATAAAATATCTCACCGACAAGGTGATAGATCTGGAAAATAGGGGGAGAAGGGATAATTTAAGAATAATTGGACTCCCAGATAAGCCAGAAATAAACACCAAACTGGACATGGTGATACAAGATATAATCAAAGAAAATTGCCCAGAGATTCTAGAACAAGGGGGCAATACAGCCACTGACAGAGCTCACAGAACACCTTCTACACTAAACCCCCAAAAGACAACTCCCAGGAATGTAATTGCCAAATTCCAAAGCTATCAAACAAAAGAAAAAATCCTACAGGAAGCTAGAAAAAGACAATTTAGATATAAAGGAATGCCAATCAGGGTCACCCAAGACCTTGCAAGTTCTACTCTGAATGATCGTAAGGCATGGAACATGATCTTCAGAAAGGCAAGAGAGCTGGGTCTCCAACCAAGAATCAGCTACCCAGCAAAACTGACTATATACTTCCAAGGGAAAGTATGGGCATTCAACAAAATAGAAGACTTCCAACTTTTTGCAAAGAAAAGACCAGAGCTCTGTGGAAAGTTTGATACCGAAAATCAAAGAGCAAGGAATACCTGAAAAGGTAAATATTAAGGAAAGGGGAAAATGTTATCTTCTTCTTTTACTCAAACTCTCTTCTATAAGGACTACATTTATATCAACCTATGTATACTAACATGTGGGGAAAATGTAATGTATAAATAGGGGGTAAAGAAAGACCAAATAGAATAATCATTCTCACACAAAGATTCACATGGGAAGGGGAGGGGAAGAAAACTCCTATAAGAAGGAGAGGAAGAGAGGGGGGGGGGTTACTTAAACCTCAATCTCAGGGAAATCAGCTCTGAGAGGGAAAAACCTCCAGATCCATTGGGATCTTGAATTCTATCTTACCCAACAAGGGTAAGGAGAAGGGAAAACCAAGGGGGGGAGGGGGAGAGGGAGAACAAAAAGGGAGGGTAAGAGAGGGGGGAGGGGGAGGGAACAAAAAGGGAGGGACTAAAAAGGGAAACATCAAGGGAGGGGACAAGGGGGACTGTTTCAAAGTAAATCACTGGACTAAAAGGTAGAGCCGAAGAAGAAAAGGTTAGAATTAGGGAAGGCAATCAAAATGCCAGGGAGTCCACAAATGACAATCATAACTTTGAACGTGAATGGGATGAACTCACCCATAAAACGTAGACGAATAGCTGAATGGATTAGAATCCAAAACCCTACCATATGTTGTCTTCAAGAAACACACATGAGGCGGGTTGACACCCACAAGGTCAGAATTAAAGGATGGAGTAAGACCTTCTGGGCCTCAACTGATAGAAAGAAGGCAGGAGTGGTAATCATGATATCTGATAAAGCCAATGCAAAAATAGACCTGATCAAAAGGGATAGGGAAGGTAATTATATTTTGTTAAAAGGGACTCTAGACAATGAGGAAATATCATTAATCAACATGTATGCACCAAATAATATAGCACCCAAATTTCTAATGGAGAAACTAGGAGAATTGAAGGAAGAAATAGACAATAAAACCATACTAGTGGGAGACTTAAACCAACCATTATCAAATTTAGATAAATCAAATCAAAAAATAAATAAGAAAGAGGTAAAAGAAGTGAATGAAATCTTAGAAAAATTAGAATTAATAGACATATGGAGAAAAGTAAATAGGGATAAAAAGGAATACACCTTCTTCTCAGCACCACATGGCACATTCACAAAAATTGACCATACATTAGGTCACAGAAACATAGCACACAAATGCAAAAAAGCAGAAATAATGAATGCAGCCTTCTCAGATCACAAGGCAATAAAAATAATGATTAGTAATGGTACATGGAAAACCAAATCTAAAACCAATTGGAAATTAAACAATATGATACTCCAAAACCGTTTAGCTAAAGAAGAAATCATAGAAACAATTAATAATTTCATCAAGGAAAATGACAATGGCGAAACATCCTTTCAAACCTTTTGGGATGCAGCCAAAGCGGTAATCAGAGGCAAATTCATATCCCTGAAAGCTCATATTAACAAACAAGGGAGAGCAGAGATCAATCAATTGGAAATGCAATTGAAAAAACTCGAAAGCGATCAAATTAAAAACCCCCAGCAGAAAACCAAATTAGAAATCCTAAAAATTAAGGGAGAAATTAATAAAATCGAAAGTGATAGAACTATTGATTTAATAAATAAGACAAGAAGCTGGTACTTTGAAAAAACAAACAAAATAGACAAAGTACTGGTCAATCTAATTAAAAAAAGGAAGGAAGAAAAGCAAATTCACAGCATTAAAGATGAAAAGGGGGACAGCACCTCCAATGAGGAGGAAATTAAGGCAATCATTAGAAATTACTTTGCCCAATTATATGGCAATAAATACACCAATTTAGGAGAAATGGATGAATATATACAAAAATACAAACTGCCTAGACTAACAGAAGAGGAAATAGAATTCTTAAATAATCCCATATCAGAAATTGAAATCCATCAAGCCATCAAAGAACTTCCTAAGAAAAAATCCCCAGGGCCTGATGGATTCACCTGTGAATTCTATCAAACATTCAGAGAACAGTTAACCCCAATACTATACAAACTATTTGACATAATAAGCAAAGAGGGAGTTCTACCAAACTCCTTTTACGACACAAACATGGTACTGATTCCAAAACCAGGCAGGTCAAAAACAGAGAAAGAAAACTATAGACCAATCTCCCTAATGAATATAGATGCAAAAATTTTAAATAGGATACTAGCAAAAAGACTCCAGCAAGTGATCAGAAGGATCATTCACCATGATCAAGTAGGATTCATACCAGGGATGCAGGGCTGGTTCAACATTAGGAAAACCATCCACATAATTGACCACATCAACAAGCAAACTAGCAAGAACCACATGATTATCTCAATAGATGCAGAAAAAGCCTTTGATAAAATACAACACCCATTCCTATTAAAAACACTAGAAAGCATAGGAATAGAAGGGTCATTCCTAAAAATAATAAACAGTATATATCTAAAACCAACAGCTAATATCATCTGCAATGGGGATAAACTAGATGCATTCCCAATAAGATCAGGAGTGAAACAAGGATGCCCATTATCACCTCTACTATTTGACATTGTACTAGAAACACTAGCAGTAGCAATTAGAGAAGATAAAGAAATTGAAGGCATCAGAATAGGCAAGGAGGAGACCAAGTTATCACTCTTTGCGGATGACATGATGGTCTACTTAAAGAATCCTAGAGATTCAACCAAAAAGCTAATTGAAATAATCAACAACTTTAGCAAAGTTGCAGGATACAAAATAAACCCACATAAGTCATCAGCTTTTCTATATATCTCCAACACAGCTCAGCAGCAAGAACTAGAAAGAGAAATCCCATTCAAAATCACCTTAGACAAAATAAAATACCTAGGAATCTATCTCCCAAGACAAACACAGGAACTATATGAACACAACTACAAAACACTCGCCACACAACTAAAACTAGACTTGAACAATTGGAAAAACATTAACTGCTCATGGATAGGACGAGCCAATATAATAAAAATGACCATCCTACCCAAACTTATTTATCTATTTAGTGCCATACCCATTGAACTACCAAAATACTTCTTCACTGATTTAGAAAAAACCATAACAAAGTTCATTTGGAAGAACAAAAGATCAAGGATATCCAGGGAAATAATGAAAAAAAACACATATGATGGGGGCCTTGCAGTCCCAGACCTCAAACTATATTACAAAGCAGCAGTCATCAAAACAATTTGGTACTGGCTAAGAAACAGAAAGGAAGATCAGTGGAATAGACTGGGGGAAAACGACCTCAGCAAGACAGTATACGATAAACCCAAAGATCCCAGCTTTTGGGACAAAAATCCACTATTCGATAAAAACTGCTGGGAAAATTGGAAGACAGTGTGGGAGAGACTAGGAATAGATCAACACCTCACACCCTACACCAAGATAAATTCAAAATGGGTGAGTGACTTAAACATAAAGAAGGAAACCATAAGTAAATTGGGTAAACACAGAATAGTATACATGTCAGACCTTTGGGAGGGGAAAGGCTTTAAAACCAAGCAAGATATAGAAAGAATCACAAAATGTAAAATAAATAATTTTGACTACATCAAACTAAAAAGCTTTTGTACAAACAAAACCAATATAACTAAAATCAGAAGGGAAACAACAAATTGGGAAAAAATCTTCATAGAAACCTCTGACAAAGGTTTAATTACTCATATTTATAATGAGCTTAATCAATTGTACAAAAAATCAAGCCATTCTCCAATTGATAAATGGGCAAGGGAAATGGATAGGCAGTTCTCAGATAAAGAAATCAAAACTATTAACAAGCACATGAAGAAGTGTTCTACATCTCTTATAATCAGAGAGATGCAAATCAAAACAACTCTGAGGTATCACCTCACACCTAGCAGATTGGCTAACATAACAGCAAAGGAAAGTAATGAATGCTGGAGGGGATGTGGCAAAGTAGGGACATTAATTCATTGCTGGTGGAGTTGTGAACTGATCCAACCATTCTGGAGGGCAATTTGGAACTATGCCCAAAGGGCGACAAAAGAATATCTACCCTTTGACCCAGCCATAGCACTGCTGGGTCTGTACCCCAAAGAGATAATGGACACAAAGACTTGTACAAAAATATTCATAGCTGCGCTCTTTGTGGTGGCCCAAAACTGGAAAACGAGGGGATGCCCATCAATTGGGGAATGGCTGAACAAACTGTGGTATATGTTGGTGATGGAATACTATTGTGCTCAAAGGAATAATAAAGTGGAGAAGTTCCATGGAGACTGGAACAACCTCCAGGAAGTGATGCAGAGCGAGAGGAGCAGAACCAGGAGAACATTGTACACAGAGACTAATACACTGTGGTATCATCGAACGTAATGGACTTCTCCATTAGGGGCGGTGTAATGTCCCTGAACAACTTTCAGGGATCCAGGAGAAAAAAAAAACACCATTCATAAGCAAAGGATAAACTATGGGAGTGGAAACACCGAGAAAAAGCAACTGCCTGAATACAGAGGTTGAGGGGACATGACAGAGGATAGACTTTAAATGAACACTCTAATGCAAATACTATCAACGAAGCAATGGGTTCAAATCAAGAAAACATCTAATGCCCAGTGGACTTACGCGTCGGCTATGGGGGGTGGGGGGGAGGAAAAGAAAATGATCTATGTCTTTAACGAATAATGCTTGGAAATGATCAAATAAAATATATTAAAAAAAAAAAAAAAAAAAAGAAAAGAAAATGGGTCCAATCTTTCTGGAAAACAATTTGGAAATATGCCTACTGGGTTATAAGACTGTGTATATACCCTTTGACCCAACAATACCACTAATAGGTTTATATCACAAAGAGATCAAAGAAAAGGGATACAAAAATATTTATAGCAGCCTTTTTTATGGTGGCAAAGAATTGGAAAGAGAGGGGATGCCCATCATTTGGGGAACAGCTGAACAAATTGTGGTATATGATTGTGATGAAATATTATTGTGGTATAAGATGTTTTCAGAAAAACCTGGGAAGACAAATGAATTGAAGTAAAGTGAAGAGAGCAGAACTAGAAGAATATTGTACATAGTAACAGCAATATTGTTTGATGATCAATTGTGAATGACCTAGTTATTCTCAGCAATATAAAAAATTCTGAAGGACTCATGATGAAAAATGGTATCTACCTTCAGAGGAAGAATTAATGAAATCTGAATGTTGATTGAAGCATACTTAAAAAACTTGGGAGGCAGGGTCTATTTTCTTTCACAACATGACTGTTACAGAAATATGTTTTGCATGACTGAACATGTATGACTTTTATAGAATTGTTTTCTTTTTCATTGAGGGGGAGGGAAAGATGGAGAGAATTTGAAGCTCAAAATTTAAAATAAGTAATGTTAAAAATTGTTTCACATAATTAAAAATATCTCAAAAAGAAAAAAAAAAAAAAAAAAAAAGAGGAATTTTATGCCCAAATTTCAGAACTCCCTTTTGAAGGAGAAAATGTTGCAAGTGGACAGAAACAATCCAAATATGTGTTATGGTCAGGGTCATAGAAAATTTAGCAACTTAAATGATAAAGGAGTAGAGGGCTAAGAATATGATATTTCCAAAGGCAAAATGCTGGAATTGCAGCCAAGAATAATCTACCCCAGAAATGTGAGCATAGTACTTCAAAAGTGAAAATTGATATTTGATTAAGTAGCAGAATTTCAGGCATTCCTGATGAGAACACATGAGTTGAATAGAAAATTATTATATATGTGTCAGTTCTTTTTGTGGTGGCAAAATATTGGAAATCAAGGGGATGTCCATTACTTAGGAAATGTCTGGGCAAGTTGTAGTATATGATAATGATAGAATACTTTGCAATAGAATACTTTGTGCTATAAGAAATGATGATGATATTTTCAGTAAAATCTGGAAATCTTACATGAACTGATATGAAATGAACTGAAAGGAAGCAGGAGGATATTTTATGCAATAATTGCAATATTATGTAATGATTAACTATGAATGATAATTATTCACAGCAATAGAAAGATTCAAAATAATTTGGAAGGACCTTTGATGAAAATTTTTAACTATCATCAGAGAAAGAATTGATTATTTCTAATTTCTCTGACTTCTATTATACAACATGACTAACATAGAAATATGTTTTTCATTATTATATATGTAAAGTCCATATTAAATTACCTTCTAAGTAATGGAGAAGGGAAGTAGGGAGGGAGGGAAAGAAATTGGAACTCTAAATGTAAAAAATAATATTTAAATTGTTTTACATATAATTCAAAATATAAAAATACATTTTTCACATTAAACAAATACCAGAATGGACTAAACTAAAAAGGAGATACAAAAATTCAATGAAGAAAATAATTTCTTAGAAAATCAAATTGGCTAAGTGGAAAAGATGTATGAAAGCTCCCAGGCTAAGGAGATAACATTGCAAGCATCCAGAAAAGAACAATTCAAATATCATAAAGTAACACTCAGAGTTGAAGAGAAAAATGACAATCAAACATGAGACTAAAAAAAACAGAAAAAATAAAATATATGAGACTCAGTAAAGATATACTGTTTACATGCCTATATGGGAAAATTATACAGATAATTCCTAAGAACTTTCTTTTTCATTATACGGAGTGTTAGAAGGAGTTTACATAGAAATGGCCTTGCTGTAAATCAATTATGTTGGGATGATCTCAAAAAATGAAGGAATCATAAAAAGGGATGCTCTAAGAAAATGGTGAAGAGAGAATAGCTTATGGCAAATTTTCTCAAATAAATTAGTTTCATAAGGAAGAAATTTTATAGTGGAGGGGAAAATTGGGGAGTGACAAGAAGAGCTTGAAACTCACTCTCATCTAAATTTATTTAAAAGATAAAGATGATAAGGTGACAAACTTAAAGAATTCTAGTCAACTAAAAAGAAAAAATATTTAAAACACATACAAAAGTTATTGAAGTTGCTGGATATAAAATAAGCCCACACAAAGAAGTTATCTTCAACACAATATGTAAATGGATAGGCAATAAAACACTTGGTCAATATAATAGATGAGATACAGAACCAAATAAGCACAGTAAGCTAGCATTTGATGAATTCCAAATTCCAATTATTGTCGCAAGAATATACTATTTAACAAAACCTTCTATAAGTCTCAGTTGGTGCTTTTCTTTTTGTTCAAAATATTTTGAGTTATTTTATAATCTATGTATATATTTTTACAACACAGAGAAGAATGTATGATCCATGAGTACAGCAAGATTAACTCATATGAATTCCTTGCATAATATAGACTGCAGTATAACAGGGTAGATAGTTTTTTTTATGGTATTAGAGACTTCAGTTCAAATCTTCCCTTAAACATCATCTGTATAAAAGATGTCAAGTTTTTAAAATCTTGGCATTTCAGTTTCTTTATTATTACAATTAAAATGCTTAATTTGATGGCTTTTAAAGTCTTTTTCAGGGTTAAATCTATTATTAAATGTGATACTCTATTATCAAAAGATATGTTGAATTAATGAATTCTCAAACTCAGTTTTTATAATATTCCAATGTTTTCTTTAATAATCTTATGTTGTACTTTATGACCCCATCCCTGAAATCAAAACAACAATTAATTTTGTTCACTTTTAATTTTTTTAAATCCTTACCTTTTGTCTTGGAATCAATACTGTGTATTGGTTCCAAGGCATAAGAGTGGTAAGGCAAGGGGGGTTAAATGACTTGCCCAGGGTTACACAGCTAAGAAGTATCTGAGGACAGATTTGAACCTAAGATCTCACATCCCTAGACCTGGCTCTCAATCCACTGAGCTACCCAGCTGCTCCCTCTTTAATTTTTTAAAAGTAAATTAATTCCATATAATATTAGGAGAAGGAAGAGTTTCCCATGTGATTAAAAATATGAAATAAAGGATCACCAATTTAATATAAATAGTTTAGAAATTTGTATTTGAATTTAAGCTCCTGGAGAAGCAGTATTGTCAATTAGGTAAAAATTCTGTATTTGGAGACTGGAAGACCCTGGTTCAAATACTACCTCTGTCACCTGTTACCTCTGCATCACCCTAGGAGTTTGTTTTGCCTTTATGTCTCAGGCAACTACATAAGAATTATGTACTAAAACAACAGTGATATTTCTTTTTGCTAACATATTCTTTAGAGATTTCTAGTATTAAAAATTGTGTCTAATGACCACAGTAAGCCAGTAAGCATATTATGTCTCCTATGCCCCATAGAATATCCTCTTCAGAGAGAACAATACTCAGTCAAGTCAATATTTTTTACTAAATTTTGACTATGTTCCAGACATTGTGCCAAGCTCTGAGAATACAAAGAAGGATAAAAAAATTCTCTGTCCCTGAAGAGACCATGATATAACAGGGAAGATCACATAAAAACAGCTGTGTACAATCAAGATGACTGGACATGGTAGTTCATCTTTTTGAGCCTCATTTGACTCATCTGTAAATTGAGAGTAATCTTACCTAAGGTGGTTAATTCATGAGCTTGTTGTAAGATTTAAATGAGGAAATGAATGAAAATTGTTTTGCAAATGTGAAAGTATGATATAAAAGGAAGATTTTATTACTATTGCTATAGCTACTACTATTGTCACTCTGGCCAAATGTCAAAATAATTCTGAGTGGTTATGAGAATTTTTTATCTCTTCAGTGAATCTGTCATATTCTAATTTGCATCACATCTATTTTCCCCTAAAAATTAAACTCTTTAAGGAAAAAGTCTATATTATATTTATTACCATATATCCTTCAGTGTCCTATTCAATGTGTGTCTGTTGGGTTACAATTCATAATAAACACAAAGAGAAAAAGATATTACTTTGTAAGCTTTGGTTTTTTTTTTTGTTATCTCTTCTATTATGTTAAGGGTTTGCTTTCTGACTTAATTTATGCCTGCTCCTTGTGCTTTTTAAAATCATCTCCAAAAGATGACAGTTTCCAAGTATTCCAAGTATTCCAAGTATTGTTTAAAATAATCTTAAAAAGCAAACCTGAACTCTGACAACAAATCTAAATTAAGAATCTAGTATAAGTTTTAATTAGATATAAGGTTATGAATCTCTCTGCTCACATATCACTAGCTAAAAGAGCCACCGAAATAGCAGAAACCCAACATAATTAATGGGAAAAGAGATGTAGACATTAAAGAGATTGTTGATTAATAAAGATGAAGTACATTTATCAAAGTTAAGTCAGGATCTGTCATGGGGCTATTGACACTATAACCTGATGTGTCAGCAATTAAATATATAGATAAATGAATATTTCTTTGTTTTTCTTTTAGAGTTGTAGTTATGACATAACAATGGCAGATCTCCTGATACGCCTCCTCAGTAATTTAGTTGCAGCTCAATTTCTATGAATCATAGCCAAGTAATTAATCTTTTTACCTAGAAGACAGCACTGGTGATGTTAATAAAACATAGGAACAATAATACATTTATATAAGAAAAGGACAGGAAAGACCTCTTTTAGGGTATTATTAAAAGAGGATGTTTTGGCAGGCTTGTAGAGAGTTAGAAGCTTGATATCAGTGTGCGAAGGATCTCATTACTGGTTAATAGTAGTGTACAGCAGACACACATAGGGAACAGAATTTGACTCAGAAGAAATATATTGGTTCTTAAAAATACCACAAAAATGAGGTTGAGGGAAGTTCACTCTTTTGTATGCTTCATGTATTACACTCATTCTAGCTGCTTTTTCAAAGAGTTCAAACTTCATTCTATAGATAGTCTGCATCTGCTTTTTCCTAAGACCAACATTATTCTGATTAAATGTTTGAAATTAATATTAATTGATCTAAACCTAATATCTCCCATATAGTCTTCCAATTTTATCAGCAGTTGTCAAATAGTGGATTTTTTGTCCTAAAACCTGGGATCTTTGGGTTTATAATACACTGTCTTGCAGAGGTCACTTAGCCCAAGTAGATTTTATTATCCTCCCTTTTGTCCCTTAACCAGGACCATATTGCTTGATGACCTCTACTTTATAGTATAGTTTGAGATCAGGTACTACTAGGCCACCTTCCTTCACATTTTTTTCAATATTACCCTTGATATTCTTGATTTATTTTTTTGTTCTTCCAAATGAACTTTGTTATAGCTTTTTCTAATTCAGTAAAAACGTTTCTTTTTTGGTAGTAATATTTTCTTGGTAGTTTAATTGGTATGACACTAAATAAGTGAATTAGTAAATCATCCCGGCCCGCAAGAGGTTTCAAGGAGAGAAGATAGAAACAGGATAGAAGTTTTGGATCCCGCAAAGGACATGAACAAGCCGGTTTTAGAGATGTAAATAATCGAGTCAGTAATAAATTATTGATTTTCGGGAGCCACAGCCTGCTCCGACCACTGGATGTTACTATTCAAGCTATTCCCATCCAATGATCTCAATTTAACACTGCACTGGTCAGAGGATAATGCTAGCTCAGAAGGAAAGGAGATCAGAAACTAAAGGAGGTAGATAATGCTAGGTATTAGCATTGGAAAAGAGAGAGAAACAGGAAGGCCTGGCCGAAAGGCCATGCTTCAGGGAGAAAGATAGAGAGGAGAGAGAAAGGGGAGAAGTTGCTCCATTGCAAACCTGTTGGTGTCCTCCAAGTGGGTGGAGCTGGCTGCCTCCCGTTCCTTTTATTCTCTTTGATATACAAATGAGCTCAATACATATTGATCAGTTACATGATGCCTCAATACATATGGATGAGTTACCTAGTGTATTGCCATTGGATAATTGCAACTTATGACAAGGTGAAGGTGGGGTTATTATCCTTGGGTGAGTGAGTCAGGAGGAAGCAAGGTTTCGCACCTAAACTTCAGCCACGCTGGGAATAGAGCTCATTGTCATGCGCAGGGTGGCCATGTGCTCACTCACAATCCTTGTCTCTCCATAATACCTATGGGCTGGACTGCTACATTTAGTTTGGATAGGATTGCCATTTTTATTATGTTAGCTCATCCTATCCATGAGCAATTAATATTTTTATAATTATATAGATCTTGTTTTAATTGTGTGGATAGTGTTTTGTAGTTGTGTTCAAATAGTTCCTGTGCTGGTCTTGTCAGATAGATTCCTAAAAATTTTATATTGTCAGGGGTGATTTCAAATGGAATTTTTCATTCTAACTCTTCCTGCTGAGTTGTGTTGGAAATATATAGAAATGCTGGTGACTTATGTGGGTATATTTTGTATCCTGCAACTTTGGTAAAGTTATTGATAATTTTTACTAGCTTTTTAGTTGATTCTCTAAGATTCTTTAAGTAGAGCATCATAACATCTGCAAATAGTGATAGTTTACTCTCTTCATTGACTATTTTAATGCCTTCAATTTCTTTTTCTTCTCTAATTCCTACTGCTAGTGTTTCTAGTACAATGTTAAATAATAGAGGTAATAATGGGCATCCATGTTTCACTCCTGATATTATTGGGAATGCTTCTAGTTTATCCCCATTGCAAATGATGTTTGCTGATGGTTTTAGATATATACTGTTTATTATCTTTAGGAAAGGTCCTTCTATTCCTATACTTTCTAGTGTTTTCAATAGGAATGAGTTTTACATTTTGTCAAAGGCTTTTTCTATACCCATTGAGATAATCATGTGGGTTTTGTTGGTTTGTTTGTTGATATGGTCAATTAGATCAACATCTAACACCCTACATCGAGGTAAACTCAGAATGGGTGAATGACTTGAACATAAAGAATGAAACTATAAGTAAATTAGGTGAACACAAAATAATAAACTTATATCCTTGGGAAAGGAAAGATTTTAAGATCAAGCAAGAGTTAGAAAAATTACAAAATGTAAAATAAATTATTTTGATTGTCAAATTGAAAAAGGTTTTGTACAAACAAAACCAATGCAACTTAAATTAGAAGGAAAGCAACAAATTGGGAAATATTCATAACAAAATACTCTGACAAAGGTCTAATTACCCAAATTTATAAAGAGTTAAATCTATTGTACAAAAAATCAAGCAATTCCCCAATTGATAAATGGGCAAGGGACATGAAAAGGAAATTTTCAGATAAAGAAATTTAAAGTATCAATAAACACATGAAAAAATGTGGTAAATCTCATATTACTAGAGAAATGCAAATCAAAACACCTTTAAGTTACCACCTCACACCTAGCAGATGGGCTAATATGACAGCAAAGGAAAGTAATAAATATTGGAAGAAATGTGGCAAAATTGGGACACTAAAGCATTACTGGTAGATTTGTGAATTGATCCAACCATTCTGGAATGCAATTTGGAACTATGCCCAAAGGGCACTAAAAGACTGCTTACCCTTTGATCCAGCCTTAACACTGCTGCATTTATACCCCAAAGAGATATTAAGGAAAAAGATTTGTACAAGAACATTCATAGCCACACTTTTCATGATGGCAAAAAATTGGAAAATGTGTGGATGCCTTCTGATCGGGGAATGGCTGAACAATTTGTGATATTTGTTGGGGATGGAATATTATTGTGCTCAAAGAAACAATGAACTGGAATAATTCCATGTGAACTCCAGGAATTGATGCTGAGTGAAAGGAGCAGAACCAGGAGAACATTGTATACAGAGGCTGATACACTGTGGTACAATCGAATATAATGGACCTCACTATTTGTAGCAATGCTATGATCCTGGACATTTCTGAAGGACTTATGAGAAAGAACATTAAACACATTCAGAGGAAAATTTGTGAGAGTAGAAATACAGAAGAAAACAAATGCTTGATCACATGTGTCAATGGGAATATGATTGGGGTTATAAACCCTAAATGATTACCCTAGTGCCAATATTAATAATATGGAAATAGATCTTGACAAAAGACTCTTGTAAAATCCAGTGGAATTGTATTTAGGATATGAGAGGAGTTTAGGGGGATAGAAGGGAAAGAACATACTTTTTGCAATCCTGGAAAAATGAAAGATTATCTGATGTTGGGGGTATGTGTTAATTTTGATTATGCTGACAGGTTTTGTAAGGGGAACACAGTTCTGCAACTCACATAAGTGTTTCAAGAATCAGAAGGGATACAAATTGGCCCCTGAGATAGTTTAATTTAGAATCTGGAAAATGAGAGAAAATTTTTCATTTGGATCATAAGAAACCTAGAGATATTATTATTATATTTGGCAATTTTTAAAAATTCCATTTTCATGGATTCAAAATATTAGCAACCAGTTGGTAAAGTGGATTCAGTATTGGGCTTGAATGTTGAAATTATGAGCTTGAATCTCATATCCTATAATTATTATCTTTGCTATCCTGAATGAGTCATTTGTTTCAATATCATTTTTAATATCAGTTTTCTCATCTGTAATTGGATATAATAATATTAAGTAGAACAAATGGTTGTTAGGTGAATCAAATGAAATCATATACGTATAAATAATTTTGCAAATTTTATAATATAAATGCTAGCAATTAGAATAATTAATATGAAGAGAAACAGGTGACACTTAGGTTCCAGAAAACTAATGCTCAATAATGATTTCCTGCAGATAAATATATATGGAAAGGTAGCATGACATAGTGCCTCAAAGACAGGAAAAAATAGTTAAAGTATCACCTTGAATATATACTGTCTGTGTAGGCCTAGACAAGTCACAAACTCTACACTCTAGGATGTTCTCTACAATGTCCTGTTGTAAATAGGTGCTGACTTGCATTGATAGATGTAGTGACAAAAAGTAAAATACTGGTGAGGAGGAACAGAGTGAAAGGGAATAGAGCAGGATATCAAAAGAATAATATAATGGAGGACAATACAGAGTTTGTAATTATAACACTGAATGTGAATAGGATGAACTCACCCATAAAACAGAAGTTGATAGGAGACTAATAAAGAAGTAAGGGAAATAAATAGATATCTAGAGAAGACTAAACAGGGATAAAAGTAATATACCTTCTTCTGAGCAGTACATAATATATATACAAAGATTCATCATTTACCAGGGCAGAGAAATATTGTAAGCAAATGCAGAAAAGCAAAAATAATAAATGCAATTTTTCAGATCATAATGAAGTAAAAATTATCATTAACAAAGCCCCTGGAAAGACAAATTTAAAATTAATTAGAAACTAAATAATCTAATTCTTCAAAACTGGTGGGTCAAAAATCATAGAAACAATTATGAACTTCATTAAAGAAAATGACCTCGAGGAGACAGCATAGAAAAACCTATGGGATACAGCCAAAGCAATACCCAGGAGAAAAATTTATATCTCTGAGTGTTTATAGCAACAAAATAAAGAGGGAGGAGATAAGTGAATTGGGCTTGAAACCTAAAAAAATTAGAAAAATAACAAATTAAATATCCCCAGATAAAAATTAAATAGAAATTCATAAAAAATTAAAGAAGAAATGAATCAAATTGGAACTAAAAGCACTATTGAACTAATAAATGAGACTGGTTGCTGATACTTAAAAAGAAACACAAATAAAATAGATAAAGTACTGGTTATTCTAATAAAAAAGAATATAATCAAATTAACAGCATCAAAATTAAAAGGGTGATCTCTCCTCTAATAAAGAGGAAATTAAGGTAATTATTCAGAACTATTTAGATCAATTATATAGCAATATAAGTGAAATTGGTGAATATTTGCAAAAATATAAATTGCTCATATTAACAAAAGGTGAAATATAATACTTAAATAATCCTACCTCAGAAAAAATAAATTGAACAACAAATCAAGCAACTTCATAGGAAGAAATTCCCTGGGCCAGGTGGATTCACAAGGGAATTCTATCAAACATTTAAAGAACAACTAATCCCAATACTATGCCAATTATTTGACAAAATAAGAAAAGGAGTCTTACCAAACTCTTTTTTTATGACACAAATAAAGTATTGATTCCAAAGCCAGGCAGACCAAAAACAAAGAAAGAAAACTACATACCAATTTCCTTAATGAACATGAATTTAAAAAATCTTATATAAAATACTAGTAAAAAGACTACAGCAAGTTATCACAATGATTATCCACTTTGACCAGAGGGCTTTATACCAGAAAGGCAGGGATGGCTTAATATTAGGAAAAACATTCACATAATTGACAACATCAATAATCTAACAAACAGCAATCACATGATTATCTCAATAGATGCAGAAAAAGCCTTTGATAAAATACAACACCCATTCCTACTAAAAACACTAGAAAGCATAGGAATAGAAGGGTTATTCCTCAATATAATAAACAGTACATATTTAAAGCAATCAGCAAATATAATCTTCAAAAGGGATAGGTTAGAATCCTTCCCAATAGGATCAGGAGTGAAGCAAGGATGCCCATTATCACCTCTTTTATTCAATGTTGTAATAGAAATGCTAGTGATATCAATTAGAAGGATTTAAAAAATTGAATGGATTAAAGTACACAATGATGAAAATAAACTATCACTCTTTTCAGATTTTATGATCACATAAATAAAGGATCCTAGTAAATCACCTAAAAGGCTAGTGGAAATAACTAACAATTTAAGCAAAATTGCAGGGTATAAGGTACACCCACATAAATCATCAGAATTTTAGTATATTTTTAAAAAATTCAGCAGCAAGAGTTAGAAGGAGAAACTCCAGTGAAAATCACTCTAGACAAGAGGAAATATTAAGGAATCTATATACCAAGAGAAACACAGGAATTATATGAACACAAATACAAAACACTTTACAAACAATTAAAACTAGATTGAAATAATTGGAAAAGCATTGATTACTCCTGTGTAGGATGAGCTAATGTAATAAAAAAAAACCTTCCATAATTACTCTACTTATTCAGAGCCATACCTATACACAGTTCATCTGGAAGAACAAATGATCAAGGCTATAATGGTAAATACTTTTTAAAAAGTGAAGTATGGGGGCCTAACTTTACTTAAGCAGAGAACCTCAAAACAAAAAGGTATTGGCTAAGAGACAGAAGGGTGTATCAATTAAATAAACAAAGGGTAAATGACCTCAGTAAGCTAGTATTTGATAAACCCAACAATCCCAACTTTGGGGACAAGAACTCACTATATGACAAAAACTGCTGGGAAAACTGGAATGGAAATTGGTATGGGAAAAATTAGGTATAGATCAACATATTATGCACTATACTAAGATAAATTGAAAATGGACAAATGACTTAAATATAAAGAATGAAATCATAAATAAATTAGGTGAACATAAAATAATATACCTGTCAGATCTGTGGTAAAGAAAGGAATTGAAGACCAAGCAAGAGATAGAGAACATTGCAAAATGTAAAATGAATGGCTTTGATTATATCAAATTAAAAGTTTTTATACAAACAAAACCAATGCAGCCAAAATTAGAAGGAAATCAACAAACTGGGAAAAGTTTTATAACAAAACTCTTCAACAAAGGTTTAATTTCTCAAATATATGAGGAACTAAGCCAAATTTACAAAAAAAAAAATAAATCCATTCCTCAATTAAAAAATGGTCAAGGTAAATGAATACAAAGTATTCAAATGAAGAAATCAAAACTATCAATAAGCATATGAAAATATGTTTAATATCCCTCCTGATTAGAGAAATGCAAATTAAAACAATTCTGATGTACCACCTCACACCTAGAATACTGGCCAATGTGACATCAAAGGATAGTGATAAAAGTTGGAAGTGATGTGGTAAAATTGGGCCACTAATAAAATGTTGGTGGAATTTGGAATTGGTTTAATCATTCTGAAGGGCAATCTGGAATTATGTGCACAGGTTCTTAAAAAAATGATTGTCTTTCAATACAGTCATACCCCTGCTGCGTTTGTACCCCAAAGAGATAATAAGGAAAAATACTTGTAACAAAATATTTATAGCAATGCTATAAATGGTAAAAAAAAATGGAAAATGAGGGAGTGTCCTTCGAATGGGTAATGTCTGAACAAATTGTGGTGTCTGATGGTGATGGAATACTATTGTGCTGAAAGAAATGATGAACTACAGGAATTCCAAGTGAACTAGAAAGACCTCCAGGAATTGATGCAGAGCAAAAGGAATAAAACCAGGAGATTGTTGTACACAAAGACTGAAACATTTTGGCACAATCAATTGTAACTGATTTTTCTACTAGCAGTAATGCAATGATGTAAGGACCATCCAGAGGACCTTGTGACAAAGAATACTATCCACATCCAGAAAAAGAACTGTGGAAGTAGAAATTCAGAAGAAAATATATGATTGATCATGTGGTTCAATTGGGATATGATTGGAATTTTGATGTTAAATTATCACTCTATTACAAATATGAATAACATGGAAATCTGTTTTGACCAATGATACATGTATAACCTAGTGGAATGCTTGCCAGCTCTGGGAGTAGGGAGCTAACAGGGTTGGGAAAAACTATGAATCATGTAACAATTGGAAAATATTCTAAATAAATTTTTAAAAAATAAGAAGGGAGATGTGATTTTCTAGTGTCCTGAATATGTTTTAGTAAATAGTTTCATCCACTCTATGATTTTATCTTGTATTGCTTTGTTTCCTTTGAGTGGTTGAGTTTTGCAAAATAATAAATTCTTTTTAAATCCAGTGAAATTCATCACATATTTATTAAACATTTACTGCTTGTCTATGCCTTCTTAAATGGAACTTCTTTTTTTTTTAATATTATTTTATTTGGTCGTTTTCATAAATTATTCACTGGAAACAAAGATCGTTTTCTTTTCCTCCCCTCCCCTCATCCCCCCCCCCCCCCGCCTTTCCCTCTCCCATAGCCGACGCATGATTCCACTGGTTATCACATGTGTTCTTCACTCGAACCCATTTCCCTGTTGTTGGAGTTTGCATTATAGTGTTCATTTAGAGTCTCTCCTCAGTCTTATCGCCTCCAACCCTGTAGTCAAGCAGTTGCTTTTCAGCGGTGTTTTTACTCCCACAGTTTATCCTCTGCTTGTGGGTAGTATTTTTTTTTTTTAGATCCCTGCAGATTGTTCAGGGATTGCATTGATACTAATGGAGAAGTCCATCACCTTCGATTGTACCACAATGTATCAGTCTCTGTGTACAATGTTTTCCTGGTTCTGCTCCTCTCGCTCTGCATTACTTCCTGGAGGTTGTTCCAGTCTCCATGGAACTTCTCCACTTTATTATTCCTTTTAGCACAATAGTATTCCATCACCAACATATACCACAATTTGTTCAGCCATTCCCCAATTGAGGGGCATCCCCTCATTTTCCAATTTTTGGCCACCACAAAGAGCGCAGCTATGAATATTTTTGTACAAGTCTTTTTGTCCATTATCTCTTTGGGGTACAAGCCCAGCAGTGCTATGGCTGGATCAAAGGGCAGACAGTCTTTTATCGCCCTTTGGACATAGTTCCAAATTGCCCTCCAGAATGGTTGGATCAATTCACAACTCCACCAGCAATGAATTAATGTACCCACTTTGCCACATCCCCTCCAGCATTCATTACTTTGCATAGCTGTCATGTTAGCCAATCTGCTAGGTGTGAGATGATACCTCAGAGTTGTTTTGATTTGCATCTCTCTGATTATAAGAGATGTAGAGCACTTTTTCATGTGCTTATTAATAGTTTTGATTTCTTTGGCTGAGAATTGCCTGTTCATGTCCCTTGCCCATTTGTCAATTGGAGAATGGCTTGATTTTTTGTACAATTGATTTAGTTCTTTATAAATTTTAGTAATTAAACCCTTGTCAGAGGTTTTTATGAAGATTGTTTCCCAATTTGTTGCTACCCTTCTGATTTTGGTTACATTGGTTTTGTTTGTACAAAAACTTTTTAATTTGATGTAATCCAGATTATTTATTTTGCATTTTGTAATTCTTTCTAATTCTTGCTTGGTTTTGAAGTATTTCCCTTCCCAAAGGTCTGACATGTATACTATTCTGTGTTCACCTAATTTTCTTATAGTTTCCTTCTTTATGTTCAAGTCATTCATCCATTTTGAATTTATCTTGGTGTAGGGTGTGAGGTGTTGATCTAAGCCTAATCTTTCCCACACTGTCCTCCAATTTTCCCAACAGTTTTTATGAAATAGTGGGTTTTTGTCCCAAAAGCTGGGATCTTTGGGTTTGTCATATACTGTCTTGCTGAGGTTGCTTGCCCCCAGTCTATTCCACTGATCCTCCTTTCTGTCTCTTAGCCAGTACCAAATTGTTTTGATGACCACTGCTTTATAATATAGTCTGAGATCTGGGACTGCAAGACCCCCTTCCTTTGTATTTTTTTTCATTAATTCCCTGGATATCCTTGATCTTTTGTTCTTCCAAATGAATTTTGTTATGTTTTTTTCTAAATCAGTAAAAAAAATTTTTGGAAGTTCCATGGGTATGGCACTAAATAGATAGATGAGTTTGGGTAGGATGGTCATTTTTATTATATTGGCTCGTCCTACCCATGAGCAGTTAATGTTCTTCCAATTGTTCAAGTCTAGTTTTAGTTGTGTGGAAAGTGTTTTGTAGTTGTGTTCATATAGATCCTGTATTTGTCTCGGGAGATAGATTCCTAAGTATTTTATTTTGTCTTGGGTAATTTTGAATGGGATTTCTCTTTCTAGTTCTTGCTGCTGAGCTGTGTTGGAATTATATAGAAATGCTGATGACTTATGTGGGTTTATTTTGTATCCTGCAACTTTGCTAAAGTTGTTGATTATTTCAATTAGCTTTTTGGTTGAGTCTCTAGGATTCTTTAAGTAGACCATCATGTCATCTGCAAAGAGTGATAATTTGGTCTCCTCCTTGCCTATTTTGATGCCTTCAATTTCTTTTTCTTCTCTAATTGCTACTGCTAGTGTTTCTAATACAATGTCAAATAATAGAGGTGATAATGGGCATCCTTGTTTCACTCCTGATCTTAATGGGAATGGATTTAGTTTATCCCCATTGCAGATGATATTAGCTGATGGTTTTAGATATATACTGTTTATTATTTTTAGGAATGACCCTTCTATTCCTATGCTTTCTAGTGTTTTTAGTAGGAATGGGTGTTGTATTTTATCAAAGGCTTTTTCTGCATCTATTGAGATAATCATGTGATTCTTGTTGGTTTGCTTGTTGATGTGGTCAATTATGTGGATAGTTTTCCTAATGTTGAACCAGCCCTGCATCCCTGGTATGAATCCTACTTGATCATGGTGGATGACCCTTCTAATCACTTGCTGGAGTCTTTTTGCTAGTATCCTATTTAAGATTTTTGCATCTATATTCATTAGGGAGATTGGCCTATAGTTTTCTTTCTCTGTTTTTGGCCTGCCTGGCTTTGGAATTAGTACCATGCTTGTTTCATGAAAGGAGTTTGGTAGGACTCCCTCTTTGCTTATTATGTCAAATAGTTTGTATAATATTGGGGTTAACTGTTCTTTGAATGTTTGATAGAATTCACTGGTGAATCCATCAGGCCCTGGGGATTTTTTCTTAGGCAGTTCTTTGATGGCTTGATGGATTTCAATTTCTGATATGGGATTATTTAAGAAAACTATTTCTTCTTCTGTTAGTCTAGGCAATTTATATTTTTGTAAATATTCATCCATATCACCTAGGTTGGTATATTTATTGCCATATAGTTGGGCAAAGTAGTTTTTAATGATTGCCTTAATTTCCTCTTCATTTGAGGTGAGATCCCCCTTTTCATCCTTGATGCTATTAATTTGCCTTTCTTCTTTCCTTTTTTTAATTAAATTAACCAGTACTTTGTCTATTTTGTCTGTTTTTTCAAAGTACCAGCTTCTAGTCTTGTCTATTAGCTCAATAGTTCTGTCACTTTCTATTTTATTAATTTCTCCCTTAATTTTTAGGATCTCTAGTATGGTTTTCTTCTGGGGGTTTTTAATTTGTTCATTCTCAAGTTTTTTGATTTGCATTTCCAATTCCTTGGTCTCTGTCCTCCCTAATTTGTTAATATATGCACTCAGGGATATGAATTTTCCTCTAAGTACTGCCTTGGCTGCATCCCATAAGGTTTGAAAGGATGTTTCACCGTTGTCATTTTCTTCAACGAAATTGTTAATTGTTTCTATGATTTCTTCTCTAACTATCCGATTTTGGAGTATCATGTTATTTAATTTCCAATTAATTTTTGATTTGGGTCTCCATGTACCCTTGCCGATCAATATTTTAATTGCCTTGTGATCTGAAAAGGCTGCAGTTAATATTTCTGCTTTTCTGCATTTAAGTGCCATGTTTCTATGACCTAGTGTATGATCTATTTTTGTGAATGTGCCATGTGGTGCTGAAAAGAAGGTGTATTCTTTTTTGTCCCTATTTATTTTTCTCCATATGTCTATTAATTCTAATTTTTCTAAGATTTCATTCACCTCTTTTACCTCTTTCTTATTTATTTTTTGATTTGATTTATCTAAATTTGATAGTGGTTGGTTCAAGTCTCCCACTAATATGGTTTTACTGTCTAATTCCTCCTTCAATTCTCCTAGTTTCTCTATTAAAAATTTGGATGCTATACCATTTGGTGCATACATGTTGATTAGTGATATTTCCTCATTGTCTATACTTCCTTTTAGCAGAATATATTTACCTTCCCTGTCCCTTTTGATCAGGTCTATTTGTACTTTGGCTTTGTCAGATATCATGATTGCAACTCCTGCCTGCTTTCTATCGGTTGAGGCCCAAAAGGTCTTACTCCAACCTTTAATTCTAACCTTGTGAGTGTCAACCCGTCTCATATGTGTTTCTTGAAGACAACATATGGTAGGGTTTTGTGTTCTAATCCAATCTGCTATTTGTCTGCGTTTTATGGGTGAGTTCATCCCATTCACGTTCAAAGTTATGATTGTTATTTGTGGATTCGCTGGCATTTTGATGTCTTCCCCTAGTTCTGACCTTTCTTCTTTAGCTTTCTCCTTTTGAACCAGTGATTTACTTTAGGTCAGTCCCCCTAGTCCCCTCCCTTGAGATGCTTCCCTTTCTAGCCCCTCCCTTTTTATGCTCCCTTCCCCTCCCCCCTCTCCTTCCCTCCCTTTTTGTACTCCCTCTCCCCTCCCCCTCCTTAATTTTCTTTTCTTTCTAGCCCTAATGGATAAGATAGAATTCAGGATCCCACTGGATCTAGATGTTCTTCCCTCTCAGATTTGATTTCACTGAGAGTAAGGTTTAAGTAATTCCACTTCACGCTCTCTTCCTCTCCTTCTCATATGAGAGTTCTTCCCCTCCCCTTCCCATGTGTATCTTTATATGGGAAAGTTTATTCTATTGATTCCCCCCCTATTTCTTGAAGTTAATCTTAGTATTATCACGGTTCCCCCCTCCCTTTTCCTTTTTTTGCCCCAACTTTCCCCAAATCTTCTTAATTCCCCAATCTTTCCCTATGCATGTTACTTCTAACTACTCTTATGATGATACAATTTATGAGAGTTACACAAAACATTTTCCCCACATATTAATATATATAATTAGATGTAAATGTAGTCCTTATAGAAGAGAGTTTGACTTAAAGAGAAAGATAAGATTTATCTCCTTTTCCCTTTCTTTCATATTTACCTTTTCATGTTTCTCTTGCTTTCTGTGCTTGGATATCGAACTTTCCACAGAGCTCTGGTCTTTTCTTAGCAAATGCTTGGAAATCTTCTATTTTGTTGAATGCCCATACTTTCCCCTGGAAGTATATAGTCAGTTTTGCTGGGTAGTTGATTCTTGGTTGGAGACCCAGCTCTCTTGCCTTTCTAAATATCGTGTTCCATGCTTTGCGGTCTCTTAGTGTATTAGCCGCTAAGTCGTGTGTGATCCTTATGGGAGCCCCCTTATATCTGAAGCTCTTCTTCTTGGCTTCTTGTAGGATTTTCTCCTTTACTTGGAAGCTCTTGAATTTGGCAATTACATTCCTAGGCGTTGTCTTTTGGGGATTTAGTATAGAAGGTGTTCTATGAATCCTTTCTATTTCTATTTTGCCCCCTTGCTCCAGAACGTTGGGGCAATTTTCTTTTATAATCTCCTCTAGAATAATATCCAATTTGTTGTTTACCTCTGGTTTTTCTGGGAGACCGATGATACGGAGATTTTCTCGTCTTCCTCTGTTCTCCAGGTCCGTGACCTTCTCAGTGAGATATTTTATGTTTTCTTCCAATTCATTAATTATTTGGCTTTGCTTTATTGATTCTTGCTGTTTTATCATCTCACTTTCTTCGAGGTGCTTAATTCTGGTCATTAGGGACTGGATTTGCTTTTCAGCCTTGTCTGCCCTTCTATTGGATGCTTCGAGTTCTTTTTCCAATTGAGCAGTCTTATCTGTCAGACAGCTGATCTCTTTCTCCCATTTTTCTTTCCAGAAGGTTTCCATCTTTTGGATAAGTTCCAGTTTGAGATCTTCCAGAGCTTGTTGATAGTTTCCATTTTGGGAGGCGTGTTCTGAATTTTTTTGGATTTCCTCCTCATTCTCCTCTTTTCCTTGGGTATTTCCACCATAAAAGTTTTCAATAGTCACTTTTTTCCCTTTCTTCCTGGAGGCTTGATTTTGGGCCATGTGAGCCATCCCTTTGGTGGTTTTATTTCCCTTTCCTTTTTGGTCTGGGGTCTGGGTTATAAGAGTGGTTTTTCTGTGAATTTAGGTTGCTTCAGACTAGTTCTTCCCAGCCTCCGAGCCCAGGTATTCAGCTCCACCCAGATAATCAGCGCGCGTTGTTCAGCGCAGCCCGCCCCAAGTCCAGGTCCGCTGGATTCTCCAGTGAAAGCGCCCTGAGACGTTTTTTCCTGGCAGTCCCCAGATCCCAAGGACCCTGGAGTGCCCCCCCAGACAGAGACGCTCCCCACTCACTCGCTGTCCCGGTGAGCGCTCAGGTAGCTCACTCTGGTTTAGTGGGGGAGGTGGGGTGGGGGAAGGGCGGCTCAGTTCACTTTTCTGTGCAAGCTTTTCCTTCTTATTTTAGTGTGGAAATGTTCAAGCCCCACATACCTTTGCCTCTGTGGGGTACTGGGGAGTCCTTCTGTTCCTCCAAAGGTGATTTTATGCTCCTTTGATGTAGTCTATTTCGTTCGGTGCTGGGGAGAGGAAGCATGTGGTGTCTAGATTGCAGCCATGATTACCTGGAAGTTTTCCATGGAACTTCTTAAATATATGAGTGGGAGTCATGGAATAGGAAATCTTATTTTTCCTTCATTTTTATCACAAATTGAATGTATGATCATGCTCACATAATGTGGTTTTTCTATTCCTTACTGTATAAAACTAAAGGACTATATTAGATAATCTCTAAACCTACCTGCTTTTTAGCTATGGAACTCTATCATTTTATGTATATACATATTTCGATAGTGACATGTATTTTCATCCATTACCTAGGTCATACATAATTTTTATGACTGGAAATCCTATAGTCCTTTAAAGCAGTGTAATAGGTAAAAATCTTGCTATTGTTATGTATAAGAGCTTAATTTAAGTAAAACTAAAGCTTAGAAAGAAGAGCAGTTATTTTTTTCCTGTTTAGAAATAAAACAATCTTACATTTTCAAAAAATCCTCTATGACTATTAAAGGCTATAAATCATCTCTGAATTATAAGAACTGTATGCTATATTTACATACCCAAAAATTTGAATGGAAAGAAGTCTGATGAATATGATAAAATTTGGGTTTTTTTTAATTATCTGCTTAATAATTGCTAATTGCTTATTTTGTGAAATACATTTTCAAATAGCTATTGGTTTTTCCGTATAGAAATTATTTTGCATGAACTTGGCCTTAAACATTTTAAAAGTTTAAAATCAGAAATACTTTTGAACATTTTTCCTGTATTTTCACTAGAGATATAAATCTAATAAATCCCTCTGATGCAATATCTACAGTCCTGAACAGGGAACTGACAAATTGATTTCTTGGTCATAGTAGAAATTATAGAGAAACAGTATGATAGTAAAAACTTGGAGAGTTCTCCCTAAATGGGATATGGTTTCTAAGAGATGATGAAATCTTTCTTTAGTCTAACATACTATAACACCAATTTTTTCTCCAACCATGCTACTGATCCACAAAAGTTATGTGCTTCATTGATATAAAAACAGCTATATAATCTGTAGTTAGGCAGACAACTCACTTTTGAGATACCCACAATTTTTCCTCAACTGACTTGTACTTTTCCTAGTTAATAATCCATACACAACCTTCACCAATTCTCCAAGCTGCAATTCATAGTCATTCTCTGTCAATTAGACCCAGATGGCAAAATTAAAGGCCCTTCACATCATTGCACAACAGTAATTTTAGTTCATCAAAGATCCGTACCCCATGCAGTTTTTTTCACAATTAATATTTAAGTTCCTGTTGGGCAAATGCTTCATGAACAATGACATGTACTCTGAATCTAGAGGATCCATCTTCTTGTCAAAGCTGATGGAGAAAAGAAAAGTAGTGTGAGGACATGATAATTACATAGTGCCTGAAAAGGTGGAAGGTGAGACAGTACAGATGGGAGGGAAGATGAAAGAAGCTTTCACTCTCAAAGAATTTCAAGAACAACAGTGAATTGTAACTGAGCCTCAACTGCAATGAGAGGAGTCCTGAGCTTAGGAAAGGCTGAAGAAAAGAGAGAGGAAACTGATTTTTTAGACATTAAATATATTTCATAAAATGCAATGCATAAAGAAATTGAATAAAATCAAATAAAAGATTAGAAATACATGATAAATCTGCATATGTTTTTGGTTTGTCTTTTAAGAAGCAATGTCTTTGTACCAAGTGATTTCAAGACAATCATTCTGAATCAATCATTTTGTGTGAAGTTGGAAAGAAGAATAGTTGCCACTTGCAGGGTGAGCTGTTCTTTCATTGGATGGGAATTGCACAACCAGTCTGTTTTATTTCTTGGCCTTCTTAACATGACAAAACAGGAATTGATATTACATATTGTCCAGGGTCTCATTTGTACACTCTATTCTAATTTACTTCTTTTGTTGTCATATTTCCTTTTTTGAAGAGAAACTTCAAGTTGTGGCTACAATTCATATGTTGATTTTATTCTTAAAGTATCTTAAAATTAAAAATTACTGCTCACCTAAAATAAGTCACATGATGAGTTTACTTTGCCTAAACCTTGCCTTAATGCCTAATTCTAAGTGACCTTCTGGCTGTCTGAATTTCATCCAATTTTCTGATACAACTAGAAGGAAGCAATTCCATTCAATTAGACTGAAAATGGTAAGAATGTCCATTTATTTTGCTTGAATATATTTATTGTTAGAGTTTTATTTTTTCCTTGGAAGTAGAAAAAATAAATACTTTTTAACTGAAAAATAAGAACAGATGTAAATTATGATTTTGAGGGCACTTTTTGTGTTTCTTTTCCAGAACAAGTGCTAGAATCAAGGAAAATCTTCATCCTGAAACTCACAAAATATTTTTGTATGTCTGAGACAATTATTGGGGTATTAGAACCAAATATACATTTTAAAGGAAATGATACTTCCTTTTGTTTTCTGAAATGAAACTATATTTATCAATTCTTAGTAAAAATATTAAACCAAAAAAAGTCCCAAGAAATTTCTGAATCATAAAACTGGCCCTACTGAACTACATAATTTGCACAAGGATATTTCTTTCATATTAAATTAATTTCTTATCATCCTACAAGTAATTTGTTTAATTAAATTATAGTGAGCTTTTCCCCACATAAGATATAATTTCAAAATATTTAGTTTACTAGATTTTTATACTAGCACTATGATTTTATTAGTGTAGGATTCACAAACTGATGAAATTTCCTTCATTTATTCAGATTAGCCTTGAATGTAAATTAGAGATTTAATTGCTTCAGGGCTTATTGTTTATCCATTTTAGTCACTCAGACTTTCGATGACATCATTTGTGGCTTTCTTGGCAAAAATACTGAAGTAGTATCCAATTTCCTTCTCCATCTCATTGTTGATGAAGAAACTGAGGCAAACTGCACTCTTGTCCAGGGTCAAATAGCTAGTAGGAGTCTGAAATCAGATCTGAATACAGGAAGATGAGTCTGACTGACTCTTGGACCAGTACTCTATCCACTGTGCCACCTAGATGCCCTGCTTGGGATACACAGAGAGGTTGTCCAGTCACTCATTCAGGATTTATCTAGGGTAGGACTTGAAAAAATGTCTTCCATGCTCTAAGACTGTCCCTCACTTTAGTATTAGTATAAGTCATAGTGACTATTTGGGCTGATTTGATCAGTCAAGCCTTAATTGGTAATGTAGAGCTAATGCATTTATACAGAAAAAATGGATGAAAACTTGAGATTACTTGAAACTCTTGGATAAATTTAGCAAAAGAATTAGGGGAAAAAAGCTATTTTTTTCTAAAATGTGAATATTTGAGATAATTAACTTAAATATTTGCTCCATTTAACACAAAAGAAAAAGGAATATAATTCTAATAAAAATGAGAAAAGGATGATAAACTAGTAAAATTTGATGAAAGGATCTAAAAATATTGCTAGAAAGAATTTAGTACCAATTAGTTATGAATTCTTTCAGATAGTAATTCATATTTACATAACTTTTTAGTGTTTATAACACTTTCTTCACAACAAACATCTTGGGTAGGTAATTAATATTATGGTAATATAAGGGGAAAAATGAGAACAACAAAAACTCCATCTGAGTAGAGTACAGAACCAACAATTTGTCTATAGTCACACTCTATATGTAGCTGAGATGGGAAACAAATTCAGTATATATAAACTAAAGTCCATCCTCTAATCTCCACTATCACCATGACTACATTGCATATATTCTTATAATCCCTCCCAATTTTCCTTTAAATACATAGCTTACTGTTAAGTAAAAAGAGCCTTAAAGAGTCACAAATACCATCTTGTATATATAATTTAATAAGAAAAAAACACATATATACACCAACACAAATATACAGAAACCATTTCAATGTTTCTCTGCTGTTAATGAGAACTTTTGAAAAAGGTGGCCTCTGTATACGAGCAATTTCAGAAATTTCATAAGACTTCCTAAGAATTTTCTACAACATGTTTATTATCTTCTAAGTAATAGAAATAGATAAAAGGATAAAAATGATAATTTTGTATTATACAATTTTTAAAGAATCATTTTTCTTAATCAATCTATAAAAACCATTAAATCTTAAAGCTTCTGAGACCATAATAATTTAAGACTTTAGTAGGAAATATAGATTTTTTCAGAAAAAAACTTTATAAACTATATGAAAAGTAGTTAACATGAAGATGTGCCATTGTTTCATGATAAAGACTGTACATTCATCCACTCCCTAATTTTACCTGCTCTGCTAAATTTGCATTATGACAAAAACAGAATAAAATATTAATAAATAGTGAAAATTAAGAGGAATTTTTCAGGGACCATAATCACTTGAAAAAATGTGGGTTTTTAAGAATAATTTAAGATACAAAATTTAGGAAGATATTTATTTGACTTGTAGTATGAAGAGTAGCCTCAGGACCCTAAAAGAAGTGGCATAATATGAGAGGGAAATATTGGCCTTAAAACTAGAGTACTAAATTCAACTCTTAGATCTTCTATTTATTAATTATGATCTTAAAATTTTAGATCTTATTTCCGCATTTCTTAGATGAGAGAAGTGGGGGCAAGGTGAGTGGGACAAATTAGAATGACTTTGTCATCCTAAATTTATGAATTTTGTATTTATATATACATATATTTTATATTCACATACATATTTTGGTGAGGATGCATAAAAAGTATTTTCTTCTTCTACACCTAAAAACAAAATCCAAACTGTATTCTTTTTTACTTTTGGAAATAAGGGAGCTTGAAGTATCACAGTGTCTCATTTCTTCAGTTCATGTTGAGTGTGGAGTACATTTAGCTTCCTAATTGGAAGCTTTAGTATTTTTGTATCTTGACAATAGAATAGTCAACTGAATAATTAGGTATGTGACATACTCTCAAGAAAGCTCTTTGATATTACTTAAAGCTCTTTATTTTCTCACACAGAACACTCAGGAAACCCAAACAAGTTTGGGCATGATCACACATTGATTATAGCACAGTTTTGTGTTTCAATTGGATCAATTTCATGTCCATTGTGCATAATTTCTAGAGAGATTTACAAATGCCCTCAGCCAATCACCAACTCAACAGAATGAACATGCTATTCAAAGTTCAAAGATCAAGTGTAATACATCAATTACCACAAATTATTTTTTTAATCCAAAAAAACAGAAATGAAACAAACTATTCCAAGTCTCTGTGCTAGCTAGGGTTAGTTGATAGAAAAAGATAGCTTAAAAATCTCATCATTTTAATCTTCTTCTTCTTAGGGAAGCAGATATGAAGAATCCAGTCATGGATTATAACTGTGAAGCATGCTTGCAGATCATGTGTGTTTTTTTTTTTTTAATAGGGAGCCACAAGTAATGTCCTCTGGTTATCCATATTTATTTGGAGAGAGAAAACAACTGTATAACTTAAAGCAAAAACCTTTATCTAAACCTGGATCTTAAGGGTCAGCAGTAAAAGCATTCCCAGTGAGGAGGTTATAGAAAAGATCGATGATAGATGAGTTCCTTTATTTCTCCCCCTGACTATGAGGTAGCATGCAGGAACTTCAGAGACTGGCTTTCTTTTAAAGAATGTAACCATGAAATGGAACAAAACTAATATCCTAAGAATATTAGAATTGCCTAAAACAACCAACCTTGGATATTATGGCAGAATAATCCTCCCCAAGCTCCCCACTGTGACAAGATATTGCAGATCAGCATGTATATAAAGACTTTCAATACCATATGTGGTTTCATGCCTCGATACAATGTCTTGAAATTAAATAAAACTTAATAATGGGGGAATGGTCCTAAAAACTTCTACATGATTTAATAATTGATGCCATATATATTTGTTTTTTTCTTTGTCTATATTTTATTATGATAATTCTTACTATCATTAACTATTATTGACTAAATTTTTCTAAGATGAATTTAATCAGCTACAAGGGGAGATATTCTCTCAAAGGTGTCTGGTCCAAGACTAACTCTAAAGATCATCATCTTTAATTCTACATATAATATCTCCTAGAAGATATAGTTTGCATATTCAACCTATCCAAGCATTTAACCCCATGTCTCTTGCTCCTAGTATCTGCAAAAAGAATTACTTCCTTTTAATATTCTATCTCCCTAAGAACTGTACTTTCTTCAATATACGAAGCAATTTGTCTTTTTTTTTTAAACCCTTATTGTGTATTGATTCCAAGGCAGAAGAGCAGTAAGGGTTAGGCAATGGGGGTTAAGTGACTTGCCCAGGGTCACACAGCTGGGCAGTGTCTGAGGCCAGATTTGAACTTATGACCTCCCATATCTAGGCCTGGCTCTCAATCCACTGAGCTACCCAGCTGTCCCTTAAGAAGCATTTCTTTTTTTTTTAAACCCTTACCTTCTGTCTTGGAGTCAATATTATGTATTGGCTCCAAGGCAGAAGAGTGGTAAGGGCTAGGCAATGGGGGTTAAGTGACTTGCCCAGGGTCACACAGCTGGGAAGTGTCTGAGGCCAGATTTGAACCTAGGACCTCCCATCTCTAGGGCTAGCTCTCAATCCACTGAGCTACCCAGCTGCCCCCCGAAGCATTTCTTAAAGACTTCTCTGAATTTGTTTGATGTTAGTCACAAAGAAATTTTGTAAGTTTTGGTCTTTGATATTTCATATTATATCATTTGAAACGATGCTAACAAAGTTAAATTTTATATTTAGGGAGAAATTAATATAAATTATTTTTAAATCAGCTATACAGTTAATAGAATTTGTCTTTCAACTCATGAATCAGAACCTAAAGTTTTTCTGCATATAGAAAAATATACTTATTGCTATCAAAAATAAGGGATCTAAGTATTAATTATACTTAGCACTTAAATACCACCTATTATGGACTTGACTAAACATTTTTCAAATATTATCTCATTTTTATCCTTGCAACTATCCTGTAATGTATATATATAATTATTATCCTTATATTTCCTTTCAGAATATCTTCCTCTCTCTCAATCCTAAACTGCTTATATATCAGTTCTAACAGGAATCACAGCTAATGGTCACATTCTTTAGTAGTCTTATCAAATGGAATAAAATAAAGATGAAACAAGACATCAAATGCTGGAATATAACTGGCTACTGGAGACCTATATCTGTTATCTCCTCTTTTCCTGCCCCCAGACTAACCATCTGGAAGGAGAAATGCTTTCCCAGAGAAAAGGAGAGGGGGAAAATGTATAGACTAGATTTATCTCTTAGCAGCTAGTCCCTTTTTCTTTGGCCATTCCCAGTTTTCCTGCAGTTGAACATGTTCACTGTGTTCAGTGTAGTGTGATTAGAACCTTACTTTTGTGGTTGGTATTATTTCAGTTATTCTCTGATTTCAGTCTATTGGTCTCCTCCTTCCTCACCAATGACCAGATAATGTTAGTGGGCTAAAGAATTATCAACTTTCAAACTCTAGTCTTATTCCTGGAACAGGACAGAGATATTTTTCAGAAGCCAGAAACAAGATTACTAGAGAGTCACAGTCTTACAAAGAATGTAGAAAAGATGCTCTACAATGCATAAATGGTATTTTTGAGTATTCTACAAAGAGAAAAATATTTTCAGGAAAGAATTGCAGTAGTATTACTCTTATTCACATAAGTGTGATTTTATGAAGGTGACATTGTTCAAGTGTTTAGCCAATATACAGAAAGGAACATTAGTCTGGGTTGATAGAGTACCTACAATGATCAGACATTAGATCTTTGAAGTATTGAAGTGCAAATTCTAATAATTAGGATATTTGGTTCATCAGAATCTCCCATTTCCTGACTCTGTTTTATTTATGCCAGACATCAACAAATATTTAGTTAGTTCTCCATGGAAATGGAGACATAAGTGAACAAATTAAAATTAAATTTCAGTAAGGTTAGGCAAAATCTCTTTTTAAATCATGAGTCAAAAGTTTTTACAATAGGGTGTGGCAGATATTCTTTATTTCATGCCCTTTCTCAATATAAAGTCTTTTTAAATTATTCTTTAGGTGCTGTTTGAGTTTTCTGGAGTGATTAACCTACATGACATAGATTATGAAATAATCTTTTCATCATTCAATAGAAACTGTACTTAATTGTTAAGCAACAAACTTCATTGACTCACATGGAGAGGGTAAAATTTCTTTAAATAGGAAGAGAAATTTAAAAAAAAACTTGTCTACTGGGTCAAAGCAAAGAATATAGTCAATGTTTGTAAGCTAGTTTCCCTTCATAGTTACTGTATTTGTCATTGGCTCTTTATCTAACTACACCGGCTTGTACTTACTTTCCCAAACAAAATCAGTGTTTCTTACTATGCACAAAGGGCTTTAAAAAATGCCTGCCCCTTGATGTAGCCATACCACTGCTGGGTTTGTACCCCAAAGAGATAACAGGGAAAAACCCATATGCAAAATTATTTATAGCCATGCTCTTTGTGGTGACAAAAAAAAAACAACTGGAAAATGAGGAAGTGTCCATTGATTGAGGAATGGCTGAAAAAATTTTGATATCCGATGGTGATAGAATACAATTGTACTGAAAGGAATAATAAAGTGGAGGAATTCCATGTGAACTTGAATGACCTCCCGGAATTGATACAGAGTGAAAGGAGCAGAACCAGGAGAATATTGTACACAGGGACTGATACATTGTGGTACAATCAAATGTAATGAATTTCTCTATTAACAGCAATGCAATGATCCAGGACAATTTGGAAGGATTTATGAAAAAGAATGCTATCCACATCCAGAGAAAGAACTGTGGCAGTATAAATGAAGGGGAAAAACACATGATTGATCACATGATGCAATGGGTATATGATTGGGGATATTAACTTTAATTGATCACTCTCTTGCAAATATTAATAATATGTAAATAGATTTTGAACAATGATACATGTAAAACCCAAGGTAATTGTTTATAGGCCCCAGAACAGGGAAGGGAGAAGAGGAGACAAAGAAAATGAATCACAATACTTTGGAAAAGTATTCTAAATTAAATATATGTATATATATGTGTACATATAAACATGTAATATTTAAAGTCAGTGTTTCTTGCCAGCATGGACTCATTTCTATTAGTATCCTCAAACTTAGGGTAGAACAAATATATTAACTTTATCAATTTATTTGTTAAAAACAAAATTAATTCAGTTATATTGTGTTTGATTCAGCAATAGGAAAAAAAAACTCTTCTAGTTTGTGCATTTCTTCATCAGAACCAAACTATCCATTTATATTTTCTATAAAGAATTATATACATTTCAGCACCATGACTTTATCATTACTTGAAATAATGAGCTTTTAAAAGCAGAGTTAAATAACCTGATGCATATGTTATATGACTTATAAGACTGAAATATCTCAGGCTCTTCAGTGTCAATACTGTCTCTCCCTATGTCTATCTCATTTCTATCCCACCTTCCGCTTTGCTCTTTGAAACATTCAATTTATTACAAAATAACTCTAATATTTTCTGCCTATTAAATAACATGATATACATTTTGATTTAATTTTATTTGTGCATTTTTACTAACAAAGGGTAAAATATTTGAAACTAGAGATTCTTTAATTTTTTTATTTTCTATCTATTAGCAGATTGATGGATGGATTAAATATTTGATGAATGCCAAAACTTAACTGATGAATAAATGAATGCATTACATCTACTTGGGATAAGATATAAAGAGTTTCAGAATAATTTCACAAAAGGGAAATTTTTTAAATATGAACTTCTAGAGAGAGACCATAAAGAACCATGTTGTACACTTCTATTATTTTTCCTCACATCCCTCTTCAGTTGGTCATGTCACAAGCATGGAACAGACGATTGATATCCTAACAATTTAATATTTTCCTATCACTCAAGGACTGTCCACATGAAGATTTTTCTAGAATTTTTAGTCCTCTCTGTAAACAGCTAATTTTTATTTTTATTTTTTAATTAATTTATTTAGTCAATTTAGAACATTATTCCTTGGTTATAAGAAGCACATTATTTCCCTCCCTCCCCAATCCCCACCATTCCTGCAGCCAATGCACAATTTAATTGGGTATTATATGTGTACTTGATCAGAACCTACTTCCATGTTATTGGTGTTTGCATTAGGATGTTCATTTAGAGTCTATATCTCCAAACATATCCCCTCGACCCATGTAATCAAGCATTTGTTTTTCTTCTGTGTTTCTACTCCCACAGTTTTTCCTCTGAATGTGGATAGTGTTCTTTCTCATGGATTCTTCCTGGTTGTTTAGGATCATTGCATTGCCACTAATGGAGAAGTCCATTACATTTGATTGTACCACAGTGAATCACTCTCTGTGTACAGTGTTCTGGTTCTGCACCTTTCATTTTGCATCAATTCCTGGAGGTTATTCCAGTTCAATGGAATTCTTCCAGTTTATTATTCCTTTGAGCACAATAGCATTACATCACCAATGTATACCACAATTTGTTCAGCCATTTCCCAATTGGAGGGCATCCCCTCATTTTCCAATTTTTTTTTTGCCACCACAAAGAGTGCAGGTATGAATATTTTAGTACAAATATTTTTCCTTGTTATCACTTTGGAGTACAAACCCAGCTGTGCTATGGCTGGATAAAAGGGCAGACAGTCTTTTAGTGCCCTTTGGGCATAGTTCCAAATTGCCTTCCAAAATGGTTGGATTAATTCACAACTCCACCAGCAATGCATTAATGTCCCCTCTTTGCCAAATCACTCCAACATTCATTATTTTCCATTGCTGTCATGTTAGTCAATCTGCTAGATGTGAGGTGTAACCTCAGAGTGGTTTTGATTTTCATCTCTCTGATTATCAGAAATTTAGAACACTTTTTCATGTTCGTATTAATAGTTTTGATTTCTTTAAATGAAAATTGTTTATTCATGTCCTTTGCCCATTAATCAACTGGAAAATGACTTGATTTTTTTTACCATTAGTTTAGCTCTTTATAAATTTGTGTAATGAGACCTTTGTCAGAGGTTTTTGTTATGAAAACTGTTTCCCAATTTGTTGCTTCCCTTCTCATTTTTGGTTGCATTGCTTTTAAAAATTATTCATTTTCCATTTTTGTGATTTTTTTTCTAGCTCTTGCTTGGTTTTAAAGTCTTTCCTTTCATACAGATCTGACATGTATAGTATTCTGTGTTCACCTAACTTGCTTTTAGTTTACTTATTTATATTCATGTCATTCACCCATTCTGAATTTATCTTGGTGTAGGGTGTGAGATGTTGATCCAAACCTAATATCTTCCACACTCTTCCAATTTTCCCAGCAGTTTTTATCAAATACCTTTGGTCCCAAAAGCTGGGATTTTTGGGCTTATCATAGACTATCTTGCTGAGGTCACTTACCCCAAGTCTATTCCACTGATCCTTCTTTCTGTCTCTTAGCCAGTACCAAATTGTTTTGATGGCCATTGCTTTATAATATAGTTTGAGATCTGGGACTGCAAGTCCTTCTTCCTTTGCATTTTTTTTCATGATTTCCTTGGATATCCTTGATCCTTTGTTCTTCCAAATGAACTTAGTTATGTTTTTTTTCTAATTCAGTAAAAAGTTTTTTTGGTAGTTCAATGGGTATGGCACTAAATAAGTAAATTAATTTGAGTAGGATTGTCATTTTTAATATGTTAGCTTATCCTACCCATGATCAATCAATGTTTTTATAATTGTTTAGATCTAATTTTTATTGTGTGGAGAATTAAACAGCTAATTTTTAAATAATGCTTTTTGACACTTTTTAGTGATTATTAGATTGCGAGTTTCATATATGTTTTTCATCTGAGCAATAAATGTGTAAGTTAATATATGCAGAAATTCTGTCTTATGCCTCTGTGTCTTACCTAATAGGTAGTAAAGTTGTATAATGGAGAGCACTGGGCTTAGCAATAGGAATTCTCAAGTTCATAAACTGTTCCAGACAGTTGACAAGTGTGACCATGACCAAAGGATTTCATTTCAGGTTGCCCTCAATTGCCCCTAATTTCCCTTCCATCTCCAAATATCTAGTCCTATAATCCAAAACATAACAGTACTGGTGATATTCACATGTATCTAATAAATTTATTAAATGAATAAAAACATAATAGTATTATATTAAAATTTGAAGTACATAAGGAAGAAAATATCTCTGTGACAGGACACAACAGGAAAAAATGAAATGATTACAATAAAAATTAACTGATTTGCTAGACATAATCAAATTCATTTTTATGCATTAAGTTGAGGAGATGTTTGAAAAGCAGAGAACTGAGATGAGCCAGGATTATGTAGGCAAAATTATTGAAAATGGCAATAAATGTCTTGATGTGGGGGGAATAGGAAACCATTAAGCCTTGAAAGGAAGATGGCACAATAAGAGCAATGGGCAAAGAAAATACATTTGCCTAATGAGGCAGCTAGTGAAAGAGAAGTTTTCATCCCAGAGGCAAGAGATAACAAGGACCTGGCATGAGATGATGATCATAGTGAAAGGATTGCTCTCAGATGAAACTGAATTTTCAAAAGACAAGAATTGCCATGGGATGAAGGACAGTGATAAATTTAAAAAGGTTGAGCCTTTTTTACCTGGGATTCTGATAAGATGGTGGTTTTTTCCAGTGTAATAGGAGATATGTGGAGAGATGCTTATCTTTCCTTGATGTTTTTAATTTAGGTTAGTGATTGAGAAAGTCAGTTAGAATAAATTATATGCAGACTCTGGATTGGTGAAAAAATTGCAATCATACATCACTAATTTAGAATTTGGCATATTTGAAAAAAGTACTGGTCTGAAGTTTATTTTTGAATATCTATGAAGAAAGGGCCAACCAAACAAATTAGAGAGAATTCCTAAGCTACTAAAGTAAATAGGTTGTTTCCAAACATTGTCAAGTATTTTTAAAAGTACTCACAAATAACCATTAACTTGCATATTTTATTTTCTCTAGTATTTCTTCCAAATACATTTTTGAGAAAAAATAAAGAAATAACTTCATTCGAGTTTCAACCAGAACACTCATTTTTCCTTCTTTGAAATCACATCCATACCTGCTAACAGAAGCTCCTCTGGGGATAAAAATGGTATCTTTTCATGATATTTCTGTTCTCCCATTAGGGAAAACATTTCACATGAAGTGGAATTTGCTTTGTCCTCATGAGGATGAAAAGGAGTCAAGTGGTTCAAGAAACAAATATTCCCTTTGCCAATGGAATGAGCAAAGTGAAACAGCATTTCTTTCAGACACAATGATGTCTTATTTTCTATATTTTGTTTTATCTCAAGCTTGCTTCCTTTTTAGAACTAGGCAAAATATGTTATATCAGAGATAGTACAGAGGTCTAGTGCTTTTTTCCACCCTTGGGATCAAGTTGTTTAATAACTTCACTAGATTTCTATTTAACTGGTGAGCAGTCACTATATCTAATGAAGGACCATATCTAAGTAGAAATATATTTTTATCCAAGTCTCTGGAGGATCTATGTTGCACAATATATAGAGCTTTCAGTCTGAAGATAGGAAGATAAATCTGGCCTCAAACATTTACTAGCTGTGTGATCTTGGGCAAGTCACTTGATTTTTTTTTGCTCCAAATTCCTCATCTGTAAAATGATAAAAAGATGACTATCAAAAACTTATACAGGAACTTTGGCAAGAAAACCTCCAAGAGGGCCATAAAAAATCAGAAATGATTCAAAAGATTACATAACAACAGTAACCTTAGTCTATACTTCTAATACAGAGCTCAAGATTCCATGGTAGCATAATGGATTTATGATTGGTGAGCACTTGCCATTTTGAACTTGAATCCAGATGCATTTATTCCATGTACTACCATGAAGCAATATTTTACTATTTTTGTTCTTACCTGTCCCTCAACCTCTTTTTTTCCCAACTCTATCTCTTAAAACAGTAATTAAATCAATACTTGTTTTTCAGGAGAAGACATTAATTATTTGTACTAAGGCACTAACTACAACCAATATGGAGTCTCTCAGCAAAAATAGCCCTCCTTATCCAATATTCTAATATATTCCCCTATTAAATGCAAGCTTTTTGAAGGTATTGATTGTCTTTTTTGCTAGTTTTTTTTTTAGTTCCAGCACTTAGTCTAGCCCCTCACACAGAATAAGTGTTCAATATGTGTTTTTTTTTCTATATTCAATCCCCAATTTTGAAGCTAGAAATTATAGGAAATTATATCTTCAGTATATCCATTTCTTTGTGTATGTGTACTCAGAAGCATTTTGGCATCTTATCCTTTCTGGGACTTAACATTCATTAGCCATATATTTATGCTAACTTCATAATAAATTAATAACTATACATAGTATTGTAGTTCCATTTCTACTTCTTTTGCAATTCTTTACTCCAAAGATGATGAATGAATGGAGAAATGAATAAATAGGGAAATGCTTCTTATGAACTTTTTGTAATACCCTATGAAAACACTGGAAACCTAGGATATTGCTAAAGAGTATAGTTAAAATTCATTAATTTGCTGGTAACTGAGTGAATCAGGATACTTTAGTCAACAAGAATGAGAATTTCAGGGGGTAGCTGGGTAGCTGGGTAGCTCAGTGGATTGAGAGTCAGGCCTAGAGACATGAGGTCCAGGGTTCAAATCTGGCCTCAGATACTTCCCAACTGTGTGACCCTGGGCAAGTCACTAAACCCCCTTTGCCTAGCTCTTAAAACTCTTCTGCCTTGGAGTCAACTCCAAGAGGGAAGGTAAGGGTTTTAAAAAAAAATTAGAATTTCAAAGATAAATAAAGATTGCCAGGAATGATAATAAATAAATATGAAGATGTTTATCTGATTGCTTTTCAGCCTCTTTTAGAAGAACAACATAAAAGTATGGAAAGGCTAAAACAAGCAATACAAATCATTTGGTCATATAAAATAGATCCTTTTATTTAGTAAGTTTCCTTCACTAAATACTCTTTGTCAGCCTAAATGACTAAAATTTCACAAGTATATATTGAGCATTTACCAAATGAAATCATGGGTCAAAAAGAAAAAAAAAATGTTATAAATGTGCATATATATAATCTTAGTGTATGCTACTGTATATATGAGAAAATAATACAATTCTTATTTCAAATGACAAAATGTTAAAAAATGAAATTAAAATGAGAAACATATTCCTTTTGATTATGCTATGTTATAAAATTTTACTTCATGGGCTTAGATATGAAAATTTCCATACTTTTTACAAATAAATATAGTTGTAATCATGCAAACAGATGACACCTTAAAATTCTACTTTATATATTAAAAATAACAAAAAGGTATTTTTAAGATGGAGTATGTAAGTATGGAGCCTGTGAAACTCAAACTCTAATGTCAGGGATCAGGTTTGATTCAACATCATACTACTAAAGCTTTTTTGAAAGTCTCGGGTCTGGATTTATCCTGAAGTCTTT
This sequence comes from Monodelphis domestica, assembly GCF_027887165.1. NCBI lineage: Eukaryota > Metazoa > Chordata > Mammalia > Didelphimorphia > Didelphidae > Monodelphis > Monodelphis domestica. The sequence continues at coordinate 172,097,972 of NC_077234.1, forward strand.
GAAGAAAATAGCACTGATACACCAAAATCTGATTTAGTTAAAACAATGAACCATATGTTCAGATACATTTCATTGGGTTAGAAGATAGGACCATATGTTATGTAATTTTGACTTTGAAATAAGTAAATTTAAATACATGTGACTACTTCATAGAATTCATTATTTGTTCTAATTAGGACCTATTTCTACTCAGAAAAATAATCCATGAGTCCTCAGATAATAAATATTAGGACCAAATAAGGCCCTAATATTTCCTCTAGGAATGGGAAGAGCTCACCATATAACAAAATCCTACTTTGAGAAATAATATGGCAAGAATAATAAAAAATACAAAGAAACCCAAAGGAAAACCTATAATAAAGATCTGTAATTCAGCAGGGATGCCCAAGAATCAAACCCAAAAAAGGAAACTAACTCAATCAAATATAGAACAAAACTTCAGAGAATAAAACAGTTCTCAGTCTCCAAGGAAATGTGATTCTATTAGGTTTCTGAAAACAAACAAAAATCCTAAGAGTTTAATAACATCATACTATAAATGGAATGAAACTTCTCTAGGGAATAGTTGCAAAACAACTGAGAAAACACTAGAAGAACATCTAGGAGAATAATTAATAGCTTATTTCAGGTCACAAAATTTTACCCAAGTAGCATATATCCTGAAAATTCAAAGTAGAAAACATAAATTTAAATATATGCCAGAATAAAAAAAAATAATTCAAAGTAAGGAGAGTAAACAATGCAAGAAAATGTGGAATATTTTTTCAATAACAACTAATCTAAAAAGAATTCTGGCACAGATGATTCTAAGAACCACTGAAATATCTGTAAGATATAGCCAAACAAAGAGTTTAGATACTATATTTCATGAAATTATCAACAAACAAACTGCCCAGACCTATTAGAGGGAGAGTGCAAATTTAAAATAAAATATTCCTATTATTTCCTGAAAGTAATTCCAGAATGAATAAATCTAGGAATATCAGAAACTGAATTCAGAGCTTCTTGTTAAAGACATCCAGAGAGAAAGAATTGGAGTAGTAAGAACAAAGAACTAGGATTGTATTAGATCTATCAATTACCATTATACAGGAGCAAAGAACTTTGGAAAGAATATTTCAAATATTTCAAAAGACAAAAAATAAAATATTACAGCTAAGAATAACTTACCAAGAAAAAATGAGTAAAATCCATTGGAGATTGAGCAAAAATATTTAATCAGGTAAAGAATTTCAAACACCACTACTGAAAAATTTTAGTGCTTATATTGAAAGAGGCATCAAGAGAAATATAAAAAAAATGTAAATATGAGTGGGAAATTGGAAGGGTCTATAGAAGGCCAAAGTAGTTATATTGTGATTAGAGGAAATGACAAATGTATCCTTGTAGAACCTCAAAGATACCAATGACATCAGAGGGCTAAGAGAGAATTAAATAATCTCAACGTCCCTGGAGTGACTTTGTTAGATTTCTGAATCATCTTTATAAAGGAAAAAGAAGAGAAAAACAAATATATTGTGGAAGAATATGGGAGGATGGGAAAACCATTGATCTAATAATTGAGATGACCAAAGAGTAATAGTCTAAATGATTCTAGGTGACCCTTGAACCTGAGACACTTTTCATCAAAATCAGTAAAAGGAAGGTAGAATATTAAAACAGTGAGTTTAAAGTAGTAGTACATTTGAATCAAACAGAAAAAAAGAGGTAAATAGAAGAGGAGAGAGGTGCTTATAAAATGAATAAGACTAAAGAGGATTTAACGATAATTATAGTAGACACCAAATTCAGGGAGTGAATCTTGAAGGGTATTTTAAAAGAAAGAAGGAAATGGTAAGAACCCATAATTCGCAGCAGGGTGAAAGGAAAGAGGAAGATCAAGGAAGCAGAAATACATTACCTCTGTCTAAACCAATAAGTACACTCTTAATATCCTCTTCTATTCATGTTCAACAAAAAAGGAAAAAAATACAAGAGAATAATATAAAATGAATAATTAAAATCATAACTTTGTCATTAAATGGTATAAACTAACCCATAAAACAGATGATAGTAAAATTGATTAGAAAGCATCATCAAAAAACATAATATTTATAAAATATATATTTGATCCATAAAGTATTAAAAAGAGTTCAAATTATATATATATATATATATATGAATTTATCAATTCCTTAGCTGAATTCAAAAAGGAAGGGGAAGCAATCGTATTTCTTTACTTTCTTTTTTCCAGTTTACATGTTAATACTATTTAGAATAATAATTTTATAACATTTTAATATCCATGTTCTAATACTTCTTCAATCCTCTAACTTCACAATATGGCAGATAAGATTTAGTTTCTCTGCATGCAATATATATTTCCATATTCATAATGCTCTAAAAAATCACTAATACTAGAGAAAAAATTATGGAGGATATAAAATGAAGAATGATTTGCTTCAACTTGTATTCAGACTCTCCAGTTCCTGCTTTGGCCATGGATAGCCTTTTCCATCATTCACAGGGTATCATTGTATTTTATTGCTGTTACTGTTCACTATACTGGTTTGGTTCACTTTATTTGGCATCCATTCATATAGATGTTTGCACGTTTGCTTGTTTTTATTTTGTTGTTGTTGTTGAAGGTATTGTTCATTATTTCTAATAGCACAATAATATAAAATAAAATCATATTACACAACATGTTCAGTTACTCCCCAGTTATTGGACATCCTGTCTTTTGCCTCTTTGCCACCAAAAAAAAATACTCCTATGTATAGCAATCATAATTTTAGATGAAGTAAAAAAAAATTCAGGTCATAAAGTTCTCATTACATAAATCTATACCTACATTTATATGTATATATAAATAAATGTATGTATGAAAAAGAAATAAGTAGTTGTTAATTTTAAAACATAAGAAAAGATGAGGAACTGAAGGAATATTTGTAGAAGTTACTATAAAGAGAAATTGGGAAAGTGGTTAAAATACAACCAGAAGGTTATCAAGGGGTAAGAGTAGAGATTTTTAAATTTTACAATGACCTTAGAAAGTCAATATAAATGCATATTGCAACAATAAAAAATGTCATAACCAATCAAATTGTCAACTGCCAAAGAGAGTTCTTTTAAGAAATATGAACTGAGTATAATCTTTTATACTGTTTTTTCCACTACTAGAAAAATTTAGGTTACCAGGAAATTTTTTTTATCTTCAATCAATAACTAGTCATGAACCTAGAAATGCCTGTTTCTTCATCTCATATTACTTTTTAAATAATGTGAAATACAAAGCAGTGGTAATAAGGAGAAATGAAAAGACCTATACAAGCTTTAAGCACCTGAAATCTGAAGAAAATATAACTCAATGTAAAGGCATAGTATCTGGAGTTAAGAAAAGACTGGTTCAAATCCTACTTTTATTACATCCAGTATGATCTTGGGAAAGTGACAACCACCATGTGCCTCAGTTCCCTCAACTGTTAAATAAATAAGTTATATTAGATTTCCAGTAAAATTTCTTAAAATTCAAAAACTTCAAGATAAAATCAGTACCAACACTCCGGTATCTTAGAAGTTTGATCCAGGTTGTTGAAATCCTTACATCATGTAATAATAGCATAACCCAATGGCATTTCCAGACATAATGAACTCTGTTTCACAAAATAGATACATGTGAATTTATATTTTTCTTAAAAATGAGAAGAAATAATAACCTAGGTTGAATAATAATTATTGAAGAAAAAATATAGTTCTGTTAATTATATCTTAATTTTAGAAAAAGGAAAAAAATATCAGAACATAAGTGTACAGGAAGCAATACAATTATATAGACTTTAAAGGGGCCTATTTTTAAACTATGAAATAGTATTGTTAAGAGAAACAAATCATATCCTTCAGAACTGGAAAAAAGTAGATAGCCTTTTAACCTTCTCTAGGGTAGATTCACATAAAAGTAGATTCTATGTAACACAGTGGATCATAAGGTGATATACTATGTTTTTTTCTAAGAAATGTAAAATACCTGAAAAATAAATTCATGGGTGATAAGAGATATTGTATATTATATTTAAAAAGAGGAAAGCAATTTGATTCCAGATATTTTAATGACAATAATGCCCTTTACCAATATGTACTGATACTTATGTCAGCACTAAAATGTTATAGCAAGCAGATTATTTCTAATATAAAATTTCTGAGATTCCTACAGTATTATTTTTGTGACATATTGTATGAATAATAATTGTTTGTTGGTTGTCTCTCGAACCGAGGATGACGATTGTCTTTGTGCGTTTTTGTGCACAAAGACACCTGTGCATGAAGATTTAAGTGGAAAAGTCGATGCACAGAGACAGTCCCACTCTCTCGGCGTTGGAAGCCTGGGTCCATTGGCACAAAAAGTCATTACACCTGGAGACTTCCTCAGCTGCATTGGATGGCTGTGTTGTCTTTTGTGCTCCATCACGCCCTAAGCACTACAGTGCCTTGCTGCATCGCCATCTCAGCCGTTTAACCTTCTTGTTGGTTTCTTCCGTCTGTTCAGCCGAAGCAGTCTTCACATGCTGGGTGAGCAAAGCCCTAGTTCACCAGGGGTCGACGTTGACCAGATGGCTACCCTCACAAGGTTTAGCCAGCATGTCGAAGCCGTTGCCCGGGGTGTGGCCGCTGCCGCAAGCTAGCAGCTACTAGGAGCCACAAGTGAGAGCTGGGTGTCAGGTGAATAATAATAAAATAATAAAATAGGGCGTTTTTAAGGGGGAGCTAAATTAATCTTTATTATTTCTTGTCTTCACAATTGCATAATGCTGACCAAAGGGATAAAAATCTGAGTTCTGATCTCAAAATTTTTACTTGCCTACACTATGTCCTTAAGTCAATATACATAATTTCTCTGGGTCCCAATTGCCTCATATATAAAATAAAAGGTTTAGATTTGAAATATATTATCTCTTCCAACTGTCAATCTACAATTCTATGACTCTTGATCTATCCTCTCTCTTAGAAATCAAGCTTTTAAAATGATTTAACTAATTATTCTCTCTGTGTGTCTCTCTTTCCTATCTATTTATTTAAGCACATAGCTTATCTCTTGTGATATCTAATTATCCATTTAACAACATAAAAGTTTCCCAGCATTTAAGGTAAAGAGAATATATGTTTAAAGATTTTGTGTACTCAGCTGAAAGATAATAGTAAATTATTTAGTACTGTATTATAGAAGTTAGGTCTGCTGTGATGGAATTTTAATAATCATAAAATTTATATATTTATTTATGAAATGACTCATTAATTAGCAACCCCTGGCAAATTCAAAAGAAAGTATATACAGATCATTTTAGGAAGTGTTGTTAAAGGCATTAATTAACCTGTGGGGGAGAATTTTTCAAAAAATGCAAATGGATAAAAAAAAAAATTCCACTGTACTTATTTGGCCACCTGCCTTCTTGTTTTACTGTTCATTTTCACAGGCCTGACATATAACAGTGCATATTTTAACATAAAATAGCACGTCTATAACTCTGACATGCTGTATATTTATTCTTGTGTGAAGTAAAAAATCTATTTTTTTTGTTCAGATGATTATATCTATTTTTTTAAAACCCAGTGTTTCTTTTTAAGTGTAAGGTTTATTTTCACACTTCTGATTGCCAGAGGAACAGGAAAAAGAGGGCCGCACATCAGACATTCAAATCCAGACATTATGCAATCATGATGACAAGGATTAATAAAGATTAATTTAGCTCCCACTTAAAAAGCCCTAGTATTTCAGCAGTACGGTTGCTGAGCTTACGAGAAGAAGAATAATTATCATTTGCTTTTGAAATATGCCTTTTTGTTGTGTAGCACAGAGCTCTCATGTTTCAGCAGCTGGTTGTTGCCAAGTTGTTCTCTAGATGCTCATCTCCAATATACTAAATCTATGGAATGGAATGCATATATCCTAGATTTACATCCATATATAGAAAATACCCTCACATTATTTTTCTTTCCTAGTTAGCTTTTACTACTATTTTAATCATTAACCAGGAATGTTTTTTTTTCCCTTTCCAAAAAACCTGAAGAAAACTAAAACCAATAACTTTCCTTTAACCCTACTATATCGTGCTATTTCTAATTCATTTCCTTTTACAATTAATTGAAAAAAATTGCTATTATTATCACTTGACTTTGTTCATCTTTCTTAGTTCCACTTCCTCCTTCTGTGTGCTATGAATGTTATCAAAACTCTGGACTCAAGCCTCTTCTCTTTTCTCACTATCACTGGCATTCTCTATATTTGGTAATATTATCCTTTTGCATGATTTCAATGGCCAGTAAACCATTTTGGACTAAATATCACATTATCTCTGACTTTCACTATCTCTATCAGCACTGGCCCTCCCTTAGCAACTGACTTATGGCTAGCTGTATCCAGATGCCTTTCTGACAGCTAAACTAGTTCATAATTTTCCTTCCAAAATCTTTCTCCCAGCTTAAATTCATAATTTCTTCTGATAGCCTAGTCATTTTTCCTAGGCAGCCCCCATCAAATCCTTTTAATTAACTTTGCTTTTGTCTCCCTTTCTGCTTTCCTTTCCCCATCTTTTTATTGGCTAAATACTGTTTATTTTACCTTCACCATAACACTCATAACACTCTCTTCTATTCCCATTTTCTTTACATGGCAACTACTAGTATTACTGTCTAGATCCTTTTCATTTCTTATTTTGATACTTTTCCTAATTGTTTTTCTTCTTTCCTACCTAATCCCTTTCTGATTCTTTCATCATTTTTCTGTAAATCTAATCACCATTGGGTCCTATTCTGGGCTGAAAGACCCCTCAATTTCTTTTGCAGTAGTCCTTCATTTCATGTTATACAAAGTACCAATTCCTTATCCTTATTCTGTGCTTCTTTGGTCTTTCAAAATATTTTTTAATGTTCTTAAATATTTTTCATTCTTACTAACTTGGATACATTCTTGACTCCAACAGAACTGTATAAAATAATGTCATATTCCTCTCTCCTATCTCTATATTTGAGTTTACCATTTTTCTTGATAGATTGAAATGAGTCACTCACCAAAACATCTGCCTTTTGACATTGTTGATTTTTTAATAAATGTTATTTTTTCCAGATTACATATCAATTCAGTTTGTTAATATTTTTTCCTGATATTTCACCATTGGGATATTTCATACTTGGAAAATTTCTTACTGATAGTCTATTGGAATGGGAACCCCATTGGCATGGGAGGTTCCTCCTCTTTCCTTCTTAAGATTACTTTAGGACAGAAACCTTTTGCTGAACAATGGAAAGGACTTTGACCTATGCTTAAGCATAGAACAGGAATTTCTTTGAGTCATGATTGATTTTAGAATTTATACAATGGAGATACTTGGAATCAGTCTCCACCCTATTCAGTCCTAACAGGATTGAGTAAGGGCTGCAGCCTAGATCAAAATTTAATTATTCCAATCTCTACCCTACTCAGGTTAACAGGATTTAGAAAGGGCTGTAACAAAGGAGCAAAGATTTAATCATTTGAAAATATGACCTTCAAAAGACATGTGCAAAGCCTCTGGGCGGTCCTGGGTTAAGCTAGAGCCTCCATTGGCACAGGGAAATTGATGGACAGTGATTGGTAGATGTGAGAACTGAGGGGAGGCAACTTGGATGGTTTCCTTAAAGATCAGGGGAGTCTAGAGACTCGGGGTGGTTGAGGAGTTGGTCGGGAGTGGTGGCAGTGTACTCTGAGAAGCTTGCTCTGAAGGAAGCTGAAGGTGGGGGCCTCTGAGACTGTTTCTCCATTTTGGTCACGTGAGTAATAGGGACTGATCTCTTTTCTTTGCCCCAGCTATCTAAGGGCTTGGGCCTTTTGGCCCAGCCTAAACAGAAGGGGTATTTAAGCCCTATTCCCTTCTCTCCCTTTTTCTCTCTCTCTATCTCTAATTCCTTTCTTCCTCCTATTGTAATTAAACTCCAAAAAAGGCTGATGGCTGACTTGAGTTTTCATTTAGGAATTACATAGCTGAATTCTTTGGCGACCTTAAATTAATATATATCAGTCTTTTAAAGTGATTCCCTTGTCACATCTCCCCCTACCACTTCTCTGCATTCCCTAAGAAGTCAAGTAAAATGATATAGGCTGTACATATATTTCAATTTGAATTATGATTTTTATTCCTTTAATGACAGTAGATATGCCTTTTTATAATAACTCTCTTGGAATTGTTCTGGATCCTTGTCTTGTTCATAATAGTTAAGTCATTCGCAGTTGATCATGAGAAATATTGGTCTTCTATTATGGCTCAGCTTAGGTAATATCTCCTCCATGTAGCTGTAATTCCTTCCTCTTTTAAACACATATGTCATTCTATTTAACTTCTACTAAATTTTTTTTATTTTTCAATTTTATTAAATGTTTTTATTTCCTTCCCTTTCCCATTCATCCACTGTACATTCACACAATGCTAGATTATTCAATATATATTTTTTTCATATTTCTAAGCTCAGTATCTCATATCATACTTACACTGTACCTGAATTGAATTATGGAAGTAAGAATAACATCATTTTGTTTTATCTTTATTATAGTGCTTGTTATTTATATAACACTTCAAGATTTATAAAATGTTCTATCTAGTTAACTAGTCATTCACTAAGTATTTATTAAGTACTTTGGATGTACAGGGTATTCAGGGTAGACTAGTACCTTTGGTATGTGGATGTATCATTTACTTTTCAGTGCTTCTTTCATTTTTTGAAGTCACCTCCCACTTGAATCTCACCTATGACTCCAAGAAGCTGTGGCATGTACAAACAATTTTGGCAGGTTGACTAAGTTGTGTTGAAGGGAACCTACAGGGTCCAAATGTATTGAGGACTTAGTGATATTTCTACCTCAGTCATACAAAGACTTTCTGTGGCAGAAAGGGGAAGGTCAGAAAAAGTTGTCCCAATGGCCAAGAAGGTGGCAGGAGCAGGTTCTGTGGAGCACTTAGAGCTTGGTTAGACAGTGTAGAAGCCAATATCATTCACTATATCATAAGCCATCAACATCCATCTTGATTTTTTTTTCTTGCCACTGAATTGTGATGACTCAAAAAGAGTGAGGGAGGCAAGCATATATAATCATCTCAAACTATGTCCTATTTCATCTAAGGCTTCTATCACTAAAATAAAATCCATTAATGTGGCTTCATGATCTATAGAGTCCCATATTTATGCATGGCTTATATCCTAGTGGTTAGAAATGAACTTCTTTTGACCAAGTAAATTGAAACAGATGGTTGGAATATTATTCGAATATTGTTAGTACATTCCTAAAATAAAATTTTGAGATCACTCTTTTAAATTCAAAATAATATGTCTCCTTTATTCACTTTGAGTTTCCATTGTGGAGAGCTGGGATGAAATCAACTATGGATTTCAAATGAAGATAGTCATATCAAATCAAAAAGCTTTTATTAAGTACCTGTTATGTGCAAGACACTATGCCAAGTGCTGAGTATGCAAAGAAGAAAAAAAAAAGAAATTTGCTTTAAAAGATTTCTCAGTATAATAAAGGAGGCAATTTATCAACAAATATAAAAAGAAGATATTATGTATATCCAAGATAGAAAAGGATGAAGAACAAAGAGCCCATGTTGAATATAATAAGTTATTCAGTCTAATTGTCAGCTTATAGATCTGGTCCATTAATGTATGAAATACCTTAGATTGATTCTGTGTATATATAATGAGATTTGTATAGATCTAAACAAGAGAGAAGAAGTGCAGTGTAGGTTGATTTTGGAAAATTACAGAGCACATTTCATGGCCTCAAACTTTTTCCCAGAAAAAAGAAATTCGTTATTTATTTTAAAAATAGTATTTTTTCTGATAATGCTTCAAGGTTTTTAGTAATGGATTCCCCCAATCTCTCAAACATTAAAGTTGAATATCACCTAAAAAGCAATGAAAAGGTCATCATAAACAATCTACAACAGATTACTTAAAGTAAGTAGTGTAAGAGAAGCCTAAGTATAAGATTAGATAGTTGTGTAATAAGAAAAAAGAATAATCATGTGGGATAGATGTCTTAATGGCATAATATTAAGAAAAAATGAGGAAGGTACTAAATATTTTGAGTAAAGTCCCCATGTAGAACTTCTAGGATAATATAATTAGAATTCAGAAAGAATGAAAGAGCATCAGGGACAATCACTGAATAAACTTATGATTTATCAGAGTCATCAAACTATAAAATGATTATATAATGAATAAGAGCAAATAGTCTTAGATATGTTACCTAAGCAATTTTCATTGGCAATATTTCTAACTGAAAACCTTCCATTATAACCACAAACTGTTTAATGAAGCTGGGCATAGAGTATTCAAGTAAAACATATTTAAATGTTTATGGAATTCATGCCAGTGAGTCATGATTTCAGAGCAAAGATCAATGTTAAAATGATAGTCTTTATCGAAAATACATCATAATATTCAGGCTAAGAGAAATTGTTTTAATGGCATGCGTATATGATCATTTTATAAACAGTTTAAAAGGTTAGATGACTATTAAGATATCTGTGGAATTAAGTCAGCCCAGGTAGTTATATCAGTTGTTGGAAAAGTAGGAAAGTGTAATTCATCAATTAGCTACTTTTAAAGATTGTCTCAAGATTGGTAGCTAAACTTCATTCTGATAATTACTTCCTACTTCTCTATGAGTAATCACAGATATGCTCTGAACTCCTCAATTTTGTTTTGCTTATTATGATTCTGTGTACAGAAGAAAAGTTTTGTGTTACAAGGGAATCACTTTAAAAGACTGATATATATTAATTTAAGGTCGCCAAGGAATCAGCTATGTAATTCCTAAATGAAAAACTCAAGTCAGCCGTCAGCCTTTTTTGGAGTTTAATTACAATAGGAGCAAGAAAGGAATTAGAGAGATATATAGAGAGAGAAAGGGGAGAGAAGGGAATAGGGCTTAAATACCCCTTCTGTTTAGGCTGGGCCAAAAGGCCCAAGCCCTTAGATAGCTGGGGCAAAGAAAAGAGATCAGTCCCTATTACTCACGTGTCCAAAATGGAGAAACAGTCTCAGAGGCCCCCACCTTCAGCTTCCTTCAGAGCAAGCTTCCTCAGAGCCCAGCAACCACACCTACCAAAAACTCCACTCCCTGACTCTCCAGACCCTCCTATCTTTAAGGAAAACATCCAAGTTGCCTCCCCTCAGTCCTCACAGCTACCAATCACTCTTCATCAATTTCCCTGTCAATGGAGGCTCTCGCTTAACCCAGGACCGCCCAGAGATTTCTGGCTTTTGCACATGTCTGTTGAAGGTCATATTTTTCAAATGATTAAATCTTTACTCCTTTGTTACAGCCCTTTCTAAATCCTGTTAACTTGAGTATGGTAGAGATTGGAATAATTAAATTTTGATCTAGGCTGCAGCCCTTACTCAATCCTATTAGGACTGAATAGGGTGGAGACTGATTCCAAGTATCTCCATTGTATCAATTCTAAAATCAATCAAGACTCAAAGAAATTTCTGTTCTATGCTTAAGCATAGGTCAAAGTCCTTTCCATTGTTCAGCAAAGGGTTTTTGTCCTAAAGTAATCCTAAGAAGGGAAGAGAAGGAACCTCCCATGCCAATGGAGTTCCCATTCCAATAGACTATCAGTAAGAAATTTTCCAAGTATGAAATATCCCAATGGTGAAATTTTCAACAATTATAAGTCTAAGGAAATTTGAGGTTTACATTTGCCAGTGAGAAATATCTTAGTAGAATGATCAATATTAGGAATTTTTGTAGGAACATATCAATGTCTTTGGAAAAAAAGGGATATCTTTAATTGAATGTTCTCATAGAGAGAGGTTGTGTCAACTTTTCTCAGACATTTCAAGTTAAAATGTTTAATGTTATGTTTAAGTTTCCTGAATAGTCTTTAAAAATCATTCCTATATATTGAAGTTATGCATAAAATAATCCTAAGTATAATTATAAGAATTAACATTTAAAGTTCAGCAATTATGTTTAAAGGATAATTCACTTCTTTTCCTAACAACTTTGAGAGGGTCTCAGAAAAATAAAGTGACGTGCTCATGATCACCTAGCTACAAAGTATTGTTCTATTGTGCTCTAGTCTCCTTCAGTTTAAGTGATGCTGTTCTGACCTTTCTCTTGTTTGTCTTACGATCCTTTATCATTTGTTTCATCCTTTCAATATTGGTTTTGTTCTGGTTTCTGTTCAGTATCATCTGATTTTTCTTCTTTTCAATCTCTCCCTCACAGTTAAGTCTCTCCCATCAATTTAATTATTATCTCTATCTCTCTTTTGAACCACTATCTCCTCTACATCTTCAATGAGGAATATCTTTAGAAGGTGTATAAAACAATGGTCAAGAACTATGAGTTGACCATCCAAATACATATCAGATCAGGAATATTATTATCATCATCAACAACTTTTAGATGTTTCAAATTTGCAATATCTATTGACACTTGAGAGTCTAGAAAAAACAAGTAAATTAAATACAATGGTTGTCATTATCTCCATTTTACAGATAAGGAAGATTATAGATGAGACACAGAAAGGTTAAATAACCCAGTCATAGTAATGCTGGTGCCAGAGGCAGTATTTAAACCAACATTTCCCTAATTTAACTCCATAACTTAAACTGCTATATATTGGAAGATATGACTACTTCCAAATGGAGGTAGATTGTTTGGGAAAGGTCTAGATGGATGGGAGATGAGAAACACCTACCAAGGGAACATCTAAGGACCAGTAAAGCACAAACCCTGGGACCTTGAAAACAAAGTTTTTGATAATTGAAGTAAGGGGAAATGGCAGGAAGAATCCTAACATTACAGATCTAGACTCAGCCCAACTTCTATGCACCTCTCAAGATGTTCTCTTTGTTGATTCTGTAGACCCTGCCTATCCAAGTCCTGCTCTTACTTAAAACCCCAAATGCTGTCTGTCTATCTGCTAATCTAAATAACCAGATTATCCTTAAGAAGGTTAAGGAGATAGGACTCATCCCCTCTCAAGCCTGGGGTTGGCTTCCTAGGTAACCAAGAATCCCAGATGACTAAAAACTATGGATAACCTTAGCCAAGTTGATCTTTAACTGGTAGCTCTCAGACAAGTTGGTCTCTGTACTCCAGGATAAAGGCAGTCTTCTTCAATGGCAACTCTCCAAACCAGGAATCCCTAAATCTTTCCACAAGATTAGGCTTTCCCAGGGGATGCCAGAGCAAAATCCTCCTTCCAGCTCAGTGGAAAGCCAGATCCAAAGTGACAGTTAAGTCCAGTAAAACCTCCCAAGATTGTCCTCTCCTTCCAGAATCCTGTCTAGGGTTTGTATCTAAATTCCCTTCCTTTTGATGTGACAAAGACGGGACATTAATGCATTACTGATAGAGTTGTGAATTAATCCAACCATACTGGAGGGCATTTTGGAACTATGCCCAAATGGTACAAAAAGACTGCCTACCCTTTGATCTAGTCATGGCATTGTTGACTTTGTGCCCCAAAGAGATAATAAGGAAAAAGATTCATACAATGATATTCATAGCTGCGTTCTTTGTGGTGGCCAAAAATTGGAAAATATGGGGATGTCCTTGAATTGGGGAATGCCTGAATAAATTGTGTCATGTATTGGTGATGGAATGCTATTGTGCTCAAAGGAATAATAATGTGAAGGAATTCCATGGGAACTGGAACAACCTCCAGGAATTGATGAAGAGTGAAAGGAGCAGAACCAGGAGAACATTGTACATAGAGACCGATACACTGGGGTACAACCGGATGTAATAGACTTCTCCATTAGTGGCAACACAGTGATCTGAACAACTTGGAGGGATCTAAGAAAAAGAACAATATCCACACTCAGAGGAAAAACTTTGAGAGTAGAAACACAGAAGAAAAACAACTGCTTGAATACCTGGGTTGAGGGGATATGACTAGGGATGTAAACTCTAAATGAACATCCTAATACAAGCATCAACAACATGGAAATAGGTTTTGATCAAGGACACATAGAATATCCAATGAAATTGTGCATCAGCTGTGGGAAGGGTGGGGGTTGGGGAGGGAGGGAAATAATATAATTCTTGAAACCAAGGAATAATGTTCTAAATTAACTAAATAAATTAACTTAAATTAATAAAATAAATAAATAAATAAATCCCCCTCCTTTCCTCTTAAAGACAACTGGTGAATGTTTCTCTATCCCTTAGCACTTTTCCTTACAATATGACATCATAAATTATTATCAATATGTTAGTTATTTGTGGACCACATTTGGTAAAAATTATTTCTTCATGAACACATTCATAAAGGAGTGAGAAAAGAATTTCATAGTGATGATGATAATGGATATCTTTTGTTTGTACTTCAACTGTGAAGAAGATTCTGTTTGCTTAAATATAAAACTTGATCTTAATTATAACTGTCATTATGTGACAATATTGAGAGTGTCTGGATTTGTGTTAAGAAATACAAGGTGTGTGAAATTCTTGCACATTCATTATGACTGATAGGTTCTAATAATAAACTAAGATGAATTAAACAAACAAATGATTGCCTTTGATTGTAGAGCTATCAATATGATCCTGATGAATTCATTCACTAATTATTTTATACCAGTTAAAATATAAGCCTAAGTGATCTTTGGCACTGATAGGTGTTTGCATAGAAAGAAACAAAGCAGGGAGAGGAAGAGAAAAGAAGAGAAAGGGATGGAGACAGAAATACAGGAGATATACTGTTAGAGAGAAATAGAGAAAAAACAGAAACAATGGCAGAAAGAGAATAGATAGTGATGATATAATTTGGTTTCAGACTTTAAGTTAATTCCTTTCCTGAAGATTATTGTAAATGTAGTTCTAATTCTGATATTATGTTTTTGTTTTTGCTGGCAAAGAACTTGAAAATGAAAGTGTCATTAATTGGAAAATGAATAAACAACTTAATTTTTTTAAATGATGACATACTATCATGTTTTAAGTACTGATAGGAATAGTTGGTGAGAAATAAGAGGACTTGTTTAAAATGATGCAAAACGAGATTAGTGGAATCAAGAAAATTTATAAAGTAACAATATTGTTATAGATAAACAACTTTGAAAAACATGGGAACTCCAATCAACACTGACTAACCACAATTCCAGAAGACATGATAAACAAACTGAAGCTCAGAGATAGTTGATTTGTCCATGATAACACAGTAAGTAGAGAAGTCTAGGTTCCAATAACGTCTTCTGACTTTAAAACCATTCCTGTTTCCAATATGTTAAGTTGTCATTAGTTTTCTGATTGATGTTAAAAATCCCTTAATTTGGTTATGCCTATTATAGGAAAATATTTTCATTAATTCAACCTCATTCTGGATATGCATTATTACATTAAGTAATAATTTATTGTGAATGTTCTTAGCAATTTAATAACTCATCATATAGGTGTGTTATTGTCACCTCTGTGCATATACATATTTGCCTGTGTGTCTGTGTGCATAATTATTTCTTTTTAATTATGAAACATTTCTTTATTATCAATAAGATAAGTGATTTTATGCTGATATTGAAAATGTCAGAGCCCTTTCTCAATTATTTTTTGTTTTTATTTCAATTATTTTTATAAAGTAAAACGTATTTTATTTTTATAGAATGAAGCTTAGGCAGTTACATTTAATGTACTTTCTCCCAAAACACATTGTCTATATCAATTTAGTGTGCCTCTTTAAAAATTATAATTAATATTTTATTTAATTTTTAACATCCACTTATTTACAAAGTATTTGGCAATATAAATTGTCCTGTAATGTTTGAAGATATATATTTGTTTATGCATATATATTTTATGTATACATTTTATACATATATTAATTGTGTGAACATATATATATATATATATATGCATCACTATTGACAGAGAGATGGATAGAGATACCTATTGACACACAGGATAAATTAGAAGGTTGCCAAAGTCTCATCCATATTTTAAATTATGTAATTTCCCATCTAGTAGTCCCCTGGCCACCTACTCAGGATGATTGGCCAGAAAGAACTACCAAATGTGATGCCTTCCATACATTCTTTTTCTCCTACCCCATCCATTCTGGCAATGTAGCCCTCAGGGGTGACAGAGCGAAGGAGAAATATACATGGTTGCTCATACAATGCAACTGAAGTTCAGTGAGATGAAGAAATCCAAAACAACGATGATTGCTATTTTACCAGCCTATAAACTAAAGACTTTTGGGTCTTGCCATTTACCCCTGTACTCATATATTCTTAACACTTCCAACTGTTTCCATCTGCTATGCAGGTAAATTCTCTTATACAGATTATCTCCCACAATTGACATCCTTTGAAATATGATTTTTATCATTCTTTTTATTTGTATCTTCAACATTATGTGCTAAATATGATTTTATGTTTATTTTGTGGTTTGTGGACAAGTTATTCACTAGACCATGAAAAGGACATGTTTAACTTTGCTTGGTCTCAACTCTACAGAACAAGATGCCCCTCCCAGGAAAAAATTATATCTCCTTATTTGGTTTGATGCAACTTTAGATACTTATCTTCCATCTCAATCCTCTTTCTTCCTTCCTGTTTTTCTTTCTTCCTTCCTATTTTTCTTTCTTTCTTTCTTTCTTTCTTTCTTTCTTTCTTTCTTTCTTTCTTTCTTTCTTTCTTTCTTTCTTTCTTTCTTTCTTTCTTTCTTTCTTTCTTTCTTTCTTTCTTTCTTTCTTTCTTTCTTTCTTTCTTTCTTTCCTTTTCTTTCTTCCTTCCTTCCTTCCTTCCTGTCTTCTTTCTTTCTTTTCATTTTCTTCTTTCTTTCTTTTTCCTTTCTTTCTCTCTTTCTTTCTTTCTTTCTTTCTTTCTTTCTTTCTTTCTTTCTTTCTTTCTTTCTTCTTTTCTTCCTTCCTTCCTTTCTTCTTTCTTTCTTTTCATTTCCTTCTTTCAAGAGAGCTAGGTCTTCAAACAAGAATCAGCCATCCATCAAAACTGACTATATACTACCAGGGGAAAGTATGGGCATTCAACTAAATACAAGATTTCCAGTTATTCATAAAGAAAAGACCAGAGCTCTGTGGAAAGTTTGACATCCAAACACAAAGAGCAAGAGAAACATGAAAAGGTAAATATAAAGAAAAGGGAAAAGGAGAAAAATGTTATCATTTTCTTTAATCCAAAATCTCTTCTATAAGGACTACATTTATATCAAATGATAAATATTAATATGTGGGGAAAAGGTAATGGATAACTCTCAAAAATTGCATGCATCATTAAAGTAGTTAGAAGAATCACGCACAGGGAAAGAATGGGACATCAAGAAGATATGGAGAAAGGGGGGAAGAAAGAAAAAGGGAGGAGGTATCATTGATGGTACTAAGATATACTTCAAGAAATAGAAAAAAATGAATAGAATAATCATTGTCACACAAAGATACACATGGGAAGGGGAGGGGATGAAGTCTCCTATGAGAAGGATAGTATGGGAGTGCGAATTGTTATTACATAAACCTTACTCTCAGTGAAATCAACTCTGAGAGGGAAGAACATCTAGGTCCATTGGGATCTTGAATTATATCTTATCCAACAGGTTAAGAGAGAAGGGGAAACTAAGGGGGCCTGGGGGAAAAGGAGTATAAAAAGGGAGGAAAGGAGAGGGGGGGAAGGGAAGTGTTACAAGGGAATCACTTTAAAAGACTGATATATATTAATTTAAGGTCGCCAAGGAATCAGCTATGTAATTCCTAAATGAAAAACTCAAGTCAGCCGTCAGCCTTTTTTGGAGTTTAATTACAATAGGAGCAAGAAAGGAATTAGAGATATATAGAGAGAGAGAAAGGGGAGAGAAGGGAATAGGGCTTAAATACCCCTTCTGTTTAGGCTGGGCCAAAAGGCCCAAGCCCTTAGATAGCTGGGGCAAAGAAAAGAGATCAGTCCCTTTCACTCACGTGTCCAAAATGGAGAAACAGTCTCAGAGGCCCCCACCTTCAGCTTCCTTCAGAGCAAGCTTCCTCAGAGCCCAGGAACCACCGACCAAAACTCCATCCTCCTCAAGTCTCCAGACCCTCCTATCTTTAAGGAAACCATCCAAGTTGCCTCCCCTCAGTCCTCACATCTACCAATCACTCTTCATCAATTTCCCTGTCAATGGAGGCTCTCGCTTAACCCAGGACCGCCCAGAGGTTTCTGGCTTTTGCACATGTCTGTTGAAGGTCATATTTTTCAAATGATTAAATCTTTACTCTTTTGTTACAGCCCTTTCTAAATCCTGTTAACTTGAGTATGGTAGAGATTGGAATAATTAAATTTTGATCTAGGCTGTAGCCCTTACTCAATCCTATTAGGACTGAATAGGGTGGAGATTTATTCCAAGTATCTCCATTGTATCAATTCTAAAATTAATCAAGACTCAAAGAAATTCCTGTTCTATGCTTAAGCATAGGTCAAAGTCCTTTCCATTGTTCAGCAAAAGGTTTTCTGTCCTAAAGTAATCTTAAGAAGGGAAGAGAAGGAACCTCCCATGCCAATGGAGTTCCCATTCCAATAGACTATCAGTAAGAAATTTTCCAAGTATGAAATATCCAATGGTGAAATTTCCAACATTTATAAGTCTAAGGAAATTTGAGGTTTACAATCCCCCCTGATGATCATTGGGAGACTAGTCTCCCCATTGATCATTTAACATAATCATTTTGTAGTTCTAAATTCACTTCTAACTAAAGATATACACAATATTCAATTTTCTAGGAGAAATTAGAATAGTGAGAGAGGAAATAGAAAAGAAAAGAAAGCAAAACCAATGTTTGCTAGGCGCATTGACAGAAAGCCAAATTAGGGGCAGTCCCTTTTGGCATAAATGTTACAATAAATGTTCAATCAAAAGTTCAGTCCAATCAATCACATCCAAAGTTCATTCTTGATCTTCTTGATGAAGTGTAGGTTTTTGGCATCTTTCTGCAACAGTTCATTCTCTGGATATAAAAGTTTCAAGCTTCTTTCTTGAAGATCTTTTCTTGAACAAAATCAAAATCTTTGAATTTTTTATAAAAGTAAAATCTTAAACAAAAGTCTTGGATTTTTATAAAAATAAAATCTCAAACAAAAAAAATTCAAAAATTCTTAGATTTTAAATTAAAATACAATCCCCCCTGAAGTAAGTATTAAAAAAAAAATATCAAGTTAAGCTCAGAATGCAATGTTCAGTTATGGGGTTGTATGTGTCAATTATCAAAAGAATAGAAAAAATAATCAAAAACATAAGAAAAACTCAAAATAGACCTTGTATAGGTCCAGTTTAAAGTAATTTCTATCCCACAAGTATGTAGGACAGAATGCAGTAATATTTCACTTAGCCATTTGTAGCCAAGACTACAGGAAGTTGCCATAATATAAGAAGAAAAGAATTAGAATTCTATTTTGATGGGGAAATGTCATTCCCTTGTCTGATTTTTTTTTCTTCAGAGATATAGGGAGCCAGCATGATAGTCAAGCTTTGTACTTGTTTGAGTACTTCGAAAGGAGTGTAGATACAAGGAAGTCCTACGACTTAAACATAAGTTAAGCGTCGCAACCTTGAGTCTCACTTTAATATTTCATGTGTGCTCTATTGGCACTATTCAGGTTTAGTCTGTGCTCCTTGTTTTTATCCCTTTTCCTGGAATCAGACACAAACATTAATCACAGTCCTATAATATTTTATCAATAAATGGCAGGTTCCCATAGTTTAAAGCTTTTAGGCATATATTGATATTATAGCAAGAGTATATATATTAACTTGTATTACTGCAGGGAAAAAATATTAATATTAATTATGTGTACCTTCAGTACAAAAAATGAGAAAAAAAAATCAAATATTCTGATAAAAAATAAAAGAAAAGAAATAAGAAAAAATAAGAAAAAAAATCAGTAATTCAATATATTCTTGAGAGAAAAAAAACCAGCATCCATTTGTCTATGGATTATTATCTCCAATTCTTATGATAAGATAGAGTCACAATTCATATGATAAGATAGAGTTAATCAGTCTCAGCAGAAGATGCTTTCTTCACATGTGAGCAGTGAATCCAAGAGTCTCTTTCTCCAATCTTTATAGATGTTGGAGTAGTTAATAATATTTGGAATGGTCCTTCCCATGAAGGTTCAGTTGCTCCAGTTCGCTTGAAATTCTTGATATAAACTTTATCTCCTGGGTTCAGGTCATGCAGAGAAAAGTCTAATGGTCCAGCTTGTACTGCAGCTCCAGATTCATGAAGTTCACGTAGTTTGTGCTGTAACTCCTGTATATAGGAAGCAATAGTAATATCTCCCCCTAATAGCGATGTATAAGCCGGGGAGAAAGGCTTAGCCTGTATAGGCGGATGTCCAAAAAGCATCTCAAATGGTGAAGTTCTTTATTCATCTTTCCTACTATTTGGAGAGGAGAAAAAAAACTGAAAAAGGTTAATTAATATCAACAAAATCAATACAATCTAAGAAGAATCATCTTTATTATACTGGGAAGTTCCCTGGGCACCCCCCTGAAGGGCACCTCTCTGAGGGTCATTAGTACCTCGAGTAATTTTTGGACGAGCGCCATTTCTCATATATTGTTGAGTATTATCATTAAAATTTTCTTCAATTTGAGCATTGTCATTAAATTCCCAATTCCTATTTCTATAATTCTGGTTTCTAAAGCTCTTATTTCTATATTCATTATAGTTATTTCCATAGTCATTATTATAATTTCTAGAATTTTGGTTTCTATAACCATTATCATAATTTCTATAGTTATTATTTCTAAAACCATTATTAAACTGTGTATTCCTTCCAAACATCTTAAGAAAGGTTCTACATTCCATCATTTTGTGGCCCTTCTTCTCACAGAAGTGGCAAGTAATGGATTGATAATTGGATTTCTGGAGAGGGGCAATTGTCGTTGGTTCATTATCATGCCCACTTTCTAATTTAGTTATCCTATCTATTACACATCTCATTTTTTTCTTCATTTCCTCCATGTCATCATTATTCTCTTTCTCCTTTTCTTCGTTTCCCTTAAAAACATATATAGCTGTTTTTCGCAATTCTTCAAGGTCCATATCTGACCATCTTGGGCATTGTGTTTTAAAATAATTTTTAATTACTTTGCAAGAATTATTTACAAAGATTCTTCTAACTTGTCTTAAACTATTCTCTTTATTTAAGTCCCAATCTAAGTATCTGTCCCCAAACTCGATAATTCTGTCCATAAATCTGGAGGGTGTTTCGTTTTCCTTTTGCTTAATTTTTTCCAGTTCCATCCACTTATCTGTACTGTCCGCACATTCCTTCATGGCCGTGAGGATGGCCTCTCTACAACGGTATAGTTGTAGATAGTCCTCAGGATTATTATAGTCCCATTCGGGATCCTGAGATGGCCAATGTGCTGCATTACGCCCCCGGGTTTTGTTGACATGAGCAATTATTTTATTTTTTTCACGTTCACTTAAAAAAGCCTGTAGTAAGCTCTCAACGTCCTTGTAAGACGGATTATATTGAAAAAATATGTCTCCCATCTTTTTTGTTACTAGAAAAGGATCTTGTTCATATGTGGGGATATTTCGTGTAAATTCATTTATTTCTTGGGGAGTAAACGGTATCCTATGTCTTAAAGTCACCACATCCCCATTTCGTCCTATTTCAGGTACTTCTCTTAGAGGAAACAGGCCTCTAGTTGAATTTTGCACCTGTGGGTCAGTTTGACAAGGACAGGTTTCTCTAGGAGGACAAGATCTCCCTTGCATTGGAATTTGGTTTTCTGTAGGAGAAGGAACATGAGAAGCTGGGATTGCAGGGGAAGGGTTTTGGGGATTAAATTCAGACAAGATTTGCACTGCACGAGAGAAGCAGTCTGTTAACTGGGCTATAGGGAAGGTGTTTTCCATCTCTATTTCAGGGAAGGAAATTTCCTCATTCAAAGGTTCAGAAACAGGTCTGTTTCTGGTAGAGTGGGTGTTTGCCCATTGATCCTGTAAGAAACATTTTAGATCTTCTAATTGGGCTTGCATTTTATCCTCAATTTTTCCTATTTTATCTTCCATATCTCCCATTTTATCCTCAATATTTCCTATTTTATTTTCAATATTTCCTATTTTATCCTCAAGTTTTTCTATTTTATTCTCAATATTTCCTATTTTATCCTCAATTTTTTCTATTGTATCCTCAATTTTTTCTATTGTATCCTCAATTTTTTCTATTTTATCCTCAATATTTTCTATTTTATCCTCAATATTTTCTATTTTATCCTCATTTTTTTCTATTTTATCCTCAACATTTTCTATTTTATCCTCAATATTTTCTATTTTATCCTCATTTTGTTTTATTTTATCCTCATTTTGTTTTATTTTATCCTCATTTTGTTTTATTTTATCCTCAATATTTTTTATTTTTTCATCTCTAAATATAGTATTGAGGAGTACAAAAATGACAGTACCTATTAATATAAAAATTTGGAGGTATCCTTCATTCCTCAATGCCCCTACTTCTTCAGCTGCCATATAATTGTCAAAGAATGTAGTACTCATTTTTATATGTATATTTTGTAATTTCACAAAACACGTGGGGAGCAGGGCAAAGCAACAAACTTTCCACAGGGTTTTTTTTTTTCCTAATCCAGGAAGTTGTTCCTTAAGGGAAAGGATATTTAGAAACAGTTCTTCCAGCCAGGACTTTAGAGTCCTGTTGCTGAGATTTAAAAACAGCTGTTTTCTGTCTATCAGAGTCACACAGCTGGGAAGTATCTGAGGTCCGATTTGAACCCAGGACCTTCTGCCTCTAGGGCTGGCTCTCAATCCGCTGAGCTACCCAGCTGTCCCTTAAGATTAAAGGGAAGAAAAAGAAAAAACTGCTGATTCCAATTTAACTTAAGGAGAAAAGAGAAAAAGTTTTTTATACTCACGTGTTCTAGCAGCTGTGTCTTTAAGCCAAGTTTTTTGTTAAAAAAAAAGGACTAAGTGGTGAAACAGTATAGTAAAAAGGCAAGGAAAAAGTTTTATTGAGAGGATTCTTTAGACTCCCGTGTGGTCAGCCACAATGTTACAAGGGAATCACTTTAAAAGACTGATATATATTAATTTAAGGTCGCCAAGGAATCAGCTATGTAATTCCTAAATGAAAAACTCAAGTCAGCCGTCAGCCTTTTTTGGAGTTTAATTACAATAGGAGCAAGAAAGGAATTAGAGATATATAGAGAGAGAGAAAGGGGAGAGAAGGGAATAGGGCTTAAATACCCCTTCTGTTTAGGCTGGGCCAAAAGGCCCAAGCCCTTAGATAGCTGGGGCAAAGAAAAGAGATCAGTCCCTTTCACTCACGTGTCCAAAATGGAGAAACAGTCTCAGAGGCCCCCACCTTCAGCTTCCTTCAGAGCAAGCTTCCTCAGAGCCCAGGAACCACCGACCAAAACTCCATCCTCCTCAAGTCTCCAGACCCTCCTATCTTTAAGGAAACCATCCAAGTTGCCTCCCCTCAGTCCTCACATCTACCAATCACTCTTCATCAATTTCCCTGTCAATGGAGGCTCTCGCTTAACCCAGGACCGCCCAGAGGTTTCTGGCTTTTGCACATGTCTGTTGAAGGTCATATTTTTCAAATGATTAAATCTTTACTCTTTTGTTACAGCCCTTTCTAAATCCTGTTAACTTGAGTATGGTAGAGATTGGAATAATTAAATTTTGATCTAGGCTGTAGCCCTTACTCAATCCTATTAGGACTGAATAGGGTGGAGATTTATTCCAAGTATCTCCATTGTATCAATTCTAAAATTAATCAAGACTCAAAGAAATTCCTGTTCTATGCTTAAGCATAGGTCAAAGTCCTTTCCATTGTTCAGCAAAAGGTTTTCTGTCCTAAAGTAATCTTAAGAAGGGAAGAGAAGGAACCTCCCATGCCAATGGAGTTCCCATTCCAATAGACTATCAGTAAGAAATTTTCCAAGTATGAAATATCCAATGGTGAAATTTCCAACATTTATAAGTCTAAGGAAATTTGAGGTTTACAATAGGGAACAAAAAGGGAGGGGCAAGAAAGGTAAGCATATCAAGGGAGGGGACTAGGGGGACTGATCTAAAGTAAATCACTGGTATAAAAGGTTATAGCTAAAGAAGAAAGGTCAGAATTAGGGGAAGATATCAAAATGCCAGGGAATCCACAAGTGACAATCATTACAATGAGAATAGGATCAACTCACCCATTAAACATAGAGTTAATAGACATATGGAGAAAAATAAATAGGGAAAAAAGGAATACACCTTCGTCAAAGCACCACATGGCACATTGATGAAGTTTGACCATATACTAGGTCATAGAAACATGGCATATAAATGCAGAAAAGCAGAAATAATAAATGCAACATTTTCAGATCATAAGGCAATAAAAATAATGAACAGGAAGGTTACATAGAGATCCAAATCAAAAATTAATTGGAAATTAAATAATATGACACTCCAAAAACAGTTAGTTAGAGAACAAATCATAGAAACAATTAATAATTTCATTGAGGAAAATGACAACTGCAAGACATCCTTTCAAACCTTATGAGATGCAGCCAAAGCAGTACTCAGAGGAAAGCTCATATCCTTGAGTGCAAATATTAACAAATTAGGGAGGGCAGAGATCAATGAATTGGATATGCAGATAAAAAAAACTTGAAAGGGAACAAATTAAAAACCCCCAGAAGAAAACCAAACTAGCGATCCTAAAAGCTAAGGGAGAAATTAATAAAATCGAAAGTAATAGAACTATTGAACTAATAAATAAAACTAGAAACTGGTACTTTGAAAAAACAAACAAAATAGAGAAAATACTGGTCAATCTAATTAAAAAAAGGAAAGTAGAAAAGCAAATTAAGGGCATCATAGATGAAAAGGGGGACCTTACCTCCAATGAAGAGGAAATTAAGGCCATCATTAAAAACTACTTTGCCCAATTATATGGCAATAAATATGCCAATTTAGACAAAATGGATGAATATTTATAAAAATAAATATTGCCTAGATTAACAGAAGAAGAAATAGAATTCTTAAATAATCCCATATCAGAAAAAGAAATCCAACAAGCCATCAAAGAACTGCCTAAGAAAAAATCCCCAGGGCCTGATGGATTCACAAGTGAATTCTATCAAAAATTCAAAGAACAGCTAACCCCAATACTATACAAACTATTTGGCATAATAAGCAAAGAGGGAGTTGTACCAAATTCCTTTTATGACACAAATATGGTACTGATTCCAAAGCCAGGCAGATCAAAAAGGGAGAAAGAAAACTACAGACCAATCTCCCTAATGAACATAGATGCAAAAATCTTAAACAGGATACTAGCAAAAATACTCCAGCAAGTGATCAGGAGGGTCATTTACTATGATCAAGTAGGATTTAAACCAGGTTTGCAAGGATACTTCAATATTAGGAAAACTATCCACATAATTGATCATATCAACAAGTAAACCAACAAAAACCACATGATTTTCTCAATAGACACAGAAAAGCCTTTGATAAAATACAACACCTATTCCTATTAAAAACACTAGAAAGCATAAGAATAGAAGGGTCTTTCCTAAAAATAATAAATAGTATATATCTAAAACCATCAGCTAACATCATCTGCAATGGGGATAAACTAGATGCATTTGCAATAAGATCAGGTGTGAAACAAGGATACCCATTATTACCGCTATGATTTAACATTGTACTAGAAACACTAGCAGTAGCAATTAGAGAAGAAAAAGAAATTGAAGGTATTAAAATTGGCATTGAGGAGACCAAGCTTTCACTCTTTTCAGATGATATTATGGTCTACTTAAAAAATCCTAGAGAATCAACTAAAAAGCTAGTGTAAATAATCAACGACTTTAGCAAAGTGGCAGGATACAAAATAAACCCACACAAGTCATCAGCATTTCTACATATCTCCAACACATCACAGATGCAGGAAAAAGAGAGAAATTCCATTTCAAAATCACCTTAGACAATATAAAATACTTAGGAATCTATCTACTGAGACAAAAATAGGATCTATATGAGCACAACTACAAAACACTCTCCACACAACTAAAACTAGACTTGAGCCATTGGAAAAACATTAACTGCTCATAGGTGGGATGAGTTAACATAATAAAAATGACCATCCTACCCGAACTTAGCTATTTATATAGTGCCATATCCATTGAACTTCCAAAAATTTTCTTTATGGAATTAGAAAAAACCATAACAAAATTATTTTGGAAGAACAAAAGATCAAGGATATCCTGGGAAATCATGAAAAAAAAAATGTGAAGGAAGGTGGCCTTGCAGTCCAAGAACTCAAACTATATTATAAAGCAGTGGTCATCAAAACAATTTGGTACTGGTTAAGAAACAGAATGGAGGATCAGTGGAAGAGACTTGGGTAAGGGACCTCAGCAAAACAGTCAATGACAAATCTAAACACCCCAGCTTTCCGAACAAAAATCCCCTATTTGATAAAAATTGTTGGGGCAATTGGAAGATAGCATGGGAGAGACTAGGCTTGGACCAACACCTCACACCCTACACCAAGATAAACTCAGAATGTGTAAATGACTTGAACATAAAGAAGGAAACTATAAGTAAATTATGTGAACACAGAATAGTATACATATCAGACCTCTGGGAAGGGAAAAAATTTAAAACCAAGCAAGACTTAGAAAGTGTCACAAAATGTAAAATAAAAAGCTTTGACTATATCAAATTTAAAAGTTTCTGTACAAGCAATACCAATGTAACCAAAATCAGAAGGGAAATAACAAACTTGGAAACAACGTTCATAACAAAAAACTCCGACAAAGGTCTATTTACTCAAATTTATAAATAGCTATATCAATTGTACAAAAAATCAAGCCATTCTACAACTGTTAAATGGACAAAGGACATGAATAGGCAATTTTCAGTTAAAGAAATCAAAATTATTAATAAGCACATGAAAAAGTGTTCTAAATCTCTCATAATCAGAGAAATAAAAATCAAAACAGCTCTGAGGTATCACCTCACACCCAGCAGATTGGCTAAAATGTCAGCAAAGGAAAGTAATGAATGTGGGAGGGGATGTGGCAAAGTGGAGACATTAATTCATTGCTGGTGGAGTTGTGAATTGATCCAACCATTCTGAAGGACAATCAGGAACTATGCCCAAAGGGCGATAAAAGACTATCTGCACTTTAAACCAGCCATTGCCCTGCTGGGTTTCTACCCCAAAGAGATTTTAAGGAAAAAGACTTGTACGAGAATATTCATAGATGCGCTCTTTGTGGTGGCAAAAAATTGGAAAAGGAGAGGATGCCCTTCAATTAGGCAATGGCTGAAAAATTATGTTATATGTTGGTGATGGAATATTATTGTGCTAAAAGGAATAATTAAGTGGAGGAATTCCATTGAGACTGGAACAACCCCTAGGATGTGATGCAGAGTGAGAGGAGTAGAACCAGGAGAACATTGTACACAGAGACTGACACATTGTGGTATAATTGAAGGTCATGGACTCCTCCACTGGTGGCAACACAATGATCCTGAACAACCTAGAGGGGTACAGGAGAAAAAACACTATTCACATCCAGAAGAAAAACTGTGGGAGTAAAAACACTAAAGAACAACTATAGCTTCATGAAATGGGTTGAAGGGGATATGAATGGGGAAACAGACTCCAAATGAACACCCTATTGCAAATACCAACATCATGGAAAGAGGTTCTGATCAAGAACACAGGTGATATCCAGTCAAACTGCGCAGGGAAGGAAAAAATGATTTTTGTAACCAAGTAACAATGTATGAAATTAAAAATTAAAATTAACAAAAAAGAATTAGTATGGGGTGGGGGGCAGCTGGGTAATTCAGTGGATTGAGAGCCAGGCCTAGAGATGCGAGTTTCTACATCCAAATCTGGCCTCAGACACTTCCCAGCTGTGTCACCCTGGGCAAATCACTTAACCCCCATTGCCTAGCCCTTACCACTCTTCTGCCTTGGAACCAATACACAGTATTGATTCCAAGATGGAAAGCAAGGGTTTAAAAAAAAGAATTAGCATTTGCTTCTATGTGGAGTTTTTCTGATTCCTTTTTTTCCATTTGAATTATTTTATTTAATCAATTTAGAACATTATTCCTTGGTTAAAATAATCACATCATTTCCCTCCCTCCTCTCCTCCCACCCTTCCCACAGCCCATCCACAATTTCATTGGGTATTACATGTGCCCTTGATCAGAACCTATTTCCATGTTGTTGATGCTTTCACTAGGATGTTCATTTACTCTACAGCCCCAACCTTATCCTTTCAATCCATGTATTCAAGCAGTTGTTTTTCTTTGGTGTTTTTACTCCCATAGGGTTTCCTCTGAATATGGATAGTGATTTTTCTCATAGATTCGTCCTAGTTGTTCAGGATCACTGCATTGCCACTAATGGAGAAATCCATTACATTTGATTATACCACAGTGTATCAGTCTCTGTGTATAATGTTTTCCTGGTTCTGCTCTTCTCATTCTGCTTCAATTCCTGAAGGTTGTTCCAGTCCCCAGGGAATTCCTCCATTTTATTATTCCTTTGAGCACAATATTATTCCATCCCCAACATATATCTCAATTTGGTCAGTCATTCCCCAATTGAAGGGCATCCCCTCCTTTTCCAATTTTTTGCCACCACAAAGAGCTCAGTTGTGAATATTTTTGTACATGTCTTTTTCCTTATTATCTCTTTGGGGTATAAACCCAGCAGTGCTATGGCTGGATCAAAGGGCAGACAGTCTTTATCACCCTTTGGACATAGTTCCAGATTGCCCTCCAGAATGGTTGGATTAATTCACAATTACACCAGCAATGCATTATTGTCCCAACTTTGCCACATCCCCTCCAGCATTCATTATTTTCCTTTGCTGTCATATTAGCCAATATGTTAGGTGTGAGGTGATACCTCAGAGTTGTTTTTGATTTGAATTGCTCTGATTATAAGAGATTTAGAACACTTTTTCATGTGCTTATTAATACTTTTGATTTCTTTGACTGAAAATTGCCTATTCATGTCCCTTGATCATTTATCAATTGGAGAATGACTTGATTTTTTGTACAACTGGTTTAGCTCTTTATAAATTTGAGTAATTAGACCTTTGTCAGAGATTTTTGTAATGAAGATTGTTTCCCAATTTGTTGCTTCCCTTCTCATTTTGGTTGCTTTGGTTTTTTTTGTACAAAAACTTTTTAATTTAATGTAATCAAAATTGTTTATTTTACAATTTGTGACTCTTTCTATGTCTTGCTTGGTTTTAAAGTCTTTCCTTTCCCATATATCTGGCAAGTGTACTACTCTGTGTTTCCCTAATTTGCTTAGTTTCCTTCTTTATATTTAGGTCTTTCACTCATTCTGAGTTTATCTTTGTGTAGGGTGTGAGATATTGATCCAAATCTAATCTCTCCCATACCGTCTTCCAATTTTCCCAGCAGTTTTTATCAAATAGTGGGTTTTCGTCCTCAAAACTGGGATCTTTGGGCTTGTCATAGACTGTTTTGCCGAGGTAATTTACCTCGTCTATTAGGCTGATCCTCCTTTCTGTCTCTTAGCCAATACCAAATTGTTTTCATGATGACTGCTTTATAGTATAGTTTGAGATATGGGACTACAAGTCCTTCCTTTGCTTTTTTTTTCATGATTTCCCTGGATATCCTTGATCTTTTGTTGTTCCAAATGAACTTTGTTATGTTTTTTTTTCTAATTCAGTAAAAAATTGTTTTTTTTTTTTTTAGTATTTCCATGGGTATGGCACTAAATAAGTAAATTAAATTGGGCAGGATGGTTATTTTTATTATGTTAGCTCTTCCCACCAATGAGCAATCAATATTTTTCCAATTGTTTAGATCTAGTTTTAATTGTATGGAGAGTGTTTTGTAGTTTTGGTCATATAGTTCCTGTGTTTGTCTCAGTAGATAGATTCCTATGTATTTTATATTGTCTAAGGTGATTTTAAATGGAATTTCTCTTTCTAATTCTTGCTGCTGAAATGGGTTGAGATATATAGAAACGCTGATGACTTATGCAGGTTTATTTTGTATCCTGCTACTGCTAAAGTTTTTGATTATTTAGACTAGCTTCAACTCTAGCTTTAGTGATTTTTCTCATATTTTACAAATACTCAGAAACAGAAAAGAAGTGCTTAGCAGTATATTTGAATTTCTTTAAAGTAACTGTAGGAAAACACTATCAGTTGCTGAATAAGACATGTAGCAGCCCAGGGGCAAGGGGAACAGTCAGTCTTGGGCATGCTCAGTAGTGCTCATGGCTGGGAAGGCCTCTGACCCTTGACCCCAGCTTCTCCCAGGTTAGGCGGGAAAACAGGTTTCTTTGTTCTCCCCTGGTCAAGAGAAACCACACCTATGCCTTGTCATTGACCAATGAGGGTCATCCCTATGTACTACGTAGCAAATGGTATTTATGGCCCAGCAAGCTCCGCCTCGCTCTCTCTCCTCTCTCTCCCTTTCAGGCTAGCTGATGGCTGTCCTTGCAGGAGCTTGGCCTCTGGCCAAGCTCCATCTTTAATCTTTCTCTCTCCCCCTTTCCTTTATATACCATGCTTTTGCCTCAATAAACGACTTCTCTTTGCATACCATGTGAGAGCTGTCCGTACCTTCTTTGTCTCTTCCCCTTTCCTTCTCTCTCTCCCCCTTTCCCTCTCAGGGGTCGTAAGGGGCTGGTCCCCGACATTCTGGCGCCCAACGTGGGGCCCGAGCGACCACCGGACGACTGAGGAAAAATTCGGCGCCGAAATCGAGACTACAGTAACGGGTAGGGATCGAATAGATGATCCTGAGGAAATCGAGACTACAGTAACGGGTAGGGATCGAATAGATGATCCTGAGGAAATCGAGACTACAGTAACGGGTAGGGATCGAACAGACGATCCTGAGGAAGGGTAGGTCGTCCCATTCATATCTCCCTCTCAAACCCCATTGTGTGAATGGTCGAATGTATGTGTGTTTTGATGGCAACGGAATAACAGTCCCCTTATATATACGAAGTGCAGTTTCCCTCCCCCACCTGGGTCTGCTAAAAAGAAAATTGGACCCAGGGAAATCCTCACTAGGGGCGACTGAGAACTCGAAAAATCTCACTCTGAAACAAACAGTTGCTAGAGCCTAGTGAATTTCAAAAGGAGCAAGTGGGAAAAGAAAAAGCAGGAGTTAAAATTTCATCAGGAAAGCAAAGTCAAATTTACCTGCTCCTGAGACAAAAGGCTCCAAGAGCCAGGCTGCTATTCATAAACAAAAGCGGGAAAGGCTAGCCGACCAGAAGCAAGGAGCAAGCTAATCTTCACAGGCAAATTCCTGGGATGCTTTTAAAAGGCTTATCAAGAAGTAATTGCTTTGACTCAAGCAGGGCACTTAAAGGGTCAGAATTACTTGGAAAAAGGGATCTAATAAAACCACAGGTCTCAGCAAAATTAATGAATCAAGGTAATAATTCTGAATTAGGTTAAATTCAGAACAGCCTAGGTTGTAAAAAGATATTGCCATTCTGTAACCAAAGGCAGAAGATTTTTTTTAAAAAGGGCAAGCCTCTACACTCATTTAGCATTTGAAAAAGGTCCTAGGAACTCTTTTGTTTGAGGTCCAGCCAGGTAAAGGCAGGCTTTACCTGGGTGCTGGGAATTTGAATTTTAATTTAGTTTTAATTTAGGTTGGATAGGCAAAATTATAAAGGAATGTCTGCTTATATTTTTTGATAAAGGAAGTTAAAAAAGGAGAATTAAATATCTTTCTCTGACTTTTGTTATATGCCACAGAATATCAGGACTAGAAATGTTTTATCTGTAGAGAAATTTTGGTATATATCTCAAGGTAGCTAAAGTGCACACAGAAAACTTTTAAGGTTTGGGCTTAGATCCGAAGCAGCTTGAGATTTTTTCTCTACCGGCCACGTGGCTTGAGCCACGTGGAAGATAGCATCAGAGCAACTGAGGTTGCAAGTTTTATCACTAAGGCTGTAATTGGCTAGAAGAAGAAATTTAATACTAAGATATAATAAGCATGAATTGGAATATGATTTAAAGGAATTTCTAAAGCTTTCTAATTTTAACTATGGAGGAATTATTAACACTTTTCTAAGCAGCACATAAAGCAACAGGATGAATCTTGAGCAGAGCTTATTCAAACAGCCTGTATGCAGTTCAGAAACTTTTTACTGGGCATATTAACATACCTGTATCCAGAAAGCAAATGATTTATAACTAGAATAGCTTTTACTATGGAAAATTAAGACACATGCTCAGCAGAGTAAAAGCATGGTTAGAAGGATTCAATCTGTTTACCAGTGGTTAATTATTAAGGTTATCAGGAACTCTGTTACTCAGTACAGTGATTTATTAAGGATTTGAAAGAGGCAATACTATCATGTATTGAAATTGCAGATATTGAAGCTGATCATGATATTGAAAAGAGACCTATGATAATAATGCAAATTCAAAGGCTACTGGCATAATTTGATTTATTTCTGCAGTGAAGATTTGCAGATTTAGCAGATGGAAGTAATGATTTTAGTCACAGTATTAAGATCTTTTCAGTTATGAAGCTAAGGGCAGTAGTTCAGAAATAACAACTTCTGTGCAATTGTTTGATAATTCTATGCTTATTTGTACAGCATAAGATACTGCTATAATTTTAATAACTGCACAAGGTGGAAATTTTTCAAAAAGCAAAAATTGTGTGCAGGCAGACAAAGACTTAAGATCCCAGCACACATGGATCAATTCATAAGTGATTTATAGAATGATATTTTTCTGATTATGGATTTGAAAAAGCAAATATTTAAGCATCTATACATGCTGCTTTGCAAAATCTATTGTACATCTATATCCTGAACAAGCAGGTGATATCGCTTATCAATACAAACTGCTGTGGATTAATTTCAGCCCTGATAGATATCCACTGTATATTTTGGAGCAAAGGATACATTTCAGTATGCTCCTGGCACAAAGGTTGAACTGTGAAAAGTGATGGGAGATACTTACTCTCCTGGTTTATGGGTTCAAGCTCAAATGAAGAAGTGAGCAAAGTGATTGCAGATTTTATAAATATCTGTGCACTACTGTCTATTCCAAACAGCTTGGAATGGCAGGGCTTTTAACAGCAATGCAAAGGCTAAATTGCATAGCTCATGGCTTACATGCAAGCTATGGTACAAAGAGCTCAAAGGAATTCATGAGCCCCAAGGTTCAAAAACTGAAGGTATATATGTTCTGTCACTTTCTAACTTTCTAAGACCCAATGAGGCTTTCATTTGGGGTCGAGGTTTTCTGTTTATTTTCTCAGATACATGGAGTCCATGGAAGATGATTAAGAGCATCTGATGGCAAGAAAATCTGCCCGGAAGAAGGACAGAAAGCAGAGGTGTCTGGCACAGGACACCAGAAAAGCAGCACATGGACTGTAAAGGCTGCCCTATAGGCAGGTTTAACACACTATGCACACACACATGCAATTGTATGAGAAACAATGTACATGCAGAAGAGTATCATTAAGTCACTAACAGATATTCTGTTCTAGGGATATATGGGTATTTGGTAAAAGATCTAACTATTATATGCCTGAAAATTTTGAATGGTATTGGTACAATGTGTAACTTGAAATGATATTATTGGAATTGTTCCATGTTAGCCAAATTTGATCAAATATCAAAAGGGTATAATTGGGAATATTATGACAGTATAAGGGATGCTGTCCACTTGTAGCACAAAAAGGGTATTACTATCCAAAATGTAATGATGATTATTGTCTTAAAGGGTACATTATATTTGCAAACAATATGTTTTTGCTAGAATCAGACTTATCTAGAAGTCAATTTTGTCTAGCTGTGACTGTTCCACTTTCTTAAGGAAAGAGGTGGATATGATATCACTAATCATCTATCTTTTCTACACCCCAGAAAGAATATAAGTTAAAGCTTTGTAACAATCAATATTGAATTTAATGATAAAGATCACATTGTGTGAGATACCTGAATTGGGTTAAAAATCATCAAGATATTAAGACTGTAAGGGACCCAAGGGGATGATAATGTTGGGTCGAGGTCTTGTTTGTATGTTCACAGATAATGAAAACATCTGGTCTCCCACGTCATGCTTCATGCCAGCTGATACAGACCAGGAAGAGAAGCAGACGGAAGGTGATGGCATCAGCTACCTACATGCCAGCCACAATCCAGACTCGCTGGAAGGACACTTCTTTGGCGACTAATATCACTCTAGAACAATGACATTACACTATTAGAGACATTGGCTATTAGGCCACTGACGGACACTTGTCATGCTGACATCCATTGAGATGGGGTACCCAGAGCAACATCAAGTATGCTAACTCAGAAGGACTAAATCACACTTGTGTCTGTACAAGACACCAAATATGTCCCACACTCCAAAGACTTTGCTATGGGATTGAGATGAATTAGCTACAAATTGTCTAGCTGCTAATGTATACCTTGTATTTTGTATATGATACTGTCAAAAGAAATGTATATTGTATGCATTGTAAAGCTACCACTTGTATTATAAGAAATGCTGTTATCAACAAGGGTATAGACCTTGGTATGACTCTCCAAAGAGTAGGAGATAGAAAACTTTCATTCATAGCATAAATCTGATACCTCTGACATCAAAAATGAGGTGCTAAGCAGAAAATGCTGCACAGACAGGTTTAATGGACAGATGACACTGATGTTACTCTCAAGAAAGAATGAGAGATCAGGAAAAAGACATTAGG
The DNA here is from genome assembly GCF_027887165.1 of Monodelphis domestica. NCBI lineage: Eukaryota > Metazoa > Chordata > Mammalia > Didelphimorphia > Didelphidae > Monodelphis > Monodelphis domestica. The sequence continues at coordinate 172,132,711 of NC_077234.1, forward strand.
AAATCTTTAATCAGGAACTTGAGTTATTGTAAGAGATCATTGACATCCAGGCAAAGATTATGTTCCTGACATTACATTAAGGGCTGACTACCATAGCAGTAGTTGAGTGTTAATACCATTGCTAACCATTACTCCTGATACCCTGTCTTTGTGGGTAATATCTTGATAGGAAAAATGTCTTGCTCTCCTCCAACAGTCCCAGAATTCAGACGGCCGCTGGATTCGGGATCTATTGGCTTCCCTTTCATATACTGGAAGACGTTCTGGTATATGGAAGTAAGACCTCATGAAAAACTGAGGGCTCTAGGTTTGACAATTTCTGTGGACGCGCAGTCATTGTCTCTCCTAGGTGGAAAAAATTATTATTGCACAAAAACATGGAGCAAGGGCAAAGTATAATCTAAGTTTTACTGTTTTGGAGTATGGATTAAAAACATGACACAATAGGCACAGATAAGCTTGTAGAAAAAGCACATTGAATATTATACACTGACAACTAGGAATGAAAAAGCTATGTCAAATGCTGTAGGTACAAGAAACTGTAGAAATTGTTTCTACATGGGAAACAACTTAAGCTTCTATTTACCCAAACATTGGTTTGGTGGAATTAATTTTGCAAAAATTGGTAATGGTATAGGCTTGGTTATCATATTGATGGGTTTATTTATACAAACAGAGATTTAAAATAAGGAAGACATTAGGAATATGCAGTCAGAACTTGAAATATTACTTCATTATCACCATCATGGTTATTTAAGTTACAATTGAGAATGTAAAATGGATGGGAATATTGGTATTTGTTAAAAATTGCACTGTGATTGATGTATTGATGTTTTTGCAAAGCCTGTAATGGTGCAAAATTATGTTCATATACAAGGCGAATTTTGATCTATTTAGATCAGGAATTAGAAAGCATTGGGAATGTAAGTTCTGATATTTTACATTGGCCCAGTTTCAAAGATACCACATAGACTGTGAGCCAAGAGCCAAGAGAATCTTGTATTAATTTTGGGATCAGGTTCCCAGGATCAATTTTCTAAGATCATTTGACATGTGATAACATGATCCTCCAGAATTGTTAAGAGAGGATGTTTTTCTTTGAAGGGATCTCTCCCAACACACAAACAAAAAGAAAAGGGAGAGGAATCGCATAGAGATCAGTATGTTCATTTGAGAGAACACTTTTGATTCATTTTCAATTATTCAACTTTGATTTTTCTGTAGCACAATTATTGCCAGAATTTTTAAGTACAAGGAAAGTACTGTTAATGCTCTGATCCCGAATTATGAAGGTGCAAAGATTTCTAGAATTACAGTCACCTAACAGTCGGTGAACATGAGAACATGACAGCAATTGTTAATTTTCAGATGACCATACTGGAGAGTGATGTCTGATTGCATGTAAGGGGAATCATAATGAATCTTTCATTATGGACCAGACAGCCTCAGCCACGGTTACATTTTCCATGTGAAATGGATGTTTGAGGTTGGGAAATGCAGAGACATGGCGTACTGACACCCTCAGTCGCTGGACGTCCTGGCATCGGGCTACCAACCAGTTTCCTATGTGGCAGGCATCTGGCAGTGAGCACGGAAAGATCCCCAAGATGCAGTATCAGGACGAGAGAAAGGAAGGACTTATCCTTCATCTCCAGGGATAGTATTTTGCTAACTGTTGAAAAGGCTGACAACTTCTGATAGTCCAGACTGTGAATGGTGGCATGTTTGGTTATTGCACCTGTCATATGAACCATAGAGTTCTACCTCATTACACCAGGATCAGTAGCGTGGAAATTATTTTCTTAACATTTTTATATCTACTAAGACTGTTGCATTGATCTTGAAATGCAGACAGACAGATAGAAAGATCAGTTTGGGAATTTTTAAGATTGATCACTGAATCAGTTTATGCTGATGTTCATTCTTGATTGGGATATCTAAGTTATACAATCAGGATAGGTTTTTCATCTCTGTATCAGAATATGATTATGCACCAGAGTGTTTGTATTTGTTAATGCTGTAATGTTGCTACATTTTGATATTACACTATTCATTTGTGTGTAAAACAAAAAGGGGGAGATGTAGCAGCCCAGGGGCAAGGGGAACAGTCAGTCTTGGGCATGCTCAGTAGTGCTCATGGCTGGGAAGGCCTCTGACCCTTGACCCCAGCTTCTCCCAGGTTAGGCGGGAAAACAGGTTTCTTTGTTCTCCCCTGGTCAAGAGAAACCACACCTATGCCTTGTCATTGACCAATGAGGGTCATCCCTATGTACTACGTAGCAAATGGTATTTATGGCCCAGCAAGCTCCGCCTCGCTCTCTCTCCTCTCTCTCCCTTTCAGGCTAGCTGATGGCTGTCCTTGCAGGAGCTTGGCCTCTGGCCAAGCTCCATCTTTAATCTTTCTCTCTCCCCCTTTCCTTTATATACCATGCTTTTGCCTCAATAAACGACTTCTCTTTGCATACCATGTGAGAGCTGTCCGTACCTTCTTTGTCTCTTCCCCTTTCCTTCTCTCTCTCCCCCTTTCCCTCTCAGGGGTCGTAAGGGGCTGGTCCCCGACAAAGACACATGAATCATGACAGTCACAAGATCAGGAAAAGGTGGTATTATAGGTAATTATTAATTTCTTCACTGCTGCTCTTTTAGACAAATAGAGCCAAACCACTTTTCTAAAGGAAAGATGCATGGCAAAGGAGACAACAAAACATAGAATTTCTATTATTTTAGATCACATCTGTAAAATTACATTTTATCTCTGAGACTTTCTTCATCTTTTATAGGTTTTATAGTTTGAATATTAGTGATTTCTTTAGGGGGAGAAAATTACATCAGTAAATAGTTATGACTTTATTTGGACAATTGTGCATGTAATTAACCAATTGCAGTTGCAATTGTTCACATTCCACTTATTTAAAAGGTATAATTAGTCAATTTTAGACATAATAAAAACTTGTGCATGCACTTTTCTATTATTTTTTTCCATTTTAAAAGGGAGATTCAATGGCCATATATTTTTTAAACACAGAAACAAGTACAATTTATTGATTAATACACTATGGCAATTTTCCCTAAATTCTTTCAATGTGGCACTTCTACTTTAAAAACATTCATGTTTATAGTATCATTGTAAATGCCACCAGTTTCTCAAAAAGACAGGTTCAAAGAATGCTACCTTAATGGTGAAGAGACATTTCAAAATGAGAATGGAGGCCCTGCTTTCACTATATTTGTATCAATACATACATATATCCACACATTTGAAATATTTGGAGTTCATTTTTGAATAGCAGGTCAAATAATCAGCCAATTAAATCAAAGCCATTATTTGAGGAAATTAAGGGATTACTTGACCAAGGCTTAATCAACTGTTTATTTTCCTAATTTTATGTGGTCAACACACTGATTTCTTTTACATAGTGCTAAAGTTCACATTGTGGCAAAGCAAAATGAATTCTTACTTTCACACCATTTATAACTCTGGATAAAAAGGTATCAGATAGCAGATTTAGCTATGATATCTGAGCATAAAATTTTAATACAGGTAATGAAGGTTTCCATGGACATATCTTTGCCTGGTAATGTTTGTAACTCAAACAGAGAGATACAAATAAATGTTTCTTATTTATTCTTATTAAATGTTTCTTATTTATCCATCATTGGAGGAGGAAAGATCAAACATTCTTATTTCTCACAGTTGCCCCATATGTCAAGACACTGTAAAACAACATTTAGTAATGCATTTAGATGAACTTAGAAGGGGGTTTAGAAACTGACTCAGAGGACCTGCATTTATATCTCTTCATTACTGCTTGTTCTCTATGTATTACCTTGCGCAAAGCATCTCACAACCTCTCTGACCCTCATGTCAAGATCCCTCAAGGATGTATAAGAAGTAATTGAGACCACCTCAGAAAGGGTGGTTGTTAAATTTTCCATATGAAAATTTGAATTGCAGAAATTGGAAGTAACTACAAATCAAAGCTTGATGAATGTCTTTATTGATTGTCTAGAAAAAAAATATGACAAAAATCTTAACACTAAAGCTCAAACTCAAAAATTTGTGTTGTGTATATTGTTTTCAGAAAGCTATATGTTAAACACTTAACAGCACCTCAGTGTTTCCAGCTATAAATATTGCTCTGATACCTGAATAATTTCCTAAATTAAACTCCTACCTGAGTAGTTTCCTAAACTCCTATCTCTTTTCCCTCTAATGTTTCTTTCAGGCTACCATCAGGTACACACACAGAAACACACATACACACACAAACACACACACACACACACACTCTCTCACACACACCAATATATCATATACATGTATATGATATATATATGATCAGAAAAGAGTTGCTTTTTATAAACTTTCCCCTGTATTCACATGGTAGTATCAAATAAAGTTTAAACTTTTTAGGGTGGTATTCAAAGCTTTTCCTAGCCTGAGGTCCCCCTTTCTTCCTGGTTATTTCTCTCATCATGACCCTATTATGCTTTGTCCCCTAGGCAAAATTCATTATTTACTTATTATCACTTAAACGTGGCCCATAATTTTCCCACTTCCTTATATAATCCCCAAATAAGAATTATATATACATTTATATGTATATATATATATATATACATATATATATATATATATAATTATTTATATAATCCAAATAATACTCCAAGAAAACATTGATTACCTAGGGAAGGGATTTCTTATAATAGGTTCTATATCTACAGATAGAGATATATACATATGTATCTATATATACAAATTTGTATATATGCATTTAGTTGTCATTACTCAGTTGTTTCAGTTGTGTCTGACTCTTTGTAACTCCATTCCTAGTTTTCTTGGCAAAGATACTAGAGGGATCAGTCATTTCCTTGACCAGTTCATTTTACAACTGAAAGATTGAGGTAAAGAGAGTTAAGTGATTTGGCCAGGCTCATACAAGTAGTAAGTGTCAGAGATCATGTGTAAACTCATAAAATTAGTCAGAGTGATTATTGACCTAGCATTTGTGAATTTTAGATTTACTCCACCCTGCTTAGTCTTTAGAATTTTAGCAACCAGGAATGTATACACCCCCACTTAAGGATTAAGTGTGGGGGAGGAAGGTCTATGACCCACATGTGCTATCTAGTGACAAATCAGAAACAACTGGCTAACCCCTGGGTTGTCCAAAGCAAAGTTTAAGTTACCATTGGTACATGTAAGATATAGGAAGTGACATAAAGAACTGCCTTTATATTTTGTGTCACTTCCTGTGAGAGGGATTTGGCAGTGGAACTCGACCATGGAGGAGCTTGATAGTGAGAACTGAGACTGCTTCCCTTAGACAATCATGTGGTGAGTGAGAAGACTGACTCCCCTTTGCTTGTTTTTCTGGAGACACCAGCCTCTGGAGAGGCCCATCCCTTTGCTGAGACCTCAGAACTCCTGCTTGGTTCAGAGCAGTCCCAGGAAGCCATCCTTTCCTTTTTCTGCTCTCTCATTCTTAATTTCTTCATTCTATTATAAATAAACTACCATAAAATCCCAATCTGACTTTAGTATTTCATTGGGAATTAGAATTTAAATCCCTGGTGAACAACTAAAAATATATTCAGTCTCAACCATATTAACAATTCTGTCAACTGCACCCACCTAACTTCTCAATATATGTGCATTATATGTGTTTGTGTGAGTATATATGTTGGTATATTAGATATATGTGGTTATATTTATTTGTGTAGATGATTATTGCATTTGAATATAAATAATTTCTCTTATAATTTCATATATTTAAAATATTATTCCAAGAAAGGGATCTGTAGTTTTTATTATATTGCCAAAGAAGTTCATGACACACAGAAAATCTTAAGAAAAGTCAATCTCAGATTTAATACAAATTCCTTGTTATTATATATGAGGAACCTGAGGCCAAGAGAAAATGGCTGCTTGAAAGTATATAAACCTTATTCTCAACCAAATCTTTAAAAAAAATGAATAATTTAATAAAGTTCTATTTCCAGGTCATAGTCATCTTAGAGTCAGAACAATGGGATTCACACCACATAGCAGAAACCTAGTGGTTGTTTTTTTTTTTTTGGTTTGGTGTTGTTATTGATTTTTTTCACCTATATCCAATTCATTTTTTCCCTAAAAGGAAAACCACTGATTACATTTGCTCATATACCTGTAAGTAATGTGATCAAATTCCAAATTTGAACAAGTATATCACTTGAAGAAGAGTTGAACTTAATAATTTAGTCTCTAACAGGTAGTTATGGACTTATAGACTACAAAAAAAAGGAGGAAAAATCTTCAAGGTTAGTCAGGTTAAATAAATTCTTCCTTTGAGAATATAAACATTAAACACAAATGATAATTTTTTTTCTTTCATTGCTTCCTTTATCATAGGATTGGCCTTTAAAGAAAAAGACAAAGTTATAGGGAATTTTATTAACCCTTTCATTCAAGTCAGGAACTGTTAAATTTTTAAATAAAAACACATTAAATATACCCCCTAATGTTTTCAAAGAGAATGATCTTCTGTAAAGGTCAGATTAATAGCCACAAAGTAAATCAGTCACCATGAAGAATAGAACTCAATAGAATATTTCCAATAGCATTTGTAATTGGCCACTCATTTTCTAAATAACTTGATAATAGTATACTTTGTCTAAGATCATTTCAAATAAGAAAGGGAAAGATTATTATAACTTTTTTGTGTCATGGAGTCCTTTGGCAATTTGGTGAAGTATATCAAACTTCTCTCAGAATGTTTTATATTCTCAAAATTAAATTCAAGGGATTAATATATAGAACTAAAAGGAAAAAATCATACTTAGATTCCTGTAGTAAAATAATAATAATATCTTTAAAAATCACAGACCATGATTTAAGAAGCCAAATCTAAAGTAATGTTGTGGTCAAAGCATATTGCTATACTCAGCTTACTAGAGAAATCCCCTTTATTATTGCTTACACAAATATAAATAAAACAAAAATGTGTCATTCAATAGTATTTTACAGCTTTTTTTCAGAATTTAATTATCCAAATTTTAAACAAAATCAGGAATCAAAATTGTATTTTTATTGGTAATTTGTCACTGTTGCATGAAATTGTGAAAGTTAATCTGTGGCGAATTAAGTCAACTCTTTTTGCCTCTATCTATAATTTACCACAATGATTTTTAGGCCAGAATTCTAGGCATTCTCGTGGTGGTGTTATTCCATTATTTCAGTTGTATCTGACTATTCACAATTCCATTTGGGGTTTTCTTGGTTAAAATGCTTGAATGATTTGTTATTTTTTTCTCTAGATCATTTTATAGGTGACGAAACAGACAAATAGGATTAAATGACTTATACAGGGTTGCACAGCTAATTAATATCTAAGGTTAGATTTTAAATCAGGTCTTTCTGGATATAAGAACTGTGCTCTATCCATCATGTCATTTGATTTCACCACAGTCTGGATAAAAATATAAATGAAATGCAACTGTTTTTCTATACATTGATTGCCATTTGAAGTTAACACATGGGCTTTTGCGAGATACACACACTGTGCTATGCTAGAGTCAGCTAAACCCATTTCCAACAGCTAAATGTCAAGTTTCCAGTGCTTGCATTCATAATTCAGATTATCCTGCATACAATTCTCTGAATCCACAAACACAAGGTGAAATAGTTGCTTCTAGGTTCAATGAATTATTTTCTCCTTAGAAATCCAAGCTGTAGTATGTAAGGGGGAATAAGGGATTAATTATAAAAAGGTTGGTCTCGATTATATTTAAAATAGGATCTCCAGGAATTTACTTTATTCCAAAGAGATTTATTTACAATTTATTTATAAAATATAGAAAGAACAAAGTAGGAAATCAGAGAGAAGGTAGGGTAGTATATCTAGCCTAAGCACTAAGTAATTTACTCCCAGCCCCTGGCTCAACCTGCACAGGGAGAGTTAGTCTTTACTGAGGCTAGTCACTTAAGAAAATCCAGGAAAGAAGTCAGTTTTTTCACTCACTATGTATCAGTCCAAAGGGAGAGATTAAAGGACAGTCTCACCAGGAAATTTCTCAGGTCTAGTCCGCAGATTCTTCACCAGCTTCCAACTCAAACTCTGAACTACAGAAGAAGACAAAGATCAAGTTAAACTCTTTCAGGAAGTTGTAACTCCCTTTTAAAGACACTTTCTTTTGCATCACTTTCTGTGGCTGCCCCTAATTTTATGTCTACTAAATCACATTAAAGCTTTGCTTAGGATGGTCCACAGGACAATCAGTTTGATTCTGATTCATCACCCACTATTGCACATGTGAGTCACAGACCTCCCACTAAATGATTAAATGGGATGTTTATACTTTTGGTGACTAAATCTAAAAATGGGCAGGGGAGTTAATTTAATTTTCATAATCAGGGGAAAATTAATTTATTTAATTTTCACAACCAGGGGAGAGTTAAATTTAATCATTAAAAGTATCACATATGAAATAAAAGTAACTTCCCCATTCTTCCATGAAAAAATGGAGTTTAGTGCTACAACTTCCTTCAAAAACTTCTGAGAACTCTCCATGTATAGTACATCTCAGTGCTTCCTCTTTTTTTTATATACACAGAGAAGTAATAGAATAGTCTGTTTTTCTAAAGAAAATCCACAGTATAATTTTGGTAATTGATAACATGTAGTTCTTGAAGAGAAAATATTTAAATTAGTTATGACATTTACTAGCTGTGTGATCTTGAGCATATTATTTAACTTCTTGGCCTAGTTTTCTCAAGTATACAATAATTGGATTGGACTTGATAACCACTCAGATCCCTTCTGGCTATAAATCTATGATTTGATAATCTTATGAATTTTATATGGCAATTTAAGGTGGAAAAGCAATAAATTAACACATTGGGGGGGGGGAATTTAATATGTGCTAGTCTAGGTATAGTAAATGAATACAAAGAAGTAAGAGTCCCAATCCTGAAGGAGGCAACTTTCCATAAGGAAACCAACATTCATGTATATATATATATATATATATATATATATATATACATATATATATATATATGTGTGTGTGTGTGTGTGTGTACATAGATATAATATTTAATATTCAAAATAAATACAAGTTGATGAGAAGTATGATAAATTGATTTGTACTAGTAGTTGGAGGGATCTGTAAAAGATTCATGTAGAAGGTAATTTTAGGGCAAAGTCTTGAAAGCATCTAGGGATTCGAAAATTCAGAAGTAATGAAGAAATCATAATAAACATGGAGAGAAGAGAGTGTTACAATGTCACAATTACACAAAATGAATTTCCATGTTTGAGCCATAGTAAGAAAGACAGTTTGCACTACAAAAAATATGAAGAATAATAAAGCTTAGAATTGGGACTTAACTTAGAATAAGAATTAATTAAATTTTGAATTTAATTATGTCAGCAATCTAAGTTTGTTAGTTGTGAAAAGTAAGAAAATATGTTGTTGTTTTTTATATTCCTTGTCTTAGCATAGAATGATGTTCCTTCCTCATGGTCATTCTAAAATCATATTGATCTCAAGGAAATCAGCATTAGAGATAGTATATAGACACTAGAGTATTTCTGGTGGTATTATAAATGGAAAGAATATTTTGGTTTTGTTTTTATACAACCCAGGATGGACCAGTTGAGATATTTGATTTAATAAAATGCTTTTAAAAAGTGCAGTATCATCAATAATCAAAGCATTACAGTTTTATAGTTGCCAAGAATATTACTGGCCATCTAGCTCAATCCATATCCAAAAGAATCCCCACTACAACAAATGGAGTATGTGCAAATAGAGTTATCACTTAAACATCTCATGTCAGGGAGAACTCACTACTTGCAGAGAAAACCCATTTCAATTCATTATAAATCTATATTTTTGAAGTTAATCTTTAAAAAAATAACTAAATTTTGCAAATAAAAGATTTAGCCATTGTTCTTAAATTTGTTCAAGAAAATCATTCAGATTACTTCTTCAAATATTTGAAGGCAGAAATTATGTTATTCCTCACTCCTTTTTAACTTAAACATTTTGAATTCTTTGAGAATTATGGGAACTGGATGAATGACCCTGACAGCATTGTCTGACTCAATTCTAATTTAAATTCAGTTCCTTTTCCTTTTCAAATATAGGTCTAATCTAATTTCTGCCTAATGCAGGTAAAAAACCAACAACTTCATTCAATTATAGGTATTTAGAGAAAACTTTATGGCACTGTTTGCACCTAGTCCTGTACCTCTTGCTTGGAGATCCTTAACTAAGGACTTATGTTATGCTGTCCAGAAAACTGTCAGACCAAAAACTGATGCAAGGAATTTTCTCACAATTATATATCTCAAGCAACTCATATTATTACCTGAAAACTTCCCCCATACTGGTCAATTTGATGCCATGTTCTTTTTTATTTAAAGCAGATATTTGTGTGGAGTTGAACAACTCTTTTTTTCTGATTTCTGGGAATTGAACCTATTTGGTCTTCCCCTGGTCTTATTTACTGATGGTTCCTCTTTTATGAGAGATGGCATATGCTACGCTGGAGCTGCTATAGCCACAGAATTTGCCATTGAGTGGTCAGATTCACTGCCCTCTAATATTAGCACTGAAGGGGCAGAACTCATAGCTCTCAAACACACCTGTATAGTCAAGGGTAAAAAAGGCAACAATTTATAGGGATTCTTGATATGCTTTTGGCATTTGTCACTCAGTCGGGATGCTATGGCTCCAGAGAGGATTTTTAAACACAGCTGGAAAATCCATAGGTAATGCAGAAATTATTAATGAAGTTCTTTCTGCTCTCAAATTGCCTGAAGCCCTAGCTGTAGTTCATTGCTCTGCCCATACAGGTGGCTCTGACCCTGTCTCTAGGGGAAATGACTGAGCAGATGCTGCTGCAAAGCTAGCAGCCATAGAAGGGCCTGGATTAATTTTAACATTAACAACCACTGATGATTTAAAGTTATCACTTTCCTATAATGAAAAGGAAGTGGAAAATGGAAACAAAAAATTAAAGCAAAACAAATTAATGGAGTATGGGTGTCATCTGAAGGGAAACCCCTGCTCCCTAGAAGTTTCTATCACCAAATTTGCCAATCTGTTCATAAAAATGGTCACTTTGATACCCAGGGCATCATGGACTCTGTTAAGAGAGTATGGATAGCCCTCGTATAACTGCCATAGTCTCTAAAGTGTGTTTAGCCTGCTCTACCTGCCAGGCATATAAGCAACATGGCTTTTGTGGCAAAGCTTTCAGTGGGCATCCTCTGGCTTACACACCTTTTGAGTACCTACAGATAGATTTCATAACAATGCCAAAGGCTGGACATTATAAATTTTGCCTAGTCATAGTAGATCAACTGACCAGATGACCAGAAGCATTTCCTGCAAGCAGAGCCACAGAGGCTTTTGTTGCTAAGGTGTTTTTAAAAGAAATTATTCCTCATTTTGGCCTGCCAGCACATATTGATTCAGATAGAGGAAGTCATTTTACTGATTCTGTCTTAACCCAAATATATTCTTGCTTGGGGATAACTCCCAAATTCCATGTTCCATATCATCCCCAGAGCTTAGGCCAAGTTGAAAGGATGAATAAAGAACTTAAAACTATAATTGGCAAATTATGCACTGAGACCCATTTAAAATGGCCAGAAATTCTTCCTCTGGCCCTATTTTATCTTAGAAGCAGGCCTAGAGGAGACTTACATAGCTCATCATTTGAGATGCTTTTTGGACATCTGCCTATACAGGCTAAGTCTTTCTCCCTGGCATATACATCACTATCTGGGGAGATATTACTATTGCTTCCTATATACTGGAATTACAGCATAAACTGCGTAAACTCCATGAATCTGGACCTGCAGTACAAGCTGGACCACTAGACTTTTCACTTCATGACCTGAACCCAGGAGACAAGATGTATATTAAGAATTTCCTGCATACTGGAGCAACTCAGCCTTCCTGGGAAGGACCATTCCAAATATTGTTAACTACTCCAGTATCTATAAAGGTTGGAGAGAAGGACTCTTGGATTCATTGCTCACATGTAAAGAGAGCATCTTCTGTTGAGACTGATTGACTGTATCCTATCACATGCATGAAGATAATAATCCATTGACAAGTGGATGCTGTTTTTCAAAAACACATTGAATTCCTGATTTTTTTCTTCTCTTTCCCTTATTTTTTCTTATTGCTTTTCTTTTGCATATTTGATTTCCCCCCCTTTCCTCAATTCTTGTACAAAAGGTACATGCAATTAACTTTTTTCTCTCTCTCTGCAGTAATATAAGTTTAAATATACATACTTGCTATATTATTAATATATACCCAAACAGCTTTAGACTGTGGGAACATACCATTTATTGATACAATGTTATGGGACTATGATTAATGTTTGTGTCTGATTGCAGGAAATGGGATTAAAACAAGGAGCACAGACTTAACCTGAATAGTGCCAAAAGAGCACAAAGGAAATACTAATGTGGACTCGAGGTTGTGACACTTGACATATGTTAAGTTGTAGGACTTCCTTGTATCTACACTCTTTATGAAGTACTCATACAAGTACCAACATTTGACTATCATGCTTGCTCCATATATCCCTGAAAATGGAAAAGTCAGACCAGGGAATGATACTTCCCTATCAAAATAGAATTCTAGTTCCTTTCTTTCTTATAGTATGGCAACTTCCTATAGTCTTGGCTGCAGATGAGTAAGTGAAATGTTACTTCATTCTGCCCTACAGACTTGTGGGATAGAAATTATTTTAAATTGGACTTTTACAAAAGCCCATTATGAAGTTGTTCTTGTTTACTCACTATTTTATACATGAATTTTGGTATTTTGATTCTGATTTTGAATTTTTTTTCTTCCCTTTCTCCCCAAAATTTAACTTTCTTACATATTTTCCCTTTATATATTTTTGTTTTGTTTTTATTGTTTTTGAATTATTTTAATAACTGACTCATACACCCCATAACTCAACAATGCATCCTGAGCTGATGTGGATGTTTGTTTGTTTTTTTTAACACCCACTTCAGAGGTGGATTGTACTTTAATAAAAACCCAAGATTTTGAAAAGTTTTTTTTTTGTTTGAGAAAGATCTTCAAAGAAGAAGCTTGCTAACTCTTAAATCCAAAGAATGAACTACTGCAGAAAGAAGCCAGAAAAACTACATTACAACAAGATCAAGAATGAACCTTGGGATGTGCTTGATTGAACTGAAGGTTGATTGAATTTATTTTGAATGTACACTCTTCTGCCAAAGGGGATTGCCCCATAATTGACTTTTGTCAATGCGTCCGCAAAACATTGGTTTTGTTGTCTCTCTCTCTCTATCTCTCCTATTTTTCCCTTATCTTTAACTATTGTAATTTCATAGCTGGTATGTTTACAAGACCCATGGAGAGACTAGTCTTCCTCAGGCCTCAGGGGGATTTGTGAATTTCAAAACTACTCCACCCTATCCAACCATTCTTTAGAAGATTGGATTTAGCTATTTCCTGATCAATAACAATAGAGATTCGTGGAATAACAGAATCAGGTCTTGGAAACTACAATCTCCATCCTACTCAATGTAACAAGATTAGGGAGGGCAGCAAACTCAAGATTTAATTATTTGAGAATATGGCCTTCAACAGACATGTGCAAAAAAAGGACAGACCTCTGAGTGGTCCTAGGTCAAGCTAGAGCCACCATTGGCACATGTGAGACACAGGAAGTGAGGTAGAGAATAGCCTTTGGTGTTCTCAGGACTTCCTGTGAAGAGGGACAGAGGAAGTTGAAGGCTGGTGTTTGGAGTTGGAGGAGCCCCACAGACTGCTTTCCTTCAGATTGGTCATGTGAGAGATAAGGACTGATCTCTTTCCTTGCCTTGGCTATCCAGGGCCTTCTGCTTATCTGCTTTGGCTCAGCCTGAGTCAGAGTGTGTATTTAAGCTTCTTTACTTCTTTCCCTTATCCTTCTCTCTCTCTCTCTCTCTCTCTCTCTCTCTCTCTCTCTCTCTCTCTCTCTTCCTCTCTCTCTCTTCCTCTCCCTCTCCCTCTGATACTTTCTTCCTCTTGTTTGTAATTAAAACACCATAAAAAAGAAATGTAATGGAATCGTTGACCTTTTCTTCAGAGGTAGTAATTCAGATATCACAAAGTCACTTGCTATTTTTCAAAATATATGCATTCCTTTTGGGTGTATCCTGTTGTCATGAAGCCTGCATTTATCTTTTCACAGATATCAATAGAGCTATTCTAATTTCATAAAAGTTTGTAACTTTATAACTTAATGAGTACAATTTTGGAAAAGTTAGGATATAAAGTATAGATTCAAAGGATCGATTTTTATTTTATGTCATATATTTTAAAAAATCTGATCCAATGTTCCTTAAAATCAAGTAAAAGATAATTTACTTCATGAGAGGAAACAAAGTATGTAAGGGTATGTACGAATTTTAGATGAATTTGTGCAAACAGATTTATTGCCAAACGTAAATAAACAGATGAAAAGAGAGAAAACTATAATTCAGGGAGAAAGTAATACATGAAAAGAAATTAAGAGATCTAAGTTAAAGTATTAGTTGTAAGAGTAATTATTGATGTGACATAGAGTAAGTTATTTAATAATCCCTGACCTATGCCTTTTAAATATATATATATATATATATATATATATATTTAAATCATATATATATATATATGATTTAAGGTTGCAATGATTTAAGGGATCATATCTATATATGATTTAAGGTTGCAATGAATTTCAGAAATCCTTTTGAGCTTTAAGATTATATTCCTTATATATGTTTACATATGTATGCATACATATGTTTTTTAGGAATTTTATTTTTACCTAATGGTAATTCCTATAAATATATGTACAGTTCTTATGAAGTCCAAATAATTATTTTTTTACATTCCTACCTTCATAGTCCAATTCTAGTTTTCTTTTTGCTTAAAGTTTTCTAAGGCAAAAAGTAAAATACTGGGAAAATTGAGATCTTCTATTATTAAGGACCAGGGTTGAGCATTACATTTATTTGAATTTCATTTGGTTTGCTGTTTTCAGTATATTATTGTGATCATTGTGTATATTAATTCTCCTGATTTGCCTTTAGTCTGCATCAGTTTAAATAATTCCTCAATGTTTCTACAAATTGTACATATTTATTCATTATTTTTGCATAGGAACATTCTATTGGATTTAAAAAGTACAATTTAGGAGAGTCCTTGAGTAATAGATCTAGTCTAATCATATGGCATTATAGATGAAAAATAAGTGGAGGTTAGAAAAACATTAATTGCTCATTGATAGGATGAGCTAACATAATAAAAATGACAATCCTACCTGAATTAATTTACTTATTCTGTGTCATACCTGTCAAACTACCAAGAAACTTTTTCATAGAATTAGAAAAAAAAACTATAACAAAATTCATTTAGAAGAAAAAAAGATAAAGAACTCAAAGGAAATAATGAAAAAACAATGTGAAGGGAGGTGACCTAGCAGTACCACACCTTAAACTGTACTACAAAACAGTGGTCATCAAAACAATATGGTCCAGGATAAGAGAAAAAAGGGAAGATGGATGTAATAGACTTGGGGTAAATTACCTCAGCAACAAAGTGTATGATAAACCCAAAGATCCCAGATTTGGGGACAAAAACCCACTATTTGACAAAAACTGCCGGAAAATTGCAAAAATGTATGGGGAAGATTAGTTTTAGATTAACATCTCACACTCTACACCAAGATAAATTCAGAATGGGTTAATGACTCGAATACAAACTAGGAAACTGTAAGTAAATTAGGTGAACATAGAATAGTTTACCTGTCAGATCTATGGGAAAGGAAACAATTTAAGACCAAGCAAGAGATAGAGAATATTACAAAATATAAAATAAATAATTTTGATCACATAAAACTAAAACATTTTTGTATAAACAAAACCAATGTAGTTAAAATTAGAAGGGAATCAGCAAATTGGGGAAAAAATCTTCAAAACAAAAACCTCTGACAAAGTCTAATGACTCAAATATATAAGTAGCTAAATCAATTGTACAAAAAATCAAGCCATTTCCCAACTGATAAATGGGCAAAGGACATGAATTGTCAAATTTCAGATAAATAAATCAAAACTGTAAGGAAGCACACGAAAAAGTGTTTTAAATCTCTTATAATTAGAGAAATGCAAATCAAAACAACTCTGAGGTATCACCTCACACCTAGCAGATTGACTAACATGACAGTAATGGACAGTAATGAATGCTGGAGGGGATGTGGCAAAGAGGGGACATTAGTGCATTGAAGGTGGAGTTGTGAATTAATCCAACCATTCTGGAGGGCAATTTGGAACTATGTCCAAAGGGCACTAAAAGACTGTCTGCCCTTTGATCTTGCCATACCACTGCTGGGTTTATACCTCAAAGAGACAATAGAGAAAAAAACTTGTGCAAAAATATTTATAGCCTCACTCGGTGGTGGCAAGATATTGGAAAACGAGGGGTTGCCCTTCGTTTGCGGAATAACTGTACAAGTTGTGGTATCTGTTGGTGATGGAATATTTTTGGGCTGAAAGGAATAATGAACTGGAGGAATTTCATATGAACTAAAACAATCTCCAGATATTGATGCAGAATGAAAGGAGTAGAACCAGGAAAATATTGTGCACAGAGACTGCTATACTATGGCACAATTAAATTTACTGGACTTCTCTACTGGCATCAATGCAAGGATTCAGGACTATTCTGAGGAACTTATGAGAAAGAATGCTATCCACAACCAGAGATAGTACTGTGGAATTAGAAACAGAGAAGAAAAACAACTGCTTGATCACATGATTTGATAGGGACATGAATAGGGGTGTAGACTCTAAATGATCACTCTATTGCAAATATTAATAACATGGAAATTGATTTTGATCAATGGCACATAGAAAACGCAGAAGAATTGTTCATTGGTTTTGAGAGGGGTGTGGGAGGAGAGGAGGGAAAGAACATGAATTATGTAATAATGGAAAAATATTCTAAATTAATTAAATAAATTTAAATCAAAATAAGCTGAGGTTCAAAGAGGTTAAGTAACATTCAATATTACACATACACTATCTAAAAGAGGCAGAACTTGAGCCCATATTCTCTCATAACACAGTCAGGAATCTTTCTTACCCATTCCTCAATCAATATACATCAACCTTGATACAATTTTTTGTCATCAAAGATTTTTAAAAGTGCTTTAATAAATGCTGTGGTACAACTCAAGATATTTTTTCTCTCTTTGACCTCTTTGGAAAAAATATTTAGAAGTGAGCTCTCCACATAAAATGACAGGAGTAATTTCATCTTATCACTTTTTCTTTCATGATTCCAAATTTTTTTACAGAATAATTGTGTCACTTTCAAAGTGTTTTGTATCTCCACTCAGCCTCTGCTTCCCCAACTCATGCGAATGTCACAAAATAAAGGGAATCCCTTTGAACCAGCCATAGCACTGCTGGGTTTGTGTCCAAAAGAGATAATAAGGGAAAAGATTTGTACAAGAATAATCATAGCTGCACTCTTTGTGGTGGCAAAACAAAAATGGAAAATGAGGTGATGCCCTCTAATTGCGGAATGGCTGAACAATTGTGGTATATGCTAGTGATGGAATAGTATTGTGCTCAAAGGAATAATAAACTGGAGGAATTCCATGTGAACTGGAATGACCTACAGGAATTGATGCAGAGTGAAAGGAGCAGAACCAGGAGAACATTGTACACAAAGACTGATACACTGTGGTACCATCAAATGTAATGAACATCTCTACTAGCAGCAATGCAATGATCCAGGACACATCTGAAGGACTTATGAGAAAGAACACTATCCACATACAGAGAAAAATCTGTTGAAGTAGAAACACAGAAGAAAAAACAATTACTTGGTCACATTTGTCAATGGGAATATGATTGGGGTTTTAAACCCTAAATGATCACACTAGTACAAATATCAATAATATGAAAATAGGTTTTGACCAAGGACACATGTAAAACCCAGTGGAATTGTGCATCAGATATGGGAGGCATGGCAGGATGGTAGGGAAAGAGCATGAAATCTGAGTGAACAACCTTTTATTTTTAGAAATATTTAAAATTCATCTGGAAATAAGTTTGATTAATAAGAATGCTACTTTTAAAAAATAGGATAATGCCATTTTTTCATGACTGGTTTGGGATATAATTTGCATAGGGAAATTTAAAAAAGTCAGAATGACAATCTCATTTTAATACTTAAACAGCCTCTCATGATGACTACTGTGATGGCCATATTATGTAAATTTTTCATTTAAAAACACTCTGGATGAGGACAATAGGGTGTCTTAGGTTCTGGTTTCAAATTAATCTCAGCCCCTTCTTAACTGTGTGGCCCTGTGCAAGGCACTTAACCCCAATTGCCTAGCACTTGCCAATCTTCTGCCTTGGAAGCATTATTAGTATTGATTCCAAGATAAAATATAAAGGTTTAAAAATTCACTCATTAAATTATCAGTAGAATTCCACAAATTAAAGATACCTGAGAGATCCTTTGGTCAAACTATACATTTTATGGAAAATAACATGAAGACCTTAAAAGATTAAATGACCTGCCTAAGGTTATGTGACTTATAAGCAAAAGAGTTAGGATTTCAACTTAATTTTTCTCAGTGACATGACCTTTCATTCATTTTACCTTCCTCAAAAAGTAAAAACTCATACTTATATGATATTTTAAAATTTTCAGTAGGATTTCTTCATAACAACTCAAAGGAGATAATTGTATGAAAAGAATTAATTTAATTTTCCTGATTGTGATTCCTAGGCTTAAAAGGTTATGTGATTTGATTGCAAGTCATTTAAGATGATAAATGTCAGAGAAATCTTAAATTCAGTTTTTCTTTTTCCTTCTTTCTGACTCCAATTTCCTCCTGTTTCCTGTCTCAGAGTATAACAAGCATAGTAGAATCACTAAATATCAGATGTACAAGAATGTTGCCATCATTCATTCCATTGCTTCTCATCTTAATTATAAGGAAACTAAGCCCATAAAAGTTGACCCAAACTATTTAACTACCTAGTGAAAAATCCATGAAAAGATCTTAGATTTCAAGACATTTACCCCAATGGCATTTCATGATAGCAAGTCCAGGTGAAGAAACCACTTTGAACCAGAGATGAAATGTCCTCCAAGTTAAAGGGTATAATCAAAAAAGGTCAATATAGTAGTTATGGAAGCTCAGAATGACAGAATTTAATGCATTTCAATTAAATATATTCCTATTAAATTTTACTTGTAGAGTTTTAATGAAGCACTCTATTGGTTGATTGATTTATACTAACTCATCCAAATATTGTTTTGATGTCTAAGAAATGTTATGGCAATTTTTCTCATTTGTTTTTTCTTCAAGTCAGAAACTGGTACATTTGCCAAAAAATAAATTACATTCTATCCTTGAAAGGTTTGAGTCAGTTTGACACATAAAATACATTGCGTTTGAGCAGGGGCCAACCTTAACAAAATGTTTTCACTCATCCTTTCTATTTAGGCTGGCAAACACATGACCTAATGTCCTAAAATCCATGAGATTCCATATGCCCTGGAAGTAAAAGTTCTTTTACTTACTAATTTTTAAAGAAAACATTATCAATTATTGAATTAAAATTGATTTTTCAAATTATCCATGCAGAAGGTTATTTGAGTGTTTTTTTTTTAAATTCTCTACTACTACTAATAGCCAGTATTTATCTAAGGCTATACAACATTTTCCACATATTTTGTGAACTTAAATACAACCTTATAAATTAGGTTCTATTATTATAACCTCTTGTTGGGAAATATAGACTAAGAAATTAGCTGATTCACTTAAGTCACAGTGGAATTAAATATCTGATTCAGAGTGCAACTGTAGAATACTTTATTTCCATGGATTCCATCTACTACACTATAATGCAGCTTTAACAGGAATATATTGCTAAAAGAAAGAGAACTATAACTTTAAAGGATTGAAGCCTGTGAAGAAATAAGCAAGTCTTCAAAGAATTCTGAAGGTCTAATCTTTTCTATTTGTGCTTAACATATTTCATGTTATATCTATGCATGGAGGGCACTTCTCTTTAATAGAGCACTACCTTGAAAACTAAGTGAGAATAGTTTCATGTGAAAAAGTAGAAACATTAGAAAAGATAATAAACTGGAATTAGTTTTTGAGTTAGAAGTTAGTGTTGTGCAATGAAGAATACAAAATTAAATATCAAAGGAACTACAGTGATCCTTCACCTATCTCAGGAGTTATGTTCCAGAGAACCCTGAAATAGATGAAAATGTGAAAAGTAGCAGTGTTATATTTATTTTATTATTTATATTTATTTTGAGGCTTTATAAAAACTTATCACTCTCTTATAAACCTTTTCCACACTTTTATAAATAATTCATATGCTCTTAAACACTTTCAACACTCTAAAATTTTTGTAATTTTAACAAAATCCTGTGATATAGCAAAAACTTCATGATACAGAATTATATAATCTATAATCTATATTCATGTATTATTTTTTTGTTTGTTTGTTTGTTTATTTTTAAAAGCCCATGATGCAGTGAAGCCATGATAAGTGGTCTGTGATATAGCAAGGAATGACTGTATACTGGAATTCTGCTTTTGCCTCTTACTACCTGAGTGAATTTGGGGTTAATAAACACTTAAACTCTCAATTTCCTCATCTACAAAGAAAGGGTGTTGAGTTAGATCCAAGTGATCCTCTAAAATGTGGGCATTTTCAGTCACTTAGAATAATCATCCCTCATCCTTTTATTTTTAATTTGTTTGTTATATTAAAGATCTCCCTGTAAGAGATAAGGCACCTTTTGATTACATATATATCATATCTGTGTATGTATGTATTTATGCACATATATATATGCTTCTATAAAATAACTGAACCATGTTCCTTTTATCAATTATTTCTCTGAAGATGGACATTTACAATTATTCTTTAAACTAACTTTCTCTTGTTTTATTTAATGTTTTCTTTTTTATGCTCATATCACTCTTCATATTTCATTTTGTCTTTCCATGTTTGTTTAATTAAATTGCTGGTAATTTCTTAGAGCAAAGGAGCATTCCACCACAATCCAATGCCCCAAATTGTTTAGCCAATGCCAAATTGATAGGAATTCCTTCAATTTCCAGTTTTTGCCACCACAAAGAGAGCTGCAATGAATATATTTCAAAATTAGATTCTAGAAACAGATCTTATAGTGGTATTATTCAGTCTAAAGATATAGACAATTCCCTTCTCCTCCAATATGCATCATTTTGTACTTTCATAAATTTTGCCAATTTGATAGGTGTGAGATAACATCTCAGAGGTATTTTGGTTTTCATGTCATCATCTGTAATGATTTAGAACATTTTTTCATGTGACTTTGATATCCTCATCCAAAAACATTCTATCCATATATTTTGATAATTTATAAATTGGAGAATGGCTCATATTCTTATAAATTTAAAAAAGTGATAGATAGATAGATAGATAGATAGATAGATAGATAGATAGATAGATAGATAGATAGATACTCCTATCAAGGAAGCCCCATATATTTTCCCAATTTTATGCTTTTTTTCTAATTGGTTACATTAGCTTTATTTGAACAAACTTTAAAATTTAATATAATAAAATTATCCATTTTTATCTTATAATGCTATCTCTCATTTATTCATAAATTCTTCCCCTATTCATAAATCTAAAAGATAATGTATTTTACCAATTCTACAAATTTGCTTATATCTCCATTTTCACCCAGATCACATTTGCCTTTTTGATTTTATCATTATAAATCATGTAGCATATTGAGTTATACCTAGTTTTTACCAGACTAATTTCTAGGTTTTCCCAATAATTTTAATCAAATAATGAATTACTTTGCCAAAAGCTTGGAGCTTTCCATTTGTCAAGCAGAAGGTTATTTCATTATTTAGTTAGTTTGTTAAATAACTATTCTGTTCTACCTCTCAATTTTTAAAAATTTCTTAACCTGATAGACCATGTTCTTTATATTTTTTCATTAATTTGTTATTTCTAACCTTTTCTTCTTTAAAATGAATTTTATTATTTTTTCTATCTCAATAAAATATATTTGGTAATTTAATTGGCATGAAATTAAATAATTAGATTAATTTAGGTAGTTTTTTCTTTCTTTGTTATGTTAACTCTACCCACCCATGAACAATTAATATTTCTACAGTTGCTTAGGCTTGTTTTGGCAGTTATAATACCAAAATTTTATTCTGTCTATGGTTATTTTAAATTGAGTTTTTTCTACTCTCTTTTCTTACAGGACTATATTTTTGATATGTAAAAATGATGATGATTTCTGTGGGCTTATTTTATATTTAAAATTTTGCTAAAATTATTCATTTTTTCAAATAATTTTAGGTCAAATTCTAGAATTTTCCCATTTTTTCCATTATACCATCTGCAAAAAGAGATGTTTTAATTTTCCCATTGCCAATTTTGGTTCCTTCTATTATATTTTCTTTTTTTCTATTGATAGCATTTCTTTTTTTTTTAATTTAAACATTATTTTATTTGGTCAATTTCAAACATTATTCATTGAGTACAAAAATCATTTTTTTTCCTCCCTCAGCTCCTGTCACCACTCCCATAGCCAATGATAACTGACACTTAATTCCAGTGGGTATCACATGTGTCCTTGTTCCAAAATCATTTCCATGTTGTTGGTATTTGCGCTAGGATGTTCATTTAGAGTCTCCATCCCCAATTATGTCCCCTAGGTCCCTGTATTCAAAGAAGTTGCCTTTTTTCAGTGTTTTTGTTCCCACGGTTTGTCCTCTGCTTGTGGATAGTGTTTTTTTCTCATAAATCCCTGCAGGTTGTTCAGGGACATTGCATTGACACTAATTGAGAAGTCCATTACTTTCGATTGTACCACAGTGTATCAGTCTCTGTGTACAATGTTTTCATAGTTTTCTCCTCTCACTCTGCATCACTTCCTGCAGGTTGTTCCAGTCCCCATGGAATTCCACCACTTTATTGTTCCTTTGAGCACAATAGTATTCCATCAAAAACATATACCACAATTTGTTCAGCAGTTCCCCAATTGAAGAGCATGCGCTCATTTTCAAATTTTTTTCCAACACAAAGAGTGCAGATATGAATATTCTTGTAAAAGTCTTTTTCCTTATCTCTTTGGGGTGCCAATGCAGCAATGCTATGGCTGGGTCAAAAGGTTGGCAGTCTGTTATCACCCTTTGTGCATACTTCCAAATAGCCCTCCAGAATGGTTGGATCAATTCACAACTCCACCAGCAATGGATTAATGTCCTGGCTTTGCCACACCCCTGAAAAATTCATTACTTTCTATAGCTGTCATGTTAGCCAATCTGCTAGGTGTGAGGTGGTACCTCAGAGTTGTTTTGATTTGCATCTCTATGATTATCAGAGATTTAGAACACTTTTTCATGTGCTTATTAATAGTTTTGGTTTCTTTAACTGAAAATTGCCAATTCATGTCCCTTGCCCATTTTTCAATTGGAGAATAGCTTGATTTTTTTTGGTACAATTGATTTAGCTCTTTGTAAATTTGAGTGATTAAGCCTTTGTCAGAGGTTTTTGTTAAGAAGATTGTTTCCCAATTTGTTGCTTCCCTTCTGATTTTAGTTACATTGGTTTTGTTTGGAAAAAACCTTTTTAATTTGATGTAGTCAAAATTATTTATTTTGCATTTTGTGGCACTTTCTAAGTCTTCTTTGTTTTTAAAATATTTCCCTTCCCAAAGGTCTGACATGTATACTGTTCTGTGTTCATGTAATTTACTTATTGTTGCCTTCTTTATGTTCAAGTCATTCATCCGTTCTGAGTTTATCTTGGTGTAGTGTGTGAATTGTTGATCCAAACCTAATTTCTCCCCCACTGTCTTCCAGTTTTCCCAGCAGTTTTTAATAAATAGTGGATTTTTATCCCAAAAGCTGGGGTCCTTGTTTTTTTCATAGACTGTCTTGCTGAGATCACTTACCTCAAGTCTATTCCACTGCTCCTCCATTCTGTCTCAGCCAGTACCAAATTGTTTTGATGAGCACTGCTTTATAATATAGTTTGAGATCTGGGACTGCAAGGCCACCTTCTTTTTTTTTCATTATTTCACTAGATATCCTTTATCTTTTGTTCTTCCAAATAAACTTTGTCACATTTTTTTCTAATTCAGTAAAAAAAGTTTTTTGGAAGTTCAATGGGTATGGCACTAAATAGGTAGATAAGTTTGGGTAGGATGGTCATTTTTATTATATTAGTTCATCCTACCCATTAGCAGTTAATGCTTTTCCATTTGCTCAAATCTAGTTTTAGTTGTGTGGAAAGTGTTTTGTAGTTATGTTCATATAGTTCCTGTGTTTGTCTCGGCAAATAGATTCCTAAGTATTTTATATTGTCTAAGTTGATTTTGAAGTTAATTTCTCTTTCTAATTCCTGCTGCTGAGATATGTTAGAGATATATAGAAATGTTGATGACTTATGTGGGTGTATTTTGTATCCTGCTACTTTGCTAAAGTTGTTGATTATTTCCACTAGCTTTTTAGTTGATTCTCTAGGATTTGTTAAGAAGACCATAATTTCATTCCCAAAGAGTGATAACTTGGTCTCCTCCTTGCCTATTTTAATACCCTCAATTTCTTTTTCTTCTATAATTGCTACTGGTAGTGTTTCTACTACAATGTCAAATAGTAGAGGTGATAATGGGCATCCTTGTTTCACTCCTGATCTTATTGGAAATGCATCTAGTTTATACCCATTACAGATGATTTTGACTAATGGTTTTAGATAGATACTGTTTATTATTTTTATGAAAGATGCTTCTACTCCAATACTTTCTAGTGTTTTCAATACAAATGGGTGTTGTATTTTATCAAAGGCTTTTTCTGCATCTATTGAGGTAATTATGTGGTTTTTGTTGATTTGCTTGTTGATATGGTCAATTATATGAATGGTTTTCCTGATATTGAACCATCCTTGCATTTCTGATATAAATCCAACCTGATCAAAGTGAATAATGCTCATGATTACTTGCTGGAGTCTTTTTGATCGTATCCTGTTTAAGATTTTTGCATCTATGTTCATTAGGGAGATTTGTCTGTAGTTTCCTTTCTCTGCTTTTGGCCTACCTGGCTTTGGGATCAGTACCATATTTGTGTCATAAAATGAATTTTGTAAAACTCCCTCGTTGCTTATTATGTCAAATAGTTTGTATAGTATTGGGATTAGCTGTTCTTTGAATTTTTGATAGAATTCACTTGTGAATCCATCAGGCCCTTGGGATTTTTTTTCTTGGGGAGTTCTTTGATGGTCTGTTCAATTTCTTTTAATGATATGGGATTATTTAAGAATTCTATTTCTTCTTCTGTTAATCTAGGCAATTTATATTTTTGTAAATATTCATCCATATCACCTATATTGGCATATTTATTGTCGTATAATTGGGCAAAAGAGTTTTTAATGATTGTCTTAATTTCCTCTTCATTGGAGGTGAGTTCTGCCTTTCCATCCATAATACGTAAATTTGATTTTCTTTTTTCCTCTTTTTTATTAGATTGACCAGTATTTTGTCTATTTTGTTTGTTTTTTCAAAAATTCAGCTTCTAGTCTTCCTTATTAGTTCAATAGGTCTATGACTTTGACTTTATTAATTTCTCCCTTAATTTTTAGGATCTCTAATTTGGTTTTCTTCTGGGGATTTTTCATTTGTTCACTTTTAAGTTTTTTGATTTGCATGTCCAATTCATTGATCTCTGCCCTCCCTAATTTGTTAATATATTAATTTTCCCCTGAGTACTTCTTTGGCTGCATCCCATAAGGTTTGAAAGGATGTCTCATCATTGTTATTTTCTTCAATGAAATTATTAATTGTATCTATGATTTGTTCTCTGATAGTTGATTTTGGAGAATCTAGGATTTATTTATTTATTTATTATTTGATTTCCAATTAGTTTTTGATTTAGCTCTCCATATGCCCTTACTGATCATTATTTTTATTGCATTATGATCTCAAAAGGTTGCATTAATTATTTCTGCTTTTCTGCATTTGTATGCCATGTTTTTATGACCATGTATGGTCAATCTTTGTGAATGTGCCATGTGCTGCTAAAAAGAAGGTGTAAAAAAAGGTTCCTTCTTGTCCCTATTTATTTTTCTCCATATATATACTAACTCTAATTTTTCTAAGATTTCATTAACATCTTTTACCTCTTTCTTATTTATTTTTTGATTCCATTTATCTAAATTTGATAGTGGTAGGTTCAGGTCTCCCACTAGTACAGTTTTACTATCTATTTCCTCCTTCAGATCTACTAGTTTCTCCATTAGAAATGTTGGTGCTATACCATTTGGTGCATACATGTTGATTAGTGATATTTCCTCATTATTTATACTACCTTTTATCAGGATGTATTTACTTTCCCTATCCCTTTTAATCATGTCTACTTTTACTTTGGCTCTGTCATATATCATGATTGTAACTCCTGCCTCCTTCCTGTCAGTTGAGGCCCAATAGGTCTTGCTCCACCCTTTAATTCTGACCTTGTGAGCATCTACTCATCTCATATGTGTTTTTTGTAGACAGCATATGGTAGGATTCTGGATTCTAATCCACTCTTCTATTCATCTACATTTTATAGGTAAGTTCATTCCATTCATGTTCAACATTATGATTGTCACTTTTGAATTCCCTAGCATTTTGATATTCTCTCCTAGTTCTAACATTTCTTGTTGTGCTATATCCTTTTAAACCATTTGTTTACTTTTAGTCAACCCCCTCCCATTCCTTTCCCTTGATATGCTTCCATTTTTGGCCCCTCCCTTTTTGTTCCCTTTTTGTTATTTAGGGTCTGTTAAGTACCCTCCTCCCTCCCCTTTTTTATTTTTTGAGCTCCCTACCCCCCTTAGTTTCCCCTTCTTCCTTACCCTGTAGGGTAAGATAGACTTCTAGATCCCAATGGCTCTATATGCTCTTCCATCTCAGAATTGATTTCACTGAGAGTAATATTCGGGTATCACCTATTAGCAGTCTCTTCCTCTCTCTCTCTTATAAGAGTATTCTTCCCCTCCCCTTCCCATGTGTATCTTTGTGTAACAAAGATTATTCAATTTATTTCATTTCTTAAAGTATCTCTTAGTACCATCATCGATTGCCCTTTCCCCCCCTCATATCAATTTATAGTCTTAAATGCCCCAATCTTTTCCTCTAAATGATTATTCTATTTAATAAAATAATGAAAACATTTTTGAGAGTTACAAATAACATTTCCCCCATATATTAATATATATTTTTGATCTAATTATAGCCCTTAAAGAAGAGAGTTTGAAATTAAAAAAAAGAAAAAAAAGAAACTTTTTTCTCCTTTTCCCTCTCTTTCATATTTACCTTTTTGTGTTTCTCATGATCTTTGTGTTTGGATATCAAACTTTCCACGTAATTCTGGTCTTTTCCTTACAAATACTTGGAAATCTTCTATTTTGTGGAATGACCACACTTTCCCCTGGAAGTATATTGTCAGTTTTGATGGATAGGTGATTCTTGGTTGAAGACTCAGTTCTCATGCCTTTGTGAATATCGTGTTCCAGGCCTTGCAGTCTTTTAGCATTGAATCTGCCAGGTCTTGTGTGATCCTGATTGGTGCCCCTTTGTATCTGAATTGTTTCTTTTTGGCTTCTTGCAGGATTCCCTCAGCTTGAAAGCTCTGGAATTTGGCAATTACATTGCAGGGAGTTGTTGTTTTTTTTGGGGGGGGTAATGTAGAGGGTGTTCTATGAACTCTTTCAATGTCAATTTTTCCCTCTTGTTCTAGCACTTCAGGGAAGTTTTCTTGGATGTATGTGTGTCATACTTGTAGTATGGTGTCAAGTTCCTGTTTATTTCTGGCTTTTTAGGTAGACTGATGATTCTTAAATTGTCTCCCCTTCCACTGTTTTCCTGATCTGTTACCTTGTCAGTGAAATATTTTATGCTTTCTTCTATTGTATCAATCTTTTGACTTTGCTTTATTAGTTCTTGCTGTTTTGCAAGATCATTGGTTTCCAGTTGCTCAATTCTGGTCCTTAAGGCCTGGTTTTCTGCTTTAATCTTTTGGCATTCAGCTATTATTTCTTCATTTTTTCTTTGAACCATTTCTCATTTCTCTTTCCAGAGGGCTTCCATCTTTTTGATGATTAGCTCCATTTGAGACTCTTCCAGGGCATGTGGACAATTTCCTATTTTTTTATTTTGGTTTTGCCTTTGTTTAAATTTTGTCCAGTATTTCCTCTGAGGCCTGGGTTTTTCCCCTGTAAGTATTCTTGAGGGTAATGGCTTTCTTTTTAGAATTTTTGGAGGGATTTTGACTCTCCTGTGCACAATTAGCCATTTTTTATGGATGTTTTCCGTTCCCTCTTTAGTCAGAAATCAGAGTCAGCTGGGCAGATTCTTTGTGTATGGAGTTAATGAGCAGAGGCAGGCTCTTGAGTCTCTTCAGTCCTATGAGGCTTTTATCGGTGCCACCCTCCAGGGGGTTCTCAGGGTACGTGCTATCCAGTCTGCCTGGTTTTCTGGTCTAGGTGCTTTCAGGGGTGGATCCTCTGTGATCCTAGTCAATTCCCAAGGACCGTGAAGTGTCCCCTGCTCGTTCTGGAGGCACTCCTCGCTCATTCCCTGGTTCCAGCGGGCTCTCTGGCTCTGGACACCTGAGGTCTGCTTTCTCTCGTGTGTTGGGGTTTTCTGCCTACCTGCCTTCAGGGTTGGGTCCCCTGCTGTCCTAGTCAGCTCCCAAGGATGCATATGTGCCCATTATGCACTCCAGAGGCCCCCCTTGCTCTTTGATCTTGGTGTGTGCTGGCCTTGGCTCTGGCTTTGTTAGTGGGGGTGTGGGAGGGTGGGTCGGCTCGCATTTGGGTGGAAGCCCTTTCACCGTCTTATAGACTGGCAAAGCCCCAATTCCATGCACCTTCAGTACTGCTCGCCACTTTACAGCTCCTCCACTCCTCTGAAAATGATTATTAATGTCTTTTGGGGTAGTCCTTGTCGGTGTGTTTTGGGAAGAGTATGTAAGCCATGTTTAAACTGCTGCCATGCTTATGCAGAACTATTGATAGCATTTCTAATACAATATTAAATAATATTGGTGATAATGGGAATCCTTTTTTCACTCCTGATCTAAATGGGAAGGCTGCTTGCTTATAACTATCAGAAATAATGTTTTCTGACAGTTTTAGACAGATACTTCTGATCATTTTAAGGGAAAAATGTCACTGAATTCAACAGTTTTTCATAGGAATGAGTATCATATTGTGTAAAAATATTTTAATATATTGATTGATATTTTATTAATTTTATTATTAATATAATCAATTATGTAAACATTTTTCTTTTTATTTAATCATTCCTACATATATTAGTAAAACCAATTTGATAACAATGCATAAGCTTTATGATATATAATTGTAGTCCCCTACCTAGTATTTTATCTAAAATTTACAAATCATATTCACTAATGAAATTACTTTTTAAATTTTTCTGCTGTTCTAGCTCTTCCTAGTTTAATATCATATCTTCTTCCTGAAGTGAATTTGGTAGAACTCTTTCTTTACTTTTTATACCAAAAATTTAATATCAAAATTACTTCACCTTTAAATGTTTGGTAAAATTCACTTGCAAATCAATCTAGTCATGATATTTTTTTCTCAGGAAATTAATTTATTTAATCTCATTTTTTAGTTTAATCCTCATCTATCAGTCTAGGTAATTTATATTTTTGTAAGTATTATCTCATTGAGTTAAAATGCTAAATTTGTTGGAATATAATTGGACAAAAAAACAATTATAGTTTTTATTACATCTCCATTAGAGATATATTCACCCATTATTTTTGTGATGCTAGTGATTTTAATTCTTTCTCTTTTTAAAGTATATTAACTGAAGTCTCATATATTTTATTTTTTAATTCATTCTAGTTTTATTTATGAATTCAATGATTTTTGGGCTTTCAATGTTATTAATCTTACTTTTAACTTTTAGGACTTCCAATTCATTGTTCAATGAGGTAGTTTTTATTTCTATTTTTTCTAGTTTAATTGTATACTCAATTCATTCACATTCTTTATTTTATCGATATAAATATTTAGATACATACATTTTCCTAGAATTTTTCCTTTTGCTATAATCCATTTATTTTGATATAATGTCTCTTTAGCATCATTTGATTTAATAAAATTGCTAATTGTTTGTATGATGTGTTCTTTAGGCCATTTATTATTTAAATTGATTTATTTGGTCTCCAATTAATTTTTATTCTGTGTTTCCATGGTCACTTATTAAATTAAAACATCATTATAATCTGAAAAGGATGTCGTAAATATTTTTGTTTTCCTTCATTTAACTATAGTTTTTCTGCCCAAATATATTCTCAAGTTTTGTAATGATATCCAGTACAACTGAGTTAAAAAAAATAGAAAGCATATTGTTCCTTTTCCATTACCATTCAAATCATTCCAGACAACTATTATATCTAACTTATCTAATAGTCTGTTTATCGCTTTCAATTCTTTATTATTTCCTTATTGGTTTGATTTATTTAGTTCTTAGAGGAGATAGCTAAAATTACTTGCTATCATATTTTTTTTATTTCCATCTTTAAATTATTTACTATTTACTTTTAAATGTTGGAATGTATAGCATTTGGTGACTATAGGTTTAGTACTATTAGTGTTTCTTTTTCTATGGCACTTTTAAGATAATATAGTATTCCTTTGTATTTATTTCAAGTTAATAAATTTTGCTTTAGCTTTTTCTGAGATCATGAGGGCTACTTTTTTTTTTTTGAGATTAGCTACATTCTACTCTATCCATTTATTTTTTACATGATCTTTTACTCTACTTTTTAAAGGTATTTCCTATAACTAGCTTGTTGTTGGGTTTGGGTTCTTGAATCATTCTGCTCTATTTTTGTTCAATGAGTGAAAGTCCTTTATTTCATAAAACATACAAATGTCTCTCTCTCTCTCTCTCTCTCTCTCTCTCTCTCTCTCTCTCTCTCTCTCTCTCTCTCTCTTCTCTCTCTCTCTCTCTCTCTCTCTCTCTCTCTCTATATATATATATATATATATAATATCCTAATATACAATATGTATTATATTTTCCCATAAACAATTATGCTCAATTTTGTCTGTTAAATGATTATTCATTAAAGTCCTAGCACTTGTCCACCATAATATCATACCCTGGTCTTCTGATCATTTAATGTATAAGCTGAAGAATTTTGTATTATTATAATTCTGGCTTACTGGCATTTGAATTTTTTTAACTGCTTGGAATATTTTCTCCTTGACCTGGGAGTTTGGGGATTTAGCTAAAACATTCTTGGGAGTTGTTCTTTAAGAATCCCTTTCAGTTTCAGTAAGTGAATTCTTTCTATCTTATTTGCCCTATAGAATATCAGAGAAGTTTTCCCTGATAATTTCATGAAAGATGATGTTTAAACCCATTTTATTTTTTATCATACATTCCTGGGAGTACAATAATTCTTAGATTATTGATCCTATATTTATTTTGTAGTTCAGATTTTTTCAGTTAGATGTTTAAAATTTATGTTTACATTTTCATTCTTTTAACTTTGATTTTTTCTTGATATAACATGGAGTCATTCATTAACTTTCACTTGTGCAATGCTAATTTGTAATACATTATTTTCTTCAGTGAGCCCTTATAGCTCCGTTGAAATTTTGACAATTTTACTTAATAAATATTTATTTGTTCAGTGGATTTTTGTATTTTTTTAATATGGCCAATTCTGTTTTTTTATTTTTGGTTTATTTTTTTTTTAATTTTTATTTGGTCATTTCCAAACATTATTCATTGGAAACAAAGATCATTTTCTTTTCTTCCCTCCCACCACCTCTCCCATAGCCTATGCACAATTACACTGGGTATCACATGTGTTCCTGATTCAAACCCATTTCCATGTTGTTGGTATTTGCATTAGTGTTCATTTAGAGTCTCTCCTCAGTCATATCCCTCCACCCCTGTAGTCAAGCAGTTGCTTTTCATCAGTATTTTTACTCCCACAGTTTATCTTCTGCTTGTGGATAGTGTTTTTTAGATCCCTGCAGATTGTTCAGGGACACTGCATTGCCACTAATGGAGAAGTCCATTACCTTTGATTGTACCACAATGTATCAGTCTCTGTGTACAATGTTTTCCTGGTTCTGCTCCTTTTGCTCTGCATCACTTCCTGAAGGTTGTTCCAGTCTCAATGGAATTCCTCCACTTTATTATTCCTTTTAGCACAATAGTATTCCATCACCAACATATACCACAATTTGTTCAGCCATTCCCCAATTGAAGGGCATCCCTTCATTTTCCAATTTTTGGCCACCACAAAGAGTGCAACTATGAATATTCTTGTACAAGTCTTTTTCCTTATTATCTCTTTGGGGTACAAGCCCAGTAGTGCTATGGCTGGATCAAAGGGCAGACCGTCTTTTACAGTCCTTTGGGCATAGTTCCAAATTGCCTTCCAGAATGGTTGGATTAATTCACAACTCCACCAGCAATGAATTAGTGTCCCTAATTTGCCACATCCCCTCCAGCATTCATTACTTTCCATAGCTCTTATGTTAGCCAATCTGCTAGGTGTGAGGTGATACCTCAGAGTTGTTTTGGTTTGCATCTCTCTGATTATAAGAGATCTAGAACATTTTTTCATGTGCTTATTAATAGTCTTGAATTGCCTATTCATGTCCCTTGCCCATTAATCAATTGGATAATGGCTTGATTTTTTGTACAATTGATTTAGCTCTTTGTAAATTTGAGTAATTAAACCTTTGTCAGAGGTTTTTATGAAGATTGTTTCCCAATTTGTTGCTTTCCTTCTGATTTTCATTACATTGGTTTTGTTTGTACAAAAACTTTTTAATT
The DNA here is from genome assembly GCF_027887165.1 of Monodelphis domestica. Taxonomy (NCBI): domain Eukaryota; kingdom Metazoa; phylum Chordata; class Mammalia; order Didelphimorphia; family Didelphidae; genus Monodelphis; species Monodelphis domestica. Next base: position 172,165,654 of record NC_077234.1, read on the forward strand.
TGATGTAGTCAAAATTTTTTATTTTACATTTTGTGACTCTAAGTCTTGGTTGGTTTTAAAATCTTTCCCTTCCCAAAGGTCTAACAGGTATACTATTCTGTGTTCACCTAATTTACTTATAGTTTTCTTCTTTATGTTCAAGTCATTCACCCATTCTGAATTTATCTTGGTGTAGGGCGTGAGGTGTTGATCCAAACCTAATCTCTCCCACACTGTCTTCCAATTTTCCCAGCAGTTTTTATCAAATAATGGATTTTTGTCCCTAAACCTGGGGTCTTTGGGTTTGTCATAAACTGTCTTGCTGAGATCATTAAGCCAAGTCTATTCCACTGATCCTCCTTTCTGTCTCTTAGCCAGTACCAAATTGTTTTGATAACCACTGCTTTATAGTATAGTTTGAGATCTGGGACTGCAAGTCCTCCTTCCTTTGCATTTTTTCCTTCTTTTTGTCAGTTGATGCCCAATAGATTTGGCTCCACCCTCTTACTTTCACCCTATGTGTATCTACCTTTCTCATATGTGTTTCTTGTAGACAGCATATAGTAGGATTTTGGACGCTATTCCACTCTGCTATTCGCTTACGTTTTATGGGTGAGTTCATTCCATTCACATTCAGAGTTATGATTACTAGCTGTGTATTTCCCAGCATTTTGATTTCTGCTCCTTTACCTGCCTTTTCTTCTATCACTATTTCCTTCTACACCAATGTTTGCTTTTGAACAGTCCCCCTTGTTCCCACCCTTATTTTACTTCCCTTTCTACCCCTCTCCCTATTTATCCCCCACTTATTTTCCCTGTCGTCTTTCTAAAATTAACCCCCCGCTCCCTCCCTCTCTTGTACTGCTTCCCTCCCCACCAGACTGTTTGTTTGTTACCCTTCTACTCCCCTATAGGGTGCAAATCTATGCTCTTCCCTCAATGGATTCTATTGTTTTTCCCAATTTGAGTGACTTTCAAAGCACATAAAAGTTGAGTATTTCCTGTCTCTGATTCCAGTGTATTGATGTTTTCCCCGCTCCCACCATTAGCTTCTTTATGACATATAAATTTACCCCCATTTGTTTCTTTTCCCATTTCGTTTAATATTAACCTATTTTTAAGCTCTAGATATATATATATATGCATACCCATGCGTATGTATTTTTGAACGCATATATCTATATACCTATTTATGTCTTGTCCTTTCATCCTATACAGTTTGTTGCTATTCCCTCTAAGTATACTTCTTTTTGCTGCCCAGCTAATAACAACAGTTTTTAAGAGTTACCAATGGCCTCTTTTCTTATAGGGATACATATCATTTTAACTTATTGAGTGTCTTAAAATTTTTTTTGTTTTTCTTTTTTCTCCTATTTTTTAATTACCTTTTGATGATTCTCTTGAGTTATGCACTTGGACATCAAATTTTCTCTTCATGTCTGGTCTTTTCTTACGAATTCTTGAAATTCTTCTATTTTGTTGAATGACCATACTTTCCCCTGTAAGAATATAGTCAGTTTTGCTGGGTAGTTGATTCTTGGTTGTAGACCTAGTTCCCTTGCTTTCAGGAATATCATATTCTATGCCTTTCTTTTTTTCAGTGTGGATGCAGCCAGATCCTGAGTTATCCTCACTGTGGTTCCTTGGTATCTGAATGACTTCTTCTTGGCAGCTTGTAATATCTTTTCTTTAGTCTTATAGTTCTTGAATTTGGCTATAACATTCCTGGGTGTTGTCAGTTGGGTATTAAGTACAGGAGGTGATCTGTCGGTTCTATCAATCTCCACTTTTCCCTCTTGTTCAAGGATTTCAGGGCAGTTTTCTTTAATAATTTCCTGTAATATAATGTCCAGGCTTTTTTTTGTCATGGTCTTCTATTAGGCCAATAATTCTTAAATTGTCTCTCCTTGAATGATTTTCTAAATCCTCTGATTTGTGAATGAGATGCTTCATATTTTCCTCAATTTTTTTCATTCCTTTGGTTTTGTTTTATAGTGTCTTGCTGCCTTGTGAGGTAGCTCGATTCAAGTTGTTGTATTCTGGTTCTTAAAGACTGGATTTCATCTTTAGTTCTTTGGTCGTCTTTTTCCTTTTGGTCGGATTTTCTTTGGAGGTCATCTTTCATCTTCTTCACCTCATCTTTCATCTCCTTTGCCTCATTTTGCAGCTGGTTGATTTTGGCTTTCAAGACACTATTTTCTGTTTCCAGATGACTTATCTTAGTTTTTAAGTTCTTTTCCCAATTGTCTTCAGGCTCTCTTAATTGTGTTTTGAATTGCATCTTGAGTTCTTCCAAAGCAGGTATCCAATTTGCTGGGATTTCTGATTTTTTCTTTGCTGGGTCCTCCCCCTCTGTTTCATTCGCTCTTTGCTCATTACCTGTGCAGAAGCTGTCTATTGTAATTTCTTTCTTCTTTTTCTGTTGTTTGCTTGAGTTTACCCCTTCTTTGCTCCCTGTATTTGGCTGTGCTCTTTTTCCTCTCATTTTGTTTTGGTTTTGGGGCTGTCAGTCTCCCCTCTTGGAGCTTTGTCAGATCTCTTGGTACAGTCTCTAGGGGAGGAATGTTAGCTTCCCTGTCCTCTGGAGGCTTTTGATTCTCCAATTCTGTTTTTTAAGAAATTGTTTTTAATAGATTTTTGTGCCTCATTTAAATTGGTCTGTTATGTTTTTAAGATATAATTTTCTTCAAAATTTTGTGCCTTTTTTTACAAAGCCATTGACAGTTTTTTCATGATTTTACTATATCACTCATTTTTCCTTCATTTTTCTTATACCTCTAATTTTTTAAATATGTTTCTATTTCTATACTAATTCTTTTTGGAATTGAGCCTGATTCATATTTTTTGTTCTGATATTTTATTAATAATTTATTTTTTCTTCAATTACATGAAAAAAATTTTAACCTTCACTTTTTTAAATGTTGATTGAAATTCTCTCCCTTCTCCTCTCATTACCTCCTCCACAAACTTGAGATTGTAATCAATCTGATATAGACTTTACATGTTTAATAGTGTAAAATTTTTTCATGTTAGCACTTTTTGGAACTAGACTTCAACAAAGAAAAGAAAGCAAAGAAATAAGGGGAAACTTAGAATATTGTGGTCTGAATTTAGACCCCATTAATTATTTCTCTGGGAGAAGATGGCATTTGTCATCATGACTCCTAGAGGACTTTTTGGATAATAATATTGGTAAATATATTTGTCTTTCTTAAATGTTCATCATATAATATTGCTGTTACTATGGACATTGTTCTCTTGTTTCTCAATTTGCATCAGTACATGGAGGTCTTTTCTAGACTTATTTAATTCTCCTTCTCATTATTTCTTTAAAAAAAAACATTTTTATTTCAAAAATATTTTCCATGTTTACATATGTCATTGTTTCCCTCCCTTCTTTCTTCCTCCATCCTGGATCCAATACGAAATTCCATTGAGTTATAAAAATGTTATTAATTATAGCAATTTCCACATTATTCATTGTTTCAGGAGAGCAATCTTTTAAAACCAAAACCCCAAATCATATACCCATATAAAGAGATGCTTAGTCATTTTTTAATTCTGTGTTTCTATTCCCAGAGTCCTTTCTCTTAATGTGGATAGCATACTTTCTCTTAACTCCCTTGGGATTGTCTGGTTTTAACAAAGTCCATTACATTGTATTATTCCACAATATTTCACTTTCTCTGTATAATGGTCTCTTGGTTCTGTTCATTTCAGTCTACACCAGTTCCTGAAGGTTCTTCCAGTTCATATAGAAATCCTCCAGTTCATCATTCCTTACAACATAGTAGTATTTTGTCACAATCATATACCACAATTTGTTCAGCTGTTCCCCAATAGAGGGACACCCCCTCATTTTCCAATGTTTTGTTGCCACAAAGAACATGCCTATGAATATTTTTGTGCGAGCATTTTTCATTGTTATCTATTTAGGGTAAAAGCCTAGTAGTGATAATGCTACATCAAAGCATAAATATTATTTTAAAATCCTTTGGGCATAGTTCCAAATTGTCTTCCAGAATGGTTGGGTCAATTCACAACTCCATCAAAAATGCGTTAATGTTTGTTTTTTCGTTTTGTTTTGTTTGTTTGTTTGCCACAATCCCTCCAACATTTATTATTTTCCTTTACTGTCATATTGGTCAATCTGTGAGGTGGTAACACAGCATTATTTTATTTTGCATTTATCTAATTATGAAAGATTTAGAATAATTTTAATGTGCTTATTGATAGTTTGGATTTATTTATCTGAAAACTGCCTATTCATGTCCTTTGATCATTTGATATTGGGGAATAGCTTGATTTTTTTTGGTACAATTGATGTAACTCCTTATGAATTTGAGAAATTAGACCTTTGTCAGAGGTTTCTGTTATAAAATTTTTCTCAATTTTTTTGCTTCCCTTCTAAAATTGGTTGCATTGGTTTTGTTTGCACAAAGAATTTTTTAATTTAATGTAATCAAAATTATTCATTTTACATTTTGCAATACTCTCTATCTTTTGCTTGTTAGTAAATCCTTTCCTTTCCCATAGGTCTGATGGGCATAGTATTCCAGGTTCAGATAATTTACTTATAATTGTCCTCTTTATATATTTAAGTCATTTACCCATTCAGAATTTGTCTAGCTATGGAGTATAAGATGTTTATCTAAACTTGATTTTCCTCATACTGTTTTCCAATTTTCCTAGTAGTTTTTTCAAATAATGGATTATTTTCCCAAAAGCTGGTATATTTGGTATTATCATACACTATCTCACTGAGGTTATTTACCTCAAGTCTATTCCACCACTCACCTTTCTATCTCTTAGTCAGTATCATATTGTTTTATAATCACCCCTTTATAGTACAGTTTAAGACCTGGTACTGCTAGGCCTCCATCCTTCACAGTTTTTTTTTTACGTTATTTTCCTTTATATTCTTTTATGTTCTTCCAAATGAACTTTGTTATAATTATTTCTAATTGCATAAAAACGTTTTTTGGTAGTTTGATAGGTATGGCACTGAATAATTAAATTACTTTAGCTATAATTGTCGATCTTATTATATTAGCTCATCCTACCCATGAACAATTAATGTTTTTCGAATTATATAGTTTCATTTTTGTGAAAAGTGTTTTGTAGTTGTGTTCAAATTATTCATGAGTTTGACTTGGCAGATAGATTCCCAAATACTTTAAATTACTTTGAGTGTTTTTAAATGAAGTTTCTCTTTTTAACTCTTGCTACTGCTTTTTATTGGAAATTAATAGAAAAGATAATGATATATGTTGATTTATTTTATACCCTACAATTTTGGTAAAATTATTAATTATTTCCATTAATTTCCAATTGATTTTCTTGGGTTCTCTAGGTATACCATCATATCATCTGCAAAGATTAATAGTTTAGTTTCCTCACTGACTATTTTAATCCTTTCAATTTTTTTCTTTGCTATTTGTTACAGCCAGAATTTCTAGTACAATATTAAAAATAATTTTAATAATGGGCATCCTTGCTTCACTCCTGATCTTATTGAAAAGTCTCCAAATTTATCCCCAATGCAAATACTTGCTGAGGGTTTTAAATGAATATTCTTTATTATTATTTTTAAATGTTTACTTATTTATTTTTTAGCTATCAAGCTAGATATTTATTATTTCAGAATTAAGAACACCATATCCCTCCAAGGGATAAATTAGCTATTTTTGGATAAAGATAAAACACCTTTCTAGATATGGTATTTCTATCATTGCAATAAAATTTTACTTATAACTTATTCTGTGTCATAAAATTACAATCTTTACTTACAAGTTGTAGCAGTTAAAATTAGTTTCTCTGCTAAAAGTATTATATTTTTAGAGATTTATTAAAGATTAAGAACTATAGAAAATACAAAATAAGAAAGCACATGCCTAGGAGGGCCAAAAGGTCCATTCAATTTCACTTACTACATCTTGGGAGACAAGTGTCCCTAGAAGCGGAAGCTGAGAGAGACTGTGAGTAAGCAGAGAGGCCCTTTAAATAATAATTTGTGATCTCACACACAGGTGAGATTCAGGGAGATCATAGGCAATCTGGGAACTAGCAAGGACTTCTGGGGATTGAAGTCTGGGGTTCAAATCTCCATTTTACAAAGTAAGATGTTTCTAAATTTAAAAAATGCACTGAGGGGAAATTTTGTGGAAAAGGTGCCATTAGTATGTTATTTTATGAAGACAGAACTTTGCTTCTAATTTTTTAGCACTTAATGGAGCAAAATGCAATCACTTTGATCTCCACTTCCTAAATGACAAACAATATATAAAAAAAGACAAAGATTCAGAGGAACAAGTTAAGAGAAACTAACATAAACCACATTTACTGACCTTTCTTGAAAAAACCACATCTTATATGAATTAACACATTTACTGTAACAAGATCAGAATAGGCAACTTATTTAATATTTATGGAGTTTTAAGTATAAAGAAAAATGGTCCAAAGAAGAACCTCCAAGTATAAAACTATGGTAGATACACTTAGAAGAGGTTAACAATCCGAGGCTGGACAAATTGCTTAAATGCCTTCCCTACTCCTGGAGTATATATTGATATTCCAAAAGTACTGTCACAGTGACATGTTTCTGTCTTTTTTAGAATAGATGGTTTACCTGAAAATATCAGATAGGTGCTAATTCTGTTAAAGACTGCTATATACCAATAGCTAAGACTAATAAACCATACATTGTCAGTGAGCAAGTGGTAATCACTTAACACTCTTTCTATATCAGTCATAGAGTTCCTTCTTGTTTACACTTGATTCCTTTTTAGATGGCAAAAATAATCTTTGTTAACATTATAAAACAAGTAAAAATATGCTAGGTTTTATGGTAATCTGCCTCATTATGTGAAGGATAGAATTCATGCCAATTATATGAATTACACAGGAAGCAAATAAGCACATGAACTTTTAATTTTTCATGTATGAGTAATTATTCATGGAAAAGGAAAGATCAGACTTTTTAATATAACCACTTTATTTCAACATTCTGTTGGTTTTACATTTTATATTATTATTATTTTTTAAAGCCCCTAGCTTTCTTCTTAAAATCAATTCAGTGATTTGGTTCCAAGGCAGAAGAGTGGTAAAGATTATGTAATGGACATTCAGTGACTTTCCCAGGGCCACACAGCTGTGAAGTGTTTGTACCCAGATTTGAACCTATGACCACCCATCACTAGGCCTGGTTCTCAATTCACTTAGCTATTCAACTACACTCAATAAGACTTATTATTATGAGGAAAGGCCTATCTATTCCCAATTTTCTAGTGTTTTTAATTTTTAATTTTTTAGTGTTTTTAGTAGGAATGGATGTTGTATTTTGTCAAAGACTTTTTCAGCATCTATTGAGATAATCATGTGGCTTCACTTAGTTTGGTTATTGATAATGGCAATTATGTGAATGGTTATCCTAATATGAAACCAGCCTTTCATTCCCGTTATGTATATCACCTGTTCAGAGTGGTTAATACTTGTGATAACTTGCTGTAGTCTCTTTGCTAGTATTTCATTTAAGATTTTTGAGTGTGTATTCCTTAAGGAGATTGGGCTATAGTTTTCTTTCTCTGCTTTTGGTCTTCCTGGTTTGGGAATCAGTACCATATTTGGGTAATAAAATGAATTTGGTAAGCTTCCTTCTTTGCTTATTTTGTAAAAGAGTTTGTATAGAATTCCAGTGATAGAGCCAAGATGGAGGAATAACTAGGGCAGCAGTCCACCTTTTCACCCCAAAAATCCTCTTCAACCAAGAGCCATAGCATAGTGAAGAGCAAGTCAAGAGCAAACCAGACCCTCACTGCCCCACACATCTGTTATCATAGATTCTGAACATAAGCTCAAGATAAGTCAAACCCTGAGATCCTGTCTGGGCAAAGAGTGGACCAAGCCAACTAACACCCCTTGAAATTGCAAACCTGGGGGCAGCTGGGTAGCTCAGTGGATTGAGAGCCAGTCCTAGAGACAGGAGGTCCTAGGTTCAAATCTGGCCTCAAACACTTCCCAGCTGTGTGACCTTGGGCAAGTCACTTGATCCCCATTGCCTAGCCCTTACCACTCTTCTGCCCTGGAGCCAATACACAGTATTGACTCCAAGATGGAAGGTAAGGGTTAAAAAAAATTGCAAACCTGTGGAGAAGTCCAGAGTGCCAGTCCAAGGATATCTGGACTGAAGGGGGGAAATCCACATGGGTACAGATTGAAGCCAGGAATTCCATTCTGGGTTTGGGGTAAGGACATAATTCATGGTTTGGGATGAAGATACAGTTCTCAGGGGAAGCCTCTCCAGGATCTTTTTTGCCCAAACCTAAGGGTAGGTCTCTAGGACAGAGCAATCAAGGGTGTGGCTTATTGGATCAAGAACATCTTGAGAACAAAAATATAAGCCTAACCCTGGGACTAGAATCTGATCAGCACCTGACCTGATCAAATTCAGACTGAGATCAAAAGCTTACACCCAGGCCTGAGAATAATCTTTAAAATATAAGCATCTCAAAGGTCAATTGAATCAGCAGGGGGAGGGGACTTTCAGAACTCTCAGACTTCAGACCATCTGGTAACCTAGTAATAACCCAGAAAATGAGCTGGAAATAACATCAAGGAAGAACTAAATTTTAAGCAGGTATCCCAAATTCCCAGAAAACAGAGTCTACCTATAATTAGATAGGAAAAATAAACAAAAAAATCAAAAAAGCACCTAAATCTAAAGACTTTATATGGTAACAAGGAGCAAGGATCAGACAAAGAAGCAGATAGAGAACGCAAAGGAAACACACTCAAAGTCTAAAAGAAAAATATGAATTGGACACATCTTCTTGAAGAGCTCAAAAGGATTTCAATAACCAATTATTAGAGGTAGAGGAAAAGTGGGGATGGGAAATGAAAGTGATGGAAGAAGGAATGGGCCAATTGAAAAAGGAGAACCAAAAATTGACAGAGGAAATGCAGCCCTCAAAAAATCAGAATTGACTGTCTAGAAACTAATGGTTTTATGAGAAATCAAGAAACAATGAAGCAGAATCAAAGGATTGAAAAAAAAACAGGAAAATTTCAAATATCTCATTGAAAAAATAGCATACCTAGAATACAGGCCTAGGAGAGACAATCTGAAAATTATTGAATTACCTGAAAGCCATGATGAAGAACAAAACCTTGGATATCATAATACAAGAAATTATCAAAGAAAACTACCCAGAGATCCTTGAACAAGAAAATAAATTTGAAATTTAAATAATTCACAGATCACCTTCAGAAAAGTATTTTCAACTGACATCCAGGAATATAATAGCCTAATTCAAGAGCCACCAAGCCAAGATAAAAATACTTCAAACAGCCAGAAGGAAACCATGCAAATACCATGGGGCTACAATCAGGGTCACTCAGCTCAGAACCTAGAGACATCTACATTAAAGGATTTGAAGACATAGAATATGATATTCAGAAAGGCAAACAATGTGATTTATAAGCCAGAGAAACCTATCCAGCAAAACAGAGTATATTCTTTCAAGGGGAAACAATGGTCATTCAATGAGATAAAATATTTCTAAGCATCCATGAAGAATAAGCTAGACCTAATAAAAAAATCTGAAGGCCAAATATGAGACACAAGAGAAGTCCAGGAAGGCAAATAAGAAAGAGAAATTTTAAGGGACTCATTGAAGTCAAAATGTTAATATGTCTACATGGAAAGATGATTTCTATAATTATCAAAATTTACTCTCAGTAATAGAGAAAATAGAAGGAATTAACACAGAAAGAGGGAGGAAATATAAGCTGATTTTTGTATTGATTTAGAATCTTGAACCCTGGAGACTACATTTCCCACAATCCCTTTTTCCTTTTTCTGTTTGTGTGTCTCCTTACATGGAGGGAGTTTTGAGTTTCTGTTTCTCCCCACATGGTCTCTTGGGATGATATCATTGGGAAGAAGGGGGTACCTTTTGGCTTTTCTTTTTCTCTGGTTGTTTTTAATTTCTCTCTGTTCTAAGTGGATTATAATAAATAGTATTAAAATAATACTTGTAGTATTAAATATTAATTTTAATCATTACATTTTGGCCACTCTATGAAGGGACTTTAGAACTCAGAGTTGTTTGTTTGTTTGTTTTTTAAAACTGGCAGTCCAACTATAGCCAAGTAACCCCTCGGTTTAAAACTGCTACTGGTTTGCAACCAAAAGCTGCTTTCTGCTGGAAGTTCTCAAACCCCCACTTCAGTAGCCCAGCCTTGGCTCATTCTCTAGCTCTCCTTCTGCCTTCCGAGACTCCTACAGCTGTGAGTATTTTATACCCCAGCCTGCCTGCCTACTGGCCCAGCTGCCTTAATTTAAGGGAATTGTTGGAAAAGCAGCTCCCACCCACAGCCTGGAGAACAGTGCAATCAGCCTGATTGGCCATTCCTACCCATAGTTTGGCCAAATTATGGCTAAGCGGCAGACCCACTCCTCCCCCACTGCCTCAAATTGTAACTTCAGCTGAGGCACCCCAGACCCACCATGGTGCTGCTTCTGCAACTTCTGCTGCCCTGATCCCCCTTCTAACTGATAAATATAAGCTTCCCTTTCCCCAGCCAGGATGGAAGGGAAGCCCTTTTCCCCTCTGGACAGCTGATTGCCTCCTAGGCTCCACCAGGCTCTTTGCCTTGGCTGGGAGGGTACTAGCCCTTTTTTTAACCACCCCACCTAAACTCTTATTCCTACTTGCTTTATTGAATTTGCCTTACTTCTATCACTTGGTTTCTGCCCAATTTTGTAGTCAAATCCTCCATTTTGGTTTCTGGCAATCCCTAACCACATACCTTACCCTGCAAACCACCCTAAACCATGCCCCTAACTGCTCCCAGTTGTAGTGCTACTTCTTAGCCACTAGAGGACAATATTGAACACTGATTTTTTTCCTACATCTTTTCTCTCTTTTTTCTTCCTTTTTTTCCTTCTCTTTTATTTTCCCCCTTCTCCTGCTTGGCTACAGTGGTTGTTTGCTGCCACAAAATGACAGCAATAAATATTTTTTTTTAATTTTACAAATAAAAATCCAATAAAATCATAAAAAAGAAAATGAGCTAAATACCCTCAGCTTCTACCCCCAAAACTTATAATAATAGTAATTTAAAAATAAATCAATAAAAATATACGTTACTTTTTTTTTCCTTTTTAATCAAAATGCTAAGGAAAGCCTTTTGCTTTTTACCTAATTAGAGGCATGCAAAATTCTACATTCTCCCCTCCTTGTACTCCTAGGAAATTTTCCTGATCCTCATTCTTAAGAGAAAAAATGGTACTATATGAGAGATTAAAGCAGAAATGCAGGCCGACAGGAAAATTCAATTAAAAATTTTTCAAAAAATTACATGATCTAATGAAAAATGCTGATTTTATCCAAAACAAGCCTGAATTTTGGTAACCTGTTCCTGAAGCACAAATAGAGGGTGATCCTATTTCTCCCAAAATGGAGATGAGTCACCCCTCTTGTATACATCAGGTGTAGACCCTTCTCTCTCGTACTCTGCAACATCTCTCTCATGTTTTGCAACTCCTGGATGATCTTAACTCCCCTGATCCTTCTTCTAATCCACCATCCTATCCTGCCTTTCTCCCACCCAATGACCAGCAGCAAACCCAAAGAAATCTCATTCTGTTACCATATATGTTCCTACCCATGTTGCCCTGGCATACCCACAGTCAACTTAAAAGGAATCACAGACATCAGATGACTACCATGAATGACTTTCCCCTTAATGGAAGTGTCTGAAATAGGATGGAATGGGGATGTGGTGACCCTAAGACACCATATACCTTTAAATTCCCAAGAAATTAGAGAAATGAAATACAATGAACCTACATTTGAATGTGAACCTCTCATGGTAACCAAGAAAATGGCTGCTATTTTTTATCAATATGACCTGTCCTATAAGGATGTTGAGAATTTGCTCAATGCCTTTCTAGTGGAACATGAGAAAAATAAAATCATCTCTCATGTTAACAACGTCTGGGGATGTGGTGCAGCACCCTGACCAGCTCAGGATCCTGCATGGGATTATAACAGTAGTGCGGACCAATTGCAATTACATCTTCTGGGATGCCATTATAACAGCTATGCAAGACTGCTCTGAGGCCATGTACTAGGGCACAAAAGCATTACAAACAAGTGCAAAAGGGCAGAAATAATAAATGTAACCTTCTCAGACCACAATGCAATAAAAATAATAATTAGTAAAGGTACATGGAGAGATAAATTAAAAATTAATTGGAAATTAAATAATATGATTCTCCAGAACCAGCTAGTTAAAGAACAAATCATAGAAACAATTAATAACTTCATTGAAGAAAATGACAATGGTGAGACAGCCTTTCAAAACCTATGGGATGCAGCCAAAGCAGTACTCAGGGGGAAATTTATATCCTTGAGTTCGTATATAAACAAATTAAGAAGGGCAGAGGTCAATGAATTAGGCATGAAAATTAAAAAACTAGAAAGTGAACAAATTAAAAATCCTCAGATGAAGACTAAATTAGAAATCCTGAAAATCAAAAAAGAAATTAATAAAATTGAAAGTCAAAGAACTATTGAATTAATAAATAAAAGGAAAGAAAAAAACAAAAAGACAATAGCCAAGATGAAAAGGGAGAGCTCACCTCTAATGAAGAGGAAATCAAGGCAATCATTAAAAATTACTATGCCCAAATATATGGCAATAAATATAGCAACCTAGGTGATATGGATGAATATTTACAGAAATATAAATTTCCTAGAATAACAGGAGAAGACGTAGATTTCTTAAATAATCCCATATCAGAAAAAGAAATCCAACAGGCCATCAAAGAAATTTCTAAGAAAAAATTCCCAGGACCTGATGGATTCACTAGTGAATTCTATCAAACATTCAAAGAAGAGCTAACTACAATATTATACAAATTATTTGACATAATAAGCAAAGAGGGAGTTTTACCAAATTCCTTTCATGAAACAAACATGGTACTGATCCCAAAGCCAGGCAGGCCAAAAACAGAGAAAGAAAATTATAGACCAATTTCCCTAATGAATACAGATGCAAAAATATTAAATATGATACTAGCAAAAAGACTCCAGCAAGTGATCAGAAGAGTCATTCACCATGATCAAGTAGGATTTATACCAGGGATGCAGGGCTGGTTCAATATTAGGAAAACCATTCATATAATTGACCATATCAACAAGCAAACCAACAAAAATCACATGATTATTTCAATAGATGCAGAAAAAGCCTTTGATAAAATACAACACACATTCCTATTAAAAACACTAGAAAGCATAAGAATAGAAGGGTCGTTCCTAAAAATAATAAACAGTATATATATCTAAAACCATCAACTAATATCATCTGCAATGGGGATAAACTAGATGCATTCCGAATAAGTTCAGGAGTGAAACAAGGATGCCCATTATCACCTCTATTATTTGACACAGTACTAGAAACACGAGCAGTAGCAATTAGAGAAGAAAAAGTAACTGAAGGCATTAAAATAGGCAAGGAGGAGACCAAGTTATCACTCTTTGTGGATGACATGATGGTCTACTTGAAGAATCCTAGAAATTCAACCAAAAAGCTAATCGAAATAATCAACAACTTTAGCAAAGTTGCAGGATACAAAATAAACCCACATAAGTCATCAGCATTTCTATATATTTCCAACACAGCTCAGCAGCAAGAACTAGAAAGAGAAATCCCATTCAAAATCACCTTAGACAAAATAAAATACTTAGGAATCTTTCTCCCAAAACAAACACAGGAACTATATGAACACAACTACAAAGCACTCTCCTCACAACTAAAACTAGACTTGAACAATTGGAAGAATATTAATTGTTCATGGGTGGGACGAGCAAATATAATAAATATGACCATCCTACCCAAACTCATTTATCTATTTAGTGCCATACCCATTGAAATTCCAAAATCTTTTTTTACTTATTTAGAAAAAATCATAACAAAGTTCATTTGGAAGAACAAAGGATCAAGGATATCCAGGGAAACAGTGAAAAAAAATACAAAGGAAGGGGGCCTTGTAATCCCAAATCTCAGAGTATATTATAAAGCAGTGGTCATCAAAACAATTTGGTACTGGCTAAGAGACAGAAAGGAGGGTCAGTGGAATAGACTCGGGGTAAGTGACCTCAGCAAGACAGTAAATGACAAACCCAGAGAACCCAGCTTTTGGGATAAAAATACACTATTTCATAAAAACTGCTGGGAAAATTGGAGGACAGTGTGGGAAAGATTAGGTTTAGATCAACACTTCACACCTTACACCAAGATAAATTCAGAATGGGTGAATGACTTGAATATAAAGAAGGAAAGTATAAGAAAATTAGGTGAACACAGAATAGTATACATGTCAGACCTTTGGGAAGGGAAAGATTTTAAAGCCAAGCAAGACTTAGAAAGAGTCACAAAATGCAAAATAAATAATTTGTAATACATCAAATTAAAAAGGTTTTGTACAAACTAAACCAATGTAACTAAAATCAGAAGGAAAGCAACAAATTGGGAAGCAATCTTCATAAAAACTTCTGACAAAGGTTTAATTACTCAAATTTACAAAGAGATAAATCAATTGTACAAAAAATCAAGCCATTCTCTAATTGATTAATGGGCAAGGGACATGAACAGGCAGTTCTCAGCCAAAGAAATCAAAACTATTAATAAGCACATGAAAAAGTGTTCTAGATATTTTATAATCAGAGAGATGCAAATCAAAACAACTCTGAGGTATCACCTCACACCTAACAGATTGGCTAACATGACAGCTATGGAAAGTAATGAATGCCAGAGGGGATGTGGCAAGGTAGAGACACTAATCCATTGCTGGTGGAGTTGTGAATTGATCCAACCATTCTGGAGGGCAATTTGGAACTATGCCCAAAGGGCGATAAAAGAATGTCTGCCCTTTGATCCAGCCATAGCACTACTGGGCTTGTGCCCCAAAGTTATAATAAGGAAAAAGACATGTACTAGAATGTTCATAGTTGCACTCTTTGTGGTGGTCAAAAATTGGAAAATGAGGGGATGCCCTTCAATTGTGGAATGGTTGAAAAATTGTGGTATATGTTGGTGATGGAATACTATTGTGCTAGAAGGAATAATAAAGTGGAGGAATTCCATGGAGTCTGGAACAACCTCCAAGAAGTGACACAGAGCAAAAAGATCAGATTCAGAAAAACATTATACACAGAGACTGATACACTGGAGTGCAATCGAAGGTAATGGACTTCTCCATGATTGTCAATGCAATGTCCCTGAACAATCTGCAGGGATCTAAAAAACACTATCCACAAGCAGAGGATAAACTGTGGGAGTAAAAACACTGAGGAAAAGCAACTGCTTGACTACAGGGGTGGAAGGGATATGACTGAGGAGACACTCTAAATGAACACTCTAATACAAATACCAACAACACAGAAATGGGTTCAAGTCAAGAACACATGTGATACCCAATGGAATCATGTGTCTACTATTGGAGAGGTGGGGGGGGGGGCAGGAAACGAAAATGATTTTTGTTTCCAATGAATAATGTTTGGAAATGTCCAAATAAAATAATGTTAAAAAAAAAAAGACTGCTCTGAGGATATGGAAACATTGTCAAATTTTGAAAGCCTTAGACATTCAGATGGTGAGATACCCTCACAGTTCATGGATAAGCTCATTGAGCTTGAGGGTCAATTTCTAGACTTTGATATTTCTAAAGACAAAGATATTAAGCAAATGAAGAGACATTTTGTCAAGAACTCTTTCAGGATGGTCCATGATTATATTAAGACACATTGCCAAGGTGGTCTCATATGGACCTTGAGGAATTGAAACACACTGTTGCTTATGTCTTTAAAGACCAAAAGGGAAAACAGAAAGAGGGAAATTATGTCATAGAAACCTACGAGAAAAAAAAAAACTAAATATTTAGAGGATAGGACTGATAAACAAGACAAATAGCATGATGCTCAACCAAAGGCTATAATCCCTCTCAAAGAATCGAACTATCAGACTCTTACCTGCCACTTCTGTCATAAGAAGTGTATGACTAAAATCTGTTATCCTAAAAAAGAACTGTATATCCCAAGAGCCCACTGACTTCTTGTCATTACATACTTCCTGTAGACAGAGGATAAAGGGTGTGGGCTTTGGGAGGCTCCCTCTCTCAGATGTAGAATTGGCATTGATGGTGGTGAGTGGGCTTGACTAAAAAAATGCCTAACCAGTCATGGGCATGCGGTCTTTATTTTTATCTTCTTTATCCCTTAATTTCTAATGCTCATTAATAAATGTTTTAAAATATAATATTTTATTGAGATGTAATTTTAACTTTTACAGGAGGGCCTCATAATGATGAACTGTAAGAATTTTCACCAGGTAATCATGAACTACACGAACAAGAGAAATTCTTATAAGAGGAATTACAAGAATGATAATTATTATGGTGATTTCAGGAATTGTAATTCTATGACTGACAATAATTCCAGGTACATACATCTGGCACCTGACAACTCATACCAAATGAACAAAGAGCAGTATATTTTGAGTGGAGCATGCTCCCAAACCAACCAGTGAGCGACTGACCTTCAGGGGGGAGATCAAGGTACTACCCAAGGTTATGAAGGTGTATGGGGGTGTAGTGGGGATTGGGGCACAGGAATCAGAGGATACGACCTTTTATTATTTTCCAGACCCTGACAACTTATTGCCTGTTGTCCTATCCACTGCGCCCCCCATGCTAATGAGCCACATGTAACATTGAAGGTTTGTAACACTTATGATTGTTTTTTGGCCATAGGAGCTTCACAACCTATATTGAAGAGAAAATCTGATTCAGATTTCAGTTCCATTGACTCAGTTAATGTCAGGGGGTATCAGGGACACCCATATAGTTTCCCTAGATTTCTCCTAGAATATTGTCCATAGGATCTCTTAGTGTGGAATACCCTTTCCTTTTAATGCCTGGTTCCCCTTTAAATTTTCTGGGGAAAATCTTTTTGTGCAAGCTTAGGGACACAATAATCTGCTCTCCAAATGGCTCTATGACACTGGAACTGCCTGAGGAATCCTTAATTTTACTCCCTGTATTTCTTTCATATACTCGTGAAATGAAGGAGACTCCTGTTTTTGAGATCCCAATTGATATACCTGAGTCCCTCTGGGCCACATCATATTCTGAAGTTGATCTAGTTAAATTGGCTGTCTGTGTCCAAATTCAAACAAAATCTAGCCCACCTCCTTCCATTCCTCAGTACCCACTTTTGAAGAAGGCAAGTGATGGCATTACACCAGTAATAAATTCCCTATTTGACCAAAGAATCATAATTCCCTGAAAATCTGAATACAATACACCCATCCTGCCTGTTAAAAAGCCAAAACAGGGGCCTGGTGGCAAGCATCTCTATCACTTTGTCCAGGATTTGAGATCTGTGAAGAATCACATTATTAAGAGTCACCCTGTAGTTTCCAACATAAATATTGTTATTTTTTCTATTCCTAGCGCAACTACATACTTTATAGGAGTAGACTTCTGCTCAGCTTTCTTCTCTATACCCAAACATGAGAACTCTAGGCATATGTTTGTTTTCACCTGGAAGGGCTCCCAGTGGATCTGTGCTTGTCTGACCCAAGAGTTCATGGAGAGCCCTACTCTGTTCACAATATTCTTAAATACTGATAAAGATGCCATAAAATTTAAATACAGTTTTTTAATTCAGTATATGGATGATTTGCTCTTGGCCTCACAAAATGCTGAAACATGAAAAGTGGATAGCAAACACTTCCTCTTAAAGCTACATAAGAGAAGCCACAAGGTCTCCAAGGACAAATTTCAGTGGTGTCTCCCCAAGGTACAATATTTTAGCTTTATTTTGACTGCTGGGTGCCAATTAATTTCTCCAAAGCTTATTGAAAATATCCAAAAGATAAGTGCTCCTACCACTAAAAAGCAATTGAGAGCTATTCTTGGAGCAACAGGATTTTGTTGGCAGTGCATCCCTTGCTATGGGGAAATCACTAAGTCCCTTGTAGTACTCACAACAAAACTCAGTCCCTGAATCACTTAACTTGGAAACAGAACACCTAACAGCTCTTTCAAATTTCAAACAAGCTATCCTGTCTGCCCCTGTACTTGGCATACCAAATTATAATAAACCATTTACTTTATATGTCCATGAAGAAAAAGGGGGTAGCTTCAAGTATTCTAACTCAACTTTTGGGACCTGCTCAATGCCCAATAGCCTATTATTCAGCCCAGCTTAACCCAGTAGTTGCTGGAGCACTACCATGCCTTAGAGGAGTAGTTGCCACAACTTAACTGGTAACCATATCTGCTGATCTGTTATTGGGATGCCCTCTGATCTTAATGTGCCCACACACGGTCAAGGCATTGCTATTTAAACATAGGACACATGCATTTACTGACCAAAGGACTACTAGGCATGAGTTAACCCTATTAAATAATGAACATATCACACCAAAACCCTATGGAGTTCTTAATCCTACAACCTTGCTCACTCATTTACCAATTTCCAGGAAACCTTTACACAATTGTACATCTTTAGTGCCCACTGTTGATAAACCTTATAATGATTTATTGTAGACACCTTTGGATGATTCTGACTTAATATTATTTACAGATGGTTCTCCATTTATGAGGGATGGTGTACTCTATACAGGAGCTATGGTAGTAGCTGAATTTGACATTCTGTGGTCAGCTTCCTTGTCCTCAAATGTAAGTGCACAGGGTGAAGAACTCACAGATTTGAAGCAGGCCTGTATCATGGCAAAGGATAAAAGAGTCACAGTTTGCACAGACTCCCTCTATGCCTTTGGCATATGTCATGCTGTTGGCATGCTATGGCTTCAGAGGGAATTCTTAACATCAGCTGGAAATGTATTAGCCATGCAAACCTTATTACTGAACTTCTTTCTGCCACCCGATTCCCCAAAGCTATAGTTGTCCTTCACTGCTCTGCACATACAGGTGGACCTGACCCTGTCTCCAAGGGAAATAACCAAGCATATTTCACAGCAAAATTAGCAGCCTTAGAAGTCCCTGAATTAATTATGCCACTAACAATTTATCCCTTTCTTATAATGACAAAGAAGTGGAAAAAAGGAAGCAAAAATTTAAAGCAAAACAGATAAATAGAGTATGGGTATCATCAGATGACAAACCCTTAATACCTAGAGGTTTTTTTTATAATGATATTTCTCATTCTATTCATAAACATGGTCATTTTGGCACCCAAGGTATTGTAGACTCTGTTAAAAGAGTAAGGATAGCTCTTGGCATAACTACAATTGCCTCCAAAGTATTTACAGCTTATCCTACCTGCCAGGCCTTTAAACAAAACGCCTTTTGAGGAAAAGCCTTTGGTGGATGTCCTGTTGCTTATACACCATTTGAGCACATAGAAATTGACTTTATCTCTATGCCAAAAGCTGGGCAGTATAAATTTTGTCTGGTCATAATCGATCAACTGACCAGGTGGCCTGAAGTTTTCCTAATGCTCATGCCACAGGGGCTTTTGTTGCTAAAATTCTTTTTAAAGAAATGATTCTTTGTTCTGGTCTTCCAACATATATTGATTCAGATAAAGGAACTCATTTGACTGATTCAGTGTTATCTCAAATTTATTCATGTCTGGGGATAACTCCAAAAATTCATATACCATATCATCCCCAGAGCTCCAGCCAAGTTGAAAGAATAAATAAAGAACTTAAAACCATGCTTGGCAAATTGTGCATGGAGACTCATTTATAGTGGCCTGAAATTCTCCCTCTGACCCTATTTTACCTCAGAAGCAGACCCAGAGATGATTTACACATCTCATCATTTGAGATGCTATTTGGACATCCACCTTTCCAGGTACAGCCATTTGCCCCTGCCTATACCTCACTGTTAGGAGGGGATACAACCATTGCTACATATATCAGACAATTACAAAAAAAATTGAAATAACTCCATGACTCTGGGGCTATGTTTCAAGCAGGCTCCACTGATTTCTCACTTCATGATTTAAACTCAGGTCATAATGTGTACATAGAGAATTTCAAACATGCTGGATCAACTAAGGCTATTTATGATGGACCATTCCATGTCCTATTAACTACACCAATAGCCATAAAAATTGGAGAGAGGGACTCATGGATTCATTGTAGCCATGTCAAATGAGTACCTTCTATTGATGGTGAATAATTGCTTGCACTGATTGTATTTGACTATTGATTGTGATTGGACTTCTTTACTGCTGGATTTGTACTATTTTTTGCACTTTATTTTTATTGATCTTTGTATTTGCAGAAATTCCCTTGTAGGGAAACATATATACTACCTCAAAAAACAAAATCTGTATTAGTGACCTATATTTATCTGATGTGCCTTTTGTAAGATTTTGTGCCTTTACTAATTTTTTTTTATTTTCTTGAATGCTTTATTGCTTTATTTATGTCATTTTGCATTCACATTGTTTTATCTGCCTTATTTGCACTCACACTGTGGATCATGGTAAGTCAAAGAGGAAATGAATCTTATTTTTTAAAAACTAGTCCCTATACTTTACCTCTGTAATTGTGATTTATACACAAATTTGACATTTTGTTTTCTTCCTAAATGGGTCATACAGTATTTGATTTTTCCCTTCTTTGCTCATTTTTTGCCTTTGAAACATATCTCTAGTATTGAAAATATTTTTAAACTATTTTTACTTTTTGCAATAGCGTAAACTAAGATGTCCATTTACCTAACATATTAAACACACACACACACACAACACACACACACACACACACACATACAGACAGACACTCAAAAAGCTTTGGACTAGTTATTTAACTATTATGAGACTTTTGCTCGATGACTATGTCTAATCTAAGGATAAATGGACCACAAAGGAGCACAGAACATGACTTGCAAAGTGCCAAACAAGCACAGAAAAGGTGAAAGAAACCAAACCAATCCTAGGGGGATTGATGATGTAGCAGTCCAGCCCATAGGTATTATGGAGAGACAAGGATTATGAGTGAGCACATGGCCACCCTGTGCATGGCAATGAGCTCTATTCCCAGCGTGGCTGAAGTTTAGGCAGGAAACCTTGCTTCCCTTTGTCTCACTCACCCGAGGATAATAACCCCACCTTCACCTTGTCATAAGTTGCAATTAGCCAATGGCAATACACTAGGTAACTCATCCATATGTATTGAGGTATCATGTAACTGATCAATATGTATTGAGCTCATTTGCATATCAAAGGGTATATGTAGCCCAGCAAGCTCCGCCTCTAGCTCTCTCTCTCTTTCAGGGCTGATGGCTGTCCTGGCAGCCTTGGCCAGAGGCCAAGCTCCATCTTTAAATCTTCTCTATCTCTCTTTCATCTCTCCGACCTGTGTGGTATTAAATGTGGATCTCTGGACTGGTAAAAGCCTACGGAAGGGTCCTTTGATCAGAACTTAGCTGTGGCTCATGGAAAATTAATAAAGACTCATTCCTGCCACCTCATATCTCTAATTTGACTCCGTCATCCCCCTCTTGGCATCTAAAACTTCTATCCTGTCTCTATCTTCCTACCTTAAAGCTTCTCTTCTCTCTGAGGAAGCTTTATATGGCGCCCAACGTGTCAGGACCTGCACCTGGTACTTTCTAGTGGCATTCAACCCTTTTTATTTTGCACAGCTGGTGGGAGGACGCATCCCTTCACGTTAGGGTGAGTGGGCTGGTGATGACGACAGTCTGAGGGAGTTTTCCGGTTCTCTTGGCCAAGAATGGTAAGTCTTCCTCTGCTTGGAGTGGGTCACTCCTCTGAACCCTGCTCGACTCTTAATGTCGTTGCTTGACGAGGGAGGAATGGAAGTCTCAAGAGCTTAACTTTCTGAGACTAAGATTGGATCAGGATGAGGAAAGCACATGTTTGGTCAGAGCATGATTCTCAAACTATCTCTGTGGGGGAATGCCATTCCCCTCCCCCACTGGGCCTGCTAGTACAATGCTGTGCCGAGGCCTCCTCTTCCCGACCTGGATCTCTGGAGGTTAAGAAACACCTGAGGAGTGGTCTGAGGGGGAGGGGAAGAAAAAAGAAAATTTGACCTAGCAAAACCCTCACTAGGGGCGATTGAGAACTTGAGAAATCTCAGTCTGAAACAGACAGTTGCTAGAGCATAGTGAATTTCGAAAGGAGTAACTGGGAAAAGAAAAAGCAGGAGTTAAGATTTCATCAGGAAAGTGCAAAGTCAAATTTAGTGGCTCCTAAGACAAAAGCTCGGAGAGCAAGGCTGCTATTCATATGGAAAAACAGGCAGTTTAGCCGAAGAGGGAAAAACTAGCGAAAAGAAGCAAGGAGCAAGCTAATTTTTACAGGCAGATTCCTGGGATGAATTTGAAAGGCTTATCAGGAAGTGGTTGCTTTGACTCAAAGCTGGGCATTTAAAGGATCAGAATCACTTGGAAAAAGGGATAAAAAACAAAAAACTTTTTCTAATAAAATGTAGGTCTCAGCAAAATTAATGAATCAAGGTAATAATCTTGAATTAGGTTAAATTCAGAACAGCCTAGGTTGCAAAAAGAGATATTGCCATTCTGTAACCAAAGGCAGAAGATTTTTTTTTAAAGGCAAGCCTCTACACTCATTTAGCATTTGAAAAAGGTCCTAAGAACTCTTGTTTGAGGTCAGGCCAGGTAAAGGCAGGCTTTAACCGGGTGATTGCAAATGATAAGAAGCACAGTGAAGTGAGATCTGGGAATTTGAATCATTTTAATTTGGGTTGGATATAGGCAAAATTATAAAGGAATGTCTGCTTATACTTTTTGATAATGGAAGTTAAAAAAGAGAATTAATGATCTTTCTCTGACTTTTGTCATATGCCACAGAATATCATGACTAGAAATGTTTTATCTGTAGAGAAATTTTGGTATAAATCACGAGGTAATTAAAGTCCAAACAGAAAATTTTAAGGTTTGGGCTTAAATCTGAAGCAGCTTGAATTTTTTTCTCTCTGCCAGCCATGTGGCTTGAGCCACGTGGAAGATAGCATCATAGCAACTGAGGTTCCAAGTTTTTATCACTAACGCTGTAATTGGCTAGAAGGAAAATTTAATACTAAGATATAATAAGCATGAATTGGAATATGATTTAAAAGAATTTATAAGGCTTTCTAATTTTAACCATGGAGGAATTATTAACAATTTTCTAAGCAGGACATAAGAGCAACAATATTGAGCAGAGATTATGTAAACAGCCTGTATGCAGTTCAGAAACTTTTTAGTAGGCATATTAATATACCTGTATCCAGAAAGCAAATGATTTATAACTAGAATAGCTTTTACTATGGAAAAATAAGACACATGCTCAGCAGAATAAAAGCATGGTTAGAAGGATTCAATCTGTTTACCAGTGGTTAACTATTAAAGTTATCAAGTACTTTGTTAATTCAGTACAGTGATTTATTAAGGATTTGAAAGAGGCAATACTATCATTTATTCAAATTACAGATATTGAAGCTGATCATGATATTGAAAAGAGACCTATGATAATATTTATTTCTGCAGTGAAGATTTGCAGAATTAGCAGATGAAAGTAATGATTTTAGTCACAGTATCAAGATCTTTTCAGTTATGAAGTTAATTGCAGTAGTTCAGAAACAACAACTCCTGTGCAATGGTTTGATAATTCTATGCATACTTTTACAGCATAAGACAATGCTATAATTTTAATAACTGAACAATGGGAATTTTTTCAAAAAGCAAACATTGTGTGCAGGCAGACAAAGGCTTGAGATCCCAGCACACATGGGTCAAATCATAAGTGATTTATAGAATGATATTTTTATGATTATGGGTTTGAAAAAGTAAATATTTAAGCATCTATACATGCTGTTTTGCAAAGTCAAAGGTGAAACTGCTGTTTTGAGCAAACAGCTGCTAGTATTCTCTGCTCTAGCAGAGGGCTGAATCTATTCTACATCTATATCCTGTACAAGCATGTGATATTGCTTATCAATGCTAACTGTTGTGGATTAATTTCACCCCTGATAGATATCCACTTTATATTCTGAAGCAAAGGATGCATTTCAACATGCTCCTGGCACAAAGGTTGAACTGTGAAAAGTGATGGGAGATACTTACTCTCCTGGTTTATGGGTTCAAGTTCAAATGAAGAAGTGAGCAAAGTGATTACAGATCTTATAAATAATTGTGCATTACTGTATATTCCAAACAGCTTGGAATAACAGGGCTTTTAACAGCAATGGAAGGGCTAAATTGCATAGCTCATGGCTTACATGCAAGCTATGGTGAATAGAGCTCAAAGGAATTCATGAGCCCCAAGGTTCAAAAACTGAAAGTATATATGTTCTGTCACTTTCTAACTCTCTGAGACCCAATGAGGCTTTCATTTGGGGTCGAGGTTTTCTGTTTACTTTCTCAGATACATGAAGTCCATGGAAGATGATCAAGAGCATCTGATGGCAAGACAATCTG
Source organism: Monodelphis domestica (assembly GCF_027887165.1). Classification (NCBI taxonomy): domain Eukaryota; kingdom Metazoa; phylum Chordata; class Mammalia; order Didelphimorphia; family Didelphidae; genus Monodelphis; species Monodelphis domestica. The sequence goes on from NC_077234.1 coordinate 172,190,126, forward strand.
CCCAGAAGAAGGGCAGACTGCAGAGGTGTCTGGCACAGGACACCAGGAAAAACAGCAAATGAGCTGGAAAGATGATCACTGCCCTATAGGCAGGTTTAACACACTATCCACACACACATGTAATTGTATGAAAAACAATGTACATGCAGAAGAGTATCATTAAGTCACTAACAGATATACTGTTCTATGAATATATGGGTATTTGGTGAAAGATCTAACTTTATTACATGCCTGAAAATTTTGAATGGTACTGGTACAATGTGTAACTTGAAATCATTTTATTGGAATTGTTCCATGTTAGCCAAATTTGATCAAATACCAAAGGGTATAATTGGGAATGTTATGACAGTATAAGGGATGCTGTCCACTTGCAGCACAAAAGGGTATTGCTATCCAAAATGTAATTATGATTATTGTCTTCAAGGGTACATTATATTTGCAAACAACATGTCTTTCTGAGAATCAGACTTATCTAGAAGTTCTGTTAAGCTGCGACATTTCCACTTTCATAAGGAAAAAGGGTGGATATGGTATCACTAATCATCTATCTCTTCTACACCCCAAAAGGAATATAAGTTAAAGCTATGCAATAATCAGTATTGAATGTAATGATAAAGATTACATTGTGTGAGATACCTGAATTGGGTTAAATATCATCAAGATATTAAGACTGTAAGGGACCCAAGGGGATGATAACGTTGGGTCTAGGTCTTGTTTGTATGTTCACAGATAATGAAAACATCTGGTCACCCACGTCATGCTTCATGCCAGCTGACACAGACCAGGAAGAGAAGCAGATGAATGCTGTTGTCATCAGCTATCTGCATGCCAACCACAATCCAGGCATGCTGGAAGGACACTTCTTTTGGTGACTAATATCACTCCAGAACGATGACATTACACTATTAGAGACATTTGCTATTAGGCCACTGATGGGCACTTGTCATGCTGACATCCATTGAGATGTGGTACCCAGAGCAACATCAAGTATGCTAACTCAGAAGGACTAAATCACACTCATGTCTGTATAAGACAACAGATATGTCCCACACTCCACAGACTTTACTATGGGATTGAGATGAGATAGCTACAATTGTTTAGCTACTAATGTATACCTTGTATTTTGTATATGATATTGTCAAAAGGAATGTATATTGTATGCATTGTGAATTTACCACTTGTATTGTAAGAAATGCTGTTATCAACAAGGGTATAGACCTTGGTATGACTCTCCAAAGAGTAGGAGATAGACAACTTTCATTCATAGCATAGATCTGATACCTCTGACAACAAAAATGAGGTGCTAAGCAGAAAATGCTGCTCACTCATGGTTAATGGACAGATGACACTGATGTTACTCTCACGAAAGGATGAGAGATCAGGCAAGAGACACTATGAAATCTTTAATCAGGAACCTGAGTTATTGTAAAAGATCATTGACATCCAGGCAAAGATTATGTTCCTGACAATACCAGGATGGACATTACATACTGACTACCATAGATGTAGTTAAGTGTTAATACCATTGTTAACCATTACTCCTGATACCCAGTCTTGGTGGGTAAAATCTTAATAGGCAAAATTTCTTGCTCTCTCCCAACAATCCCAGAATTCAGACAGCCGCTGGATTCGGGATCTATTGGCTTCCCTTTAATATACTGGAAGACGTTCTGGTATATGAAAGTAAGACCTCAGGAGCAAACTGAGGACTCTAGGTTTGACAATTTCTGTGGACGCGCAGTCATTGTCTCTCCTAGGTGGAAAAAATTATTACACAAATGCATGGAGCAAGGGCAAAGTATAATCTAAGTTTCACTTTTTGGAGTATGGATTGAAAACATGACACAATAGGCACAGATAAGCTTGTAGAAAAAGCACATTGGATATTATACACTGACAACTAGGAATGAAAAAAGCTATGTCAAATTCTATAGGAACAAGAAACTGTAGAAATTGTTTCTACTTGAAAAACAACTTAAGCTTCTCTTTACCCAAACATTGGTTTGGTGGAATGAATTTTGCAAATATTGGTAATGGTATAGGCTTGGTTATCATATTGATGGGTTTATTTATACAAGCAGAGATTTAAATAAGGATGACATAAGAAATATGCAGTCAGAACTTGAAATATTACTTCATTATCACCATCATGGTTATTTAAGCTACAAATTAGAATGTAAAGTGTATGGGAATATTGGTATTTGTTAAAAATTGCAGTGTGATTATTGTACTGATGTTTTTGCAAGGCCTGTAATGGTGCAAAATTATGTTCATTTACAAGGCAAATTTTGATCTATTTAGATCAGGAATTAGAAATCATTGGGAATATAAGTTCTGATATTTCACATTGGTTCAGTTTCAAAGATACCACATAGACAGTGAGCTAAGAGAATTTTGTATTAATTTTGGGATCAAGTTCCCAGGATCAATTTTCTAAGATCATTTGACATGTGATAACATGATCCTCCAGAATTGTTCAGAGAGGATGTTTTTCTTTGATGGGATCTCTCCCAACACACAAACAAAAAGAAAAGGGAGAGGAATCTTATTGATATCAGTATGTTCATTTGAGAGAACACTTTTGATTCATTTTCAAGTATTCAACTTTGATTTTTCTGTTGCACAATTATTGCCAGAATTTTTAAGTACAAGGAAAGTACTGTTAATGCTCTGATCCAGAATTATGAAGGTGCAAAGATTTCTATAATTACAGTCACCTAACAGTCAGTAAACATGAGAACATGGCAGCAATTGTTAATTTTCAGTTGACCATTCTGGAGAGTGATGTCTGATTGCATGCAACGGGAATCATAATGAATCTTTCATTATGGACCAGACAGCCTCAGCCATGATTATACACTTTCCATATGAAATGGATGTTTGAGGTTGGGAAATGCAGAGACATGGCGTACTGACACCCTCAGTCCCTGGATGTCCTGGCATCGAGCTACCAACCAGTTTCCTAGGTGGCAGGCATCTGGCAGTGAGCACGAATAGATCCCAAAGATGCAAAATCAGTTCGAGAGAAGGAAAGCATTTATCCTTCGGGTCCAGAGGAGGTCAGTTTTACTAATTGTGATGAGATCTGACAGCTTCTCATGGTTCTGACTGGTGAAGAGTGACGTGGTTAACTGAAGCACTTATCTTGTGAGCCAGAGAACTTCTACCTCATGAAACTAGGATCAGTGTTATGGAAATTATTTTTCTTTTTAACATTTTTATATCTACTAAGACGGTTGCATTGATCTTGAAATGCAGACAGGCAGATAGAAAGATCAGTTTGGGATTTTTAAGATTGATCACTGAATCAGTTTATACTGATGTTCACTCTGGATTGGTATATCTAAGTTATACAATCTGGTTTGGGTTTTTCATCTCTGTATCAGAATATGATTATGCACCAGAGTGTTTGTATTTGTTAATGCTGCAATGTTGATACATTTTGATATTACACTATTCATTTGTGTGTAAAACAAAACGGGGGAGATGTAGCAGTCCAGCCCATAGGTATTATGGAGAGACAAGGATTGTGAGTGAGCACATGGCCACCCTGCGCATGGCAATGAGCTCTATTCCCAGCGTGGCTAAAGTTTAGGCGCGAAACCTTGCTTCCCTTTGTCTCACTCACCCGAGGATAATAACCCCACCTTCACCTTGTCATAAGTTGCAATTAGCCAATGTCAATACACTAGGTAACTCATCCATATGTATTGAGGTATCATGTAACTGATCAATATGTATTGAGCTCATTTGCATATCAAAGGGTATATGTAGTCCAGCAAGCTCCGCCTCTAGCTCTCTCTCTCTTTCAGGGCTGATGGCTGTCCTGGCAGCCTTGGCCAGAGGCCAAGCTCCATCTTTAAATCTTCTCTATCTCTCTTTCATCTCTCCGACCTGTGTGGTATTAAATGTGGATCTCTGGACTGGTAAAAGCCTACGGAAGGGTCCTTTGATCAGAACTTAGCTGTGGCTCATGGAAAATTAATAAAGACTCATTCCTGCCACCTCATATCTCTAATTTGACTCCGTCATCCCCTTCGTGGCATCTAAAACTCCTATCCTGTCTCTATCTTCCTACCTTAAAGCTTCTCTCCCCTCTGAGGAAGCTTTAGAAGACATTCTTCACAAAAAGCACAATGACTTGATCATGTGTGAGACTCAAGGTTGCAGCTGTTTAACATGTGTTAAATGCAGGATTTCCTTGTACCACACTATATATCAAGCATATATCATTGATTGCTCTGGTTCCATTATCCTGAAAAAATGAAGAAAAGGGTTGGACCAGGAAATTCTATTTCCCATTTGTCTCAAGATCTAGTCCCTTTTTCTATTTTCTCTCATTATGTGACAACTTACTGTAGTCAAGACTACTAAACTGGGTTAGTGACTAATTGTTGTTGTACACTTATGGGACATGGGTCACTACAACAACCTGTTATTAGTTGTGATATTTTTCCTTCTTTTTTTTTCCTTCTTCCCAGAATATTTTTTCTTCAAGTTTTCTTTTTATATTTTTAACTGACTCAGAAGTTACATTTTTATTTTAATTTATTTGATTCTTTGATGTTTTTGATACTTGATTAATATGCCTTATGACTTGACCATGTATCCCTGTGTAATTCCTACATGCATCCATATATCCTCCTGGGGGGGTGTATTATTATTTTCATCAGGAGGGACTATGTTATTGTTGTGAACTTTGACTAGAATTTGAGCCAAATTTAGAACAAGAGACTACCTCCCAGGATCTAGAAGGAGAAGGAGGAATCTTGAAGAGGAGAAGATTCTGGCTGGAAGAGCAGTTGGTCTCTAGTCTGGAGTAGTTGAAGAGACAAGGGGAAATAAGACTTTCTCCTGAGAGTTACCCACTTTTTCCTGCTTCTGACTGGAAATCCTTACCCCTATGATTCCAAAATTAAAAGACTATTGGGGGCAGCTGGGTAGCTCAGTGGATTGAGAACCAGGCCTAGAGATGGGAGGTCCTAGGTTCAAATCTGGCCTCAGCCACTTCTGGCTGTGTGACCCTGGGCAAGTCACTTGACCCCCATTGCCTAACCCTTACCATTCTTCTGCCTTGGAGCCAATACACAGTATTGACTCCAAGATGGAAGGTAAGGGTTTAAATAAAAAAAGACTATTGAAGGGAAACCTGAGAATGGCATTTTTAATCTCTTTCAGACTTTACCTCAGCTTCTGTTGCCCTGGGTTTGAATTGTGGCCAAGGGGTCAAATCCAGGGTCAGGCAATTTGACTATATCTCAGGGGGCTCAGGCTGCCAAAGGCTGAGTTCCCCCCAAACTCAAGGAAGGAGGGAAAGGTGTTTTAGACAGAGACAGGGATTCCTTCCCCTTTTCCCTCTTTCCTTTCCCATTATTTTCCCTGCCAGTTATTCCTCTGTATTACCATGATTGAGTTAATTGCCATTAAAGTAGTTATTTTTCTCCAAGTGATGAATCAAGTGTGAGTGAAAAGATCAAGGGAGGAGACATCTTCCTAATAAGAAAACTTTTAGTCTGGAGTAGTGGAGAGGGGACAAGTGGGACAAGAGCAAATCTGGGAGAGCAGTCATAGCTAAGGAGGGAAGGCAGAAGGGGGAAAATCTTCAAAGCCCCCCTCCTCATTCTGAGCCAACCCTAAACATCAGCTATCCTCTCCCAGATCCTGTTCCTTTTACCATCCCCAAAATTTTCCTCCATTACATCTTCTGTCTCCCCTGAACCCCACTTTGAGAATGGAGGTTCTCCACTCTTCTCTCTATCATTTCATTACAACACCAATCTATTAAGCCAGCCTTACTAATACCTTGATTATATGGCATGACTTAGGTGAGTGCTTACTAATACCTTGATTATATGGCATGACTTAGGTGAGTGATTACTCTTCCTAAGAATTCAGAGGATGAGTTTTGTTCTTAGGCCTCAGGTGTGGTGTCTAAAATTAAGCCTCAATGGCCATAGAAGTCTTTTCTTTTCTGAACATTAATCATGTCATAAATATATAGAATAGATAATTGCATGGATGAAATTTGTTTGGTTTTCTATATCCCTAACGGAGCAACAATCTCAATCCTTTAAAGGATGGAATATTTTTAATGGATGGAAAATAGAGATAAGTATGTAGGACCATTTATTCTTTTGAAGCAGAGAAGAATTGTTTTTCCTCCATTTGTATTAAAGTGTATCCAAAATTTGTTTCATGGAGAGAAACCACAATTATTATCTCTTAATCATTTTAGAGTTAATTGTGATAGAGAAAGATATTAAAAACTGTTGAGGGAGAGGAAACATTCAGTTTGCTTGGGCTTTTTCAAAATGGGCAGTGAAAATAACATGATAGTCTAAGAACAAGAAATAGCATTGTATATACAGTTATTTTAGACAATAGGTTGAAATAAGTCCCTAAAATATTTTAGTTTAAGGTTAGAAAGAGCATTTTCAAAATTTAATGTGAGAAAATGTTTGAAAATAGGAGCACATTTTCTATTTGGCACAAAAATACAGAAAAAGAAATAATTACTTGCCTGTTGACTATTTGGACTTTCTATTGCAATCCATTATGTGTGATCCCTAAGCAGTGGCAAATGGTAACTATCATTACCAGGTGGTTATTTGCAATGCAAATCCTAAATGCTAACTGGTAGCTCTTTGGCCTTGTTAGCTGCCAAACAGCTGGGTTTTGACCTCTGAGCTCACAGTGTGGCCAATATAATTTGAAGGAAATTTCACTAGGAAAATTAATTTATTTCAATTTCATCAATCATGATTATCAAATGCACATAGGTGAATATAATATAGTCCTAGGAACTATGAAAAATGGATTGCAAAGATATGGGCCTTGATCTCCTGGATAATGTATCACAAGGGCAATCCTCAAACATGCAAAAGCATTGGAGGTAAATATTTTTAAATATATTCAAAATTATACATATATAGATAGATATACACACATTCATATCATTTTGGTAACATTTTATAGAAAACATGATCTGGATAAAACATGTAAATGAATTTTAAATAAAGTATAAAGGTACATCAGAATTAATTTAATCCAGTTCTTTTTAAAATTGATTAAATTGTGGTTTAGGGAGGATTTGTGACTGTCGATATTACATAGGCTGTAACCTCAGAAATGGGATTTGATCCCATATTTTGAGACGCCATAATAAATGTCTTTTCCACTCTAACAAGGAAAACAACCCACATTGAAAAAATCATGGTTTTCTGTCAGTCAATGTATTTATGTTGAAATTGATTAAATACATTTTAAATGGGAATAAATAAGATATCCAAAATATTTTCAGTGAAATTTTGATTTTTAGCTATTAATATTTTATCAGACCTTCATATTCCATTCCACTTGATTTAGGTTCTTAGGTTCAATAATTGGTTAATAGGCATATTAAAGACTTCCAGAAAATCCATATATAAAATTATTTGATTGCCATATAAACACAATACACACTTTCAAATATTTCAGATTCTATAACTTACTGAGAACATAGAAAGGAAGAACTATTGACTAGTATTTACTATGGATAGATAAATCTATGAGTAAAAGTGTTTTTTCACCCTCATTTTTTTTTGCTCATGTAAAGACAATTACATTAAAAAAATCAAAACATTTGTTGTGTATACAGGATCTTTCTCATTTATCAGAGGATGACATTGAGCAACAAAATCTTTATAATCTTCCTCTGGTTTATAACACTGTGTTTTTGTTTTTGTTTTTGTTTTTGTTTTTTTTAACCAAAGGTTGCATGGATAAGCAATAAAGAGCTCATCCATCCTCAGAAGAATATCCCAGTTTATCCAATCAAGTAAGGAGGATTCTTAGATAAGTTCTGATCTCACTTGTTTAAATAGCATTGTCATCCTTACAATAGGGGAAAAGAAAAAAAAATGGACAAGCTAAAGACATAAGGTGTCATAAGAGAATTTCTGGTGGTGTAAGTGGGATGAACAAAGAGATGTGACTAAGTTTCATGAAAATTGAGAAAGCAAATGTAAAAGAGTTGTATTAATTTTACCAGTTAAGATAATACAAGTTAAAAAAAAGAAGTGATGAGCCATCAAAGAGGAAATATTGAAAATAATATGTGAAGATTTCCATCAATAACACAGAGGTCAAAGTTTTTGTTGAATACTGTTAACTATGCAGACCATTGTACTCAGTCAGATATATTGAAGAAGGCAACTCATAAGAAAAGAGAACTAAGAAGAATATGAATTAATTTTGTTGAATGAAAGACTTGTACAATCAGTCCTGACTATGACTGGAGGATTGATTTGAGCTAACAGCTCAATAACAGCTAAGTTGTGGAAAACTTGTTTTCTTTCAACCAAACCGAACTCTAAATATCTACCTTCCCTATGATTGTGACACTTTGACTTATTCTAGGCATAGCAAATGATCACTTTCCTGGGCATAAATACCTACAAGTCCATATGAAAGTTTAATTATGTGATTTTATACCTAGAGTATAAAGGATTTCAGAGATGTTACATATAAGGAAATTTAGGCCAAGAATGATGTTTTGCTGTTGTTGTTGACAGATAATAAGTATCAGAAGTAGATTTTGAGAGATTTTGAACTCATTCTATAATACCATACAATGGGAAGAACAGACCAATAATGATAACTTTAAAATGTAACTAATCTCCCAATATCGAAAAGATATAGTGTGATGTATTAAAACTAATTTAAATTAAAAATAATAAATTTCTGTTTTATATTTTAATAGAATAATCATAAAATTTTTAAATTTCTATATTATATCCATGTAATTTTGGTAAAAGCATTATGGACCAATAAATTTGGAATAGTAATAAAAGATATTTTATTTGTATATTGCATTTCAAAACAAAACCAAAATTGCTTTTATTCTTCTTAACAGGAAGATAAATAAACTTTTATCATCCTAAAGTGTAGGGGGTTCATATTTAGATGGTTTTATAGAAATTAATAAAATATAATAATTATATTACATGTCCCCCATGCTCCACCTTCACTTCCAAATCTCTGCTTTGTATGACAATGATTTATTCAAGGATTTATAAATACATATTTGAACCAACTAATTTAATAACATACAAACTGATATTTACCAACTAAAAATCTCCTACAAGTGCTTTTTTTAATAAGTGAATCTTAAAACCTCTAATATCATGCAGCAAATATTTTAATTAAACTGTCTGAACTCTAAAGTGGTTGGCCATACCCTGGAAGGGCATATGTAGATCACAAATCTTCATGCCTGCCCATTTCATAAAACTCAAATCATCTTTATATAAACATGTTCTATAGAATTTGACCAATATACTTATATGCCCAGGGTCTTCTCTCTGTCTCTGTCAGTCTCTGTCTCTGTCTCTCTCCATTGCACTGATGGAGCAAGTGAACTATCCATTCCTTTCTTTCACTGTATATGATTAGTTCATCTCTCCTGAGCCATATATTTTTCTGATAGCATCTTTGACAAAGTTCTTCCTTTATAATTCCTAAATTGAAATATATTTGTAAAGTATTATTAATCTCCACAATCCTCTTCAGTATCCTTGAGGTTATACTCAACTATAGTCCTTCAGCAACCATGAAAAATAGGTCACTATGAGGAAACATTGGGAGAATAGAATTAGTTTTCCATTTTCTTTCCCAATGTATAAAAAGTCACATAAAGAGTTAACTTTCAGTGTCACTTTTGAACTAGAGGATCAACAAAATACATATATTGTAAGTTTCAGTAATATTCTTGCAAGTTTAAAATCACAATTCTTAGTCAATCTTTTTTAGGGAAAGTCTGCAATTGTATTATTGTAAAGCACAATAGACTGCATGAGAAGGCCTAAAAATGTCTCATTACTTTTTAAAATTTTGTTTAATTAAAAATAAATTAAGGTATAATATTTTGGTTTTGTATTGGTTTATCTGATTAGAGGATATATCTTTTGAAAATGATACTATAAATGGAATCTATTTGTCCCTGACTAGTATAGGAAAATCTATTCAAAGAAAATATCTTAATTAATCAGGCAGAGCCCATGAAAATTATTTTTTATTTGCATGTAGCAAATGCCATTTTAAATAAAACTTTGCATTGTATTGAACTCCAGCAGAGCATGAATTTCCAATTATTTTATACCATGTTAGTACAATTTAATTGAGAACTAATTAACATATTTTAATATCTCTCTTCTTTAAACATACACACATAACAAAAGATAGCTACCAATTTGTTCAATTTACGGTGTCCAAAAACCTGTTTACACATGAAAGGATGAAAAGTATTGGGGACTGGGGATTGGATACAATTAACAAATATCTTCCAAATACATACATAATTTATGCTGCATAATGCCAATGGGAATTCATTCCCTTTGCTTCTTGTTATTGTCTAATTAGTTATGCTAAGGATTTTAGGGAGAGAAGGAAGACATAGTAGGAGGGGTTAATGGAGCAGTCTTGCCCAGTAGGTCTTTGAAGATGAAAATTCTTTGAGGTTCTTCCATCAATATTCACTAAATGAAATGTAAAAGACACCCTGATGCCCACTAATGAAGACATCAGCAAAATGAGGCATCTTTATTTTCTTACAAAAAGGTTTGCATTCTGAGCTGCCAGATGCATGTTGAATCTTATCCAAGTCATGTTTTGAAAATGAAGCCTTTAGTAGTTTAGCAGCATTGATTGGGTTAACAAGAATTAAAAGAGGAAGAAGTAAGGAACTTTGAATCATAAACCCATCTGGCTTAAAAACAGGCTATTAGTTAGCTACAGATATACTCAAGAGCTGCCAAAACTTCTCTTATCGCCCTTATTAAGATATCTACAAAATTAATGATTTTGGACTATTATTTTGAGAAACTCACTGGCAGTGTGCCTTTAGTTATAGTATTATTATTATTTTTTTATTACAGTGAGGTTTTAAGGACTTTTTTTCCTTCTATAGATAGTTATGCTGAGGGTATAACTAAAGGAGGATGATATTACTAGAGTTATCCCATATTTTCTGCTCTATTCAAATGTTAATTGAAAAGAGGAAATAATGTTTATTTCTTTGTATTTGTTGTAATCTAACAAAATTATTTTAGGAAATTAAATATTCTCTTTTATTCTTTGAATATTTCCAAAAATAATTGTTTGCCTATTCCACTTTTCCATTATGATCATTTGAAAATATAAAAACAGAAAAATGAATTCATATGCTCATCATGACAAATCCTTGACTTTATAGTTTCTTAAGAGCTTGTGGGGAAGAAAAAGAACATAAAATCTTGAATGGGGTGTACAGTCAAAGTGATTTCAGATGTTGTCAGCTACATTTTTTAAAAGAATATAAACCTCCTCAAATAAATAATAAACACTGTACTGACAGAAACTTAAATATGTATTTTGCAGAGAAGGAAGTTATGTGAAATAATGATTTACATTGTGAGATATGAAATTCTTTAGTCGAAAAAGGACGAACCATTCAGTGGAAAACAGAAGCATCATTCAGATCACTCACTGCTCCTAGAAAGCCTTAAAAGTACATTTTCATCTTCAAGGTTTAATCTGTTTACATGTTTCCCAGTGCTAATAATGGGACCACTTATGTTAAATTATTCTCTAATAGACTAGAATATATAGGTTTATCACACTGTGAAGACAGCCTATTCATTAAATTTTAATCTCCTGAAAAGTACTTAAAATATATATGCACTCATGTGCACAGCTATACCACAAGAGAAACTATGGCAATTTTGCCACTTTGGAGACATCCATGTATTCTTACTTGTTTTAATTAGTATGTTTTCCAAGGCAAGCTTTCTTGCCCTCTGTGTGTCTCCTAGCAGTAGCATGTCTAATTAAATTATCCTTTCTTTGTGTGACTTTCAAAGCATTCCATACTATATCAATAATAGGGGCCAAATTTCCTGTTCACCCTGAGAGAAATCAAATATGTTTTAATATTTTCTGTGCTTTCAGAATCTTTCATTGTGTAATTTTCTTAAGTATAATTTGTATTTGAATAGATTTGTTTAGAAGGGAAAAAGTACAAAACATGTCAAGGATCTTTAAATACAGAAAGTCTATATTAATATTCCTTGACATGAATAGGGTACTGTGATTTTTCTAGTTATATAATGAATCATATTTGCCTTATGCTTCACTTTTTGGGATGAATTATCTTCTGGGATCCATAGAGATAGCTCCCACTGACTTCAAAAGAATCCCCTGGGGGAACAAGCATTTACAGAAACTTCTCATGAGGGATAGCTATACTTAGGTCTCTGCCCAGTGCTTTCTTCACAGAGAAATCTGAAGTAACATTTCCTTTCCTTTCATGGGAGAATCAAATACACACACTGTGAGTTTTATACTTAGGGAGAGTTTGCATCAGGCAAAGTGTCTAAAGAAATAAGTGTTGTGTATTAGGCAATCCCAACTCCTTCTGCTTTACTAATACTTTAGTAGAAACATGGAGAACTTTTGTAGAAATGCCCCTAAGGCAAATCACACTCAGTGGAACCTTATGGGAACACAAAACTTCCCAGGATCAAAAAGACACCTGGATTAAATGTTAGCATTGAAGGAGTGACAAGTACAATGGTAGTGTAGAAGGATGTGATTAAGATTGGGCAGTCTGGAGGAAAGGGGCTGATAAATGAATCCTGATCTTATTTCTGACTATGAGCATATTTTGTAAGGGCTCCATTATCCTAAGTCTTGCCTTTGCTACTACAGTCATCTGTTAGTCTCTTTCCTCTAGATAAATGTTATTAAACTAAGTTATATGGAAAGATTTCAGTAGGCTCCATGAAATTGGTAGAGAAAAATATATTATTTATTTTCACCAGTTTCTAAGTGATACTTGTCATTTCCTTCAATTATGACATCAAGGGGGAAAATATAGTGCAAGTATTAGTTGTGACATTATCACTAGTAGAATTCATGAATACTTTATCACACTAGAGTTGTAAATATCTGAAAATATCATTTTATAGTGAGCAGCACTTAAATGGTTTATTAGAGAGAATACAGTTGAAGTTCTTCAATATTCCCCTGTAAACAAATTTAAAATCAAATTATAAAATGACTCAACCAAAAGAGTCAAGATAAGACATTTTTTCCTGTCTAAGAAAACTTGGAATTTTGGCAAAAGAAGTTTGTGGCACCAGTATGAAAGCTTGTGAAAAGTCAGTCTGTCTGTATCATGGAGTTTGGGAGAAAGAATATCTAATAAAATTGAAAAGGTAATTACGGACCAAGTTGTGTAGGACATTACATGTTCAATAGAGAATTTATATTTGTTGCTAACTAATAAGAAGTCGTGGGAAAAACTAAGAAACATCCCAGATGGAAAGACAGAAGAGTATCTAAAAGTTATCATGTCCAATCCCCTCATAGTTCAGATGAATAAAATATGACAAGTTCAATCACTTACCCAGTTATAGTCAAGTTAAGTGGCAAAACCATCATTTAAATTGATTTCCTTCACTAAATTAATCTTTCTTCTACTGGAGTAAGATGTGACTTACTCAGTTTTCCACTAGAAAATAATAATAAAGAATGGCTACTTTGACTCTGTTGGTGGCATAGTGCTTGATGAAAGAGAATATGTATAATTGAATGATTAATTAAAATGAACATAATGAACTTAAGTTCTAAATAACTTCATCCTATAGATTTTTATGAGAAATTGTTCTTGTCCTTGGCATATAGTTGATATTCCAGTTTATAGTTCAATAAATAACAAGAATTACCACCAGATCCAGTCACACTAATGCAGAGAACTTCCAAAGCTGTATATTCTTTGAAGGATGCCCACATATTCCTTATGTTCTTTCTTACAATGTAAGGCCAGGCAAAATATTTTTCATTTCCTCTTTCACAGGGTTCATGTACTCATTTGCCCTACTGAACACTGAGGGCTTTTTGCTGAAGTTTTCTTTTCTAACAGGGCAGCAAGGCGATGTAGTGGATAGAGCTTTGGGCATAGAGTTAGGCAGATCTGATTTAAAATCCAACCTATCTTAGACACTAGCTGTGTGACCCTGAGAATATCACTTAACTCCATTTGTCTCAGTTTCCTAATCTTTAAAATGAGCTAGAAAAAGAAATTACAAAACACTCCACTATATTTGCCACGAAAACCTCAAATACAGTCACAGAGAGTCAGACATGACTGAACCAACTGATCAACACTTTTTCTAATATCTATCACCATGTTTCTCACCTCTTTTTACTCTTCACTAAAAGCTATTCTAATAGTAGTAGTAGTGGTAGTCTCTCGGTGATCGAGAATGACTATTGTCTTTGTGCAGTTTCATCTACAGTGTACCCTCATGTGGCTTTGGAGTCCAAAGGCTGAGGTGCAAATTTTGTGGCACATGGGGCATGGGACTCCAGTTGTTATGGGAGGTGCGGTTGTGGCCTGGTGTCGGTGTTCACGCGCAGCGGCAAGACGTTGACATCGCTCATCTTCAAAGGTGGTGGCAGCATGGTTAATGTGGGTTTGCTAGCTGCTTCTGGCAGAGGCAGCGCATTCTAGTTGATTTGGTATAATGCCAGTCCACTTCAAGTTGGACTTTAGCTGATCCTTGAATCTTTTCTTTGGTCGGCCTTGTTTCCTGAGTCCAGCTGACAGTTCACCATAGAATACCTGTCTTGGTATTCGCTGTGGGTCCATGCGGATGATGTGTCCAGACCATTGTAGCTGGGTTTTGAGGACCATGACTTTGATACTGGTGGAGTTGGCTCTGTCGAGGACTTCCTGATTGGTGATTCAGTCCTGCCATCGGATCCTCATGATTGACCAGAGAGAGCGTTGGTGGAATTGCTCCAACTGTTTCATGTGCTTCCGGTACAGTGTCCATGTCTCACAGCCGTACAGGAGCGAGCTAAGGACCACTGTGTTATACACTTTGAGCTTCGTCGCAGTGCTTACACCACTATGTTGGAGGACTTTGCAGTGCAGCCACCCAAGTGCCTGGCTGGCCTTTTGGATCCTGGCATTAATCTCGTGATCTAGGGACCCATCGTTGGAGATGGTGCTGCCCAGGTACTTGAAAGTGTTGACGTTAGAAAGCTGTGTGCTGTCGATTGTAATACATGGCTAGTTAGTTGGCCTCCCTGGTGCAGGTTGGAACAGCACCTCTGTTTTGCTGAGGCTGATAGTCAGGCCAAACAGTTTTGTTGCGGTGGAGAACCTGTCCACAATGGTTTGGAGATGATTTTCTTGGTGGGCCATGAGAGCACAGTCATCTGCAAAGAGAGCTTCCAGGATGAGTCTCTCTGTTGTCTTTGTTTTTGCAGTCAGGCGGCGAAGGTCAAATAGTGAGCCATCCAGTTGGTATTTTATGCAGATGCCCAGGTCTAGATCCATCACAGCATGTCGTAATACTTGGGTGAAAAATAGGTTGAATAGTACCAGAGTGAGGACACAGCCTTGTTTCATGCCATTGGAGATGTTGAAGCGATCAAAAGTCTCTCCACCAGATAGGACTTCCCCTGTCATGTCGACATGAAAGAGCTGGATCAGTTTGTCGAATTTTGCTGGGCAACTGAGCTTGCTGAGGATCACCCACAATGTGTCCCTGTTCACTGTGTCGAACGCCTTTGTTAGGTCTATGAAGACAATGTAGAGACGCAGGTTCTGCTCAAGGCATTTTTCCTGCATTTGCCTCACTGTGAAGACCATGTCGATGGTGCTGCGATCTGGTCAGAAGCCACATTGTGATTCAGGCAGGTTCTGCTCTGAAACAGATGACAGGAGTCTGTTGAGTATAACACGGGCGAGAATCTTTCCAGCAGGGGAGAGTAGTGAGATGCCTCTGTAGTTGTCACAGGCTGCTCGTGAGCCTTTGTGCTTGTATAGGGCTACGATGGAGGCATCTCTGAGCTCTGGGGGCATGTCTTCCTCTTCCCATATGCTGGTCACCACTATGTGGAATGCCTGGAGTGCCTTTCCATTTAAGGCCTTGTACACCTCAGTTGGGATCCCGTCTTTACTGGGTGTCTTGCCTGCACTCATTTGTTTAATGGGTTTTTAGACTTTCTCTGTTGAAGGAGGGACTTCAAGTTGTTCAATGGAGTGGTTTTGGGGGATATGGTCAAGGGCGCTTTGGTTGACTGAAGAAGGTCAGTTGAGAAGCTGACTGAAGTGTTCTTTCCACCTGTTGTTGATGCCTTATTTATCTTTTATGAGAGTGTCAATGTCAGAGGATAGCAAGGGAGTGTTGGTGGGTTTTAATGGCCCATAGACAGTCTTGAGAGCACTGAAAAATTGTTTCTAGTTTTTCATATCAGCAAAGCGCTGGATTTCTTCTGCCTTTTTTCCCTACCATTGGTCTTGCATCTTCCTGATCTCACACTGCGCCATGGCTTGGAGACACTTGAATCTGTCCTTTTTAGGAGCAGAGTTTGGGTTATTTTGCCACTCCATAAAGGCTTTGTTCTTCTTGCTCAATAGGTCTTCAATAGCAGTGTTGTTCTCGTGGAACCAGTCCTGGTGGTTGTGTTGTTTTGGGCCTAGGTCTGTCTTTGATGTTTCCTTCACTGCATCTCTGAACTGGTTCCATTTCTCGGTTGAGCTTCCAGTGAGTGGTCCCTTGGCAGACAGCTTGTTGTCCAGGCAGGACTGGAATGTTTGCAGATAAGATGGATCTCTAAAACGACTCATGTTGTAAAATGCGCGAACTGTCTGGGCATATTTTGGATGGAGAGGCGCAATGCACATTTGAAGAATCGCTCTAACCAATTGGTGGTCTGTCCAGCATTCAGCTCCTCTCATGGCTCTGGTGATCTTTACATCCTTGATGTCTCACCGGCGTACAATGATGTAGTCAGTGAGATGCCATTGTTTTGATCTTGGGTGCATCCACTTTGTTTTATATTTGTTCACCATTCTGAACACAGTGTTCGTGATGGTGAGTTCGAACTCTGAGCATTTGTTGAGTAGCAGTAGGCCGTTGTTGTTCATTTTGCCCACGCTGTGTTGGGGTGTATGGGGTGCTCAGGGAGGGGTAGTATCTCTGGTATGGAGGGCTTGTTGTGCCCTCCTAGGGCAGCTCTCCAGCCTCTGACCCTCACCTGACACCCAGCTCTCACTTGTGGCTCCCAGTAGCTGCTAGCATGTGGCAGCGGCCACACCCTGGGCTATTCTAATATCTAATATTTATTTGTCATAGGATCTCACAGGAAAAACTAGTTATCTGATCAAATAATTCAAATTAATATTTTGGTGAAAGAAAGTTGGAAGAAACATTTATTTTTATTTTTTAATTAACTAATTAATTAAGAATATTTTTCTATTAGAGGAAATTTTTCCACTCCTAGACAAATTGTATACATCTTATTATGATTTGATCTCTTTTTAACTAACCATCAGAAAAGACCACATAAAGACTTTAAACTAGGTTCAATACTCAGATACAACAAAGGCAACTGAAAAATAACAAATTAATATTGTAAAACATTAAGAGGTTATAATGATAAAGAAATACTTCTCTCTAAATTTGAGGATTATAGAAGTGATGATTTAGTCTAAAATCCTCATTTGTATAAATGAAGAAAAACCTTCATAATGATTATGTAACTTCTGCAAATTAAAGAAACCAGTGTTTGATTACCTATTATTAATAAATGGTATAATCCTTTGACATATTTCTTAAAGCCAGCTGCATATGTGCATAACCAATTCTATGTACTTTCTGAACTAATTTTCCTTTTACTCCATTTATTGAATTTATTACTTAGGTCAAAAATTTAATATTCTCTTTCAAAAAAGTCTTCACATGCTTAGTTTATCATAGTGTCCTGTAACTGCTCAGTAAATGTTTATTAAGTTGAATTAAAGAGTCCAGTAAATGCTGAATTCTTCTTTCTCTAAACTCCTATATCACTTAACATGCTGTATTTTTTAGTATTTAATCATACATTTCCTTGAATGTTTATCCTTTTGCAAAAGTCTTCCCAGACTGTCAGACACTAGAGTCTATAGTTAAATTGTTTTATGTATTTTCAGTCAGTGACTATTGTTCTTATATATGTACTAGGCTTTTAATAAATAATTGAGAAGAAGGGAAGAGAAAAGAAGGAGGAATGGAGGGATGGAGAGAATCAGAGGGTTAGGGAGGGAGAGAGTCAAAACATGAACAAAGTTCATGCCTTAGAATATATAGTAAGCTAAAAGAAATGGAAATTATAGATTCAAGTCTTAGTGTAGGTAACTAATCTAAAAAGTGAGCTTTAACTAAATAGAATTAGTTCTAAGCTGAAATGTTTCAAAAATGTGGAATTATGAAAAATAATGTTTATGGAAATATTATTTAAATATTTAGACATAAGATGTGACATTAAATAATATATCACAGCTATCCCCTAGAATGTCTACTTTAATAAGGAATAAAGTGCATTTCAGAATCATATGAGAGATAATTATATGGAAAAGACTATCTAAGTGAAGGGAATTCTAAGGGAAACAGAATTTGGTTCCCATTTGTTCACTACACTTGTATTTTTAAAGTGTTAATGAACCAAAAAGTAACTCATTTTATGTATTTAACTTGCTCTAAAATTGCTGTGAGTGGGTGTGTACAATGTGAGGTTGAAAAATAAATCCATTTCTAGCAATTAAAAAAATCTCAGAGTAGAGTCTAGAAATCAGCAAAGCATTCCCTTTCTTTTTTCCATTTCCCTTTTTCAATATATTATTCTTCTCTTTTGTCATCAGCTTCTCCCTTCCAAATTATTTGTTTGAAACCAGCCCCATTTAGCACAGCTAACAAGAGATAGCAGGGCTTCTGACAATAGAAGACTTCAGAGAACAGGGCACTTAAGCTCAACTAAGTGTATCTTTTGAAATTCAATTGTCTAGCTAGCTCTCCTAAGAGATATATCTGGTCTTTCTGTGTCTCCACTACTGAGCCCTATGATACTCCTATCATTTGGGAAGGCTAGAAAAACAGGGCAAGAGAAAAGGAAAAAAAAAGAAACATCAAGAAAGTAGTTTCATATGCTGTGGTTTGATTTTGAACAATTAAGTAAAAATTAATGGGTTTTTACAATACTACTTTTAAATTTGCCAAAAGAAGATATTACTTACTTATTATCTCATTAAAATATCCTTAATAATATTGGTTTTAGAGGATGAATATCATGATAATTGGCATTCACGTGAACAAATCCTGGAGAACACTGTATATAGTAACAGAAGCATTGTATGATGATCAACTGTGAAGGACTAAACTATTATCACTAAAACAAATTTCCAAAATATTCACAAGGGACTCCTTATGAAAAATGCTACCCATAAGGAAAAAAGGAAGTGTTGGAGTCTGAGTTGCAGATCAAATCAGACCATATTCCACTTTATTTCCTTCATGAGTGTTTTTTTATTGTATTTGTGATATGTGTCATCTATCATGTCATGAGCAATATGGAAATATGTATTGCATGAAATCACTTGTATAATCTCTATAAGACTATTTAATACCTGGGGTGGAGGAGGGAGGAAGAACGAATTTTCTCATTACAGATTACTACAATAACAGAATATATACAATTATTTCAAAGGTGAATCTGAATTGTGATAGATAAAACATTTTTTTTCTTTTAATTCAGGATACAAAAAATCTCTTTTCTCTTTTCTTCTCCATTACATTATGGCAGTTATCTTCCTGACCCATAGTTCTGAATCAAAAAAAAATGACTAAATTATACAAATGTATACTAATAATGGGGAAAATATGGGAATAGATTGAAATCTCAAATAACATCTCTGAAAATCATTAAGTACTGTTATATCTGTGGACCACTAATCTAAACTTTTAATATCTTTGCTTTACCATCTTTAAAACTGGGTGAGGCTTTCTATAGGTTTTTCACACACATATGTTCTATATATACATATATTTCATATATATTTGTATATTTTTTCTGCCCCTTTTCCCAAGGAAAAAATAGTCTCCAATTATTTTGGAACACCAGCTTATCAGATAAAATGTGTTTATTCATAAGAAAAGGAGATCCTTCATGAAAGATTTTCTTAAATTTGGCTATATATTGCAACTTGTTCTAATTGTAATTTTGTGTATTTTTGGTAAGATATTTAGCTGTGCTATCTTTAGAAGAATTAGTAAATCTGTAACACAATTATAGGAAAATAATTCTTAAGTACAAAATAACAACTTAATGATAAAACTAGGTCCAAGGAAAAATTACATTTTTAACCCTAAATTCCTAAGAACAACACATTTTTTTTCAGATTCTGGCCCAGGAAAATTCAGGAAGCATTATGTTCTAGGGTAAATAGGGATGATTAACTCAACCTTTACTATATTTAGTGGGTGAATAATATGTTAGCTTTTAAATTGGCAAGAAAATTGATGATTTAGTCTTACATATATTTGGTAGGCTGAAGCATTTTAATTTGCATTCTTCTGAGAATTACACTCAAATGGCTTTGGTATAATATTTCCTGCCAAAATATATGTGTGAGTATTATTTATATTATTTTTAAAAATTAAATCAAATTATCTTTAACTATATTCTATAATGAAAAAAGTTCATGTATCTCAGAAATTTTTTAATTCGAATTTTAGTATTTCTTTAAAATTCATCAACTGTCCCTAAGATAATTAGAGATATCCTGTGACTTGTTTTAAATGATTTAGGGAATTGAATAGACTTTGGATAGGTTAATGTTAATAGTGTGTTGTTGTTATTGTTTTCAACATAATTTGTAGGGAAAGTGTAGATTATAAATGAGTCAAAGGCTATTTTTTTTTTATTTGAAGATACTTTTTGGAAATTGAAAACAAAACTAAGCATTACACTGGGCAAGTCTGTTGAATGGTGAGCATGCACAAATTAATAGTTTTAAGGGAGAAAAATATAACGTAACTTACATTCATGCCTCTTTGTATTTTATAAACCAACATATTTATTTTATTAAAGTAATAGTTGGAGGGAAAGAAAGTAATATTTGGAAATGTTATTAGAGTCACTACTCATATAATTAAGATTTATAGGGCTTAACTACTTTGCTTCTAGCTGTACTTTGATTTTCTAAACTGATTCAGGTCAGCTGGGTCAAGCAGTGGATAGAATGCTGAGATGTGAGTGAGATATGAATTCAAATCAACTCACAGACCCTTATTAATTGTGTGTCAAGAAGTAACTTCAATAAGCCACACTTTCCTCAACTGCAAAATAGGGCTAATAAGAGTACCTACCTCCTAAAATTGTTTAGAGAATCAAATAAAATAACATTTGTAAAGTACTAGCATAGTCTCTAACAGGTATAAAATTTAACTTGTTTCCTTTCTCCTTTCCTAGTTAATTGCCAAATGAATTACCATGTGATGCTCTTTGCAAATACTAAAGTGTTATATAAGTGCTATAAATTATTATTATTATTAATTTTTATTTTATGTGAAGCTAATCAGTTAACTTTTGGATATATGGAGTTTAAGGAATCTGTAGGAGATTCCATGTAAGAAATGCAATAATCAGCTACTACAGGTCAGGAGGCAAGTCAGGGTTAGGTAAATAGATGAGGATAATCATCATAGAGGTGATAATTTAATGTATAAGAGCTAATGAAATGACTACATAATATGGTATTAGAGGGAGAAGAGAATAGAACACAGGACAAAACCTTTGGGAACTCATGCAAGTATAACTTGGGGGAGGATACATCAAAGGAGTATTTAGAAAGAGTAGGTAGAGAGAAGGAAAACTATGAGTAAGCAGTGTAATAAAAACCTAAAGAAGAGAATTTCAAGAAGTATTATTGACTGGCAAAGGCTTTAGAGAGGTCATGAAGGATAAAGACTGACTACTAGTTGGGTGGGTTATAGATAGAATTACCATTCAGGAATGGGTTTACATAACTAAACTCTGCAATCCTTTAACAAATACCAAATTTTGTGACCCTCAGTTATCCATAACCAATACATTCTCTTTCTATTACCAAAAACAAAACTTTATCTCCATTATCTACCGGCATAATACAATATTTGTACTATTCTGTCTTCTCTAAATATGAACCTTCATTAGAAGACTAAGGTTCCTCTATTTTTCTGCCTTTGATAAGTTCCATGTTTAAGAGAGTCTTTAAACAGAATAAATAAGGTAAGGGTTTTGAGTTATTTGTGGCTTACATATAATTGTACTAAGCATTACTACTTAAGTGTCTTATATAATTGATGGTTAGCTTTAAGATGGAGCCTAAGATTTCAGCTTAAAATATTATTACCATGTCAATATGAATCTGTCATTTAGATCATATATCTCTTTGTGTTAATATGAGAATATTGGCCAATGGCCAATGATCAGTTATCATCAGAGTAATAAATCAACTTCTTTTTTTACACTTAAAATCTTAAAGCTAGTAGCTTGTTGAATGTATTATTGCTTGCTTAGAGCTGTTATTGTGTGAAAGACTGAGAAGCTCCACTTTCTATTTTAAAAGTTTAAGTTTCTCAAATTTAAACATACACATAAATTTTGAATTTGGTTTTACCTACATTAGACACTAATAATCATTGTGGCACATTGTATTAGGCAAATGAAATTTTGATCCATTTGAAGTTTGTTTGCTGGATTATAAATGTCTCAGAGTCTGTACAAATAGTGCAGGCAGAAAAGTAATGGATTATCTTTTGATGTATTGGATTCCTTCCACAAAAGAAGATTCTAAATAACTTTAACTACCATCAAGAATTTGCCAAAGGAGTTTACTTTTTAGGTACAGATTGACCTAACTATTTTTTAAAATTATAATTTAAGTAATAATCTCTTTATTTGCATCTAGTTTCATGCTCTCATGTTGTATATATTCTCCTCCCTGGTTCCTTTAGTATGATGTTTATCTCTGTTTAAGTATGAACTCATAGAACATAGGAATTGGCTTTCTTTTTTCTTATATTTTATTCCCAAGTGTTCAGGATAGTTCTGTAACATAGTAAGTACTTAATAAATCTTCCTTAATTATATAATGACAAATTTGGAACTTCAAGGGACAATAAATCATGAAATCAAACCCACTCACTTTGAATTTTTTTATAGATAAGAAAATTGAGGTTCAAGGAATTTACATGAATAGTCCAAGGTGACACAGATAGCAAGTGTGTGAGGAAGGATTTGAACAAAAGTCTCCCTAATTTCAAGTGTAATGCTTTCTTAATTATATCACTCTTCTGGTCCTGAGATTCTGTAATTCTGTCTAAAGATTCCTGTTGAGGCTACTGATGAACTGATCACATTAAATAATTTTAGAAAGCTGTTTTTCTTTATATAGATATTTTTGAGAAGTAAGCATTACAGTTATTTTTCAAACATAGGAATACAAATAATTAAAATAAATACATATATATATATTTAGGTTTTGTGGGTTTTAAAATTAATAACCAATAACTAATTACTATATTTTATAATGGTTTATTAATAATAACAAAAATAAAAGAACTGACTGACTTCAGCCTGGTCTCAGGTTCAAAAGAAGAAGAGGGAGGAGTTACAGACACATAAATACAATTATACAAAATTTGGGGACACATGAAAATGGAATTTGGGGAAATACTAAGGGACTTCTGGGGATGAAGTCCAAAGGTTCAAAATCTTAATTTACATGATCACCCCCCATGATCCTATTGGGGAAAAAGTTTCCCCAAAAGGATCATGGAAACATAATCAACTTAAAAATTGCAATAATTTGTGGATAAAAATAAAAAAGAACAAAACCAATGATAACTAGGTTGACAAAAAGCCATTTTGGGGGCAGTCCCCTTTGGCATCAGAATATACATTCAAAACAAAGGTATTTCAACCCCCCATAGTTCAATTCACATCCCAAAGTTCACTATGGATCTTCTGGCGCAGCATGTGGTCTTTACAGGCATGGATCTTCTTGGAGCATTCTAGATTCTGGGAGGTAGCAAGTTTTATTCTAAAATTTCTCAAATTTAAATCAAAGTTCACAACAATAGTTTTCCCCCAGCTAAATAATAACAAACATGGGGATCACTCAGGGATGCATGGCTGAGTTATGAGGTATATGAATCAATTTGCAAAAGAAAATCAAAATATGAAAAATTCAAATAAAAAAGAAAAATAACTTGTGGATATAATACAAAATATAAAAGTCTTATGTCTAAGAAACTCTAAGTAAAGGAAAAACAAATCTATAACAGGCCCTTGAATCAGGGACCAGTTAAAATGATTTAAGAAATTATGTTCTACCCAATCAGTAATCAGGACTATAGAAAGTTTGCCACACCATGAAAGACAGAAAAGGACTAAATTATAGGAGCCAGGTAGGAGCTAAATTTGAGATACTTGGTAGAATGTGGGACAAGTAAGACCTGCCTTTAACACACATTAAACAGCCACAACCTCAAACCCCAAACAAGTTCAAGTTCTCTTGTCTTGGCTCAAAATTTTCATCAATCCTATTGAGATTGGTTGCTCTCTTTGACCTTGTGCTCACTTGACACTATACAGTTTAGTTTTGTGCTTCTTTGGCACTGTGAAATGGTTCTTTTTGTATTATCTTGTCCTGGAATCAGACAGAATCATTAAGTAAAGTCCCATAAATTTTTTAAACAAACAATGGCATCATTTTTATAGTCTAAAACTTTTTGGGCATGCATCAATATTAGAACAAATGTATTTAAAACTTATATTACTGCAGAATTAAAAAAATTAAATAAAAATCTCAATATTGTTGATGTGCTTCAAATACAAAAAGGAGAGAAAAAATAAAACTCATGCTATATTACCTATGCAATAAAAAGGTTTTTTTTTAGTTTTAAAAATCAAAATTATATAGCTTAAAATCAGTGACACACTGTGGCAGCTATGTGAGAGTACAAAATGATTTTCAGAATAAAACAGTAACACAGTAGATAATGAACATTCAAAGAAGTACCAAAGTCCCCAGAATTCACAATAGCACAGTTAATTATAATAGCAAACAAATTGACTATTATATTTCAAATAAGTTGCTGTATGACATAAAGAACCCGATGAATTGATGGGTATTTGTCACAATTTTTACAGATGTAGCAATTATTTCAACCTTCGTAAATATAATTTTAAACAAAGTAAAACCTACTTGGGTCTAGAACATCATCAGGAAATTTAGATTGTTCTGTTGGAAGTAAATTACAATGAAGAGTTTTGCAGGAGCTCTTTTTTCTGCCTTCCTGATTCATAGAGACACCTTGGTAAGAACATTTCTTTGATTCTCTACCTTTAATACAACATTCTTTATAATATGTATGTATATAAATCATCCATCCAGAAACTACTACTTACTAAAATTTTTTCTAAAGACCCCTTAGAATTGTAATTTAAATTATTAGCACATTAAATTCTCCAAAGGTTGCACATAATTTAACCAGTTTTGCTGAAATCTATCTATCATTATCTATGTGACAATTAACAAAGGCAACATGTGATCTTCAATGGATCTGGTGACAAGGGTTTTAGGCAAGATGTTCATGGCATTATACAGTGATATTTTGTTCCTCAGCAGAGGTAAAGGTACAAATTAAAGATCAATATAGGCAAAACATAGTAACTTAAAATGATTCAGTATAACAGAAAGATATTGATTAAATTAAAACCGATAAACTTAAAAAAATTAAACCATAAAGCAATCAGTAAATACAATAATATAACCAATGAGAAGGCACAGACAGGCAGTGCAGTCAAAATCCTTTTCAGCAATCCCAATAGACTTGTTCAGTATTATAAGAGGAGAATAAACTAAAAATAGTTAGCAAGAAACTTCTATATCTCTTTTAAAGTTTCCTTTCCCTACCCCCATATTTATTATTCATTTAGATTGTGTTTGTCAGAGGTGTGAATTTCCTCATAGAGGCACAAGGTAGAATCTCCACACTGCACGTTGAGAGCACTTAGGACTTTTAGAACATTCTCAAAATATTTCAGGTTGGTTTGTAGCTTAATCAGCCTAGCTTGTGGCATATTCTTGAGGAGAAGGAAATAAAGTGGGAAATCTCCAATGAAAATAAAAAGTCCCAGGATAAGAATTAAGGAGATCCAAGCTGCACTTTTTCACTCTACCTACTCAAATTGTTGTTTCAGAGTTTCAAGCATGCTTTGCAATAACATTTTTCCTGAAAGAGGCTGAATGAGGTTTGTTTAAAGAGTAAATACAAAGAAGCAAAACTTAGAGGGAAAACAATAGAGCATTTGCATATGAGAGAAGATATACTTCTCCTTGATGTTTTGAGTCAAAAGAAAGAAGGGAAAAAATCGAGCTTATTCCCCCAAACTGAGTTTAAATCTACTAATTTGGAACTAACTGCCCTCCCCGTGAAAAACCTTTAGTAATGGCCTTCTAAACTAGAAGTCCACAATCAGTTTAAAAAAATATTCCTGAAAATTGGAAGGTGTGAGGTTCTTTTCTCCATATTAAAAATGGCTCTGGTAGGCTAGAAACAAACACATGGAGTGTGGAAATGGATTGGGGCAGAAAGATTTTTATGTCACCCTCTGTGGGAAAAATGGCTGGGATTGGCAGGCTCTTGTGGCAGGTCTGGTCTGGGCAAGAGGAGTCTCCAAGCTTGGTGGAGAGTGGTGAGGAATGCTGGCCAAGCAGACGGACAGGAGAAACAGAAGGCAGACACAGGCAGCAGGGCCAGAGAGGAGCACAGGCACACCCCGCCACTGGACCCTTGTAGTGGGCAGTGACAAACTTACATTCTTTACTGCAAGGCTATCTGCTCAAAAGCTTTTGAGAATTCATAATCGCTTTGTGGCCAGCAAAAATGTGGGGTTTAAAATTAATCAATAACTTAATATTATATTTTATAAAGTTTTTTTTAATAATAACTAAACCAAAAGAACTGCCTGACTTCAGCCAGGTCTCAGGTCCAAATGAGGAAGAGGGAGGAGTTATAGACACTTAAATATAATCACACAAAATGTGGGGATGCAGGAAAATGGAATTTGGGAAAATATTAAGGGACTTCTGGAGGATGAAGTCCAAATGCTCAAAATCTCCATTGATAAAGGTTGCGTTTTGAGACAGCTAGAAATTGCTCAAACTAAACTAAAATATAACAACAACAACAATAATAATGATAAAACTTTTCTGTCTTGATATTTTAATGTTGGATATTAATAAAGTTACTAATTTTTAGTGAAGTCACAGATTTCTTTCTATAATGCTTTAAACTTTCTGACCAGAGGACATTTTTGTTGCCTTGGGCAAAAGCATTGTGGGTCAAGGACTGTCATAGGACATGCATGAATAATTCTCATTGCCTTCATCTAAGACTATAATTTAACCAAAGGCATTTTTGTAGTTTATTGAATTGGCTTTTTGACCAACTCAGAGTCAATGAGCCAAAATGCTAGATAATTGCTAAGGCAGAGTATAAGAAAAAATTATGATTCAATATAAAACTAGTAGTGGGAGGTTATTATAGTTAAACCCTTTCTAGTCATTCGCAGATTCAGCCACAGTTTGTGTTAAGTTAATGCAGTACATAGTTATTTCAATCCTATGAAACTGAGTCTTGTTAACATATTAAGTGTGTTCTTTGTTGTCATTTAAAATATTTTGTTCCAAAGCTTAAATACCCTTCTAAAAATCATAAGGCTGAAAAATGGCAAACTTTAGCTATTGGATTTGCAAAGGCATGCACTAGTGTTATATCTTATAATCCTTACAGACACAGTGGCAGGGCACACCTGTGTGAAAAAGGCCTGAGTCTGAAAATACTTGTCACTTTTTTCCCCATTTGTACTTGATTAATACATATAAAAACAGGTTGACTTCAGTAATAAGTAAACATGCCTCTCAAATCAAGTTTCCAATAACATGCAATCCTGGGTGTTTTGCATTTCTGGAATGCGGATCGTTGTCATTTTGACAGGTGGCTGCATTCTTTTGAACTTGAATCACTTTTAACTTTCAACATCTCATTCCTAGACCTTTTCTTTCAGTAAAGTTGCTTGGTTGTTTAAATGACATAGACATTTTTTGTTATGAACAAGTGAATCACCCTAAGGGCAGTGACTGTAGGACAACTTATTAATATTTTCATTAACATTTGCTATTTGATTGTTTAAGAAAGATATTTTATTTTCTTCATCTCTAGTGAAATCAGTATGTCTACTTTCACAACATAATAAATATAGCATCATGTATTATATGATAATATACATACAACCTATATTATATTACTCGCCTTCTGGGGGAGAGGTGTGAGGGAGAGAACATAGACTGCAAAATGTCAGAAAACAAATATTAAAATTGTAACACCAGGGAATCTCAAAAATTAATAATAATGAAAAATGATCATTTTGAGCATAAGGAAGAACCTTTTCGTTCATACATTTATTTATTTTTACTTGTTAAATACTTTGGCATTTTAAAAGAACCATGATTATGTCAGTATTGTTAAAGTTTCTACTTGTTTAAATCACTTCCCTTCACTAGATGGTCTTCACATTTTACTGTTATTGTTGTTAGTCCTATTATAATTCTACTAAAAGTGTGGTACTATTGACTTCAGGGATTTATAGTAATGAAAACCCTTCAACCATTGATGATCATACCCTGTTCTTATATTCTTTTTGTTGCTGTTGAGTTATTTTAGTTTAGTCTGATTCTTCCTGAATCCACTTTTGGCAAAGATAATAAAGTAGTTTGCTATTTCCTTCTTGAGCTCTTTTTACAGATGAGGAAACTGTGACAAACAGGATTAAGTGACTTGCCAGGATTACAAAGCTACCAAGTGTCTGAGGATAAATTTGGATATGGACACAGGAAGTCTTTCTGTGTCCAGGATAAGTTTACCACCTGGATGTCCCAAGGGCCATGTAACTGACCTAAAATTTAAGACCCTTAGTGTAGGTTTAAATCATTTAGAGAGATAAAGTGACTTTCCCAGAACCCAGTCAGTATGAGCTAGAGGCAAGCCTTGAGTACAGAACTTTCTCATGCAGAGGCTAATTCCCTAACCATTATTCCATGCTGCCTTGCATATATTACAAAAGCAAACTGTTTCATAATAACTTAGGAAAGGAAAATAAGGTCAATTAAAAGAAAAATTATAAATTGTCTCTACCTCTCTCTTCCACAAACTCCCTTCCCAAAACAAAAAATAATAATGAGAAAAACCAAACAAAAATAAAATATCTCTTGCATAATCATTTAAGAACCAAAATCTTAGACTTTAATAAGGTTGAAATAGCACCTAACCAATTCTTGGGGACTTTCCATGTTGGTAGGACCTACCAGGGTTAGTAATTCCCAGAAATAGATTTAGAAAATCCTGGATCAAGTCTACATTAAAATGAAGTACTAGAGTATACTATTATTTTAGAGTAATTTTATAATATATATTTTGTTGCCATTTATAAACGATGTGTTATTTAGAAGATTTAAATAATCGTAGGGAAGAGGATTTAAATAATCAATTATACAAAATTAGGAATTTTATTATTGATGTTTTGTCATGACCTACTTTAAGAGTCTCAAAATCTATTTTCATAATTACATTTAAAATAAAAATACATATAGATTGATAGCATTAACCAATTATATTTAAATGTTGTTATTATTATACATTATTATCATTATCATATCATGCTTACTCTTTAAGAACTCCTGACATAAAACTGGTATTATGACCAAAAACACCAAGAAAATATCTGGTTAGCTTATGCTTTGTAAACTAAAATTACAAGCCTATTCATTTAAATTTTTTAATCCTTTACCTTCCATATTAGAATCAATAGTGTATTTTGGTCCCAAGGCAGAAGAGCGATAAAGGCTAGTCAATGAGGGTTAAGTGACCTGCACAGAGTCACACAGCTATGAAGTGTTTGAGACCATATTTGAACCTAGGACCTCCTTTCTCTAGGCCTGGCTCTCAATTCACTGAGCCACCAAGCTGCCCCCATTCATTCAATTTTAATAAAAGAGAAGCCCTATGAATTTAGTAAGCAGGCAAAAAAATCATATGAATTGTTTATTCAGAATTATTTTAATTTGTTGTTCTCTAATTATTAGTGATTTGGGACATTTTTCTTCAAACATATAGCAAACAGACTAGTTTTCTTCCTTTTTAGAACTGCTGGAATGTAAATTAACAGTGTCAAGTGAGGAACGGTTATTATTAATATTACTTTGAAATAATTCCTTATATATCTTGGAAATTATATCTGTGAAGATTAAATTTAACTCTTTTCTGATTTTAACAATGAAATTAATTAACTCTCCCCTGATTGTGAAGATTAAATCGTAACCCCTGACTATTTCTTAGAGCACCCTACTTAAAGTTCAGTGTAGAGATCTGCCAATTTTTAGATCCAATCACCCAAAGTGTAAAATCACACTTAAACATTGAGTGGGAGGTCTGTGACCCACATGTGTGAAAGTAGGTGACAAATCAGGATCAACTGACTGCCTTCTGGGCAGTCCTAGAGCAGAGTGTCAACTGTGATTGGTAGATGTAAAATTAGGGGAAGACCACAGGAAGTGACACAAGAGAAAATGTCTTTAAATGGGAGTGACTTCATGCTTTCAAGTTGAGGCTGGTGAAGAGGGGCAGAAGAATCTGCTGAATGGACCTATGATCCTGTTCCTGACTGTACTGACACATGGGGAGTGAAAAGCTGACTCCTAACTGCTGGTTTTTCTTTGAAGAGACCAGCCTCAGGAAAGACCTATCCTCTTGAGAAACTTCCCTGTTCCTCTGCTTTGCTGAGGACAGTTGAAGCTAACTCTCCCTGCCAGGGTGGGGAGGTGGGGCAGGAAGAGTTTAATTCCTTAGTGTTTGGGATAGATATCTTACCTTATCCTCTCTCTGATTTCTTACTTCATTCTTTCTACAATTGGTAAATAAATTGTAAATAAATCTCTTTGCAATTAATTAAATTCCTGGCAGTCACACTCTTAAATGATATAGTCCAACCCTTCAAAAATTAACCTCTTTTCCTCCTTACGTACCCTTATCAAATATATTTTCTGAAAATATTTTTCTTACTTATTCTAACTTTAGCTGCATTATATTTGTTTGTGGAAAAATGATTTTATATAATCAAAATTATCTATTTTATTCTTTATTCATCAACTCTTCCCTCATCCATAGATCTGATAAGTACTTTTTTTTCTTTCTCTAACTTATTTGTAATATGATCTTCTGTAACTGGTAATTTGTCTATTTGGAAGTTATTTTGGCATAAGGCATGAGGTAAGTTTTTCTTCTAAACTTATTTTATTCCATTCTGCTATACAATTTTCTCAGCAGTTATTAGCAAATGTTTAGTTCTTAGACCAATAGCTAAGGTTTTTGTGTTTATTGAGTACCAGTTTAGAATATAAACTAACTTGCAAAACTCTCTTGGAAGAGCCATATTGAATATTATGAGCAGTTTTGCCATGTAAAACATCCCAGTAAAGTGAATCTGACAACTAGCCAAGGTCTTTGCTGTTTTTCCATAGTCCTAGAGTCCCATCATACATTGTGACTGTCAGAAAAACCAATTCTCAGGGCTCTGTATAGTCAGCTGAAGTGGTCCCTCAGCCATTCTTCCCCAACTAGCCTCAGTAACCTCAAGCTTTTGAAATTCCAGGGGGCACTTTGGCCAGATTTGTTATGACTCTTTCCTCTATTCATTACCAAATGCTTCAGCATCAGTGACTTCAGGAACTCTGGAGGATGTGTGCTTTGTCTCTGATGTGATGGCCAATGAACATTTGTGCTGTCTGGCTCTCAGAGTCCCTCACTGTACTCCTTTTCTCCAAGATTACCTTGTGCTAAGCACATCTCAGATGGTTCTTGGAAAAAGTAGAAGTGTCATCACCCTTGGATGTTGGAGTAGGAGATGACAGAGACAAAAACTATTACCCATTTCATTTCCCATATTTGGAAACTAATGTCCAGAAAGGATATTGGCATTATCAGATTTAACAAGTAAGGCTGTGGCATGAGCTGAATTTATTGGGTTGAATAGTTACATATGAACATGTGACAACATTTTTTAAAAGTTTATTTAGTTCATCTACTTTCTCAATGTAATTTAAGACTTATATTTGTATTTTCTTTTCTATTTCATGAAAGTCTGTATTACAAAGCCAATATTACATATCCTGCCTTCTGACACAAAGCTCATTTTTTAAACATAACAGCATTTGGCTTGATCATTGCATAGTTGAATATATAACACATTACCCTTAAGCCTTTGTTCTTTAGCAATTACATATATGATACTGAAATAAACTACTCTTTATTCAAACTTGGCACAGTTTTCATGATTTATACTTGCTGCACCAGGCACTGTCTGCTAGCCTTTTTTTTTTAACTTTAAACTTTAGGATGTAGAGATAGGTTAATGTGATTTATAGAGGAAACTATCTAATGAAAAGCAGCATTTTCTTATTCAGCTCCTTGGTTAATTTTTTTGGATCTCATTGGGTGAATCTTTTTTTGTTTATAATTTCATATATTATCATGAAATGTTTCATCAACTTCCTTTATAACATTTATTTTAAAAATATCATAATTTAGTGGATTCTTTTTTATGCTTCCCATTTGCTTTACCCTGTCTTCAACAAATAGTTCCTCATATCCTTTGGCTATGTTACTTGATATGAACCAGTCTTCATATATCCCTTATGTATTTATGTGAGTAAGTGTGTGAGTAGAGATTAATTCAATAAGAATTTGTTAACCAAATCCTACATATAACCATCTATGAGAGTATTTGCCCTTGGTCATAAGCAATCACAGAGCATAGTACGTCAACATCAAAGGACTCCATAAAAGAAGCACTGTGGACAATAGGACATACAAGCTAGGTTCATAACTTGGTGGAAAAGCAATTCAAGTCATTTAACAAGTATTTATTTCAGCTAGTCTATTCCAAGCATTTATGGCCTGGCCTTAAATGCTTGGAATAGACTAGCTGAAATAAATACCTAAAGTAGAAAGTTTGTGCTATTCATGGAAAACTTATTGTAATGTTGCTTTGATTATAGCAATCACAGAACCTGATATACAGGAAGAATTATATAAATATTACTTATTCTTTTTGTGCAAATCTTTTCACTGCTGTTAGACGGTAAACTTCTAGTATACAACATCTACAATAAGCTGCCTCAAATTTCCAGGACAGAGTTTTTGCACAAAATAAGGAGGCAATATTATGTAATAGAATGCTACACTTGGAGAACCTAATGTCATCCATCCTCAACCACTTAATAACTTTTTTTGACCTTGACAAATAAACAAACTAATTGATATTCAAATTCTCTCACTTCTAAAATAAAGATAGTAATGCATGACTTGGGAACTACAACACTGGTTTTGGAGACAGACCTGAATTTGAATCTTGCCTCACAATTTACTAGTTGTCTGAGTCAGGATAAATTGTTTAAACTTTTTTGATAATATCACCCATCTCACAGGTTTCCCATAAGGAAAACTATATTTGTAAAATATTTTGCAAAATTTAAAGGACTATATCTGTCTATTCTAGCTATCCTCAGTAAACATTGGTTGAATGAATAAATGAACTTTAGTAAAAATTGAGTGTGAAAGGTAATGGAAAGTGAACATAGTAAGAGGCAAGAGTTTTAATTCTTGACAGGTAGGAAGATAGACCATGAACACAAAAAGGAATGGCAAGAATCAGGGGTAGTCTAGAAGAGTTGGAACTAGACATGTTCATTTTTGAAGTTAAGATAAAATATTCTCAAACTCAGACAGATGAGTGTTTTTTTTTTTCAATAAGTTCATGAGATAGTCCTTGGAAAAGTTTTATATATCTATTTCCATTTAATTCATCTTTCATAACAACTGACAATGAAAACTTTACATCATTGCCTAAAATACAAACAAAAAATTTTGATATAGCTTATGCTGTCAAATATATCTTACATTTGATAGTCATCTTACAGCCAATAGGGTCAGTCTCAGGCAGAAAGATTAAGTGAAGGTAATCTTTAGCAACTGCTTTTCCCTCTGTGTGATAATGTGTGTTCATTAACTATTTCATGAAGTTTCTGCTCTTTCCATTCCTTCCCTTGGAAACCCAAGGCCATAGTATTTATTAAGTCCTTACTATGTGAAATGCATTGAACTTTTTCTACTCATATTTCACAGAATGACACTAAATGCCTTCCTCAGACAGTATGCCCCACCCATCCAAACAAGTGAACAACAACAACAACAAATGTAGCTGTACCTTTGTCTCCTCATCTTCATCAAAATGTAAAAGGTTCTCTTTCTTATTCCTTCTAGTAATCTAATTTCTACTTTTCAACATAAGCACTATATCATGATGGTATTTAGACTGGGGCATTCCGGAAATGATGTGTCTTAGCATAAAGTGAGAACTTCAGTCAGAATGGCAGCCCAGTGGAAGAGGGAGTTTTGGAGTCATGGAGCCAGCAATTCTGCACAGACAATTCAGGATAGACAAGCCCATACTCTCACCTACCCAGAGCAGTTACACAGAGAGTTGGTGATGCTATTCCTGTTCAGCTTGAGCTATTTTATAATGATTCATTATTCAGTTTTTTTCCATCCTCTAAACACAACAAAGTGAACATGAAATAGTCTAAGCTACCCTGGCTCATGGGGATAGTTTGTTCTTCAAAATATACAGCAGGCTTGAACTTGATTCTATTGACAAGGTACCATCTGAAGTTTTTGGTGCTGATCAGCATAATGTTTTATTTCTTTTTGGCTCAGAGGGATAATATGACAATGTCTGAAGACTACTATAATGTCAAAATAGTAGCCTTCCAGGATCCATCTAGTTCTGTTCCTACCCCTTAATAACACCACTGGGACCTGTTTTGAATGTAACTTGACAGTTCCAGGGTTCTATCATATTATCTGGGAAATTTTTGCTAATTGATGTCACCAAAATCACTGATTTGAGACTGAGCATTTGGCCCAGTAGTATGCCTAGTTATCTTTAATCAATCACTTATTGAATTTGGAAATTACACTCCTTAGGCTTATCAAATTTTAGAACTTAGTCCCAATGAATTATTTTCCCTCCAAAAATAACAAAATGACCTAAGAAAATTATTTTAATAACAACATTTGCATTTTTTTCAGCTTTAGATACTCTGAATTAACAAGAAAAGATGAGAGGGGGAAAGTAACAACACAAGGCAAAATAGCTCATTTGACAAGCAGATTGACTACATAATCAATGGCTGAATAATCAATTTCTCAGTGACAGATCATTAAGAAAATAGAAAAAGAAATACTGATGAGTCGATTTAATGACACTCAATCTATTTTAGGTTCAAGAGTCATGCAATTTGTCCCTACCTACTCCCCCCTTTCCCCCCCCCCCCATTATCCATAGAATAATTGCATCATCCTAAGAAAGTTATTGTGAGTGGCAAAAAAGTATCTACATTTATTGAAATTAACTATGCCTAGTATATATTTTACTATGGCATGAACTTCAGATCTCTGAACCCTTACTGATGTAGTCTGGGTCTGAGAAGGCTGCACAGGTATCTCAGATTTGTAAATGGGATGAATTAAAGGATTATCCATCTAACAATTAACAAGATCATATTTATTTAGGATAAAGTAGTGGGATAATATTCAGCAAAGGGAAGAGATGTTCATTGAGAATACAAATGATTCAAGTGTTCCTACCATGCTGCTGGTCACACTGATGGGTTGCAATCCAAAGCTTAAGGGAATACATTCAATCTTCTATGCCCAAGATGTTTTTGTCCTTACACCACCAGAAAATTATATAAACAATTTGAACCTTAGCATCTTGATCCAAATGAATCTCAAGAAGGGTTTCAATACTTTTTAATAGAAAATCAAGTTTAATATGTTCAAAAGGAGTATGTTTTAGTTATTTCTCTTATAATATTATCATCTTGGTGGCAAATTCCTAAGGTCTTCTAGAACAATGATGCCAACTCAAATAAAACTGTATTAAGGTAATACATAAGAAGGCTCATTGAATCCTGAAAATTAACTTGAAAAACTATATATATATATATATATATATATATATATATATGTGTGTGTGTGTGTGTGTGTGTGTGTGTGTGTGTGTGTATAAACATTTTTTCTATGTGCAAATGTTTGTTTATAATTTAAAAAAATATTTCTCAGTAAAATTTTAATTTGGTTCAAGCAATACTCATGAGTGTTTCCAATACAACTTCTTGAAATTTATGTTCTAGAGGATTTTCCTCCACTTAATGTCTTTAGAGATGTTACTCTACAACCTTGTCATAAGAAATTAGGGAAGTCTAATATAGTTAATACTAAAGTAAAAAAATAAAATGATAGTGAACAAAGAAAACAAGCAATTTACTAAAAGTCTGAAACAGTAGTCAAATATGAAAGAATAAAGAACAGAAATGATCTCCTCAGGTCTGATTTACAACAGTTCACACTAGAGTGAAAATAAGAAAAGGCAATGGAATGTGAGTGACATTTCTGGATGTTTCTAAAATAACACTGGCAACTTTTCTCATAATCTATGCAAACTATAACATTCATTTGATAACCAAAGCAAAATAATAAACAAACAAAAACAAAGGAACAAAAAAAGACAAAATCAAAACAATTAAATCTTTTGGATTTAATTTTGGATTTTGGAGTGTGAATAAGTGCCCCATTGCAATGGGAAAAAAATATACATTACAATACTCAAGCTAGCCAGAATCAAATCTGCAAATCTACTGGTTTCAAGATCAGGATGGTTAGAAGTAGCATCCCAAATTAAAACAACAAAAATAAACTCTTTAGAGACAAAGACGTATCTTGCAAGCAATCAGCAACAACAGATTTCCAAAGATTTGATTCATGTTGCTATTAACATGAGCAAAAGTGATGCCCTTGATTTTTATGAAGAATGAGTGCTTCTTCTTTTGATTGACTACTTAATTTTACAGAAAATTTGCCAGGTTACTTTCACCATGTGATCACTTTTCACATGTGATTCACTCTATGTTTGTGAGATTGAATTTCCTCAGTCCTTCTCCTAGATTCCTCAAAATTTATCAGCTTTATCCACCTCCTTCCCTCTAGTCATAGAAGAGAAATATCTCACTACATCTAACTTCTTTTCTGCACCTTTGATCTTCCTGCAATTCTCCTCTTGGGTTTTATTAATCCACTTCTCTTTCATGCTTCTTCAATCTCTTGCCATTCACTCCTATCTAAATCTCTCAGTCTCTCTCTCTCTCTCTCTTTCTCTCTCTCTCTCTCTCTCTCTCTCTCTCTCTCTCTCTCTCTCTCTCTCTCTCTCTCTCTCCCTCTCTCTCTCTCAGAGATTGAAATTGAGTTTTTCCTCATCCTTTCATTCACTCTATTTACCATATCAATTCCCTCCTTCCCTCTGCTGTTAAATTTGTTTACATCTGATGCCTCCACTCCTTTTCTCACTACCTTCCATTTATTTGTATAGAAATTTTGACTTTTTGTTTCCCTAGATTAATTTTGTTATTTTCAAAATCCAATAAACTAGTAATATGATGCTAAATGTGTAACTTAATTTAGGTAGTATTGTAAAATATTTAAATAGTATTTTATTATATCGAATCTATCTTATGAGAAATTAATATTTCTTCAATTTTATAGTTTATCTTTATTTTTATAAAAATGTTATATCTTGTTAATAATCTTTTGTGTTGATGTGATTCTAATTGATATTGGCACAATCAAATTTTGTTTTTGTTTTTGTTCTGTCAACATGGAATCTAGGAATCCCAAACTTGTTACCTAGTGAGATCTGATGAACCCCAATTTCAGGACTAGCTTGTAGATTGAAGACCCCAAAGCTTGTACTTGTTCCCTGTTCCCATGGAATCTACCCTGAAGGGAAATGATAATCCTGGTTGGGTGAGATAAGCATATGCTAAGGACCCTCTTTTTTTTAGGTAGAGTTCCCTATTGTATTAGAACCTTTATCAGAAAGATCCACACCTGGGCAGGAACCATCCTTTAGTATCCATTTTAAGCAGCCCCTTCTCTTGCACCCTGGCTTCTAGCTATGATTCTTTTCCCTAGCTTGATTTGTATCCTGTCAGTGTAGTTTGAACACTCCCATTTTCCTTGTAGCCATAGTGATATCAATCATCTTTCCCTGCCCCTGGATTTCCCAAAGGGTATATAGGTTCCCCAAGTTCTTTTGTTCCCCAGAGACCATCCTGAGTCGGTGGCACTCCCAGGGGCTGCTGACCAGGGCATCTTGACTCTGTGCAGTCATGGAAGCAGCTCTGTTTTCGTATTAGTAGCGCTAACCCCTTTTCCCTTGCTTCCTGAAATGAAGACAGTATAAGAAGTGAAAATTTTTAAATGAAGTTTTTCTTTGAACATAAATTTGAATATTAGGTAATTTGTCCCTATTTTAATTTTTTAGTTAAGAGTATGTTTTCTTTTGTTGCTGTTGT
Organism: Monodelphis domestica; assembly: GCF_027887165.1. NCBI lineage: Eukaryota > Metazoa > Chordata > Mammalia > Didelphimorphia > Didelphidae > Monodelphis > Monodelphis domestica. The sequence continues at coordinate 172,228,551 of NC_077234.1, forward strand.
TGTTGTTATGCAAATTATTTAAGTTCAGTTCCTCAAACCTTTTGTGTGTGGATCTCAATTGTTTTCCTCTTCCAGACACTCATTCAGGATAGCCAAAACACAATCCCAATTGCAAGAAAAAAGCTGCCAATTTTTTCAAAAAATTAAAATAGGGACAAATTACCTAATATTCAAATTTATGTTCAAAGAAAAACTTCATTTAAAAATTTTCACTTCTTATACTGTCTTCATTTCAGGAAGCATAGTAAGTACCTTGATTATTTACATCAAGGAAAGTGATCAATATTATGGACAATCCTAAAAAAAAAAAACAGTCTTAATGTTTGACTCTGGAAGGCAGTAACTGATTTCCCTCCCTGCAAGCTATACTTCTCTTGATTAAAGAGTGATTTTGACTATTTAATAGTTCTCTGTTTTTTTTCTAGTTGACAGTTCTTATTAGCAATTTTTAAAAGAAATTAAATGTAGGACCCAATGATGTTGTCAATATTTTTATGTAAATGTATTTTCTACAATTCCTAGATTTGTTTCTCCATTTTTGTGCAGCATAATTAGTTGCTAGGCCTGTGCAGATAACCTCAGATATAAGTATGCATATACTTTTCCTTTCAGAATAGAGGAAATTAAGTGTCCCTCCTTCCCCCAGCCCAAATGAATTATATCATTCAAAGTCACAAAATCAATAAGTGGTAGATTTAGGATTGAAATCTAGGACCCTTGAATAAATTCTTCTCAATTGTTTCTCTTTGTTTACTTTTCCATTATACAGCTTTGCACCCCTACTTCCTTTGTTTTTTCTGGCACCACTTTTTAAAATGATCTTAGTTTTTAAAATCATGAATCTCATAAACAAGGAGAGCTAATTAGTCAGTTAAGAGACTGAAATACTGGGGTGGGTGGCCTTGGAACACATATTAAAGCAGTATTTGGTCTCACCTCTTTATTTTTTCTATTAAATCTAAAACTTAATTAAAAATGTTGATATTATCTACATAGGGAAGCAAACTTGTGGAGGTTTTATACCATTCTAGAAACATAACCAAGAACATGGTTGCTATAATTTATCTCCTTTATAATTACTGATTTTCACAATCCTGTGTTTATTACATATATTTACATAGATTTTGTACAATGAGAGGACTTAAAGAGACCTTTGAGATCACTTAGTCCAAATACCTCATTTGCCTGATGAGGAAACTGACCTTAAGAATTTATTATTCCCCCAAGGTAATAGAGATAGTAATTGTGGGACACTGCTAAAGTTCCTAGGTCCATAAGTCAAGGTACCTGTTGCTATTCCTGTGGGCATACACAAGTGAGAGTCTCCTTTGTTTATAGTTTTCCATAACTATAAAATGAGGTCTGTTTGGATGAAACCTGAGGTCTTCTAGTCGTACTTTTATAATCCTGACTCTAGTCTGGTGTTTTTACATTGTATGTTCCTTAACTCTGATTGTGAAAGCAAAATGGGCATCTTGCTCTGATCAACTCCTGTTGTAGAAAGGAAACACTATTCTATGATTAATGTTGGGAATACAAATATGAAATGGGACACATTCCTAGACTCTAACAGTTTAAAATCAAAAGTAAGGATCAAACATGTAGACAAATTCTATCCATTTACATATATCTATATGTATAAGCTATATAAATATATATTTTGGCTCTATACATCTATATATGTATGTATACACATATGTGTATCAGTGTGGAGAGGAGATAGAGAGATAGAGACAGAGACAGAGAGATTGAAAACAGATAGGTATTGAATGAATCCCCTAAAGCATTCATGTATTGTAAATTCACACTAAATAATTCCATTGGGCTAGAAGTATAGTGTAGTGGTAGTCTCTCAGTGACCAAGAATGCCTATTGTCTTCATGCATTATCATCTATTGATGTACCCTCATGTGGCTTTGAAGTCCAAAGACTGAGGCACAGAGTTTGTGGCACATGGGGCAGGGGATGCCAGTTGTTTCGGGAGGTGCGGGTGTGGCCTGGTGTTGGCGTTCATGCGCAGAGGCAAGACATCGACGTAGGTCATCTTCAAAGGTGGTGGCGGCATGGTTAATGTGGGTTTGCCAGCTGCTTCTGGCAGAGGCAGCGAGTTCTAGTTGCTTTGGTGTAATGCCAGCCCATTTCAGGTTTGACTTTAGCTGATCCTTGAATCTTTTCTTTGGTCGGTCTTGTTTCCTGAGTCCAGCTCAGTTCACCATAGAATACCTGTCTTGGTATTCGCTGTGGGTCCATGCGGATGACGTGTCCAGACCATCGTAGCTGGGTTTGGAGGACCAGGACTTCGATGCTGGTGGAGTTGGCTCTGTCGAGAGGACTTCCTGATTGGTGATTCGGTCCTGCCATCAGATCCTCATGATTGACCAGAGACAGTGTTGGTGGAATTGCTCCAACTGTTTCACGTGCTTCCGGTACAGTGTCCATGTCTCACAACCGTACAGGAGTGAGCTGAGGACCACTGTGTTATACACTTTGAGCTTCGTCGCAGTGCTTACACCACTATGTTGGAGGACTTTGCAGTGCAGCCACCCAAGTGCCTGGCTGTCCTTTTGGATCCTGGCATTAATCTTGTGATCTAGGGACCCATTGTTGGCAATGGTGCTGCCCAGGTACTTGAAAGTGTTGACATTAGAAAGCTGTGTGCTGTCGATTGTAATACACGGCTAGTTAGTTGGCCTCCCTGGTGCAGGTTGGAACAGCGCTTCTGTTTTGCTGAGGCTGATAGTCAGGCCAAACAGTGTTCTTGCTGTAGAGAGCCTGTCCACAATGGTTTGGAGATGATTTTCTTGGTGGGCCATGAGAGCACAGTCATCTGCTAAGAGAGCTTCTAGGATGAGTCTCTCTGTTGTCTTTGTTTTTGCAGTCAGGCTAGAAGTACTTACTATATTTACATAGCTATAACTTCCAATGCTATGAATTTTGCCTATTTCATTGTATTCATTATTTACACTAATCCAATTTGTTAAGTGGCATGAAATTAAAGGAAAAAACCTAAATAAAAGTTTCATAATATTAGTAAAAGAAATAGGACACACACACATAGTTACAGTGCTAGCAATATTTGAAAATCAATTGATTATCTAATTTATATCATTCCACACAAAAACTATGCACTCAGGAGAAATCCCCAACATAATTTGCATATTGCTGATTGTTGATAACTTCTCTGGGACCAAAGCTTCAAGACCACACCCCCAATGGGAAAATGGAGAACTTCCAAAATTTCCATTTAGGTAGGGAGCATAAGCCACAGTCTCTTTATTTTCTAACCATCTGTTTCCCTCTCTGGTCTTTCCTATCATGCTCCTGAACCAGATACCTTCCCCAACAACTACTGGATTTCCAGCTTCTTGTTTATTGTATTATCTGATTATATTGCAGGTTCCTAGAGGTTAGAATCTGTCCTTTATTTTCTTTTTTTTTTTTAATTCATATTCTGAACAGATATCACAATGACTGGAAAATTGTTGTAGAGGCATAATAAATGTTTTTGACTGAACTCCCTCATGACTTTTCTGGAAGAGCTAGCCACCTTCCCACTCCTTTAGAAACCTCTGCTCATAGGCTCCATTTTCCTGATTAAGCACTCATTTCAAGAAGGGTTCCATCCATGCTTCAAGGACACCTCAATATACTCTGTACATTTTGTTTCCTCCTTAACATCTATCTTGTATGTAATAACCTTACCCCCAGATGATCGCCAATGCCCCTTTACATATTGTCTAACTCTTTTAGAATTTAAACTCTGTTCTGCCTTGTTAATTTGTCATTGTAACCCTAATGCTTATCACAGTCTGGCAAATAACAAGTGTTAATTATTTCTCTATAATAATTCATCAAGGTCCTACTAATAGAAAAAATAAATATATTTGATTATAGGACTACAAATAGAAAAAAAATAACATCTGGCCTATAAAAACTTCATAAGAAAATATCAAATAGGTATAGAAAAATAATTATACTATATATATATGTTTAAATATAAATTTTATATATAATGTCAAACAATTTGAAGAGTAAGATTAGTAGTTGGATGATTAAAAAAGATATAATTTAGAAACTCATTTGAGCTGACTTGGAAGAAACAAGATGCAGTGGTAAGAAGGAAATTCATTTTAAACATGGGGTATAACATAAACATAGCATATAGAAGATAGAGTATCACACATGAGGAATAGCAAGAAGGCAATTTAGCTCAAGTAAAGAGTGTATGGAGGGACCTGTAAAATAAGCCTAAAGATGTTAATGAAAAGTCATGGAAAGAATTTTAAATGCCAAGCATTGGCATTTTTATTTGATCCATAAGGTAACATGGAGCTATTATTTGTTGAGTAAGATCAGTTTTGCAACTTTAAATTATCCCTACAAATCCTGTAAGAAGAACACATAAATGTCATATAAGAAGTACAAACTAAGTGACATAGGACAGGCATATAATTAGTAGCTGGAGGGGTATAAAAAGAAAGCTTGGAAGATGAATTCTCAGGATTGAGATAAGGACTTAAATAATTTTTAAAAGTGTATTAGCAATAACAAATGATCATGTTAGCATAAGGAACCTGACCTTTGTGATAACACAATCTGCACTTTTTGTGACTACATAAATCCTTGACAACCTGGGTAACTCAGGAGGAATTAGGTAGCATAAACAACAAAAGATTAATAATTGGCATGGTCAGGACGAGAGAGGGAGAAAAGGTGAAGGGAGAACCTAGAGAACTAGAGAAGGCAGTATGTAAATGGCTGATACCTGGTCAAGCAAGCAAGGATGATCAAAAAAGGACTGATGGACTGGGATAAAAGAGAGAGTTTTTGGGAATGGAATCATAAAGTTGAATAAAAATTTCACTATATGTAAGAAAACATGATAATAAAGTAAGTAGATCATACTCGTAAAGAGGGAGGAAGGATTCTGTCATCCTAAGAGTGAACCACTTCTAATGATAAGGAATCATGGGTAACAGAAATGAAGTGAGAATGAAGTCCTAGGTTTCTGATCCTCAATGATGATTTATGAACTTAAAGCAGTGATGTTGAACCTATGTCACAGGTGGCAAAGATGGCATACAGAGAGCTCACTGTGGGCATATGACCTATCCCTCCCCTCCCCCACCAGAGTTCATTACTAGAAAGACAGAGTAACTTCCGGTGGAGGTATTCCCCTCCCCTATGCACCATGCCAGATGACATTTTTTTACATCCCTCACCCCTCTGCCCAACAGCCCAATGGGTAAGATGGGCAGCTCAAAGACAGTGGAGTTGGAGGGGAACAGAGAGCCCAGGCCACTCCCTTTACCCTCTCTAAATTCACTGAGGACATTCCTCACTTCACCACCCCTCCACCCAACAGTCCAATGGGGTTCTTCCTCCCTCCCCTATGGAGCATAAGATGTGGGCAGGATGTACCCAACTCTCTATGGGTGGGAGGGGCATGTCTCTGGATGGGAGGGATGGGCACTGCAGGCACCTGGTCTGGGGTGGGATGGGGCAGGGGCCAGTACTCTGTCTCTAAAAGGTTCACAATCACTAACTTAAAGTATAGTGTCAAGAGATGGAGGAAGTTCAAAGTGAAACCTTTAAAGTTTATGGTAAGGAAAACTATTGCATTTTACAACTGCTATATGCTTCCTAGCATAGTAACTCTTTTAAGTATGTAAATATGAATGTTGTCATATTTGTGTATTTAAATATATACATGTTTGCTGCATGAATGTATACACATATGTTCTTCATGCTATGCATACATACATTTCTGTGTCTGTGTGTTTGTTCATGTTATTGGTCACTTTCAGTTTCTTCCTTTTGAGAAAACCATGTGTCATGTTTCTTTATGATCCTTTATGCTGAAACCAGCAGCTAATAACTGATTTGTTTTTCAGGGATGCTATTCACTTTTTCTTGAATTACTATTATTAATTATGAATGTCAGATTCATAAGCCAATTATTCATATCTATTCTTTCTTTGGACTAAATAGAAGCCACTTAAATGTGCTGTAACTCTGGGCAAATCACTTCATTCTGGAACTGCTCTTTGGGGTCCCTGCCAGTAGTCATTCAAGAGCGGCAGAAAATCTCAAAGGCTTCTTGACAGCAAAAAAATCCCACTGGGTTGTTACATTTGGAATATCTCTTTCTTTTCTCTTTTTTTAAAATTAAAGGTCTATAAATATTGAACCTGAGTAGACAATAACTATATGTGTGTTTGTGTGCATTCATCTGTATGTTAATGTGTTTCTGTGTGTATATACATTCACCCGCAAACACACACATGTTTTCTTAGTACATAAAAACTCACCCATAAACCTTTCTTATCAAAGAGGACACATTATCAAGGAATTTCTTTCTATAATGAAATCTATTTCTCAGAGAAGTGACCAAATATATAGAACAGTTTCATTCTCACCGTGACATTATTGAACCAGAGAAAGAAAAAAAAATAAAATTAACAAGACATAATTCAGCGGAAAAATATCATCAGAATTTCAAATGTTCTTGAAAACTTGTGGAGAGAGTATTTTCTTACTCAGAGCATGATACTACTTTCTCTTTCTTATAGAAATTTTCTGGGCCTGAAAAGTCATTCTTTCAAATTAACATCCTGATGAGTAAAGTGGAAATGATTCAAGTAAGGATTAAATTTTCAATTAAAGAACAAGTGATTCTTGAAATTTCTGGAAAGTGTTTTGGCAAAACATTTTGGTTTTTACCAAACTTGAAATATCTGAAAACACTAGTATATTTTCTACAAATCCTAAATTCTGGCAGGTGGTTAGGAGGTATAATGGCTAGAATTCTAGATGTTGAGGTAGGAAAACCTGAGTTCAAAATCTTGCTTTAACCATCCTAGTTTTGTGACTCTGGGAAAGTAATTTAATATTTTGAGCATTATAAACATCTTTTACTATATTATGGAGGTAGATTTAATACCTTTTAATGTATGTTCTAGTTCTAACACTAAGAGCTTTGCTTAAAAAACCTAAATTATGCCCTAATGAACATAATTTATTCTAAATCTATTTAATAATTTAACAGATCAAATTAATAAAAGGGTTATTTTATGTTGTTGATTTGAAACTTTTTTTTTATTTTTTTGAGGAGGCAAAAGAAGGCAATATTCTAACTGATGTTTGCAAAAAAAAAAAGTTACCCACTCTTCTTTTAAAAAAATGAGTTGGAGGTTTTTTCCCCTGAAGAAAATAGTGTGTAGCTAATATTTATCATGTGTTAATGGTTTACTTGAAAGTGAACTACCTGAGACTTTAGATGGTGAAAAGATTCAGTATTTGAAATGGCACACACCTCTTAAAACTCTGAGTGCCAATTGGTCACAGTCTTCTTCATCTTCAAGGGATCTATCTCTGGTGAAAGGTCTCTTCAAGATACTTTATTAAAATTAGTAATTTGTCAGGAAAACTCCAGTATATAGAAAGCATCTCCTTTGTAAAGTTGTCCTCAGTTTCACAATAGGCATTTGGGTAGCTTTCTATTCTCTTTCTGGCTCAGCTGGAAGAAAATTTTACCACAAAGGAAACCTGATTTTATGCATGTTTGCCTTAATTTAGAGGGGGTTCTCAATACCACAGTAGCCTGTTTAGTTTGGCTGTGAATAATGTAAAACAGATAGCTTTCATTTTATTTCAAGCTGAAATATATAATGTTTTCTCAGTAGCTCTTTTTTAGCACAAAAGATATTATGAATTCTAGGACCACAGCTTCAAACATTCTTGCTTGTTCATTTTTAACATACTTTCTGAAATATGTGAAAAAGGCAGGATGTCTAATTCAAATGCAAAAATCTCAAAAAAGACAAGGGAAATAAATATCAAACAAGTAGAGCTGTCTAGCTCAAATTTAGTGCTGTCTAACTCAGATTTAATGTTTCACATTGGAGAAATCCTAAAGGAAGAAAGAGGGGGGAGCCACAAAAAATGCTTTAAAACTCAGATGCAAGCATGGAATATCAATGTTTTGTGAACATTGAAAGGGAATGGAAAAAAATATGTCTGCTAGTGAAAGAGATGGGGAATTGGACAAACCTATTTTGGAAGGGATTTTCTATCTTAATTATGTGAATAGGGATTATAATGAATACATCTTTCTCATATTTCCTTTTGTTTTTGAGTAGACCTCCTATCGTTTCAAAACCTTCTGCCTCGTTCATATCAAAGTGGTATATTGAGTTTAAGTCCTGAAGCAAGAAGTGGTTTCTATCAGAAATGTAACTTTTCCATGTGTTAGTTTTTAGTGATGGTGGGAGATGATAAAAAAAGACCTTGTGTTTTCTTCCAAAACAGAGTGCCAGAGGATGTTTATGGATTTAATTAATTGATTAATGATCAAGTCATATAATCAATATTTATTAAGTGTTTTTTTTATTTGCTAAGACTCTGCTGACTAAACTTTGTAAATATATGAAAATCAAAAACAGGCCTTACCCTTAAGACACTCATATTCTAAATAACTAGGCATATAGAGGGTATATACAGAGTAGAAGGAAAGTAATCGAAAAAGGGGAAGCACTAGAAGTTGAAGCTCCTGGTAAAGGGGTCTGCTATAGAAGACAGGGTTTGATTTAAATAATGAAAGATATCAGAAAACTAAAAGACAGAAATCAAGGGAAAGCATACAGGTACAAAGGCATGAAAGAGATGGATTATTTATAGTTTGTATTGGAGGGGTGTAGTGGGATAGTGAATGGATGAGAATCGATTGAAAAGGTAGAATGGGTTCAGGCTATGAAAGGATTTCAATGACAAGATTCTTTATATATTATACTTGAAGTAATAGGAAGTCATCAAAGGTATTGTGTTGCTGAAATTAGGAAAAACTGTCAGTTTAATGGGGAATGGACTGGAGTAGAGAGAGTCATATGGAAAAAGGAAATCAATTATAAAGCTATACAATATTCGAGGGTCTGAACTAATATGGTCCCTATGTAAGTAGAGAAAACAGGATATATGCAAGAGATGTTATAAAGGTAGAATTTGGCAATAGATTGAATAGTTGGAATGAGTGATAGTGAGGAGTTGAAGATGTTACTATGTAACTGGGACGACACTTGTCCTCAATGGTAAAATAAAGACTCAAAAATATTTTATTTTTTTTTGCAGTTTAAAAAACCCCCATGATTTATTTAAAGCTGAATAATGTAAAAATATACTTGAATTCAGGACTCCAATCCCCAGAATCCTTTTCTCCACATTCCCAGAGTGCTTTGTAATGACACTGAATTCTTGCCTGGGTGAGAATACAAATGATTATTTAAAGGAGTTCTCCACCTACTGAGGGCTCTTTTGGACTTCTGTTTTGGAGCAGATGCAGCTCTTCCATGATGTGAGATTATCTTGTCTAGGACTCTCTGGCCTAGGCACGTGTTTCTTATCCTGTATTTTTCTTTAACCCTTAATCTTTAATAAACCTCATAAAAATATAATACTCCTTGCAGAGAGAAACTAATTTCTACCTGCCTCAGTTTCCTAAATTTTAACTGTTACAATAAAAAATAACAAGATATGATGCAACGGTCTCAAACCTATTCAGTTTCCTTTTTTATTTTTATTTTTAAAATGTATTTAGTCAATTTAGAACATTATTCCTTGGTTATAAAAATCATATTATTTGCCTCCCTCCCCTCCCCATACGCCTTCTTATAGCCAACATACAATTCCACTGGGTTTTACATGTGCCCTTCATCAGAACCTATTTCCATGTTGTTGATGTTTACACTAGGATGATCATTTAGAGTCTACATCCCCAGTCATATCCCCCTGGATCCATGTGATCAAGCAGTTGTTTTTCTTCGGTGTTCCTGCTACCACAGTTTTTCCTCTGAATGTAGGTAGTGGTCTTTCACATCAATCCCTCCAAGTTGTTCAGGATCACTGCATTGCTACTAGTAGAGAAGTCCATTACATTTGATTTTACCAGAGTGTATCAGTCTCTGTGCATAATTTTCCTCTTCTGATCTTCTCACTCTGCATCAATTCCTAGAGGTCATTACAGTTGACATGGAATTCCTCCACTTTATTATTTGACCACAATAGTATTCCATCACCAACATATACCACAATTTGTTCAGCCATTCCCCAATTGAAGGACATCCCCTAATTTGCCAATTTTTTGCCACCACAAAGAGTGCAGCTATGAATATTCTTGTACAGGTCTATTTCCTCATTATCTCTTTGGGGTATAAACCCAGCAGTGCTATGGTTGGATCAAAGAGGAGACAGTCTTTTAGGACCCTTTGGGCATAGGTCCAAATTGACCTACAGAACGGTTGGATCATCACTACTACTTTCAGGTAAACATGGCAGCAGTCTAGACACAGGACTCTTCTTCTCCTTACCACCTACCAATACAGACTACCTCAAAAAGCCAAAAAAAAACCCAATAAAAAACAATAAAAAACCCCAAATTCATATGAATGAAGGGATTCTACAGTAGGACACAGCATTATGGGTTTTAGGCATTTCCATACCATAAGGGGGTTAAAAAGCTTCCACCAAAATGGGACCTGATTCACTTTCTTACACCCCAAAGACTGAGTCAGAGTCAGAGCCAGTGTGCATTAGAATTAGTGAGGGAGTGAGGGGCACCTCTGGAGTGAGTGAGGGGCACCTCTGCATCCTTGGCAGCTGACTGAGACCACCAAGAATCTACCCCTGATAGCAGCTAGACATAAGGCCCCAGAAGGCTGAGGAGCCAAGAACATGGGTGCTGGCAGGGGCAGCAAATAGTGGAAGCTCCAGAGACTTGAGACCTGGCCTCAGACAAAATCCTTGCTCCTTAGCTCCATACACAGAGAGCCTGCCCATATCGCTCAGATTTCTAACTGGAAACGGAAGGAAAAACCACCACAGTAATGGCAAATAGTGACCAAGAACAACAACTTTCCAACACCAAGAAAAACAAGAAGAAGCAGTTGACACTGGATAACTTTTACAGAGGAAAAATCTAGGCTACAGAAGAAATAGAAGAGGAAATACAAATAAATGCATCAAAACCTTCCAAAAATGGAAATTGTCCACAGGCTCTTGAAGAATTTAAATTAGAGCTTATCAGAAGGAAGGAAGTGTTCTGGCAGGAAAAGTAGGAAATAGTTCATAAAGAAAATAACAGTTCATTTATTTATTTATTTATTTATTTGTTTGTTTGTTTAAGAATTAATTTATTTAGTCAATTTAGAACATTATTATTAAGTTACAAGAATTTTCCCTCCCCCACCCACTGTTCTCCTGGTTCTGATCCTATTGCTCTGCATCAATTCCTGGAGGTCATTCCAATTCCAATAGAATTCCAAGACTTTATCATTCCTTTGAGCTCAATAACATTACATCACCAACATATGCCACAATTTGTTCAGCCATTCCCCAATTGGAGGGCATCCCCTCGTTTTCCAATTTTTGGCTACCACAAAGAGTGCAGCTATGAATATTCTTGTACAAGTCTTTTTTGTTATTATCTCTTTGGGGTATGAACACAGCAGTGCTATAGCTGGATCAAGGGGCAGACAGTCTTTTATCACCCTTTGGGCATAGTTCCAAATTGCCCTGCAGAATGGTTGGATCAATTCATGACTCAATCAGCAATGCATTAATGTCCTGACTTTGTCATTCCCCTCCAGCATTCATTACTTTCATTTACTGTCATGTTAGCTAATCTCTTAGGTGTGAGGTGATACCTCAGAGTTGTTTTGATTTGCATTTCTCTGATTATAAGAGACTTAGAGCACTTTTTTGTGTGCTTATTAATAGTTTTGATTTCTTTAACTGAAAATTGCCTATTCATGTCCCTTGTCCATTTATCAATTGGAGAATAGCTTGATTTTTTGTACAATTGGTTTAGATTTTTATAAATTTGGGTAATTAGACCTTTGTTAGAGGTTTTTCTTATAAAGATCATTTCCCAATTTGTTGTTTCCCTTCTAATTTTGGTTGCGTTAGGTATGTTTCTACAGAAACTTTTAATTTGATGTAATCAAAATTATTTATTTTATATTGCATGATTTTATCTAGCTCTTTCTTGGTTTTAAAACCTTTCCTTTCCCAAAGATCTGAGATGTATGCTATTCTGTGTCCACCTAATTTGGTTATATTTTCTTTCTTTATATTCAAATCATTCACCCATTCTGAGATTATCTTGGTGTACTGTGTGACATGTTGATCCAAACCAATCTCTCCCATACTGTCTTCCAATTTTCCCAGCAGTTTTTATCAAATACTGGTTTTTGATCCCCAAAACTGGGAACATTGGGCTTATCATAGACTGTCTTGCTGAAGTAATTTACCCCAAGTCTATTTCACTGCTCTTCCTTTCTGTCTCTTAGCCAGTACCAAATTATTTTGATTACCACTGCTTTATAGTATAGTTTGAGATGTGGGATTGCAAGGCCTCCTTCTTTCACTTTTTTTTTCATGATTTCCCCAAATATCCTTGATCTTTTGTTCTTCTAAATGAACTTTTTAATGTTTTTTTTCCTAATTGAGTAAAAAAGGTTTTTGGTGCTTCAATGGGTATGGCACTAAATAATTAAATTAATTTGAGTAGACTTGTCATTTTTATTATGTTAGCTCATCCTACCCATGAGCAGTCGATATTTTTCCAATTGTTTAGATCTAGTTTTAATTGTGTATAGAGTTTTTTGTAGTTGTGTTCATATAGTTCCCGTGTTTGTCTCAACAGATAGATTCCTAAATGTTTTATATTGTCTAGGGTGATTTAAAATGGAATTTTTCTTTATAATTCTTGCTGCTGATATGTGTTGGAGATATATAGAAATGCTTTTGACTTATGTGGGTTTATTTTGTATCCTGCAAATTTGCTAAAGTTGTTGATTATTTTGATTAACTTTTTGCTTGATTCTCTGGTGTTCTTTAAGTAGACCATCATATCATCTGCAAAGAATGATAGCTTGGTATCCTCATTGCCTATTTTAATAACTTCAATTTCTTATTCTTCTCTAATTGCTACTGCTAATGTTTCTAGTACAATGTTAAATAATAGAGGTGATAATTGCCATCATTGTCTCATTCCTTATCTAATTGGTAAAGCTTCTAGTTTGTCCCCATTGCAGATGATGGTTGCTGATGGTTTTAGACATATACTGTTTATTATTTTTAGAAAAGGCCCTTCTTTTCCTATACTTTCTAGTGTTTTCAATATAAATGAGTGTTGTATTTTGTCAAAGGCTTTTTCTGCATTTAATGAGATGATAATATGATTTTTGTCAGTTTGGTTGTTAATATGGTCAATTATGTAGAATATTTTCTTAATATTGAACCATTCCTGTTATGAATCATACCTGGTCATAGCAAATAATCATCATGATCACTTGCTGGAATCTTTTTGCTAGTATCCTATTTAAGATTTTTGCATCTATATTCATTAAGGAGATTTGCCTATAGTTTTCTTTCTCTGTTTTTGACTTGCCTGGCTTTCGAATCAGTACCATATTTGCCTTGTAAAAGCAATTTGGTAGAACGCCTTCTTTGCTTATTCTGTAAAATAGTTTGTATTATATTAGAATTAGTTGTTCTTTGAATGTTTGATAGAATTCATTTGTGAATCCATCTGGTCCTGGAGATTTTTTCTTAGATAGTTCTTTGATGGTTTTTTCAATTTGTTTTTCTGATATGGGGTTGTTTAGGTAGTCTATTTTTTTTTACAAATGTTTTACAAATTTACAAAATTTACAAAAATTCATATTTTTGTAAATATTCATAATCAATTAGATTGCAATATTATTGCCATTTAAATGGGCAAAATAATTTTTAATGATTCCATTAATTTCCTCTTAATTAGATGTGAGGTCTCCCTTTTCATCTTTGATACTATCATTTTTTTTCTTCTTTCCTTTTTAATTATATTAACCTTTACTTCATCTATTTTATTTGTTTTTCCACAGTACCCGCTTCTAGTCTTATTTATTAATATAAAAGTTCTTTGAATTTCAATTTAATTAATTTCTCCTTTGAATTTTAGGATTTCTAATTTAGACTTCATCTGAGGATTTTTAATTTGTTCACTTTCTAGTTTTTTAATTTGCATGACCAATTCATTGACCTCTGCCCTCTCTAAATTGTTAATATATCACCTCAAGGATATAAATTTTCCCCCTGTGTACTGTTTTGGCTGTATCCCATAGACTTAAAAAGTGTCTCATCATTGTCATTTTCTTCCATGAAGTCATTAATTGTTTCTATGATTTGTTCTTTAACCAATTTTGGTGAATTATTTTGCTTAATTTCCAATTAATTTTTGATTTCCCTCTCCATGTACCCTTACTAATTATTATTTTCATTGCATTGTTATCTGAATAGACACATTTATTATTTCTGATCTTTTCCAGTTGTTTGCAATGTTTTTGTACCATAATATATGGTCAATCTTTGTGACTGTACAATGTTCTGCTGAGAAGTGGGTGTATTCTTTTATCCCTATTTATTTTTTCCACATATCTATCAAATCTAATTTTTCTAAGATTTTATTCACTTCTCTTACAAATTTCTTATTTATTTTTTTTTTGGTTTGATTTATCTAGTTCAGAGAGAGGAAGGTTCAGGTCTCCCATTAGTATAGTTTTTCTATCTATTCCATCCTTGAGCTCCCCTAGTTTCTCTTTTATATATTTGGATGCTATGTCATTTGGTCCATACATCCTGAGTACTGATAATTCTTCATTGTCTATACTACCTTTTATCAGGATGTAATTACCTTCCCTATCTCTTTTAACTAGATCTATTTTTACATCGGCTTTGTCAGATATTATGATTATGACTCCTGCCTTCTTTTTATCTGTTGATGCCCAATAGATTTGACTCCATCCTCTTACTTTTACCCTATGGGTGTCTACCTTCCAAATTTGTTTTTCTTGTAGACAACATATGGTAGGATTTTTATTCTAATCTATTCTGATATTTGCTTACATTTTATGAGGGAGTTTATTCCATTCACATTTCAGAGTTATGTCTACCAGCTCTGTTTTTCCCAGCATTTTGATTTCTACTCCAGTCTTGCCATTTCTTTTTTCAACATTTCCTTCTACACCAATGTTTAGTTATTAATCTGTTCCCCTAATTCCCACCCTTATTTTATTTCCCTTTCTACCCCCCTCCTTTCCCCCCCTTATTTTCTTTACCAGCTTTTTAAACTACCCCCACCCTCTCCCTCCCTTGTACTACTTCCCTCCCCACCAATCTGTTTGTTACTCTTCTACTTCCCTATTAGGTCCAAATTAATTCTCTGCCCCAATGGTTTGGAGTTCATACCTCTTTGAGTCAATTTCAAGACATGTAAGAATTCAGTATTTCCTATCTCCAACCACTTTACTCTTCCAGTGTGTTGATGTTCTCCCTCCTCCCACCATAAGCTTCTTTGTTACATATTTGGTTTTTTTCCCATTTCTTTTAGTATTAGCCTTTTTTTAGCTCTATTTCTCTCTCTCTCTCTCTCTCTCTCTATATATATATATATATATATATATATATATATACACATATATATACACACACACATACATATTTATGTATTTATGTGTACCTATATCTA
Organism: Monodelphis domestica; assembly: GCF_027887165.1. NCBI lineage: Eukaryota > Metazoa > Chordata > Mammalia > Didelphimorphia > Didelphidae > Monodelphis > Monodelphis domestica. Next base: position 172,244,113 of record NC_077234.1, read on the forward strand.
TATACATATTTATGTCTTGGCATTTCATTCTATACAGTTTGTCAATGTTCTCTCTAAATGCAATTCTTCTAGCTGCCCATGTGATAATATACATTTTTAAGAGTTATCAATGACCTCTTTTATTATAGGGATACATGTCATTTTAACTTTTTGACCTCTTTTCTTATAGGGATACATGTCATTTTAACACTTAAATTTTTTTTTTTTACTTTAAGACACTATTTTCTCATTTTAGTTCAAGTGCCTCTATTCCCAGATGACTTATCTTGCTTTTTAAGTTCTTTTCCTAATTGTCTTCAGCCTCTCTTAATTGTGTTTTGAATTGTGTTTTGAATTCCTCAAAAGTCTGTGTCCAATTCACTGGAGTTTATGTGTTTTTGCTTGATCTTCCTCTGTTACATTTGCTCTTTGTTCATTGCCTAGATAGAAACTGTTGATTGTATTTTTTTTTCTTTTTCTGATGTTTGCTCATATTTTCCCCTTATTTTCCTCTTGTAGTTGCCTGTAATCTTGCTCCTCTCATCATGTGCTGAATCTGTGGGTTTAGGCTTTTCTGTCAGCCTTCACCCTTGGCACTTAGCAAGGATCTCCGAGCAGTCTGTGGGGGAGGAGTGTTGTAGTTTGAGCTTCTGGGACCTCAGAAGGCTTGATAAGATTAACACCAGCTGATTTAAACTTGCAGAGCTGGATGTGCCCTGAGGACAAAAATCTCAGGATGGGGGCAGGGGGGATAATATGGACTATCTTAGCTGTGACTTCTTTGAGATTCTCTTCCAGCTGCCTCCCCACTGCCTGTGTTCAAAGCCCTGAGCCTGGCACAGCTTTGCCCACCAGGTACTCCCTCTAGATTAGTACCCTTGCCCTCCCAGAGATTTTAGCCAGTGCTGGAGGCTCAATACTGTAGGTGAGGGAGGGGTTCTGGGACCTTCCTTCTTCTTTCCCCTTAAATCTGAGTGTTATTTAATTCAGGCCTTTTGGCGGCATACTGTTTCATTTGAGTCCAGCAGGAGGGTTCCTTAGCTCTGTCCTGTTATTAGATTTGGTTTTCAGTCCCCTAGGAGCATTTTTTTAATTGGTGAGGAAGGGTTTTTAGGGGACTGAACTTTTGCTGCCTCTACTGTACCATCTTGACTCCACATCAAAAAAAAATATTTTGAGAGGTTAAATCAGTAATATTTTAGAAATGTTGACATTCATGCATGTTTATAGGACATTTTGTTTGTGATATCCAAAAGATAGTCGATAATGATTGACTGTTTCAAGAGAGAGAGAGAACAGTGGTATGTGTGCATGTGTGTTTGTGTGTTTGAGTGTGCATATGTGTGTGTGCACCAGCAAAGAGATTATAGGTGAATCTCTGAGATTTCACAAGATTGTCAAATAAGATAATATAGAAGGGAAAGAAAACCTGGTCCTGGACAGAGACATGAGGGTCATACAATATTATTTGGAGTAATGTAGTTGGAAAACAATGAAAGAAAATGGAAAACAAACAGTCAGATAGGCATGAAGAGAACCTTGATAGAACAGAACCGTAAAAGCACAGAGGGACTATTTAGGAATGAATATTTGCTAAGTGTCTCTCTGTTTAGAACTATGGAAGATACATAACTGCATACCTTTAATGATCACATAATGCATAATGTACAGAGGAATTTGAATTTTTAAAAAATCTGAACTGGGATGTCTCAGTCATAGGTTAAATTTTTTTATAATTTATAAGATATCTTAAAGGTCATCTAGTCCAACACTCTCAAATAAACACATCAAATGTGGGGGCTGTCATCCTTGGATGACAAATCTAGCTGACTAAGTCTACTCAGGATTATGATCAGGTGGGCCAAAGGCTAATTAATTTGCTAACCAAAACACTTCTTAAATAATAAGTTTCAAAACCCTATTTTTCAGAAGGGTTGTGATTTTTGACAGTATATCACCATTATTTGATATTTACATATTCAAGAATGCAAAAAAAAAAAACAACTTCATTTCTTCACTCTGGTTTGGCATTTCTTGATCAAAGGATCTCTTGATTTTAAGAAAAAATAAAAACAGAAAGGAAATAAGCATTTATATAGCACCTCTGTATGCCAGTTATGTTGGTGAGTATTATTTTGGGACAAAGATTATCTCATTTGATCCTCACAAAACCTTACAATTTAAATACTATTGTCATATCCATTTTACAGATGAAGAAACTAAAGCAAAAAAGTAGTAGAATTATTGGTTGAGGGTCATGCAGCTAGTGAATTAATAAGGTTAAACTTGAGCTCAGTTCTTCCTTATTCCAGACTCAGCACTTTATCCACTGTGTCCCCTAGCTACTTCTTTAATCAGGGATTTTCAATATATTTTCCATTTAAAGATAACTGCAAATTAAATGGTAAAGAATATGTATTAATAGCTCCCACCTCTTCCCAGCCTCTCTTCCATTAAAAAATAAAGTTTTGTTTTGTTTTGCTTTTCATGAATGGTACAACTGCTTGAAAGTTACATGGAGAATTTTGACTTGAACAATTCATAACATTTGATTTTTCAGGTAGGATATCTTAAAAATTCAACCAGAATCTGATTGTGATTCTGTCAAAATGTTACTCAAGATGTCTTTCACCAGGAAAACTCTTCTTTTTCTATTTTCTTCAGATTCGTATTAGAGTTCTGACATCCAATATGAATATGTCACACTTTATTTTCCAGAGACCAGAGTTTAATTTCTCCTAAATTGAAACTAAATCCATCACAAACTAGGCAGAAATGAAGTAACATTTAATGGAAAGATATACAATGAAACAAATGTGTTTTATTCTCACTATTTTAGTGTTTATATATACACCAGTCTTTAATGACCTTAACTGATACACAGATCTCAGGTTATTTTCTAAGGACTTAATAAAAATGGAAAAATTTTCATCTACTACTAAAACCTTAATAAATTTTAAATTCATAGTAGAAGAAAGTCTAAAGTTAAAACAGAAACTCTTGCTCATGACATTCAGAAGGATGATTCTAATTTGTTTTGTGGATAGTCTGAAAATTAATTTTCTCCTTTTTTGTTGTTATTTATTAAGGAATTCTAAGAAAAAATAGATCATTCTTTCTCATGCTGTTTGTATAACAGATCTTTTCTCCAAGCTGGTATAATAGTACGAAAAGAATGCAGAACCCAAAAATGTTCAAAGCTGTTTACCAATATTTTTGTCTTTGCTCATTCATTATATATTTTTCTATTTCACATACTATACTTGAACAGTAATATTTTTGGAAACATCAGCATAATTTCTTCTAAATATTTATAGTGATGGGTTTTATGAATTTTAAAGTTATGATTATGTGTCAGTGCTCTCTGTAAATAAACTTCATAGCAGAAGAATGAGGTATACTTAAGAAAGCATTACCTCTGTCACCATCACATGCTATAACATTCAGAAATGTAATTAAAAGTAGATGACTTGGAAGATGACTAGATTTGGAATCAGAGGACCAGAGTTCAAATTTGACTTCCCTTCTAGTTCTAAATCAATGATCCAATGTGAACGGATTTGTTATTATACAAATGTATGTGTTTAGGGGGAATGCAGTTAGATCAATGCATTAAAACAATCAAATAATTTAGAGGACAGTTCTTTTCTTATCCTAGTTCAGTATAGGAAGGTTGATAAAAAAGGCTGCAAATACCAAGGATAGATACTGGCCAGAAATAGTCATATACCGTATTGTAGCATAAGGAAACATTGTGAGTCAGAGCAACTAAAAGTTCCAGATGCAGAAGAGAAGGACCTAAACTTTAGTTAGGGGCAGGGAACAGTTATGAAGAAGAACTTATCTTTCTCAATATCCAGATTTGAGTCATAGATCCAGGTAGGAGTAAAGACAGGGATTTCACCTAGGAATATTAGAATTTTATATCTTAATATGTTTAATAATAAAAAGCCTACATATTGCATTTCAAGAAAACTATAAAGGAAAACTGCCATGATCTCTTAAAACCAGGGACAAAGTAGAAATAAAGTAGACCCAATTATAACCTTCTGAAAGCAAAACCCTCTAATGAAAGCTATTGGGCACATTATAACCAGAATCAAGAGTTTCAAATTAGAAAAAAAATACCGCAAATATCCAGTAAGGGAAAACTAATTTAAAGATAAAGGAATCACATTTTGAAATAGAAATGATTTAGAGTTCTCCGCTATAAATGAACAGAATATTCCAGAAATCAACTACTATAGTATTATAATAAAGAAAAGCCTATCCAGTTGAGCTGAATATAATTCTATAAAGGGGGAAATGGATCATTTAGAAAAATAGAGAGCTTCTAAGAAATTCTGCTGAAAAAATGATATATGTGTTAAAAAGTTTAAGTTCAAAAACAGAAATCAAGAGAAAGATTAAAAGCTAAAAATGATAAAACAGTTATAAGATAAACATAAACTGCTTACATTAATGTATGGGAAGATGATATTCATGCCTCCTCAGAATTCTATCATCTTTAGGGTAGAGAAAGTCTAATTAAATAACAGGACTTAGGAGCAATTATCAGTGTCTTGATAATTTTAAAAGAATAAATGAAAAAGAATGGTCACAAGAATATATAGGAGAGGGGTAAAAAGAGAGATTAAGGTTAGATAAAAAATATCTCACAGACTCAGGGTGCATAAGTAGAAGTCTATACAAACAATGAAAGCATACAATGGCATAGATTTTTATCTGAATAGATTAAGGGAGGGAAGAATACATATGCACAGTTATACGCAGAAATACATTTCACTTAATGGGGAATAGGAGGGATATAAGAGAAGGGAAGGAGATGTAGAAAAATAAAAGGGAAAATCAGTGAAGAGACAGATTATTCCTCAGCAAAGCAAAATTGTAGTTAAGGAGTTACATAAATAAGTACATATGAGTGTGTATAAAATCTTATCATATATCATATGATATAAGCTTTTTTAGTGACAAAGAATTGAAACTAAAGGACTGTCCATTCATTAGTGAACAAATGAAAAAAATATGACATATAAATGTGATGGAATATTATTGTGCTGTTATTAATGACAAAGGAAAAATTTACAAAAAAAAAAACCTAGGAAGTCTTCTATGAATGATGCAGAGTAAAGTTAATAGAACTATGAGAATAATTTATACAAGGTTGATATTGTAAAGACAAACAATTTTGAAAGCTTTAGTAATTCTGATTAGAATATTCCTTACCATTATCCCAGAGAACTCATGATCAAATAAACTACCCACTTCCTGATAGAGGAGAGACTCTTGAGCAAATGATGACTTTTTCTTTTGTATGAAAACAAAACTTGTTTTTACTTGAGTATGCCTGGCTGTAACGAGTTTTTTTCTTTCTTAATTGAAATTAGAGGAGAGAGATGTCTTTTTTAATGCTTCAGTTTGGAAATGAGAGTAGAACTAAACACGACTCCCCTCTCTCCCACTACCAGTAGAAAAAGGTTACACTGAAACTATTTACCTTATGTTTCTCAACCCTGAAACATGGAAAAATATCCGGTTATTTTACTCAGTAGATAATTGAACTGTTAGTGCCAAGTGAGTATATCAGTTATTAGCTCCTCTATTAGTCAACAGGGTGAGCACAATAGAAAATTCCACCCATTTGCTTATGTTCTTGTGTTTTTGCCATTTTTGCACTGTTCCCCCTTTTCTGTAACAAATCTACCTCCATTACACAAATAAGCCAATAATGAATTTGAATTAAAGTCTGACTTTAATGACAGGATTCATGCATATTTGTATATATGTGTGTTTACATATGTATACATATATTTAAATGTTTGTGTTTGCACATTTACTGAAATATATATATGCACAAATTATTTCAATTTTATATTTAGCAATGTGTGTAAACATAAGAATAATGAAATATATATGTAAATCTATTATAATTATATAATAAATTATAATAAATATACTTAAAAGAAGTGAATTCTCATATAACTATGACCAAAAATCTTTGTATCATTCTTTTTTTCCCCCTCCTCTATCTCCCACCACCAAAAAGGCAGATATCATTTGGGTTGTGCATATATTATCACATAATACATTTTGCTATGTTTCTCATGTTGTGAAAGAAGACATATATTGCTTACACTAAAGAAAAATGTATGGATAAAATCAAGTGAAGAAATGTATGTTTAATCTCCATTCAGGCTGTCTATTATGGCAGTGGATATCCATTTCATCATGAGTCCCTCAGAGTTGTCCTAGATCCTTGCCTTGCTGATAATAGTAGTCATTCATGGTTGATCACTATACATTATTGTTGTTACTGTATCCAGCATCCCCAATTCTGCTTGCTTCACTTTGCATCACTTTTTGTGATCATCTTGTTGTCATTTCATGGAACAATTGTATTGAATAACAATCATATACTACAACTTATAATGGAGGTGAAAGAGAAGAAACAAATAGTAGCTAAAGGATCAGCTTTGGATCTCTAACACAATTTAGCTGTGGAGAGTCTCAGTCTCTCAGAACTCTTATAATGCCAATAAAAGCTTTTATAATTAAATTAATGATTTTTCTGATGTAGATATGAGTTAATGAACTATATGACAATTTATTCAAAGCTTTTGTACTTTCTATGAATCAATTCCCAAATGTTAGCTGCAGCGAATAGACATACCTAATTTTAGATATTACTTACATTGAATATGTAATACATCTAATGCTAGCAAATTCATGCCTTCAGGAGTCTATATTAAAAACTTTTCTTAGTACATTTGGAAGCCATATGAAACTACAGTTTTGTGCATATAGATATATTAATACATAAAATTTAATATTTTCTTGGAAGCTTCAAGATAAAAAAACACTAATTTATGTATAAGGTGCATTGAAATGTGTTTTAGAATTAGACATTTTAGGGTGTTAAATATTGATATGCTCATTAGAAGCTGGGAACATCTGTCTTTTAAATAATATTTTGCAATCAAGGATCAACATTTGCAGAAACAGTTTCATGAAGAATGTACAAGGAACATCATTCAATATATAGCATTATTGTTTGTAGCTGACATGGTGGTAACAATTTTACTTCATGTTCAAGTTGAAATTATACATAATTGGGACTCTCCAGACCTCAATGAAACTTATATTTAAATAGTTCATTATCTTTATTCAGGTGTTTCAGTCATGTCTGGCATTGTGACTTCATTAAGGATTCTAATGGCAAAGATGCTGGAGTAAATTGCCATTTCCTTCTCCAGATCACTTTACAAATGAGGAAACTGATGAAAAGCGTTATGAGGTTAATAAAAAATTTCCAAACATACATTTAGTTTCTAGTAAAATTCTGTTTATATGAATTACTGATTAAATTTTGTATATTATATAGAGAAGAACAGAGGTAACAGTGAATCATGTTAATATCTTTACACTAATGTCTAAAAGATACTATTATATTTTGTCAGGTAAACCATAAGCCATGATAGAAAACTAAAAACATTTTTGTTTTGTTTAATTTGGACCGTGATATTCATTGACATTGGGAAATATTACTGAGGAAGCTCTTTCCCTACAAACTGATGACATTTCTATAACATAGAGTCATTGAGAGTTATAGGGACACTGTGGTGTTTAGGAACTGTCCCAAGTAACACAACATGTCACAGAGGTTGTTGTTGGGAACTTTGGGGGAGGGGAAGGTAGGTTTTGTTTTGTTTTGTTCTGTTTTTCCTGATTCAAAGACAAGTTCTCTATCTTCTCCATTAAGGGAACTCATTTAAAAAAAAATTGTTGTAGAGGGGGAAAATTTGTGGAGTGTTAATAATAAAAGTGATAGCTTCATAAAGGAAAATTTGATCCTAATTCAATCTTTTGGAAATTTGTATATGCTCAGTCTGCAAAAAAACAAAAATAAAACAGAAATCCATTATTTTAATAATTATTTTATTGTTCTATTATTTTTCACTAGCCAACTTTAAAAAAGTCAAAAAATATATCTGAAAAGTGAGATCTTGCTTAATATGCATGTTATTTTTGTATTAATAAAATAAATGTGTTGCTGACCAAAAAAAGGATATGAAATAATAGATATTTTTTATGACAGTGATTAAGGTTCATAACATTCATGATATTTTGTCATGTAGTTGAGACTGAAGTGTCCAGGATACCTGAAAAATGACCTCCTGTTTCCTTACTGAGTAAAACAACTCAATATTTACATTACCTGTGTATTCATTAAAGTAAAGTATTGCATCCCACTTGACTGTGCTAGTGTACAGTACAAAGTAATCACAATAATGGGATACAAGATAAATTAGTATTGGCTACTGCAAAATTAACTAGTCAAATTGTAGGAAGATGTACTGTGGAATACTCTTGTACTTTCTGCTTACAAATACAGCTGGAGGCTCAATTAACTTTTGAGAAGAAGAAAATGGCCTCCACTGCTGGGGGAAGAGAGTTTTTACCCTAATTGAATGAAGCACAGTAGGTAGAAGAAGGAAACTTCATGAATACTCCTCTATTATTTTGTCTTTCTGTTCAAGTGTTCCATAGGGGAAAATTCTAAACATTATTTTTCATCCAGATGCTTTCCTGGTATCTGAATAGCTGGGCAGTGCATGTGAAAACTTGCTCTTAAGCAAGCACTGTTTCATGTCATCATTTCACTGTTGAAAAGGGAGTATTCTTCCATTAGAATGTATTCTAATAGCATGAAAAGGATTATATTTCTAAGACATCTTGTTTTCTTTTTTCTTCTAATGTTTGGAAAGTCTAATTAATGGAATGAGTTAAAATATATTTCCTAGCCTATCTAGAAAGCTTTGCCTCAAAATAGTTTGTCTTTAATCCTGATGTGCGAACTTTTAGTATTCAAGTAGCCCCAATCCATTGGAAAACAGCCTGTTCTTTGCCTTACCCAATGCCATTTTAAGCCCTGTCTTCCTTTAAAGTGTTTTTCCACCTAAAAATGAGTTTGAATTAGTAAATAGTAGATGGAATCTCCATTTTAAGTGGGCACATTAGAATTTAATTTTTTTTAAAAACCCAGAGCAATTTTATTTTCTATATTAGAATGGCGAAGGTGACTTATATGGTTTATCTTTGTCCTTGTAGATTTTGCAAATAATTTTCTGTACCTAACAGACTGTTTGACACTTTTGTCTTGAAATTTAGCAAATGCAATAGCATACTTCATTTCCATATGGCGTTTATTATGGAGTTCCGGCTAATTAAGTGGTACAGTAGATAAAACACAGGGCCCAGACCCAGGAAGATATGAGTTCAAATTTGGCCTCAGATATATGCTAGCTGTGTAACTCTGTATAGGGCACTTCTTTCTATATTAGTTGTCGTAAATGAGGTGATAATGGCACCAACTTTACAAGGTTTATTGTGAAGGGCAAATAAAACATTTGTAAACCACAGTTCCTTGTACAAAATAGGTGCAAAAATATTCCTTTCCTTTCCTTCCAATCCTTTCACTGATTTTCTCATGAAGTAATATAATTACCACAAATCCTATCATCACCTTTGTACTACTATATCTTCCAGTCACAATTTTGAGTGCTCAAAATCTGAGACTCAAAAAAAATGCATATGTAAAACTTCACAAAATAGAAAGACACTTCCTTCTTTTTTATAAGGCAAACTAATATATTTTGATTTTATTTCCACTTTTGATTCTTAGGCAGTGGAAATGCATCATCGCAAGTCATTCTCCTAAAATATAATTTTTTAGAATGTGTAATAATTCTAAAATGAAACAAAAACACAATATTTGGCTTCTGCGAAATGAATACCAGAATTAAGAGCTAAAGAGGATTATTGTCACAAGAAAATCATGGTCCCATCCAAGGAGATAAAAAAAAAAATTAATCAGCCAAATTTTAGAATATATAATTCCATTATGAATGTGTCATCATGGATAATATATGAAAGGAAATGTATTATGGCTTTTTAAATGTTTTAGTGATTTTTTAAACAAAGAGCAAATGAAAAAATGTTTCCATGATAAAACTAATGGTGGAATAGTGGATACAATGTTGAATTCCAAGTCAGTAAGTGAATTGAAATCCTGTCTCGGTTACTTACTAGATTAGTGATTCTGGGTAAGTCACCTAACTTCTCTCAAACTCATTTTCCTCACTTGTAAAATAGGGACAATAATAGAGCCTACCACACAGTGTTGTTTAAGCACCAAGTGTAATAGATAAAGTGCTATATGAACCTTTAAAATGCCAGATATCATTATTAAATAATAATCACATAGCCAGTTGATTTAGTTAACTTATCAGTTTAAAAATAATCTGTCCAATTGCATTAAAATTATATTGAAAAAATAAAGGCTTAATGGATTGCAGATCTCCCTTTTTAAACCAGTTGTGATATTTTATAGGTTCAATGAAAGAAAAAGAAAAGTGAATTGATGACAACTGGGGAAATTATAAAAGGGAGATTTGAGTCTCCAACAGATTTGATTTTGTATTATATCCATTCTTCTTTCATGCATTTCTTAACTTTACAAACATTTATAAAGGTTTACTCTATTCAAAGCACAGCATACACAGTCCTATCACATGAAAGTATATTCAAAAGAGAACAAATTGTTCTTGAGTTAGAAGTTGATGTAACAAGCAAATTTTAAAGTTTGATATGTTATATGGCAAATGCATTTTAAAATAAGATCCAGGGAACAAAAGGATTTTCATTTGAAATTCTCATCTTTGATGCTTTATGTGGAGTTTTAGTATAATTCTTCAAGATGTGAAAGATTAAGTTAAATATCTGATTCCTAAAATTTTATTTTCCAAAGAAATGACACATACTATCATATAGCTTGTGAGTTATTCATTCTTTATTTCTTGAAAGACACTAATGGTCAGAGCAAAAGCTAGAGAAAAAGAAGAACATTACAAGATAAAATAAGATGTAGATAAAATGGAAGGGATAGAAAAGAAAGTGCTTCAAGTTTTTTTAAACCAAAGGACCTGTAGTATTTCAGTCATGACATCATCACATATTGAGAAATGTGGCTACACTTGGCACCAACCCTGAAATTAGTTGTCTCCTATGAATATTTTTTTCCAATAGAGGATTTTGTTTTTGTTTCTACTTTTGGTTAGTCTGAAAATACTATATTGTTAAAAATTCAAACAGCATATAAATGATGCACAGCTCAAATTTAGTTCAAAATAGAAGTTGTGGGGATTTGTAGTTTAATGCCTGTGTGTGTGTAAATGAATTTTTCAGTATGCATCAAAGTAGTCAGATTGACCAGGAGCAATCTTATCTTTAATATACAGACCATTTCCTCAGAGGAGACTACATGAAGGAGAATGATTAGATTTATGCTATATAATGACACAGGATAAAACTTTGACCAGTTCATGGAAATGAGAAAGTAGTAAATGTCTACTCTATACGAATCAGAATTCTGTAATAAAACTGTTTACAAAAGGATGATCTTTTGAAACAATGAGCTTCAACCATTAAGAGGGAGATGTCAAAGATATTGAGAAAATAGTGTATATGATGACTTCTCAGAGTCCTATGACTTGTTAAAAATATATATTTAAAATAATTTTAAACTAAACACTGAATACAATGACACTTTTTTTAAAAGTTAAAAATGTAATGCTTAAACACTAAGGCATATCCACTAAATGACTATATAGAAATATCTTGAAAGTATTTTTTCTTTCATTATATAATATTATTATATAAAATTATTCTTTCATTATATAAAATTAATAACAATGTTTAATAAAACAAGGAGAACAGGAAGATGAAGGAACCCTTTAGGCTGTAACTATCAATATATTATGAATTAAGGGCATTGCCAAATTGCCTGACTTACTAACAAACAATAAATGAATGGGTGAAATGAAAAAAATTTCTGGTTATAAATATAGAATCAGATATGATTGTGTAATCACCCTTTTCCTTCATGAAAATTTGTATAATACAATGGAGTTTAAATTCCAGGTAGCTTCCTTTGACAGAATTTGTATAACAAAATGTATAATCATATAAACAACAATACAAACGTTGTATTTTAAGAACTTGGAGTGTAAAGGGATATGGACAGAATATATAAAATTTAGAAGGAAAAAAAAAACACAATGCTACCATTATTAATTTTTGTTTTAGTTAATCTAAAATTATAGAAAAATATAATTTTATCTGAGAAAATATCATTTTTAACTGAATTGGGTATAATCATTTTATGTATTTGTTCAATTACTGATTGTCTCACCTTTCTACTTCATATTGCATTCCTAGAAAAAAGACTTAAGTGTATATTGTACAGGAAGGTCATTATGAGACTTTTTCAAACTTTGTTTAGTATTCAGAACATTTAGTGGCTAAAAAATAAAAATTAATTAATAATTTACATAAATGCATATTGTTAGCCTCATTAGGCAAGACATTAGAATAACTTCATTCTTGAGGTTTTTATTCAATAATTTGTTAAAGTAACAGTATAAATTGGTGTATATATATTCACATATATATATACACATATATACACACATATAAACTTAATTTGATACAAACAAATAATTCAAATACACAAATATTCTCGACACTAAAGTCTTTATGAAAATGCTTTAGCTCACTGTTCATTTTTTTTATTTCAAAGTTACAGTAGTACATAAAAATGGATTTTAGGAAAAATGGAATTTTCTTTGTAATAGGTGGGGGGTAATGAAGGTTACTCAGAATCTAGGGAAATTGTAATTTTTTGACAGATGTTTGGTGAAGAAGTTTTTTTGGTTATTATGCTTCATATGAAGCTTTCTTTTATGTATATGCCAAATCAATTTTATAGTAGACTTTTCATCTCTCACTCTGCCAAAGGAAAGTATGTAGTTTAAAACTAAACTATCTGTTAAGGAAATGAAAAAGTTACCCAGAGGGCTTCATGGTCTTTGAAAATTAGTGCCTAAAAATTTGCAGATGTCCCATCTGATTTTTAAAATCATTTACAATAAATATAAACAGAAGGATGAAATTTCTCCAGTAAACATGTCATGCCAAATTCATTTGAGTCTTCATTTCCAGAATCAAATATGACATTTTTAAGAACCAAATATGGAATGGTGATTTTTTTTTACCTTCTTCAGTAAGCATTTTTACAGACATTAAGAGAAGATTAGCCATTGCTTAGAATAAAGATGATAAAACTAGGCCTCTATTCTCTTCTTCTTCTAGAACCTGAACTTCTATTTATTACTACAGAAAACGTGAACACTTCTCAGTGAACAATTTGACAAGCTATCAAGAGCAACTTTGCAGCACTACAGTGGGTATTATTATATACTTCAGTTAATTAGATACTGTATCTCACAAATAGTCAAATGATACACTCTATCTCTCTAATGCTTTTTTAAAAAGATATATTTACCATTTCCAAAAATTTTCAATATTAAGACCTGAAAAACTCATCTAAGGGGAATATATTGAAGCAGAGGTCTATCACAACAACTAGAGACTACTGTGATAATTATCACAGAAGTATTTACTGAAATAAGGTCAGAAAATCAAGAATTATACCCTTCCTTCCTTCCTTCCTTCCTTCCTTCCTTCCTTCCTTCCTTCCTTCCTCCCTTCCTTCCTTCCTTCCTCCCTTCCTTCCTTCCTTCCTTCCTTCCTTCCTTCCTTCCTTCCTTCCTTCCTTCCTTCCTCCCTTCCTCCCTTCCTCCCTTCCTTCCTTCCTTCCTTCCTTCCTTTCTTCCTTCCTTCCTTCCTTCCTTCCTTCCTTCCTTCCTTCCTTCCTTCCTTCCTTCCTTCCTTCCTTCCTTCCTTCCTTCCTTCCTTCCTTCCTTCCTTCCTTCCTTCCTTCCTTCCTTCCTTTCGTCCTTCCTTCCTTCCTTCCTTCCTTTTTCTTCCTCCCTCTCTCTTTCCCTCCCTCTATCACTTCTTCCCCCCTCTCTTTCTTTTTTTCTTTATTTCTCTCTCCTCTCCTTGCCTTCCCTTCCTTCCTCTCTCTCTTTCTCCCTCACTTCATTCCTTTCTTCTTCTTTGCTTCCCTTTATGTTATTCTTCTCCAACGTTTTTTAAAATTGCCATTTCAAGTATAAGTCTATGGGCCGGGAAAACTACATTTTTTAAAGTATTCATCCAACTTATAAAATGTAGTATGTTTCTCCTTGCATATGGGTTAGTGTTCAAGAGAAGTTTCACCAGTTAAAAATAAGAGAATAGTGGCATGATAGAGTAAAATAAAGCTTGTGCATCCTAAATTAACATATTTGAGTAAAACTACTGAACCACAACCAATATAGATATCATGTTAAGGTCAAGACACTGTGCTTAGTGTATTTCATGAAGCATAGAAATTCATATATTCATTCTTTTTAACATGTTATTTTCTCCATCTGGAAAGCTTATGAATTATTTCCTGACCCTAGCTTCTCTCCATTATTCCATATTGAGCATTTCATTGATAGAATTAATCTACTCCAAAAAAGTATATTTCTAGGGAATTTCCTCTAAAAACATTTTAGGCATTTGCTCAGCCTCCATTTAATATATAATTATATGAGTATCTTCTCTGAATTATTTTAGGTTCAACTAAATGTTTTAGACTTTAAAGGAATAAGTATGGTATCCCTTTTTTTAGGTGTTAAATTATTTAAAGTGTGTACTTTAAATTTATTTCATTGCTCCTTAGAATATCCATTTCTTTGCTTTAAACACATGAGGCACCAATTAAGGCTTTTCAATTTCCTGAGCATTCAGATATAATTATCTGCCTATGGTACCAACTAATCTCCTACTTATTGATGCTAAGTTGCTCTCAATGTTGTAGCATTTATGTTTCCTCATTTTATTTACTTTAAATTGATTCAGAAAAAAAAATTTCTTTGATGTATTCTTCATGATATTATTATGATGGGAAGGATAATTATTAGTTGGATGATATTTGGTATATACATATATATACATATATATATACATATATATACATAGTGTGTATGTATGAAACAGTTTCATATTCTATGAATGATAGTTTATTTTTCCCATATCTAGTATACTCACAAATGAAGATATATTTTTCTTGGGTAAACAATTTTGACTGGCTGAACAAAACATATTATGGAACTTAAAATGATATATATGTGTGTATATATATATATATATACATATACATATATATATGTATAAATGTGTATTAATGTATTTGTGAAAATATACGTATATAAATTTATATGTGATTGCAGAGAGATAAATAGCTTTTAAGGTTAATTTTCAAAATATATGGAGATACAGAGAATTAGAAGTTCTTTGCACTTATACTACAATAGATAAAAGTGAGAAGCATATATCTGTATCTTTTATGTGTGAGGCTGTATGATCTTTTGATGTAAATATTTACTTCTGACTTTAAACCAAAAAATGGGAAGTATCCTTTGCCAAAACCAAGATTATTTTGCTTATGGAACTGACTTCTTCCAATGTTTCATATTATGATAAGCACTTTATTCAGATAACTAAGATATAAATACACTCAACTAGTGTTGCTACCTCTACAGTCATAGGCAAATCACTTAACCTCTTAGTCTCCTATCAGCTCTTCAGGCTGATATTTTATTATCTCAATTTACTGAGGATCACAAGCAGAAATATATTCCATAGTAGGAATTCTTTAAAATGAGGATTTATAATTCTGGGCCAAAAAAAGAAAATAAAGAATCAAACTTCTTTAAGAATTTTGGAACAGGTGGAACCAAGATGGAGGAGTAATGAGCATAACAGCTCCATTTCATCAGAAAAATCCTCTGCATTCAAGATCAAAATATCACAACAAAATGAATACAGGAGTGAAAGAAAAAACAAGGAGACAAAGTGAAACAAACTTTAAGAAACAAAAAACCCCAAAGTTAGGCAGAGACCATCTGGGGAACTGAGGTAAGAGGGGAGATGTGCTAGCCAAATTGTGAAGAGCAGGGAGTGAAGAGCAAGCCCAGAGCAAACCACAACCACCCCACCCCACATCTGAGGTTACAGATTCTGAACATAAGTCCTAACTAACATTAAGTCCCTGAGATCCTGCCTGGGCAAAGAGTGGTCCAAGCCAACCCATACCATTTGAAATTACAAACCTGTGGAGAAGTCCAGAGTCCCAGCCCAGGTCAATCTGGGATAAAGGGGGCTGATACATGTGGGCCCAGAGTGAAGCCAGGAATCCCAGTCATGAGTTGGGTTGAGGACATAATCCATGTTTTGGGGTGAGGACACAGTTATCAAGGGGAGCCCCTATGATTTTTTTATCTAAAACTAAGGGTGGAGTTTGAAGACAGGACATTAAAGGGTGTGCCTAATTGAATCAAAGACACCTTGAGACCAAATCAACCTGATCAAGTTCATAATGAGATCAAAAGTTTATACCCAGGCCTAAGGAAAGTCTTTAATCTATAAGCATCTCAAAGGTCAATTGAATCAGTAGCAGTAGGAGACTCTCAGAAGTCTAAGCCCTCTGACTATCTGGTAAACTAGAAAAAACCCAGAAAATAAACTGAAAATAGCATTAAGGGAGGATCAAATTTTAAGAGAATACCCCAAATTCCCAGAAAACAGAACCTATCTATAATTAGATAGGGAAAAGGAGCAAACTATCAAAAAACACCTAACTTCTAAACAATTTTTATAATTTTTATGGAGACAAAAAAAAGGCCCAGAGACAGAAGACAACAAGCAAAGAAAACCCACACCAAGTGCAAAAGAAAAGTATGGATTGGACACAGATCCCAGAAGAGCTCAAAAAATACTTCAAAAACCAATTATTAGAAGTAGAGGAAAAGTAGGGAAGATAAATGAAAGTGATGCAAGAAGAAATGGGCAAATTGAAAAAAAGGAGGACCAAAAACTGACAGAGGAAAACAAAGCCTTAAAGATCAGAATTGACCATCTAGAAACTAATGATCTTATGAGAAATCAAGAAACAATAAAATAGAATCTAAGGAATGAAAAAAACAAACAAACAAAGGAAAACCTGAACTATTTTATTGAAAAAACAACAGACAGAAAATAGTTCTAGGAGAGACAATTTGAGAATTTTTGGACTACCTGAAAAACATGATGAAGAAAAAAAAAACTTGGACATCATATTACAGGAAATTATTATACATAAGTGCCCAAAGATCCTTGAACAAGAAAATAAAATTGAAATTGAAAGAATTCACAGATCACCTCCAGAAAGGAATACTCAATTGACAACTTCAGGAATATCATATCTAAATTAAAGAGCCACCAAGCAAGGAAAAAATACTTAAAATAGCCAGAAAGAAACCATAATTGTTCACATGACATGGAGTTACAATCAGAATCACACAGGACCTAGTGGTTTCTACATTAAAGGATCAAAAAGAATGGAATATGATAGTCAGGAAGGCAAATGATTTGGGTGAGTCACATATCCAGTAAAACTGAGTATATTCTTTCAGGAGAAAAACTGGTCATTCAATAAAATAGAAGATATCCAAACATTGCAGAAGAATAAGCCAAACCTAAACAAAAAATCTGAAGACCAAACACAAAATACACAGAAGCCCAAAAAATAAAATAAGAAAGAGAAATTTTAAGGGACTCATTAACGTAACACAATGTTTATATGTCTACATGGAAAGAGGTCTTCTGCAATTCTCAAAAATTACTCTTAGTAGTAGAGAAGATGGAAGGAATTGACTTAGAAAGAGGGTAGAAAAGTTAACTGTTTTTGATGATATGTTGTATAAGATGATATATGATGATATGATATATATGTAAATTTGATGATATGTAGTGATATATATGTGTGTGATATGATAAGTAAGCAATTGAATGACATGTAAAAAATCAATTAAGGACTGAAAGAGAGGATTACACTGAGAGAAAAGTGAAGGGACAGAGAGTGAGGTAAATTATATAATAAAGAGAGGTGTGAAAAAATCAATACAAAGAGGAGAGGATAAGGGCAGTGACCAGCAATGCTTAAACTTTACTCTCATTGTAACTGGCTCAGACAGGGGAAAAGGAGATACTTGGTGATGCATAGAATTCTTTAACCCTACAGAGAAGTAGAAGGAGAACCACACAAGGGAAGCAGGGAATAATTGAAAGCAGGAGGATGAACTGGGGAAGGGGTCACAAAAAGCAGAATACTGGTGAGGAGGAACAGAGTGAAATAGAATAGAGTAGGATCTAAAGGGGATAACACTATGGAGGGCAATACACAGTTAGCAATCATAACATTGAATGTGAATGGGATGAACTCACCCATTAAATAGAAGAGAATAACAGAGTGGATTAAAAAATAGAATCCTACTATATGTTATTTACAAGAAAAACATTTGACACAGGGTGACAAACAAAGATTCAAGGTAAAACGCTGGAGCAGAATTCATTATGCATCATCTAAAGGAAAAAAAAATAGGAATAGCAATCACATTATCAGACAAAGCCAAAGTAGAAATTAATCTGATTATGAGAGATAAGGAAAGAAATTAAATTTTTATGAAAAATTCTCTAAATAATGAAGTAATTTCATTATTTTAAGAGTTTTTTTAATTAATTTCTCCCTTTTTATATTTAAAAGTAAAAGGAGAAATAATATTTTTAGGAAGAGACCTCCAACTGTGCAGGTTGTCAGTTAGAGTTCCCCTGCTGAGACTCTTATCAGTTAGTGATAATTAGAAGGGTGTGATGGAGAGGAGTTAGTCAGTTTCAGCTGGCAGTTGAAAAAAGGCTTTTTATCTCTGGGTCTCCAGGGGACAGCGTGTGTTGCTAGCACTCTCTCTGTTTGGAGACAGAGAACAAAATTAAGGTTTTAATAGCCTTATTGGTTATTGATTAACATGGGTAGATAAGGTAGATAGATAGTGGTTATGTTATTAGATATTGAGAGTAGGGGAGTTGGTGAGGGCTTTAGCTTAGCAAAAGATATGATTAGGGTTGTTTTGTTTGTTTGTTTCCTAGAGAAATTTAATTAGGATTGGGATCTGGTATATAGTTACAAGCTTTGTAAGACTACTTTCACTTTCCTCCTTCCTATTTCCTATACATATTTTCCTAATAATCAACTAAGTGTTTTGCATTTAATAAACTATACACTTTTGTTCAAACTCCTATAACCCCAAAATTTAACACTTTACATTACTAAACTTTTATGCACCAAATGGTATATAATCTGTATTTAGAAAGGAAAAAATATAGTAGATCAAGGAGGAAATAGATATTAAGACCATACTGGTGGGGGATCTCAAACTTCCACTTTCAGAAATAGATAAATTGAACCAAAAAATAACTAAGAAAAAAGTAAAGTAAATAAATGAAATGCTAGAAAAATGAGAGTTAATAGATATCTGTAGAAATTTGAATAGGAATTAAAAGGAATATATCTCCTTCTCAGCAGCACATAGTACATATACAAAGACTGACTATGTACTAGGGCATAGAAATATTGCCAATAATGGGAGAAAAACAGAAATAATAAATGACACTTTTTCAGATCATAATGCAGTAAAAATTATAATTAACAGGGGTCCATGGAGAGGCAAATTTAAAATTAATTGAAAACTAAATAACCATTTAAAAAAAACTGATGGATCAAAGAAGGAATCATAGAAAAAATTACCGACTTCATTAAAGAGAATGACAATGAGGAGACATCATAGCAAAACCTATGGGATACAGTCAAAGCAGCATGCAGGCGAAAATGTGTGCTCTGAGTGCTGTTAGCAACACAATCCAGAGGGAAGAGATAAATGAATTGGACTTACAACTTAAAATTTTTAAAAAAGAACAAGTTTTAAAATTCCTAGATAAAAACAAAATTGGAAATCTAAAAAATTAAATGAGAAGTTAATCAAATTGAAAATAAGAGCTATTGAATCAATAAAAAAGACTAGGAGCCGGTACATTAAAAAAATAGATAAAGTAATGTAATAATTAACATTGGTGGCCTAATGTAATAGTTAAAAATTTCATTTGACAGAAAAAATAATGCTTAAAAACAATTATTGTTTATAAAATTATAAAAAATTAAAGTTAAACTATGAATCAGTAGACTGTTAGTAGCTCTTAATAATTTAATTTAATATAAATATAATAAAAGGAATGAATGTATGAGGTAATTAGAAAAGATTTCCTAACCCATCATTCTAGAGCTCCTATAGAAGAAATTCAGTTCCCTTACTGACAAATTTCCAATCTCTTTAACAAGGCTATCACCAGTGTAAGCCTATTTCTTCAGCTCTAGTGACAATGGCAAATCTATTCAGTGCAGAATGCTTCTTCAACCCAACTCACCAATATCTTCATAAAGTGCTTCACAGAATGACTTGCAGGAAAAGTCTCCTCTTCAACTGAATTCCTCCTAAAATACCTCCCTGGGAATCCTTGTGTTGGATTTTTATAAGCAGCTTCTCCACATCATTTGTCTCTTTCCCAGTTGATAGGAAACAATCACAGCTTCCAAGTTTTGCTGACTCTGTCCAGGCGATGGTAGTGCCTGTGGTTTTTAAGGCATGAGGTTTCTTTGCTAAAAACTTACTAAGTGTTAAATAAGAGTACTTTGAGTTCTTGATTGGTTAAATTAAAATAGACAAAGGGAATAAAATTTCCTTTCACAGTACTAGTCAATATGATAAAAAAAAGAAGTAAGAGAATCAAATTTATAATATCAAAGATGAAAAGGGTGATCTCATTTCTAATGAAGTCAAAATTCGGGTAATCATTAAGAACTATTTTGCTCAATTATATGGTAATAAATATGACAATCTTGGTGAAATGGGTGAATATTTACAAAAATTTTAATTGCCTAGATTAACAAAAGAGGAAATAGAATACTTAAATAATCCCAACTCAGAAAATGAAATTGAAAAAGTCATCAAGGAACTTCCTAAAAACAAATCTGCAGGGCCAGATGGATTCACAAGTAAATTTTATCAAACATTTTAAGAACAACTAATCCCAATACAATACAAATTATGTGACAAAATAAGTAAAGAAGGAATTTTACCAAATTCCTTTTATGACACAAATATAGTACTGACTCCAAAGCCAGGCAGACCTAAAACAGAGAAAGAAAACTAGTCTCCAGCAAGTTAGCATGAAGATTATTCACTATGATCAGGTAGTATGCATGGCAGGAATGTAAGGATGGGTTAATATTAGGAAACCCATCCACATAATTGATCATATCAATAATCAAACCAACAGAAAACACATAATTCTTGGAATAGTTCTTGGAATAACCTCCAGGAATTGATGCAAAGCAAAGAGAGCAGAACCAGAAGAACATTGTACACAGAGACTGATACACTGTGGCAATGTGGAACATAATGGACTTCTCTACTAGCAGCAATGCAATGATCTAGGACAATTCTGAGGAACTTATGAGGAAGAACATTATCCACATTCAGAGAAAGAATTGAGGATATAGAATTACAGAACAAAAACAATTGCTTGAGCACATGGCTTCATGGGAATACAATTGGGGATGTAGGCTCTAAATGATCACTCTAATGCAAATAATAATATGAAAACAGGCTTTAAACAATGATAGATGTAAAACCCAGTGGAATTGCTCATTGGCTATGGGAAGGGGGAGAGAGTAGAGGAGGGAAAGAACATGAATCATGTAACCATGGGGAAAATATTCTAAATTAATGAAATAAATAAATAACAAAACAAAATAAAAAAAACTGAGGTGTTTTCACAATGTGGACTATTTTATGGAATGTGATGAATATGATTTATGGAGACCTTGATGTGCTTTCTGTCCTTTTTTTATAGTTGTATCACATTTTAAAAGGTTACCATGTTTTTAACTGTAAAAGCATTTGATTATTTTGATTAATCAAATGTTCAGTAACTGACTAATCAGCAAAATAAAATGCTTCATTATGTTAGTCCTATCAAATAGTAATTTCATAGCTTGTCTATAAGTTTAAAACTATAATGCAATTCACAGGTATTGATTTTATAATGAAGGCTTAGTAATGCCTTGATTCATTCTATCTTATTAAGTTTGCATGTGTATTTCACCATTTTAAGGGTTCCTATTGTAAAGATAATTTTAGGGTTGTGACTTAAATCTAGAGTTAATTGGTCACCAGGTAAAATTCCAAATAAAATACCCAAGTCAGTCTGGAAATTTATGGTAATTTAATTAATATAGAGGGAGGGAATTTAAGGAG
The DNA here is from genome assembly GCF_027887165.1 of Monodelphis domestica. Classification (NCBI taxonomy): domain Eukaryota; kingdom Metazoa; phylum Chordata; class Mammalia; order Didelphimorphia; family Didelphidae; genus Monodelphis; species Monodelphis domestica. The sequence continues at coordinate 172,266,270 of NC_077234.1, forward strand.
AAGGAGGGGAGAGGATATAGGATTCTCTTGTCTGGCCTGTGCCAGGGGGGTTTTCAAATCCCCACCTCTAGGTCTCTGAAGAAGATTAGAGGTTTCTAAGGGGATAGAGTTGGAAAAGTAAAGGAGGGAAACTCAGCCAAAAACTCACCACCGAACCGGACAATAGCTTGTAGCCATGCTAAGATGCAGAAAGGCCAGCAGGCTCCTATCAGCCAATTCTCTGCTGCAAGGGGTACAGGAGAGAAAATGAGCCAATGCATAGACCACCTTGTGTCCCCTCCTCTAAATGCCCATTCTTTTAGAGTTCTCATCTTCTTTGATTAGATTATATCGTTAGAGTTACTTAACACTTCTTTGTTAAATTCACCTTTTGTGAGTTACTTAACCTTTTTGTGATTAATTTAAACTTTAGAGTTACTTAATACCTTTTTGTATTAAGATTTTAAAGCAGACTTAACTCAAAGTTCTAGCTTCACTATAAGGTAAGAGTTAAGTACCTTCATTGTTCAATCAGGAGATTACAACTTTATCTTCCCCTAAAGTACATCCAAGAAGGATAGAGTAATTTAATGTTACCAAGACATTCCTGATTTTGTTCAAATTATCTTCATTGTTACAATCAGGAAATAGCTAAATCCAATCTTCTCTCTATGTATATTAAAGATAAAGGTTATCTGATGATATATGTTTACATGAAAAAAAATAACCCATATACGCACACTCAACCTCTCAACTCTCAGTACTAGTACTACTGTGTTAAGATATTCTCTGAGTTCAAATGGCTGTCTTTGGTGTACCTAGGGCCATATGTTATTAAAATTATGCAAACAAAGGGTAAGAGGTTAGATCAGTGGGTTGAGAGATAAGCTTAGATGGGAGGTCCTAGGTTCATATCTGATATTAGGCACTTCCTAGTTTTGTGATACTCAGCAAGTAGCTTAATCCCTGTTGCCTAGCCTTTACCACATCTCTGTCTTGGAACCAATATACAGTATTTATTCTAAGATGGGAGGTGAGGTGCTTTCTTGAAATAAAAGAAAAATAAATTTTACATGTTATCTCTCTAATAGGCAAGAACCCAAGTCAGCCAGAGCTAAGGGAAAAGAAAGTTTCTTCTCCCACTTCAGCTTGATTCCTCTCTCTGAATCTTAAGTAATGAATGTGTTAGTTTGTCATAAATACCTATATAACAATGTAAATTTCAAAAAAATAAGAGAGAAAAAATCAAAGCATGTATGAACTCTTAGATAGCAAGGTACTATGCAATCAATGAGATTGAATCTTTTCTTTTGCTTAACCATTTAGAGATGCTAAGAAAAGAAAGGGAAACTGAAAAGAAAGTATTCAGAAAGATAAATGAAGATCAGATTTCAAATGACAGTTTTCTGTGAAGTGGGGGAGGGGAGAGAAGTGCTACAAACTAGATTACAGAGATTTTAAGAATCACAAACCTGTTTCACCTCAATTTGCTCTCAATTTTTCTGGCCAGTTTAATTCTTCCTATGCCCAACTCATATTTGATATAAACCTTATTTTGGTTTCCCATTTTTCCACCTTTGTTGGTGAATATTCTCAGGCATTTTCAGTGGACTATTGCTGTGATCCCTATGTGCATGCTATGAAAGAGTCCTTATGACATGGATATTGCCAAAAACAGTAACCATTCTCAAAGGGATTATAATGTACTGTCATATGAATTGGTTATTGCAGAGACTTTCAGTTTCTTACTATTTCCAGTCACTTTAAAAGTGGTTTCTGTCAAGATGCCACAATACTAAGCAGAAGAACAAATGGATTCTGATTATGGAGTATGTGTTGGCTAATATCCACATTTTGAGAACTCTTTCATGAAATGCATGTTGGGTCACATCAATGGTCTATCAAAGATGTTTTACTTAGGGTATTTACCATTAGAGTTGGCAACATGTACTATACAATCTGAAGTCCTATATCCTCCTGATCAGTCTTGTAATGTCTCTACAGAAATTTCTTTTAAAGTCACTTGATGAGTCAGTCCTAGAGACGGGAGGTACTAGGTTCAAATATGGCCTCAGACACTTCCCAGCTGTGTGACCCTGGGCAAGTCACTTAACCCCCATTGCCTAGCCCTTACCACTCTTCTGCCTTGGAGCCAATACACAGTATTGACGCCAAGATGGAAGGTAAGGGTTTAAATATAAATAAATAAAAAATAAAGTCACTGGAAATAGTAAAGGACCTGGAAATTCCAATATAACCAACCCATATGGTAGTAGACTATAATACTCTTGAGAATAGGTACTGTCTTTTCCCATCTTTATAGTCCCAGGTATATAACAGGAATTAATCATGCAAAATGCTTTAATAAATGAGTCTGGCAAAATGTCCATATTATAATATCTCAGTAGGGTCCTTTTGTAATACGGCATTTTAGCAGGGATATTTAGTGACATATTGAAAAATGGCTAAAATTTTACTGTGACAATGTGGGGTGAGATATCAAAAATTATAGGTACACCATAGAAATCATCTAGTTCAATTCCTTATTTTGAGAATGTGAAAAGTACAAAAATTTTCAACTGCTTGCCTAGTGTCATAAAGTGACTGAGTTGGTATAAGAACCCAGGGTTGAATTCTAGTCAGTGAATGCAACATATTCAGGAAATCTTTGACTGAAAAGCTATATTTGTATAGCATCTTATATTAATAAAATTTAAGGTTTTTGCTTTGGTGTTTGAGCTGTTATTTTGCATACATATATAAACATAGATAAAGATACAGATATATTGACTTATCTTTCCTTGTAGCTTGGGACAATACTCCCCAGACCTGTAGAAGTAACCAGGGGCAAAATTTCCAGATCTACTCTTAATCCAAAACTTTTTCAATAGATTCTTCTTTTAACATCCTTTACCATAGTCCACATAATACAATATATTATCTTTTCTGATATATACTATATTCATGAATGACCATGGGCAAGTCATTTCATCTCAGAGCATGAGGAAATACATTGAGTATAAGTCACAGACATATTGACCATTTGCACATTTGAAGGGAGTTTACAGACAGTTCCCTTTACTTATAAAATGAATTCTACTCTTAGTAGGACATAAAAGGAGTTATAACAAGGAATACTTAAAATATTGATAATGAAATCCCAACACAAATCCAACAGCAAGATCAAAATGACCATATTGTCAAATGTATCCCCAATTTCCCCTTTTTAAAATAAAATCATGATGGCATTGGTACTTTTCTTCATTCTTAACATTTAAGAGTATTAAGGAGTTATCTAGATGAATCATATCAAGAATCATAGAAAGAAGTGACTTTCCGAAGTTTATATAATTATTGAGAAGGGTCAGATCAGAATGCAGGTAGATTTCTTCAAAATCACTTTTGAACACTTTCCATTAAATCCATTTTATATAACTCAAAATATTATGTTCCATTATAGATAGTACATTAATCTCAAGATTTTTGGAAGTAAACTGGGTTTAATAGCCATAGCTCAGAAATAACCATGATTTAAAATTTCTTGGAAAAGGCATCTAAGAGGGTAACATTTTTTTATATTGTTACATAAGGATTATGCCTTTGGTTCCATGAGAGTGGCATCAGGTAGTTTGGATTCTTTAAACTTGCAAACTCTTGGCAAATATTTCTCATTTGTTTACTTCCTATTATGTTTCTTCTTATGTCTACAGGCAGACTTTTAGCATAACTTATTTCATGTGTATCAGAAACTCTCCATCTGCAAATGTCCTTCATAGATATAAATGGGCAACACATCTATGACATATTCTTAGGGATTAAGATGTTAAGTGAGTTGACCTTTGTCATAAATGTATACAATATACATCCAAAGAAGTAATTTAGCCCAGGTCTTCCTAACAAGGACAACCTAACACATCACACTTTCTAAAGACTTTCTATCCATCAAATAAGTGGATTAAAATTTTGAGCAACATACTAAAGCTATGACAATTAGGTTAGGAAACTATTATCAAGCAACTAGCAAATCTAGTAAAAAAAAAAGATGAGCTCAGCAGAGTCATTTGCAATGCTATAATAAAGAGGCAAACAAAAAAAAAGAAAGAAAAAAATCTAATTGTTTGACTTTTCAATTCTTGATTTGAGCCACAGCCTAGATGACATATAAGGATCCTGGGCATTACTTGAATTCCACCTCACAGGCTTTGAAAGGGATAGATCAAGTTGCTTTTCAAATTATTTCTTTCCCACTCCTCTTTGAAAGAGCTCTGTTTACACAGAAGCCTGAGAGTGAAATTTATTTGAATTTGAATTAAAGTATGGGATGACTCCAATGCCTCTTACATTTATATTCCTGACAAAACCTTAAACATGCTGGAAGGCATATGTTCCTTTGTGAACTGTGTGGGGATTTGTGGGATTTGGGGTTGTATAGTTCCTTTTTTTGAGGTTATGAAAGCTTTCTAAAGGAAATATATTGTGGCTTTACAAATCTGAGGGTGTGAATTCCTTCAATGTGCCAAGTTCGCCACAATTTTCAGCTGGTATTAATTCATGGTAGACTAAATGAAATGAGCCCACTATGACCCTCAGTGTCTACCTGAAATTGTTCATTTTGGATTTCTTACAATCAACAAATGTATCTGTTTGTTTGTGTGTGTGTGTATATATTTGTGTGAATGTGTGTATAATCTGTATTATACTTTGCTACATGGACTTAATTATTTTTTTGAGTACTGAATGCAGTAACTGAGTCACAGAAATCCTATTAGGATCTATGGGACTGATATTAAAACTTTTCCTAAGACTTTGTTCTAAATTGAGGCATAAGTGTATAATGTGCTGTTCCAATAATTGTATAATAAGTATCCTATTTTAGAAGATACTTGGAAATTAACTAAAGGTTAAATAATATAGGACTTGAGGGTAAACATGGTGGCAGTCTAGACTCAGGACTCTTCCTCTCCTCACCACCCATCGATACCAACTACCTCAAAAAGCCAAAAAAAAAATTCATATGAACAAAGGGGCTGTACAGTAGGGCATAGCATTGAAGGTATGTGGGATTTGGGCATTTCCATAACATAAGGGGGTGAAAAAGCTTCCACTAAAATTCGAACTTATCTACCCTCCCCAACCCCACCTATGGAACCAGAGTCAGAGCCAGTATGAGCTAGAATCAGTGAGTGAGTGAAGGTCACCTCTCAGTCCTTGGCAGCTTACTGAGAACACCGAGGACCAACTCCTGAGAGCAGCTAGACATGAGGCCCCAGAAGGCTGAGGAGCACAGACTGTGGGTGTCAGCAGAGAGATAAAACAGAGTGGGGCAGCAAAAAGTGTAAACTGCAGAGAGTGGAGAGCTGGCCTCAGCCAAAATCCTTGCTCCTTTTCTCCATGCATAGAGAGCCTGCCCATCTTATTCAGATTTCTAACTGGAAAGGGAAGGAGAAACCATTAGAGTAATGGCAAACAGTGCCTAGGAACAACAACTTCCCAACACCAATAAAAGCAAGAAGAAGGGGTTGACCCTGGATATTTTTCCAGAGGATACCCCTAGGCTACAGAGGAAATAGAAGAGGAAATACAAACAAATGCACCAAAACTTAAAAAAAAATGGAAATAGTCCACAATCTCTTGAATTTAAATTGGAGCTTATCAAAAAGATGGAAACTTCTGGAAATAAAAGTGGGAAGTAGTCTAAAAAGAAAATAACAGTTTAAAGGACAAGAACTCCCTATTGGAGAAATAGCTGGAAGCCACACAAAAAAAGCAGGATAGAACAAATCAAAAAGGAAAATCTGTCCTAAAAGACCAGAATTAGGCAACTGGAAGCCAATGATCTTGCAAAACAGCAAGAATTAATAAAGCAAATTAAAAAGACTGATAAAATAGGAGAAAACATAAAATACCTCACTGAAAAGATGACAGACCACACTACAGGACCACAAGGCTTGGAATATGACATTCAGAAAGGCAAGAGAATTAGGTCTTCAACCAAGGATCACCTACCCATCAAAACTGACTATATACTTCCAAGGGAAAGTATTGGCATTCAAAAAAAATAGAAGATTTCCAAGTATTTGTAAAGAAAAGACCAGAACTATGTGCAATATTTGATATCAAAACACAAAAATCAAGAGAAACATGAAAAGATCAATAAGGAAGAGGGAAAAAGTGAAAAAAATTCTTCTTTAAGGGCTTCAATAAGATGAAATTGTTTATATCAATATATGGGAAAATTTTTTTTGTAACTCACAAATTACATTGATTATTATAGTAATTAGAAAAATCATTCACAGGAACAGATTGGGATAATAAGTGATATGAGATGATATGCAAAAATAAAAGAAAAAGGGGGGAACAGAGGATGGCACCAAGAGAAACTTGAAGAAATAAGATAAATAGGATAATCTATACCACAGGAAGAGGCACATGAGAAGGAGAGGGGAAGAATACTATCATAAGAAGGAGAGTAAGAGAGTGCTAATAGGTAATACCTAAACCTTACTCTCAGTGAAACCAATTCTGAGAGGGAAGAGCATCTAGATCCATTGGGCTATTGAATTCTACCTTATACTACAGGGAAAGTGAGAAGGGAAAATGAAGGTGGAAAGAGGGAAGGGAGTATAAAAAGGGAGGGAAAGAGAGGGGGGGGAATTTAATAGACCCTAAAAAATAATAACAGGGGAACAAAATGGGAGGGGGCAGAAAGGGAAGCATATTATGGGTGGGGTTTAGGGAGATTGATTAAAAGGAAACCATTGGTATAAAAGGATATAGCAAAAGAAGAAAGGACAGAACTAGGAGGGGATATACAAATGCTGAGGAATACATAAGTGGCAATTGTAACTTTGAATGTGAATTGGATGAATTCACCCATAAAAAGAAAACAAAGAGCAGAATGGATAAGAAACCAAAATCCTACCATATGCTGTCTATAAAAAACACATCTGAGGCAGGTAGATATTCACAAGGTCAGAATTAAAGGTTGGAGCAAGACCTATTTGGCCTCAACTGATAGAAAGAAGGCAGAAGTTGCAATCATGTTATTTGACAAAGTTAAAATAAAAATTGATCTTATTAAAAAGGATAGGTGAGGTACCTACATCCTGATAAAAGGCAGGCTAAAGCAATGCGGAAATATCAGTTATAAACATGTATGCACCAAATGGAAGAGCATCCAAGTTTCTAAGGGAGAAACTAGTAGAGTTGAAGGAGGAAATAGATAGTAAAACTATACTAGTGAGAGACCTAAGCCTACTATTATCAAATCTAGATAAATCAAATAAAAATAAATAAGAAAGAAGTAAGAGATATGAATGAAATCTTAGAAAAACTAGAGTTAATAGATATATGGAGAAAAGGAAATAGGGACAAAAAGGAATACACCTTCTTTTCAGCAGCACATCACATTCACAAAGATTGACCACATGCTTGGGCATAAAACCAAGGCACACAAATGCAGAAAAGCAAAAATAATAAATGCAACCTTTTCAGATCATAACTCAATAAAAATAATAATCAGTTAGCATATATGGAGTGTCAATTCAAAAATTAGTTGGAAAGGAAATATGATTCTCCAAAACCATTTAGTTAGAGAACAAATCATAGAAACAACTAATAATTTCATTGAAGAAAAGGACAACAATGAGACATCCTTTCAAAATCTATGGGATGCAGCCAAAGCAGTACTCTGGGGGAAATGTAAATCCTTGATTTTATATATTACCAAATTATGGAGGGTAGAAGTCAATGAATTGGACATGCAAAACAAAAAATATGAAAGGGAACAAATTAAAAACCCTCCATATGAAAACTAAATTAGAGATCCTAAAACTTAAGGGAGAAATTGATAAATCAAAACTGAAATAAGAACTGAATCAATAAATAAGACTAGAAGCTAGTATTTAAAAAAAACAAACAAACAAAATAGACAAAGTACTGGCCAATCTAATAAAAAAATGAAAGAAGAAAACCAAATTTACAGTTTCATAGATGAAAAGGGAGACCTTACCTTTAATGAAGAGGAAATTCAGGCAATCATTAAAAACTATTTTACCCAATTATATGGCAACAAATATGATAATCCAGGTGATATAGATTAATATTTACAAAAATATAAATTGTCTAGATTAACATAGGAAGAAATAGAACACCTAAACAACTCCATATCAGAAAAATAAATTGAACAATTTATCAAAGAACTCCTTAAGAAAAAATCCCCAGGGCCTGATGGATTTACAAGTTAATTCTATCACACATTCAAAGAACAACTTATCCCAATAATATACAAACTATTTGACAGAATAAGCAAAGAGGGTATTCTATCAGATTCCTTTTATGACACAAATATGTTACTAATTCCAAAGCCAGGCAGATTAAAAACAGAGAAAGAAAACCACAGACAAATCTTCTTAATGAATATAGATGCAAAAATCTTAAATAAAGTAATATAAAAAAGACTCCAGCAAGTGACCAGGAGGGTTATTCACTATGATTAGGTGGGAGTTATACCAGGAATGCAAGGATGGCATAATATTAGCACAAATATCCACATAATTTACCATATCAATAAGCAAACTAACAAAAATCACATGATTATCTCAATAGATGCAGAAAAAGCCTTTGAGAAAATACTGTACCAGTTAAAATTAGTTCTCTGCTAAAAGTATTATATTTTTATGATGTTTATTAAAGATTAAGAAATAAAGAAAATACAAAATAAGATAGCAGATGCCTAGGAGGGACAAAAGGCCCATTCAGTTTCATGTACACTACAACTTGATAGATGTGTGTGCTTGGAAATGGAAGCAGGAAGCGAGAGACAAAAAGTAGGCAGAGAGTCAGCCTAAATACAATTTCTGTTCTCGATCCAGTCAGAATTCAGGTGAGATTACAAGGCATTTCATAAAGTGGCCAAGGACTTCTGGGAATTGAAGGCTGGGTTTCAAATCTCCATTTTTACCAACCCCCATTTGATCATTTGGGAAAAGATTTTCCCCAAAAGGATCATGAAAACAAAATCAACTTAAGGATTACAATAATTTGAAGCTAAGAGGAAAAAAGAACAAAACCAATAATTGCTAGATGCATTGACAAAAAACAAGTTAGGGGCAGTCCCCTTTGGCATGAAAGTATACATACAAATAAATATTCAATCAACCACACCCAAAATTCAGTTTTGATCTTCCCATGCAGCTTGTGGTCTGGAGGCATTTTTATGGTGTCTTCTCCAAACAGTTTAGTTTCTGGATTCAGAGAGGTATCATGTTTCTTGACCTAAAATTCTTCTCAAAAAGAATTTGAACTTTGCAATTTAAAATAATAATATTTTTACATTTCCCTGTGAAGAGGGTGATTGAAAAACACAGAATCACTTAGGGATGCATGCCTGAGTTATGAGGTATATGAATCAATTTGACCAGAGAAATTAAAAAGACATCAGAAATATCCAAATAAAATAGAAAATTTCTGTATGAAAATATAGACTATCAAAGTCTTATGTGTGAAAATTCCAAGTAAAAGAAAAGTAAATCTATAAGAGGTCGTTGAATCAGGGCCCGATTAAAATGATCTAAGTAATGATGCATTTACCCAGTTAGTAGCCAGGACTACAGAAAGTTTGCCACACTATGAAAGACAGAAAAAGGGATACTCGTCTGTAAGTATTTTCAGATTGAGTGAATGTGGATACAAGGAAGGTCTATGTCTTAATGTATGTTAAGCATAGAAACCTTGAGTCTTCACACTAGGTTCAAGTCCTTTGTATTGGCTTAGAAGTGCATCAATCCATCCTGGATTTGTTTATCTTTGGCCCTGTGTAATGGCTCTTTTGTATATCTTGTCCTGGAATTGGATAGAATCAATAAGCAAAGTCCCATAATTTTTTAAACAATTAATGGCATAATTTTTTATAGTCTCAAGCTTTGGGGGCATGCATTGACATTATGTCAAATGTCTTTTAAACTTATATTACTGCTAAATCAAAAAAATTAAAGAAAATTCTTAATACTAGTGACATGTGCTTCAAATATAAAAAGGAGAGGAAAAAAACTTAAATAGTATATTGCACATGCAAGAAAAATATAATAAAAGAGTTTTAAAAATTAATAAATGTAGCTTATAATCATTGACACAGTGTGTCCTCTAAGGATATGTAGAATACAAAGGTTTCTCACCAAAAATGAGATCCATTTCCTCTTCATATCTGGCCATGATCCACTGTGAGTGCAAAGCAAATTAATTTTGTAGGTAACATTTTTTTTCTGGAAAGAACAGTAGTACAAATATGTAGGAATCAGTATCCCCAAAATTCTCAATAGTCCAATTAATTACAATAACAAACAAACACACTATCATTTTTTACACATGAGTAGCTTTATGGCATTTTTAAAAACCTATGAACTGATGGATATTTCTCACAATTTTCACAAATATAGAGAATCTTTCAACCTTGGTAAACATATTTTTAAACAAAGTAAAACTTATATTGGGTCTAGAACATTATCAAGACATCAAGATATCATTCAGGTGGAAGTAAAGTAGTGAGCTGAAGAGTTATAAATGAGAGATGCTCCCTTTTTTTTTGGGAGGCTTTTTAGGGGTACTATATGCCCTGGGATTAACTTCCCAACTTCCATTCACATTTTTTATAAATGAGGGAGTTGGGGTTTTAATTGTATTTCACTTCAGCTACTAAAATGAGCCTTACCTCATGGTAGGGGCAGGCAATATTATCCAGAGATTGTTAAGAAAAGAATTTTAAAAATCATGTCTAAAAAACCCTTATAATTGATTTGAGATATTTAGCTCATTAAATTCTACAAAGGTTGTTATAGCAATTTTCTGATGGAGTCCATCTATCCTTCATGTGACAATTTACAAAGTCAAAAATAAAAAAGGCTGTTTTTTTATATGAACTTACTCAATAATGTTTGTTCAGTATGGTTATAGGGGAAAAGCAACAGAATATAACAGTAGTTAAAACCCAGTAAATTGAAATGACTCAGGGTAACAGAATAGTATTGAATACATTAGTATATGAACTTAAAATCACAAAGTTAAACCTTAAACAAAACAATCAGTAAAATGCAATAGAATACAGAGAATTTTATAAAACACTGGAGTCTGAAAAGCCTTAAAAATATAACTTCCTGTGTCTTTAAAGTTCCTTGGATTTTTTTTTAATTATCCATTTAGATGCCTATTGTCAGAAGGCACAAGATTGGTAAAGGTTAGGCAATGGGGATTAAGCGACCCATCCAGGGCCACACTGCCAGGAAGTATCTGAGGCCAGGTTTCAACCAAGAACTTCCCTTCTCTAGGACTGGCTTTCAATTCACTAAGCCACTGAACTGCCTTCCCATAGTAAGGAATCTCAAATTTGGCTAAAGATTAGCAGGGAGATGAAGTTTTCCCTTGGCATTCAGGTGAAGTAAATAAAAGAATTAATATATTCAAAAGATATCCTCTTAAATACCCGATGCTTGTAAGTTCCTGTTTGGAAAAGCCTCTTCCTTCTTTTCTTTCTGACTCCCTCCTTGTGATCCCCTTCACACAGGCCATGTGGAGGCTAATCGTAGCCTAAGGAAAATTTTATATCCCCCCCCTTTATTTTTAAAAGCTGGTGTTTGATTATGAAGAAATTGGGTCTGCTACCAGCAGCCTGGGTCCTGTGACTGAGCCTAGAGTTATGAGCTGTCTGGGTTGGAGGTCATGCCGGGGCTGGGCCAGGAGAGCTAGAGAGAGACCAGGAGCAGGAGCCACCGTGGTCGGGGTTGCAGAAACATGCAGGCAGCAGCCAGGAGGGCAGGGCGGCAATAGCTAGGAGGAGGAGCCAGAGCCGGGGTCAGAGTCAATATGAATCAAGAGGCTTACTAAAAAGGCTTGGAGAAACTTGGTTTAAAAAAAAACAAACAAAATAGACAGTAGCTATTAAAAGCTGAACTTAGTTACAGTAGAGAAAAGATCATAAGATTGAAGGTATTTTTTCACAAGCAATGTGGCTCACCATAAACTGTAGCAGTTAAAATTAGTTTCTCTGCTAAAAGTATTATATTTTTATGAGGTTTATTAAAGATTAGGAAATAAAGAAAATACAAAATGAGATATCATGTGCCTAGGAGGGCCAAAAGGCCCATTCAGTTTCATGTACACTACATCTTGAGAGACGCATGTTTTTGGAAATGGAAGCAGGGAGCAAGAAACACAAAGTAGGTGGAGAATCAGTCTAAATTCAATTTCTGTTCTCAGCCCAGGTGGGAATTCAGGTGAGGTTACAAGACATTTCAGGAAGTGGCCAAGGACATCTGGGAATTGAAGTCTGGGGTTTGTAAACCTTAAAATTTCTTAGACTTATGAATGTTGGAAATTTCACCATTGGGAAATTTCATATTTGGAAAAAAATTCTTACTGATAGTAAGAACTCTATTGGAATGTGAAACCCCTTGGCATAGGAGGATCCTTCTCCTCCCTACTTAAGACTACTTTAGGACAGAAACCTTTTGCTAAACAATGGAAAGGGTTTTGACCTATGCTTAAGCATAGAACAGGAAGTTCTTTGAGTCATGATTGATTTTAGAATTGATACAATAGAGATACATGGAATGACAGAACCAGGTCTTGGAAAATATAATCTCCACCCTACTTAGAGTAACAGGATTTAGGAAGGGCTGCAGCAAAGATCAAGATTTAATTATTTGAGAATATGACCTTCAACAGACATGTGCAAAGCCACAGACCTCTGGGCGGTCCTGGGTTAAACTAGAGCCACCATTGGCACAGGGGAGATATCAACAGTGATTGGTAGATGTGAGAACTGAGGGGAGGGAACTTAGATAGTTTCCTTAAAGATAGCAGGGTCTGAGGAGAGAGAGGGTTCCAGAGGTTTGCTCTGAGAGGTTTTCCTCTGAGAAGTTTTGCTCTGAAGGAGTCTGAGAGGAGAGAGGTCCTGGACGGAGAGCTCCTGGAGAGGTCTGAGAGGAGGGTTTGCTCTGAAGGAGGCTGGAGGTGGAGGCCCCTGAGATTGTTTCTCCATTTTGGTCACGTGAGTGATAGGGACTGATCTCTTTTCTTTGCCTCAGCTATCTAAGGGCTTGGGCCTTTGGCCCAGCCTAAACAGAGGGGGTATTTAAGCCCTATTCCCTTCTCTCCCCTTTCTCTCTCTCTCTCTCTCTCTCTCTCTCTCTCTCTCTCTCTAATACCTTTCTTCCTCCTGTTTATAATTAGAAACTCCATAAAAGGTTGACTGCTAACTTGAGTTTTCATTTAGGAATTACATAGCTGAATTCCTTGGCAACCTTAAATTAATATATATCAGTCTTTTAAAGTGATTTCCATGTCACAGGTTCAAATCTCCATTTTTACAATGCAACATGCATTCTTATTGAAACTACTAGAAAGTATAGGAATAGAAGGGCCTTTCCTAAAAATAATAATCAGTATATAGTTAAAACCATCAGCAAACATCATCTGCAATGGGTTTAAACTAGGTATTTTCCAATAAGATCAGGAGTGAAACAAGGATGCCCATTATTACCTCTATTGTATAACATTGTACTATAAACACTACCTGTAGCAATTAGAGAAGAAAAATAAATTGAAGGTATTAAAATAGGCAATGAGGAGACCAAGCTATTATTCTTTGCAGATTATATGATGGACTACTTAAAGAACTCCAGAGAATCAACCAAAAAGCTAGTGGAAATAATCAACAACTTTAGCAAAGTTGCAGGATACAAAATGAACCCACATAAGTCATCAGAATTTCTATATATTTTCAACAAATCTCAGCAGCAAGAAGAAAGTGAAATTTCATTTAAAATCACCCTAGACAATATAAAATACTTGGGAATCTATCTGCTGAGACAAACACGGGAACTATATGAACACAACTACAAAAAGCTCTCCACTCAATTAAAACTAGATCAAAACAATTGGAAAAACATTGACTCCTCATGGGTAGGATGAGCTAACATAATAAAAATGACAAGCCTACTCAAATTAATTTACTTATTTAGTTCCATAGCCATTGAAGTACTGAATTGGAAAAAAAAGTAACAAAGTTCATTTGGTAGAACAAAAGATCAAGGATATCCAGGGAAATCATGAAAAAAAATGTGAACAGAGGAGGCCTTGCAATTCCTCATCTCAAAATATACTATAATGCAGTGGTCATCAAAACAATTTGGTCCTGGCTAAGAGACAAAAAGGAGGATCAGTGGAACAGACTTGGGGTAAGTGACATCATCAAGACAGTCTATGACAAGCCCAAGGATCCCAGCTTTTGGGACCAAACCCACTATTTGATAAAAACTGTGGGGAAAATTGGAAGACAGTTGGAAGAAATTAGGTTTGGATCAACATCTCACAGAGTACACCAAGATAAACTTAGAATGGGTGAATGACTTGAATTTAAAGGAAGAAACTATAAGCAAATTAGGTGAACACAGAATAGTATACATGTCAGATCTTTAAAACCAAGCAAGAGCTAGAAAAAAATCACACAATGTAAAATAAGTAATTTTGATTACTTCAAATTAAAAAGGTTTTGTACAAACATAAATAATGCAACCAAAATTAGAAGGGAAACATCAAATTGGGAAATAATCTTCATAAAAAAAACTCTGACAAAGGTCTAATTGCCCAAATTTATAAAAATCTAAACCAATTATAGAAAAAATCAAGCAATTCTCGAATTGATAAATGGGCAAGGGACATGAATACTTGATTTTCAATTAAAGAAATCAAAACTATTAATAAGCACATGAAGAAGTGTTCTAAATCTCATAGTCAGATGAATGCAAATCAAAACACCTCTGAGGTATCACCTCACACCTAGTAGATTGGCTTACATGACAGCAAAGGGAAGTAATGAATGCTGGAGGGGATATGGCAAAGTAGGGACATTAATTCATTGCTGGTGGAGTCATGAATTGACCATTCTGGAGCGCAATTTGCAACTATGCCGAAAGGGAGCTAAAAGACTGTCTGCCCTTTGATTCAGCTATAGCACTGTTGGGTTTGTACCCCAAAGAGATAACAAGGATAAAGACTTGTTCAAGAATATTCATAGCTGTGCTCTTTGTGATGGCAAAAAAATGGAAAATGACGGGATGCCCTTCTATTGGGGAATGGCTGAACAAATTGTGGTGTATATTGGTGATAGAATATTATTGTGCTCAAAGGAAAAATAAACTGGAGGAATTCCATGTGATCTGGAATGACCTTCAGGAATTGGTGCAGAGTGAAAGGAGCAGAAGCAGGAGAACATTATACAAAGAGACTGATACACTGTAGTACAATTGAATAAAATGTGCTTCTCCATTAGTGGCAATGCAGTGATCCTGAACATCTCTGAGGGATTTATGAGAAAGAACACTATCCACATTTAGAAGAAAAACTGTTGAAGTAGAAACACAGAAGAAAAAACAACTGCTAGAATACATGAGTTGAGGGGATATGGTTGGGGATGTAGCCTCTAAATGAACATCCTAGTTCAAACATCAACAACATGGAAATAGGTTCTGATGAAGGACACATGTAATACCCAGTGAAATTGCACTTCAGCTATGGAAAGGGTGGGTGGAGTGTAGGGTGGGAAAGAATATGTTTCTTGTAACAAATGAATCATGTTCTAAATTGATGAAATAAAATTAAAATAAAAAAAGTAAATTAAATATTCTCTTTAAAATGCTGAATATAGTATCTAAGATATGATTATTTTACTTCAAATATGTTGTATTGGCAAAATTTGGTACCCATGTTAACTCTACTATAGTTCATGAATACACACACACAAACACACACATAAACCACACATATCCAAATATGTATATGAAATATTTTTGTGCATATTGTCTGTATTAAAGGAGAAAGGAAGAAGGAAACTCCCTGTTATAGAAATGCCTTTATCAATAAATCTTCTCTGAAACAATCTCAAGAAATTTTCCAAACTAAGCAAAATAGATGAATATATATTTATATTTTTAAACATTATATACCACCCAGATTAACAGAAGAGGAAATAAAATACTTAAACACCATATTGGGAAAAGAAACTGAACAATGATACCTGGAGGGATACACTTCTATCTGCTGAGGGCCTTCTTTCTGGTAGTGAAGCCTGTACTTAATATTGTAATCCATAGCTGCCTTAGGATAAATACATGCTTTCCTCATATTTGTTCAGGATCCCTTTAAATCACAGAAGATAAATGCATTAGGTGTCCAGTTTTTAGAAGGCCCAGTACTAAAAGATTAGAATACAGAAATGATCTAGAATGTATTGCACTCAAGGAGATTACAAATAAGGAATACAACATAAAATCATAGAATCATAAATTAAGAGATGAAAGGAATCTTAGAAGTCATCAAGTCCAAATACCTTATTTTATAATAAGACAGAGGTCAGAGAAGTTCAAATTATGTGCCTAAGTTCATGCACAGTAATATTTATAATAAAGGAAAGATAATCATAAAGTACATAAAGACTTCAAATAGCATATTCAGAAAGCATATAGTTGTCCCTCAAGAACTATACTTTGATACGGAAAACAGAAAAAAATATTCAAGAATAAGGTATGTCCTCAACTTTTCTGTTAGTGTTCTGTGGCAGGCATAACAGATTGTTATTAATGCATCTACATCCAGACTGGCACTGGGTAATTTTTTTTAACAAATTGATGTCTGTCTTCAGAAACTTTCTTTATTACCCTTTTCTTATACTATATTGTATCTCTCTCTTTTTCTTCCTAACTTCCATATTACCTAGATCACTTGACTCTTCTTTCCTACATCCTTCCTACACTAACCCATCCAAACATATTCTTTCTGAGAAGTGACATATTCCTTGAATCCAAATGTCACAAATCCAGATTCACAGTGGTCCTTCCAAGGGGTAAATTGGGATTTAGTTCTTTTAAACCTGGGAACAAATGCTTGCTCCTTTTATTCTTTAGTGCTTCATTCACAAGGGCACATTCATGCAGGCATTAGGAAATTCAGCAACAATTGTGATGTGAAAAATATTGGAATACCAATTTTATAAAGCAGAGAAAATTTAATGTTTTTTTTTAAGAAAAATTTTCTATGGTTACATGATTCGTGTTCTTTCCCTCCACTCTTCCCTTCCCCCTCCCAAAGCCAATGTACAATTCCACTGGATTTTACATGTGTTATTGATCAAGACCAATTTCCATATTATTGATATTTGTCCTAGGGTGATAATTTAGGGTTTATAACCCCTATCATATCCCCATCAATCCATGTGATCAAGGAGTTGTTTTTCTTCTGTATTTATGCTCCCACAGTTCTTTCTCTGGATGTGTATAGTGTTCTTTATCATAAGTCTCTCAGAAATGTTTTGGATCATTGCATTGCTGAGGGTAGAAAAGTCCATTACAATCAATTGTGTCACAGGGTATCTGTCTCTGTGTATAAGGTTCTCCTTGTTCTTCTCCTTTCACTCTGCATCAATTCCTGGAGGTAATTCCAGCTCACAGGGAATTCCTCCAGTTCATTATGCCTTGGAGCACATTAGTATCCCGTCACCAACAGATACCACAATTTGTTTGCTCAATAAAAGGGCATCCCTTCATTTTCCAAATTTTTTGCCACCATAAAGAGTAGAATTATAAATATTTTTGCACACGTATTTTTCCTTATTGTCTCTTTGGGGTATAAACTCAGCAGTGGTATGGCTAGATTAAAGGGCAGGCAGTCTTTTAGCAACCTTTGCGCATAGTTCCAAATTCTCATCCAGAATGGTTGGATGGATCACAACTACACCAGCAATGCATTAATGTCCCTATTTTTTCCACATCCACTCCAACATTCATTACTTTCCTTTATTGTCATGTTAGCCAGTCTGCTAGGGGTGAGGTGGTACCTCAGAGTTGTTTTGATTTGCATTTTTCTAATTATAAGAGATTTAAAACACTTTTTCATGTGCTTATTGATAGTTTTGATTTCTTTATCTGAAAATTATCTATTCATGTTTCTTGCCCATTTATCAATTGCAGAATGGTTTGCATTTTTGTACAATTTATTTAACTCCTCATATATTTGAGTAATTAGACCTTTGTCAGAGGTTTTTGTTATAAAGTTTTTTCCCCCAATTTGTTGCTCTCCTAATTTTGGTTGCATTGGTTTTGTTCCTAAACCCCTTTTTAATTTAATGTAATAAAAATTATTTATTTTATATTTTATAATTTTTTCTAACTTTTACTTGGTTTTAAAATCTTTCCTTTCCCAAAGATCTGACAGTTGCACTATTCTGTGTTCACCTAATTTACTTATAGTTTCCTTCTTTATATTCAAGTCATTCACACATTCTGAACATATTTATCTTAAAGGACAGTGATGATGTTTCAACTCAAATAACCAATTCTAATGGTGACAATACAGTTTCTGGCAGACACCACTCTGAAGGACTTATTGGAGATAAGTAAGACTGCACTATCTTTTATTTTTAAACACTGTAGGTAATAACTTCCCTAACATATGTAAGTAGAATGGCAGATTTATCTTCTAATAAATTGGAATTTGACTTCTTTTCTGTCTTTCTTTGAAAATGTAATCTACTATCAATTTCTTAAAAATATTGCCTTCTCAAGTAAGTTTGAATTTTTGATGTGAGAGATGAATGACAATGCATCTTCCTTATTTGTTTAATAGAGTATATGAAGTATTTAGACTGATTGTGTAATAGAATAGGATATCATCTAGTTACAAGAAGTAGAAACAAGTAAAATATGAATTGCAATATATAGAGCATCCAGAATCTATTATTTCTTCCACATAGGAAAATATTTTTAAACTTTTACCTTCCATCTCAGAATCAAATTGTGTATTGGTTCTAAGACAGAAGAGTGGTAAGGGCTAGAGTGGCAATAGGGATTAAATGACTTGCCCAGCATCACACAGCTAGGAATTATCTGAGGCCAATGTTGTACCCAGGACCTTCTATCTCTCACTCTCTAGTTCCAGTTCTTAATCCATTGAGCCATTTATCTGTCTCATATAGGAAAATATTTTGAAAAAAGTCTATCCACTCATGGAGATCAATAACTCATTTACCTAGGTTCAGAAAATGGCCAAAGAGCTTTGAGCAATTAAGTTGTCATATACCAGTTGTTCATTCTTGGTTTTCTAAAAGGACTAATGGGACTAATGACATCAGTATGGTGATGACTTGTAGATGAGTTGGATTTAAGTGAGACAGAGTTACAAAAAGTTGCTAATATCACTCCTTCTTCCATAGACATCAAGTCCAGTGGTAGGACAAAATTCAAACTGCCTGGGAATTCAGTGGATGTCTCACTTCTTTGATGTTTAAACAAGCTCACAACATTTATTAGAGACTACTTAAGATGACTTAATGTCTGTTGGAATGAATTCTTCTTATTTTCCCTTATGGAAAAGGAAGTGAAGAGTGTGTTTTGGGTAGACATCCCTCCAATAAGTTTGAGGACCATCAATTAACCTCAACCTTGTTTAGCCCAGTGTGGCCAATATGTATGGTAAGACATTTTAGAGCCAAAGGTGTGAGTTATAGTTATAGTTATAGCTTCTACATTTTAAAAGTCCAGAAATATTAATGATAGGAAAATATTAATGTAATTTGACATTAAAATTCATGTTTAGTATTTTATCAGACACTGCTTAACCATAAAACCATTCCTATTGGGGAAAATGGGAGCAATGGGTATGAGTATTTGTCATTATTATTCACAGTGGCTCAAATGTATCTTGAATTAGATTTTTTAATTACTGCCTTCCAGACCATATCCTAAAAGTTTATTAACATAGAAAACTGTTCCAAAAAATTCAGAGGATATAACTAATTGCTGTTCACCATCAACATAAACATCAAGATTATTTTATGAGAGAAAAATTTAGATGCCTTATTCTTGTGTTTTCATATATTTTGAAAAGCCCAAATTCTGGTCTATTAGTATTCTTAAAATCAAAATGTTTCTACATTAAATATTAGTCTTTTAATTCAATTTAAAAATGAAAGATGAACAAGGCATTATAACCAAAATTTTAGGCATTTTTTTTCATTTCCAACAGTCAAGGGGGTGAAACTTTATTGAGGATTATAAACTAGTCAGAGTAAAATTTTCATTTTTGACATTTATGAAATCATGCTTCTCTTTAGCTATGAAGACAAAAAGGGATAATTACTTAAAATGCAAGTTTATTTCTGTTTATTTTATTGCTATATTTTCCATGGAGATCAGAACTAGAAATAACTTTACAAATTGTTCACAATTAGCAGGACCACATATGAGGATTCTTATTTTACTCTTTATGTAAGCAACATGGATGATGAAAGAAGTTCTACTCACTAAAAGAAACTCAATTCTATCAACTTCATTAAAATCAAAACACTTTATTTAATAATCTCAATCCCTTGTCAAGAAGACCATTCAGTGAAGAGGCCTTTATTAAACATTTATTATGTACTTTGTGTAAAGTGTTTTTAATAATAATAACAATAACAATAATAAAAGAACAAATAAGTATATACACATTAACCAAATCTTAGTTAGATGGGGAAAGTCACTAGAATTTTGGGATGATCAAGAGAGTCTTTAAGTAGAAGGTAATAGTTAAGTTTTAAAGAAAATGAAAAAAATCTTTGGTGTCTGTGGAGATATAGGAGTACATTGGAGTCTTGGGAGATAGATAATGGAAAGATGTGCAGATAAGAAATGGAACATTCTAGGTAAAGAAGAAAAAAACAACATAGTTTTCTATTCCACATAATGTGGGATATAAAGTAATGTATTATAAGGCATTAAAGATAGATATGTCTGTTGGGAAAGTTTTTAAAAGCCATTTGGTTCACATTTTTATCTTAGAGGAAAAGGAAGATACCAGATTTTATTGAATGAGGTAGTAACATGTTCATACTAAAAGAAGTTAAGGAAAATCATTGACTAATGTATAGATTGAATTGGAAGAGAAAGAGTTTTGTGAAATGGAGAACATTTAGAAAGTGATGGCAATCTATGTTTATATATTGTAATGTGTCTAAAAGGTGGAATTCAATATTTATTAATCACTTCTTTTACTCAAAGTATTATGCTACATGCTGGGAAATTTTTAAGCAAAAAGTATCATAACCCAAGCTCTTAAGGCGCTTACAATTTCATAGGATAGAAATAGGAATGTATTTTTAAAAATAAAAATATTTTAATTAAGTAGAAATCTAGGCAAAGTGTAGAAAAATAATATGGAAGCAGTGATAACTTAGAGCTGAGTTATTCAACAAAGACCTTGTTGAACTTACTGCTTGACAAAATTGCTTGGAAAATTGGAAAACAGTATAGCAAAAAATGGGTAGATACCAACATCTCATACCACATCCTAGGTAAGGTCAAAACAGATATGTCACTTAAATATAAAAGGTAATACCATAAGCAAAATAAGAGAACATGGGATAGAGTCTTGTTAGATCTAAGAAGACGGGAGGAATTTGTGACAAAAGAAGAGATAGAAAGCCTTGTAAGATGTAAAAACAAAATTAATGCAATCAATACTAGTAAGAAAGCAAAAAGCTGGGGGAGAGGGTATTAAGAAACTATGTCTGAAAAAGTCCACATTTCTCAAATATACAGAGAACAGAGTCAAATTTAAAAGAATAAAAGTAATTCTCCAATTGATAAAGGTTCAATGGATAAGAATAGGAAGTTGTCAAATGAAGAAATAAAAACTATCTCTACACGCATCAAAACAACAAAACAAAAAAATCACTCTGGATGAGCAAAATGCAAATTAAAAGATCTGTGAGGAAGCCCTTCATACCTATCATATTGGCTAATATGAAAGAAAAGGAAAATGATAACTATTGGAGGAAGTGTGGGAAAATAGGAACATCAATTGACTGTTAGTGGAGTTATGAAGTGATCTAACAATTTTGGAGAGCAATTTATAACTATTTCCAGAAGATTTTAAAATATTCATTCAATTTTATTCACTATCTGTGAATACTACCACAATACTACTCCTGGTCTATATCCCAAAGAAATTTTTTTTTAAAAGGGAGGGGGATGGACTATTTTTATAAAAATGTTAATTACAGTGTTTTTTGGTAACAAAGAACTGCAAATTAAGCTGATGTACTATCATTTGGGGAACAATTGAACATGTGGTGTGTGACTATAAGGGAATACTTTAGTGCTAGAAGAAATGTTGAACAACTAAGTCTATTTGGTTTAGAGACATGCAAATTAAAATTTTGAGGTGTAACATCACACCTATCAGCTTGACTGATATGACAGAAAAGGAAAATAATAAATGTTGAGGGACATTTGGGAAAATTGGAAAACTAATGAAGTAATGAAGTAATTCAACTATTCTGAGATAATGATTTGAAAATATGTCCAAAGGGCTTTAAAACTGTGATCCACCCATACCAACACTGTCTTCCAAAGAAAATAAACAAAAGGGAAAAAAATACCTGTTTGTATAAAAATATTTATAGCAGCTCTTTTGTGATAGCAAGTAATTGGAAACTGAGGGAATGTTCATAAATTGGAGGATAACTGTACAAGTTGTGGTATATGATATTAATGGAATACTACTGAGCTATAAGAAATGATGAGAAAGAGGATTTAAGAAAAACCTTGAAAGACCTACATGAAATGATGCAAAGTGAAGTGAACAGAACCAAGAGAACATTATACATAGTGACAATCATATTATATAATGAACATTTATGAATGACTGTTCTTAATAATATGATTCAAGAGAATATTCAAGGATGATATCATGAAAAATGTCTGCCTCCAGAGAAAAAAGTGAATAATCTGAATGCAGATGAAGATATAATACATTTAACCTTATTTCTTCTATTTTGTTTATTCCAGTTCTCTTTCATGAAACAACTAATATGAAAAGTTTTATTTTATACATGTAAAATCTACATTAGAATATTTTCCATCATGGCAAAGGTAGAGAGAAGGGAGGGTGAAAGTTTCTCTCACACTAAAAAAAATAAAAGGTAAAAATATTTGTTCACTTAATTGAAGAAAAATTATACATGTATATGTATTTGTGATATATATATATATATATATATATATATATATTTACCACAAGTAAATTATCAGCCCAATTTCCTTCCATCTTTTCCACCATTCATTATTTTCCTTTTATATCATTTTGGTCAACCTGATATCTGTGAAGTAGTACCTGAGCTGTTTGAATTTGCTTTTCTTTAATCAATAGTGATTTAGAACCTTTTTTTTTTGCATGAGGCTATATTTAGCCTTGATTTCTTCATCTGAAAATTTCCTGTTCACATTCTTTAATCATTTATCACTTGGGAAATTACATTATTTTAAATTTGTCTCCATTCTCTATATATTTGAGAAGTGGGGATTTTATCAGAGATGCTTTCTGTAATATATATATATATACATATATATATATAAATGCAAATACATACACATATACATACATAGAAACAAAGAAATGATGAGCAGAATTATTACTAACAAATGTGGAATGACTTATGTGAACTGATACAAAGTGAAGTGGACAGAACTAGGGAAACATTGCACACAGTAACAGCTATATTGTGATGAAAAATTGTGAGTGATTTAATTATTCTCTTTCAGCAATATCTAAGACAATATCAAAGGACTCATGATGAAAAATGCCATTTTCCTGCAGAGAAAGAACTGATGGAGT
This sequence comes from Monodelphis domestica, assembly GCF_027887165.1. NCBI lineage: Eukaryota > Metazoa > Chordata > Mammalia > Didelphimorphia > Didelphidae > Monodelphis > Monodelphis domestica. Next base: position 172,289,949 of record NC_077234.1, read on the forward strand.
CTGAATATATACTGAAAAATACTATGTTTCATTTTTTTCTTTTAAAAAAATTTTAAATCATTATCTATCAAAAATGACTAACATGGGAAAGTGTTTTAAATGATTGCATATATAAAATCTATGTCAGACTGATTGTCATCATAGAAAAGAAAAGGAGAAACTTTGGACCTCATAATTAAAATAAAATTAATGTTAAAAATTGTTTTTACATGTAATTGGGAAAGAAAATATTTTTAAAAGACCTTTTGGCAAAGTGTCACATGAGCTAGGTCTTGAAAAAAAAGAAGTAGGATAACAGCAAAAAATGCTTCTCATTGGATCACTTTTTTATTATTATAATAAATTTGTTTTGTTTTCATATTACCCAGTAATGCTTTTTTCAGTATTTGTTTTCTGATATTTTGCAATCCATATCCTCTCTCTCCCTTTCCTCCCTCACCTTCTAAGAAGATAGTTAATATGACATAAGATGTATATATATTATCATATAATATATTTCAATGTTCATCATGTTGTGAAATAAGACACAGACACATATTGCACATACTAAAGAAAAAATTATGGAGGAAATTAAGAATTGTATGTTTCAGTTTGCATTCAAACTCTGTTTCTTCTATGGCAGTAAATATCCTTTTATTATCATGAATCTCTTAGAGATATCTTAGACCTAGATCTTTACCTTGTTGATAATAGTTAGGTCATTCATGGTTGATCATCATACATTATTCTTGCTATTTATAATGTTATCCAGGTTCTGTTCACTTAAAACTTCATATCAATTCATATGTCTTTCTAGGACTTTTTATTATATTATTTGTCATTTATTATGCACAATACTAATGTATTACCAGCATATATCAAAACTTGTTCAACTATTTCTAACATCCCTTCACTTTCCAGTACTTTGCCACCACAAAATTAGCTGCTGTAAATATTTTTGTATAGGTAGGTTCTTTTGCCCTATTTTAAATCTCTTCAGGATATCGATCTAGTAGTAGTATTACTGAATCAAAATATAGGTGCAGTTTAATGACCATTTAGGCATGATTCCATATTGTTTTATAGAATGATTGTATTGGTTTGCAGCTTCACTACCAGTATCTTAGTGTCCCGATTTTTCCATTTCTCTTCCAGCATTGATCATTTCCTCTTTTTGTTTACTGGATCAATTTTTTTTTTAATTTTCCATGCAGTGCTGTTGATTTGGCAAAGGTGATTTGTTTATTATAGGGACTTCATCATACATACTGATATTCCCTCAAACATTCAAATCTCCCAGTTACTTAAATCATTCATTTCCTATGAGCTACTCCTCTACCTCACTGCAGCTAGATATAGGGATATTCATATCCTGAATCTTGTCATCACTAAGTGATGTTCCACTTCAATGTTCATGAACACAATTTTCCGTATATGATCACAATCTCTTGACATTTCTACTCTTGCTTTGCCTTGAAATGTCATACATTTCTTTCTTTCTTCCTCACCATGTCCTCCAATTCTTATGCTTCTCATTTCTTTCCCAAACCATCTCCCTTGCACTGAATACAGAATAATTCCTTATACATTTTGACCACTTGTTGAAACAGTTCTATATGATCATCTCCCCTAGATTCTATATTATCTAAATTATCTCTTCTTTGTTATCCTCTATAATATTATATCTCTTCTATATTATATTATCCTCTTCTCTAGATTTCTTTGCCCCTTTATCCTGTCTCTAATCATGCCTTACTAAACCTTAGTCTTTAATCATTTACATTATTTACTGACTTTGATCCTATGCATCTATTGCTAAATAAAATTGAAGAAAAATATAAAACCAGGCTGTCTACTAAGTGTTACATAATCTCAACTTGGCCCTCAATTATTCAAGGTAATCATATTGCATCTTTATAATTAATTCACTTTCCATCTTATAGCAATGTTTGGTCAAATATTATTTTCTCAGATCTCATGGTTCCCTCTCTCCTCACTTTTCTTATTTGAGAACCTTTCCTTATATTTCATATCTTTCACAATATAAATGTTTCATATGCATTCAAAAAATTGAGGACACTCTCTTTATCCTTCCTCCTCATCTCACTTCACTCAAATACTTTGTCCAATTATTTTTCACTCACATCTCACATGAAGAGGATTGGCAAAGCTAAATAATTTACATTCACAAATGATCTCATTCTATCCCCTTTTCTCCAGGAGATTGTCTATATCTTTCATCTCTCACTAATTTTCAATCATTCCTTGTCAACTAGTTGCTTTTCCACTTTCTACAAACATATCACTTTTCTTGTATATCCTCACAAACTCTCAATTGAATCTTCCATCATTATTATATATCACAGCTTATCACTCATCCTTTCTGTGATTTCATTTTGTAAAAATTTCTTCTTTAACTTAATTCTCTACTTCATCTGTCACTTTCTACTTCATCCTCTTCAGTCTATTATCTGAACTCCTCATTCAAAGTTACCATGATCATTTAATTGCTAAATCTAATTACCCTTTCTCAGTTATCATCTTTTTAAACCTCTCTACAATCTTCAAAACTCTCATCCCATTTTCCTCAATACTTTCTTCTCTCTGAATTTTCATGTCACTATTCTCTCCTTGTAAAGCTACTTTTTATCTCTTCATAGCCTCCTATACTAGATCTTCATTCAGATAAATCTCATTAACTTTGGATCCCTCAACACTTTATAAAAGGACTATTGCAACAGTTTTCTGATGTCTCCCTGTATCAATGCAGCCTACATTCCAGTCTATGACCTACTCAGGTGTCTATTTGTTTTTGTGAAGGCACAAGTCTAAAAACATCACCCTCCTACTTGAAAAAAACTGTAATGTGCCCTATCTTCTCCAAGTTCTTAAAGAAAATAATTTCTTTTGGTTTCCAAAAGTCTATCATTATCTGGCCTCTTCCATTTATTCCTATACTTCACACCTCACTCCCCACTCATGTGATCTGGGTTGTGGCAACCTTGTTCTTTTTGCTGTTGTTCAGAGAAAATAAACCATCTCTGAAATAATCCAGCTTTAAATTCTTTCTCTCCTTATCTTCAGCTTCTGGTCTCCATGGCTTCCTTCTACTTATAACTAAAAATCACTCCTTCTACAAGGATTTTTTTTTCCCTAATCATCCTTAATGCTAGTGCCTTCCACCTTTTGATTATATTCAGATTTGTCTGTATAAATTGTAGTCATTTTTACTTACTCACATTTTCCTTAGTTGAAAGCAAGCTACCTAAGTGAAACTACCTTTTGCATTTGTTTCTCCAGAAGTTAATACAATGCTGAGCACATAGCAGGTCATTAATAAATGATTTTTGATGGACTGACTTTGTGTTTTGGAAACTCATATACTCTGAGAGGTTAATATTTGTGGTATATTCAATGACTCCCAGTTTAATGCATAAATCATCCTCCCCATCCCTAAAATTAATACTTTATAATAATTCACATAATCAGTTCCTTTATGAATTAATTATTGAAGGAAATCTCTCCTCTCAATTTTGCCTACAAAAATATGGCTCAACATTTTAATTATTTTGGCTTCTATTAAAAATATTTAGATATGGAAGGAATTTAATGATTATTTTACAGATGGAGAACATTATAATCTCCAAAGCTAGATAACTTTCCTAAAATTGCCATAGAAAATGGGCAGCCTTAGAAAGAACATTAAAACTCATATGCCCTGATCACAAATTTAATTATATTTCCACTAGACCACAGTGCCTTTTTAGAATCCAAATATTTTGTTCTTAATACTATATGAAAAAGTCCCCTATAAAATAAAAGAATATTGGACTTGGTGTCAGCAGACCCTTGAGCTCAGGAATATTACTGGGGTAAGGATAGTCAATGTAGCGAAAGAAAAATAGATTAGAAATCCATCCAAGACCAGGAACAATGGCAGAGTTGACTTGTTGATGGCTAATGACCCAGAATTAGTGGGAAGAGAGAAAGGAATGAAAGGATTATGTAAGGAGGATGTTGAAGAAGCTATAAAAAGGGAATACTGAGAGGAGAAAGTAGAATGAAATAGTCTAGTGCTTTCCTGAAATGATGACCAAGCAGACACAGTAAATATTAAGCAAATTGAAGTGCCAGAGAAGAATTCCTCTTGGACCTGATCTGTGGCATGGTTATTTAGGAGTTTGGCAAGAGGACTGTGAAGGAAGTGGTCAGCAAAAAGGGTGTGAATTAGTAGAAGGTTTAGAGAAACTAAAGGGTCTAGGTAAGTGTGAGCTATTACTCTTTGTATCAAGGGTATATCTTTTAACTTATTTTAGATAGTACTCATACTTAAACGTGAGGCAGATATGAGGATGAATAAGATACAATACTTATCTTCAAGGAACACATTGCTTAAGGGGGGGGGTGGATATACCACAAAATAGATGCCTTAAATACAAATTAGACCATAAATGTAAAAGAGAAACTACTTATTCATTTGCTTTGCTATCTTTTATTTTTCCTGTATGGACCAGGATCAATGTTAAAGCATATTACTGTATTAAGAACAAAAAGGTCATGTCTTCCAGGAGGAGATAATCTTTATTCAAGGAATGAATGGCAAATGTTTAAAATCAAAGATATTCAACAAATAATAATAGACATAGGCTTAATTCATTGTTCTCTGGCATAATCATCTACTTTATAAAATACAAATAATTGTGTTCTGTTGATGTGTGGTCCTTACTGCTTTTCCTTCCTACTGAAAACAAACAATAAATGGGGAGAATGAAAGCTATTTGATTTCTCTTTGGAAGTGGCAGGATTATAATGGATATAATGGCAATTTAGTGGCAAACAATCTGTAAATCTGAAGTGATGAAACTGATGATAAAGGAAAAAAGCTAGTCTTTGAAAAAATATTTTCCCACCTCTGGAAAGGACTACCTCAGAGAAGTCTGAAGTCTAGTCTCTTTACCTGAAACAAACACTGTCCACGAAGAAAAGATATGGGGATTTATTTTACAGATGAACTTAAACCAGAAAAAGATATTTCTTCAGAAAAAAAGGCTTCACTGATGAAAGGTCATGCTGTTACAATGGTGTGGGATTTGAATGAGCCACTATCTTAAAGCAATTAAATTCTATCTAATATCTATCATTATTGAAAGGAAAAAAAATGAGGGGAAAAGACCACCAGTGGTAAACATTGTTTTCTTCCAGTGCTTTCTTCCATGCATAATTTTGGAAATAGTCCTAAATATTAACTTAGGTATAATAATATATGTAGCATGTACAATTTTGTATCATTTCATGACTGATGTTTACTGATGTTAAAATGTTATTGATTTTTTAGTTTTTTAAATTTTTTTTGAAAATATATTTAATCAGTAAACTTAGAATATTATTTCTTGGTTATAAGAATTATATTCTTTCCCTCCACTAAAATGACCCATTCCCATAGCCAACACAGAATTCCATTTGGTTTTACATGTGTCCTTTATCAAAATCCATTTCCATATTTTTAATGTTTGTACTAGGATGATCATTCAGAGTCTACATCCACAATCATATCCCCTTCAACCCATGAAATCAAGCAGTTGTTTTTCTTCTGTGTTTCTACTCCCACAGTATTTCCGCTAAGTGGGGATAGTATTCTTTCTTGTAAATCCCTCCAAGGTGTTCAGGATCACTGCACAGCCACTAATGGAGAAGTCCATCACATTCAATTGTACCACAGTGTATGAGTTTCTGTGTATAATGTTCCCCTGCTTCAGGTCCTCTCATTTTGCATTAATTCCTGGAGGTCATTCCAGTTCACATGGAATTCCTCCAGTTCATTATTCCTTTGAGCACAATAGTATTCCATCACCAAAATATACCAGTTTGTTAAGCCATTCCCCAATTGGAGGGCATCCCTTTATATGAAAATTGCCTATTCACGTCCCTTGCTAATTGAACAATTGGGAAATGGCATGATTTTTTGTACAAATGATTTAGACCTTTATAAATTTGAGTAATGAGACTTCTGTCAAAGGTTTTTGTTATGAAGATTGTTTCCCAATATGTTGCTTCCTCTCTAATTTTGGTTGCATTGGTTTTGTTTGTACAAAAACTTTTTAATTTGATGTTATCAAAATTATTGATTTTACATTTTGTCATTTTTTCTAGTTCTTGCTTGGTTTTAAAATCCTTCCTTTCCCAAAGATCTGACATGTATGCTATACTGTGTTCACCTAATTTGCTTATAGTTTTTCCTTTATACTCAAGTCATTTACCCATTCTGAGTTTACCTTCATGTAGGGTGTAAGATGTTGATCCAAACCTAATCTCTCCCATACTGTCTTTCAATTTTCCAGTAGTTTTAATTAAATAGTGAATTTTGGTCACAAAAGCTGGGATCTTTGGGTTTATCATACATTATCTTGCTGAGGTCACTTAACCCAAGTCTGTTCCACTGATCCTTTTTTCTGTCTCTTAGCCAGTACCAAATTGTTTTGATGACCACTGCTTTATGTTGTAATTTGAGATCTGTGACTGAAAGGCCACATTCATTCACTTTTTTTCATTATTTCCCTGGATATTCTTGATCTTTTGTTCTTCCAAATAAACTTTGTTATGGTCTTTTTCAATTCAATAAAAAAAATTTTTTTTTTAGTACTTCAATGGGTATGGCAGGAAATAAGTAAATCATTGTGGGCAGGATTGTCATTTTTATTATGTTAGCTTGTCTTACCCATGAGCAATCAATGTTTTTCCAATTGCTTAGATCTAGCTTTAATTGTGTGGAGAGAGTTATATAGTTCTGTTCATATAGTTCCCTTATTTGTCTCAGCAGATAGATTCCTAAGTATTTTATATTGTCTAAGGTGAATTTAAATGGAAATTCTCTTTCTAATTCTTTCTTCTGAGATTTGTTGGAGATATATAGAAATGCTAATGACTTGGGGTTTATTTTGTATCCTGAAACTGCTAAAGTTGTTGATTGTATCAACTAGCTTTTTGGTTGATTCTCTGGAGTTCTTTAAGTAGACCACCATATCATGTGCAAAGAGTGATAGCTTGGTCTCCTAAGTGCCAATTTTAATGTCTTCAATTTCTTTTTCTTCTCTAATTGCTACTACTAGTGTTTCTAGTATAATGTTAAATAATAGAGGATAATGGGCATCCTTGTTTCACTCCTGATCTTATTGGGAAGGATCTAGTTTATCTCCATTGTAGATGATGTTTGCTGATTGTTTTCAATATTTACTGTTTATTATTTTTAGGAAAGGCCCTTCTATTCCTATGCTTTCTAGTGTATTTAATAGGAATGGATGATGTATTTTGTCAAAGGCTTTTTCTGCATCTATTGAGAAAATCATGTGATTTTTGTCAGTTTGCTTCTAATATGGCCAATTATGTGGATGGTTTTCCTAATATTGAACTATCCTTGAATTCCTGGTATGATTCCTACCTGGTCAAAGTGAATAAACCTTGAGATCACTTGCTGGAGTCTTTTGCTTGTTATCTTTTTAAGATTTTTTGCATCTATATTGATTAAGGAGATTGATCTGCAGTTCTCTTTCTCTGTTTTTGACTTGCCTGGCTTTGAAATCAGTACCATATTTGTGTCGTAAAATGAATTTGGTAGATCTCCTTCTTTGCTTATTCTGTCAAATAGTTTTTATAATACTGGGATTAGTTGTTCTTTGAATTTTTTACAGAATGCATTTGTGAATCCATCTGGACCTGGGCATTTTTACTTAGGGAGTTCTTTGATGACTTGTTCAATTTCTTTTTCTGATATGGGGTTGTTTAGGTAATCTATTTCTTCCTCTTAGTTTTGGCAATTTATATTTTTTCTAAATATACATCCATATCTCCTATACTGCCACATTTGTTGCCATATAATTAGGCATACTAGTTTTTAATGATTGCCTTACTTTGCTCTTCATTAGAGATAAGGTCTCCCTTTTCATCTTGGATACTGTCAATTTGTTTTTCTTTTTTCCTTTTATTAATTAGATTAACCAGTTTTTTGTCTATTTTATTTGTTTTTCTTTAAGTACCAGCTATTAGTTTTATTTAATATATCAATACTTCTTTTACTTTCAATTTTATTAATTTCTCCTTTGATTTTTAGGATTTCTAATTTAGTCTTTGTCTGGGGAGTTTTAATTTGTTGACTTTCTAATCTTTTAATTCGCACGCCCAATTCATTGCCTTCTGCCATCTATAATTTGTTAGTATATGAACTCAAGGATATAAATTTCCCCCTGAGTACTGCTTTGGCTGCATCCCATAGATTTTGAAGGGATGTTTCATCATCATCATTTTCTTCAATTAAATTATTAATTGTTTCTATGATTTGTTCTTTAAGCCATTTTGGAGAATTGTATTGTTTAGTTTCCAATTAATTTTGGTTTTGACTCCCCATGTACACTTACTAATTATTATATTCTTTGCATTGTTATATGAGAAGGTTGCTCTTTTGCACTTGTTTGCAAAGCTTTTATGCCCAAGTACATGGTCAATCTTTGTGAATGTACCATGTGATGCTGAAAAGAAATTGTATTACTTTTTATCCCTTTTTATTTTTCTCCACTTGTCTGCTAACTCTAATTTTTCTGAGATTTCTTCACTTCTCTTACATCTTTCTAATTTATTTTTTGGTTCAATTTTTCTAGTTCTGATAGAGGAAGGTTCAGGTCCCCCACTAGTATAGTTTTTCTATCTATTGCATCCTTGAGCTCCACCAGTTTTTCATTTAGAAATTTGGATGCTATGCCATTTGGTGCATACATGTTGAGTACTGATATTTCCTCATTGCTAGTACTGCCTTTTATCAGGATGTAATTACCTTCTCTATCTCTTTCAACTACATCTATTTTTACTTTGGCTTTCTCAGAAATCATGATTGTGACTCATGTCTTCTTTTTATAAGTTGATGCCAAATAGATTTGGGTATATCCTCTTACATTTACTCGATGTGTGTCTACCTTCCTCATGTGTGTTTCTTGTAGACAGCATATGGTAGAGTTTTGGAATCTAATTCAATCTGCTATTCGCTTGTGTTTTATGGGTTAGTTTATTCCATCCACATTCAGAGTTATGATTACCAGCTGTTTATTTCCCAGCAATTTGATTTCTACTCCTAGTCCTGTCTTTTCTTCTTTCACTATTTCTTTCTACACCAATGTTTTGTTTAAAATCAGTCTCCCTAATTCCCACCTTATTTTTACTCCCCTTTCTACTCCCCTCCCTTCTTATTCCCCTATTATTTTTTACAGTCTTCTTATATTCACCCACCTTTTCCCTCCCCACTAGTCCATTTGTTACCCTTCTACTTCCCTATAGGGTGCAAATCAATTTGAGTCAATTTCAATGCACATAGGAGTTGAGTATTTTCTATCTCCAACCGCTTTACCCTTCCAATGTATTGATGTTCTCCCCCCCTCCCACCATGAGCTTCTTTGTGGTATATAAATTTACCCCCTTTTTTCCCATTTCTTTTAGTATTAACCTCTTTTTAAAAGCTCTAATTGCATATATATATGTATATATATATATGTATTTATGCATACATATATCTATATACATATTTATGTCTTGGCATTTCATCCTATACAGTTTGTCACTGTTCCCTCTAAGTGTAATTCTTCTAGCTGCCCAGCTGATAATAACAATGGTTAAGAGTATATATCATTTTGACTTATTGGGTCTCTTAAAATAAAAGTTCATTTTTGTTCATTTGTTTTTCTTTTTTCTCCCTTTCTTAATTACCTTTTGATGGTTCTCTTGAGTTCTTTGCTTGGGCATTAAATTTTCTGTTCAGTTCTGGTCTTTTCTTTACAAATTCTTGGAATTATTCTATTTTGTTAAATGACCATACTTTCCCCTTTAAGAATATAGTCAATTTTGCTGGGTAGTTGATTCTTGGTCATTGACCTAGTCCCCTTGCTTTCAAGAATATCATATTCTATGCCTTTCAGTCCTTCAGTGTAGATGCAACCAGATCCTGTGTTATCCTCCCTGTGGTTCCTTGGTATCTGAATGACTTCTTCTTGGCAGCTTATAATATGTTTTCCTTGCTCTGATAGTTCTTGAATTTGGCTATAACATTCCTTGGTGTTGTCAGTTGGGGATTAAGTACAGGAGGTGATCAGAGGATTCCTTCAACTTCTACTTTTCCCTCTTGTTCTAGAATATCAGGACAGTTTTCTTGGATAATTTCCTGTAGTATTATGTCCACGGTTTTACTTTTGTCATGGTCTTCTGGTAGACAATTGATTCCTAAGTTGTCTCTCCTGGAACAATTTTCTAAATCTTCTGTTTTGTGAATGAGGTGCTTCATATTTTCCTCAATTTTTTCATTCTTTTGATTTTGTTTTATAGTGTCTTGCTGCCTTGGGAAATCACTTTCTTCTATTTGTTGTAGTCTGTATTTTAAAGAGTAGATTTCATACCTGGCTTTTTGGTCATCCTTCTCCTTCTGATTTTTCATCTCCTTTGCCTCATTTTCAAACTGATTGATTTTGGCTTTTAAGACATTGTTTTCTATTTCCAGATGACTTATCTTACTTTTAAAGTTCTTTTCCCAGTTGTCTTCAGTCTTTCTCAATTGTATTTTGAATTCTTCCAAAGCCTCTATCCAGTTTGCTGAATTTTATGGTTTTATTGCTTGGTCTTCCCTCCTCTTTCTCTGTTCCATTTGCTCTTTGTTCATTGTATATATAGAAGCTGTCGATTGTAATTTCTATTTTCTTTTTCTATTGTTTACTCATATTTGCCCCTTCTTTACTCCCTGCAGTTGTCTGAGCTCTTGCTCCTCTCATTTTTGTCTTTTTATTGTTGTTGTTGTTTTTTGTTTGTTTTGGGGTTTTTTGTCTGTCTTCCCTCTTGGAGTTTTGCCAGCAAATCTCTCAGTGCAGTCTGTGGGGAAGGAATATTGGAGCTTTTGCTTTCCTGCCCTTTGAATATTTTGATGAGTTTAAGTCCTGCTAGGTTGGGCTGGATGTGCCCTGAGGCCAAATACTCTTGGAAGGGGTAAGCAATATGGAGGGTCTAAGCCACTACAACTAAGCTGCCCGCTCTGCTCCCCTCCTCTAACTGCTTCACCACTAACTGTTTTCGATGCTCTGAGCCTGGCACAGCTTTGCTGGCAAAGTACTCCCTCTAGAACAGTGCCTTTGCCTCTCCAGAGGTTCCAGCTGCAGGTGGAGGTTTAGTGCTCTAGGTGGGAGAGGGGTAATGGGACCTTCCATCTTCCTGACTTATATAGAAAATTTGATGCCCCAAAACAGAAATCAAGAGAATCACTGAAAGGTAATTAAGAAAGGGGGAAAAAATTTAAGGGACCCAATAAGTTCAAATAATTTGTATTACTATAATAAAAGATTATATTGGTAACTTAAAATTTGTTATTGTCATCATAGTAGCTAAAATAAATATAGTTAGAGAAAATAATGACACACTCTATAGAGTAATATATATATATATATATATATATATATATACATGTATATATATACATATATAGCGAGGGGTAAAAGAAGAGAATAATACTAAGGAAAATGAGAAAAGAAATAAAATGAGATAATTTTATATTTCATAGAGAATTACATGTGGGGAGGAGGAGAAAGACAAATACAATGGAAGGGTGAAAGAAGTTGGAGATAGTCTCCAAGAAAAATTTAATCATTACAGGGGGAAGGGTCAGAAAAGTTCAAATGGAAGGAAAACCTCCAACTCCAAATTCAATCATCATTATCATCATCAACAATATCACCATCAATAACAACATTATCATCAATATTCTTATCATCATCTTCCACATGAATATCTAACTATCAATCTTTTCCTGGCCTTGGAAAGATTTTTGTTGCTTGGTCTAAACTAATAGCATATCATGCTATTACTGAATGAGAGTCAAAAGACCTAAACTTGAGGCTTGAGTGCCACTATGTGTCCCTTGGGGGTAAAAAGAAACCCTTCTTTTTCCTGGACTCAGTTTCCTCATTTATGTATAAGTAAAAATTACTTGGACTCTGCATTAAGTTAATCAGTTAAATCAAAGAATAAACCAGTTGTAAACAGGAAAAACAAACAAACAAAAAAACCTGTCATAGTGGAAAACTATCTCATGTTGAATTGAAGTTAGATAATAAACAAAGCAAGAAAGTAAGTAAAATAATTACATAAAATATAATTATATATGTATCCTAAAAACAAATAGAGTGAAAGGAGCTTAAATTCAGAAATGTGAAATTTCTTTACCGAGGTATCATTGGTACTAAAATAACAGAAAAAAATGATTCAAACCAAGGTGTTCTAACTATATATTGAATATGCTTTTGCCTTCAAAGAGCTCCTTAAATTGACAAAATAATAATGATAATAATAATATTATTGTTTGCTGCAGCAAAGTGAAGAAGTTCACATGTAGTTTTATATTCAGAGGAGTAATTTTTTTAAACAGAAAAATTAAAGAAATCATTACGCTTGATAGTTGCTGGATTAAATTACTGAAGAAGATAGGTGAATGAATTGAATCAATAGTGCATATAGAATGATGATTGAAGACTATAGACTTGGTAAATAAGAATGAAATGTCTCCCTACATGACATCAAGAAACTATGAATTGAGAAATAAAGTTACAGAATAGTTTTTAAGTCTAAGATAACACTATGTAGATTCATGAAAAGGGATTTAATAATTTGGAGTTGCATGTCTTTATCAAGGGCTTCCAAGATACTCAGCTGACCTCACAAAATCTGCAGTCTCCTTTGGGGAAAATTAATTAATTAAAATAATTAAAAATTAAATACAAAATTTAACCAAAATATTTGTTGTGGAATATTGATGGAGTTCATTTTAGGTGTGGGTATCAGCTTATTCACATGCACAGAGATGGTATGTAATATAGGCAAATAGAAAGCAAGTCAGTTTAGTTGGATGATACATTGTGTAAAAGTGAATAATGTGCAACATTCCAGAAAAAATAGATGGGGAAAAATATTGTTAAATATTGTAAAAGCTTTTCCATTTGATTTGTATTTCATTTTAAAGGTAAGGAGGCACTGGACCTTCTTACATAGAATAGTGACATGACTAGACGTAGAATATCAATTTAACATTGATAGAAAGTGTTTTAGAAAGAAGAAAAAACAAAATCTGGGAGACTGATTAAGACACTATTGGAATATAAAGCTTCCTGAGGTGAGAGAAGCTTTAAGGTAGGAAGATAGAGGAAGGATAGAAGTTTTGGATACCGTGAGGGGGGTGGCAGAGCCAAATTAGAGATATGAGGTGGCAGGAATGAGTCAGAAATGCAGGCCTTAGTAATTATCAATGAGCCACAGCAAAACTCCAATCAGTGGACTTACTCAGAAGGCTTGTACCTGTCCAAAGATCCAAACTTAATACCACACAGGTCTGAGAGATGATAGAGAAAAGAAAGTGCCTGGCCGAAGGCCAGGTCCCAGGTGAGAGAGATAGAGAAGGAACGGAATTAAAGATGGAGCTTGGCCAGAGGCCAAGCTCCAGCAAGGACAGACATCAGTGGGAGCTGAGATCCAAGAGGAAGAGAGGGAAGAGAGAGGGCAGAGATTGCTGTGGCTGCTTTTAATATCTTTGATATGCAAATATACATGATACATAGGGATAATTTTCATTGGTTAATGACAAGGTATAGGTGTCCTTTCTCTTAGCCAGGTGAGCACAAAGAAACCTATTTTCCCACCTAACCTGGGGGAAGCTGGGGTCAAGGGTCAGAGGCTTTCCTAGCCATGGGCAAGACTGAGCATCATGCTCTCTTCTAAGACAATCTGTACATACTAACTGTTTCCCTTGCCCATAGCTAGGGGTGGACTGCTACAGAATATAAGTAGAAGATACTGAGAGTTGGACCTAGAGTAGTTATATGAGTACAAAAAGTGGATATAAATGAAGGTTAAGACATTTTGTCAACTGATTAAATAAAAGAGCTTCATGGAGTCATAGGATAAACATGATTGCAGAACAGCCATTTTCTCCAGTTCCCAAGAACTCTGTGTCTCTATTCCAAACTAAATTAATTACACACCACATGTAGAAAAATCTGACTGCTAAATCTACAGGATTGCAAGTCAAAAAACCCAATAAGGTAAGAGTGTTATGAGTCTAGATTGAAAACACTTAGCTTTTAATCTGCTAACACCACCAATCTAGTTTCCTCACTTTGGCAAGGACAAACCAAACTAAACACAGGCTTATGATACTACACTACACAAACATCCTTTTCCTGCTTTGTTCACAAATCTCATTCTTCTTTTCATCTCCCATCTTGTTGCCATAAGCAGTAGAGATTGATTCTACCCAGTCATATGAGAAAGGGGAGAAGACTATCCCAGGCAGCACTAGAATAGTAAAACTGAAAGCTGCAAGAATTATATGCAGAATATTTTTCTCAATTTTTTCCCAAACATTGAAAAAGTCATAGAAGCTGATTTAGCCCTACCAAAGAGGGAAAAAAGGGAAGAAACACAGAAGAAAATGGGGTGGGAAACAAATTAATGGGAGGCTCAATCTACTTAAAATAAATAACAAGTTAGATAAAAAAGTAAATCTGTCAATTTGTGGGATGATTGAAGGAAATTTGTAACTAACCACAGAAAGTTATCTCCCATTAAGTAGGATGGAGTCAGAATATGAGTGACAGAGATTATGAGGAGAAAAAGAAATAGCAAAGTTTTTTTTAAATAAAGAAAATCAAATTAAATCCAAACACACAAGCACATAAATCAAAAGAAATTATGTAATAATTCAATGGATGAATATAATCTAAAATCTTATTAAACCATTTGAAATATAGATTCTGACTAAATACAGAATCAAGTGAAAATAGCAAATATATCAGATTGAATTGAAAAATAAATTTTACATATAAAATAGTTAATAGTAGAAAAATGGCTTTTTTTTCTTATATTCCAGAAATACTTAGTAGACTGGGGGAGGGAAGAGAGGAGTGACAGAATGATTCTCCAAAATAGTCTGAGAATCAAGCAAATAACAAGAAAGAAAATTTGCTTAAGAATTGAACTACAGGCAGCAATTCATCTGAACTCTCCCAACATTCTCCTCTAAACAACTTTAACATATGAACTCAAATAGAATTCAAGATTGGTAGAATCAACAATAGATCGAGATGAGACATGTTTCCAATATAACTCAATCTAACTCAAAATGGTTAAAAGAATAAAAAAATTAGTTGAGTATAGAAATCTACTTTTATCTACAAGGAAGGAGTGGGGGAAGAATAAAAGAGAAAAGAGTGTGACTACTAGTAGGGAAGGCATAATTAGGGGAGTACTGCTGAGAAGCTAAACTGACTTTTGAAGAGAGAAAGAGTCAGAGACAAGCAGAGACAGTTGGATAGAAACAGAGAAGATGAATTGGAGAAAAAAAAAACAGAGAGAAGCAAAAGAAAATACACAGTAATGATAATTAAGAAAATGAATGGGATGAATTTACTTCAAAAATAAACACAAGAACAAACTCAAAAATGGAATCAAACAATATGTTGTTTTATAAGTAATACACTGGAAACAGAGACATGCACACACAAAGTAATAATAAGAAGCTGGAGCAGAATTTATTGTCCTTCAGTTTCAATTAGGAAAAAAAAAAAACAGAGATGACAATCATGTTCTCAAATAAACAAAAGCAAAAATAGACCTAATTTAAAAAAATCAAAGAAACTACATCTCACTAAAAGATACCATAGAAATGAAAAAAGATTAATACTAACTATAATATATATGCTCCAAATATATATTTATAATATTTGTAAATATATTATATTAGATATAATACATATATTTCAAATGACATAGATTCCAATTATTTAAAGAAATAAGTTACAGGAGAATATAAACTATAATATTATACTTGTAGAGGACTTCAAATATCTCTTCTCAGAATTAGATAAATGTACCTATAAAATAAATGAGAAAAAATAAATTATAAGGAAGTTAGAGATGAATAAAATTTTAGAAAAGTTAGATATAAAAGATCTCTGGAAAAACCTAATTGGGAATAAAAAAGAAATATATCATTTTTTAGAAATATATATTTTTTTCACTAAAATTGATCTTGTATTAAGGGATAAAATCCTCAAAAACAAATACAGAAAATCAGAAATATTAAATTTATCATCCTCTAATCACAATATAATTAAGTTTCTTTCAATAACAGATTAAAGAAAAAGATTGAAATTATTTGGAATCTAAATACTCAAACTTAAAAAAAATGAGTGGACCAAAAAGCTAATCAGAGACATAATAAAATAATTTTATTAGGGAGAATGACAATACTGAGACAACATGTCAAAACTGATAAGATGCAATCCAAGCAGTACTTGAAAGTTACATTTCAAAATGCATACACCAATGAAGTAGGTAAAATGCAAAACAAAGGATTATTCATTATATTATTAATGCAATAATAATATTAATAAATTGCAATATATTATATATAACATACTATATGATATCTACTATATGTGAATGTAGTATGTATTATAAAATATTACTTATAATAGTAATAAATAAATAGTAATAGTAGTAAAATTAGAAAGAATACATTAAATCACTAAATACTAAATGAGAAATTCTGAAAATAAAAGGAGAAATTAATAAAATTAAAAATAAAAAAATGATTCAACTAGCAAAAGTAGGAGCCAATTTTATGAGAAAGACAATGAAATAAATAAAACATTGGTTAATGTGACTGAAAAGTAAGTTCAAAAAAGTCCAGCAGGAAGAGATCAAGTATTTCCATTTAAAATAATTTGAAAATAACATAAAATATTTGAGAGCCTGTCTACTAAGACACACCCAGTATCTATATGAACACAAAAATAAATCTTTTCACAGAAATTTTTTTTTAAAACAGAAAAATCAGTTGCTTGTGGGTTGGCAGAGACAACGTAATAAAAATGATGTCTACATAAATTAATTTATTTATTCAGTTTCATTTTGATCAACTACCAAAATTATTTTCCAGTACTAGGAAAAATAATAATGAAATCCATCTGGTCTGGAATAATATTATTAATAATAATAACAATATAATAGATAAATAATAAAGTATATGATAAAATTCATCAAAAGGTCTAGACTATGAAAGAAATCAATGAAAAATATGATGAAGGAAGGTATCCTTGGATACCTCATACCATATTATAAAATATTATTTTAAAAAATCATCAAAACAAATTCATACTAAATAGCTAAGGAACAGAGTGGTAGATCAGTGCAATAGATTTTTTTTAACAATACTTAGTGGTAAATGATCACAGTAAATTACACTTTGATAAAAACATGGACAAGCTTTTTGGATAAGAACTTACTATCTGACAAACATTGATGGGAAACCTACCTAGAAACAACTTGGCAGAAACTATGTATAGAATAATATCCCATAGTCTATATCAAGAGAAAGTCCAAAATGGCCCATGATTTAGACATAAGGGTGATGTCATAAGCAAATTATGGGAATGTGGAACATTTTATCTGCCATATCTATGGATAAGGGACGAATTTATGACTAAACAACATAGAAAGTATCACAGGAAGTATAATGGACCACTTTAATTACATTAAATGCATTTTAATTATTATTTATTCCAGATTACAAGTGAATAAAATTTTTTAAATTCATTTTCTGATATTCAGAAATCCTTCATTTTGTCTTCTATCCGAACATCCCCTCCTAAAAACATACACAATATGATACTCATACATATACTATCATGCAATACATATATCCATGTTCATTTTGCTGTGAAACAAGCACATGTTGCTTACACCAGAAAAAAAAAAATTCATGTAGTAAATAAAGAATGGAGTGCTTTAAATCTGCATTTAGACTCCATCTGTTCCTTCATTGGTGGTGGACACCTTTTTTTTTCTTTATTTCCTTGAAGTTGTCTTGGATACTAGCCTTGTTTATAATTGTTAAGTCATTCACATTTGATTTTCATGCACTATTGTTGTTACTTCTTACAACATTCTCCTGGACCTGCTTATTTCACTTTGCATCACTCCATTAAATTTTAAGGTTTTACACAAATAAAACCAATGTAACCAAGATTAGGTGGAAAGCAGCAAAACTGTTTGAGGAGAATGTATAGCAAGTTTCTTTGAGAAACATCTCCTTTCACAAATAGAGTAATTTCCCAACTGAGAAAATATCAAATTATATGAACAGAAAATTTCAGAAAATATCATAAGTTATATAAAATGTTCTGAATTACTATTGATTGGAGAAATGGAAATTAAAACAATTCTGAAATACTATCTCACCCCTATCCAATTGACTAATATGAAAGAAAAGGAAAATGAGAAATGTTGGAGGGAATATGGAGAAAAAAATTGGGACACTAATTCAATGTTGATGGAGTTATGAACTGATCTATTCTGGAAAGCAAATTTAGTGGTGCCGAAAGAACTATAATACTACATACCCTTTGATTCTGCAATAGCATTAATTGAGTAATGTCTGAAAAGTTGTGGAATCAAATACTATTTTTCTGTGAGAAATGATGAGCATGATGGTTTCAGAAAAAAAATGAGGAAAACACACAAACTGATTCAAAATGAAATGAGTAGAACCAAGAAAACATTGTACATAGTAACATGAATGTTATACAATGATCAACTGTCAATGACAGATATTCTCAGAAATGCAATGACCCAATAGAATTCTGAAGGATTTATTGTGAAAAGTGATATCCATCTAGTTTTTATCTCAACATGACTACTATGTAATTATGTTTTGTATTACTTCACATGTATAATTAATAACACATTTCTTTCCTTATCAGTTGGTGACAAGGAGAAAGAGAATTCAAAATTCATTTTGTAATGAAAGTTTAAAAACATATAAAAGTACATTTTAAATTGTACATTAAAAAAGAGAACATAGAGGGTACATAATCATAAAATTTCAGGCATGAAAAGTTATGTATTAGGAGATTTTGTTAGATGCTAAAGATAGATCAATAAGAAATAAGGGAAGGACACTGAATTTGGTTACCACTAGAATATTGAAAAGTTAGTAAAAATAATTTTCTCTTGAGCATTGTGGATTGAAGTTCAAAACTAAGCAGATGGAACAAGTTTGTTAAATTAGAAAAATAAAAATATATCAAGAAATGATGTCTTCACCCTACCCCCACTTCTAAGATGTTGGCTGTTCAAGGAAGGAAATAGGCTGATTTATCTAGATTTATGCTTTATTCATCTAAGGAAAGGAAAATAGACAGTTGCTGACAACAAAGGTGTTTTTGAAGAATTTTTAAATGGTGATAGTATACAATTGTCTATCCACTGCTCCATTGAAACCTGAATATTTACTCCCTTTAAATTACAGCTTAATATATTCCTACTAAATAGTATTACTTATTTTAAGACTAAATTATAAACAATATATTCTCATACATTCAGATAACTATACACTTGCAGGTAGAAGACCTGGGTGCTAATCCCTGTTTTAGTATTCAAAGCTGTGTGATCTTTTTGTTTCAAGATTTGTTTCCTCATTAGTAAAATACACACAATGATACTTTAATTTTTCCTACTTCAGAAAGAAGTTATGAAGATCACATATTCGAAATAATTGAAAACCACAAAAGTATATGTAAATATGTCTTGTTGTTATTTAGAACAGATAAATAAAAGTGGGAAAGGTAATAGCAAATGTCAGTATCTCAAATAATCCAAAATATCTAACTAAATTTTTATACCTAAAAGACTTGATTTTCTTTTTATGTCATCATATCTCAAGCTGTATCCTTTAATTTGGGGGTGTGAAAGAAGTTCTAAATAATTACTTATTTAATGGTTGATTTTCAAACTAGTTAAACATTCTTTTTCATTTTTCCTTGTCTTTTCCTTGCCCCAACCTAGTCTATTGGGAATCATTCATATAGAAAGCTAAGTAACTTAAAGAAAACTTTCAAACCACCAAAAAGAAACAAATAAGCAAACAACAAAAAAACCACTTCTCCTTATGGGTAGAAATGGGTAGGAAAAAAAAAAAACCTTTCAGAAAGTATCAGTTGGGAATATTTCCAAATGGATGTTGTTTAAGTTGGAGGAAAAACAAACAAACTATTCTGTCACAGATTGTAGCATTAACAAATATCAGACACAGAATGTGATGTAGAGTAAAGTAGTACATTATTAAATATATACTTCTAAAGAAAAAATAGGAAAGGTTATCCCATAAGATTTAGTAACTAATAGAATATAGAGGATGAATAAAAACAAAAAGTAATGGATGAATCTGTAAAACATATTAACATGAAAGGATAATGTTCCCTTCAACAACAACAAAGACATAACTACAATGAGAAAGAAAAAAAAAGTAAGGAAGAAGGAAGGGAAGGAAAGAGGGAGGGAGGTACTAAATAGGGAATTAAGGAGGGAAGGAGTGGTAAAATAAGTAAAGTAAAGGGGAATAATAGAAGCAAAAGAAGGAGTGAAGGAGAAAGGGAGAGAAGGATGGAAAGCCAAAAAGAAGAAAGGAGGGATAGAAGAAAGAAAAGAAGAATAAAAATGAAAATGAAAATAAAGAAAATAATTTCAAAGTAGTGCCAGTGAGAGGGAGTGATTGAAATTAAGTTCTGACTCTCCTACATGTTTAAAATGTCTACAGAATATGCCATTGGAGATATCAATTTAATAGTTATTGATGTGAGGATCAAGTTCAGAAGTGAGATTGTGGCTAGTTATATACATTTTGGAGTAATGGTCATAGAAATGTCAAATTACTCTACTGCAGCTGAGATCACCAAGATTTTGAGTGTCAGTTCAGTCACAAGAAATGAATAATGATCCAGCAAAAAAGATACTGAGGAGATGTAGTCAATCTGCTATGAGATTAACCAAGACACAGCAATACACTGGAAATTAAAGGAATAGATACTATCAGGATAGAATGGATATTTTATAGTTTCAAAAGTTCTTAACAAGACCAATGAAGATGACATCTCAAAAAACTCGATTAGATCTAGTTGTTAAAAAGCAAAGGTAATTATGGATAAAAACAAATTCTATTGAATGTTGAAATTGAAAGTGAGCAACAAATGTTTGAGAAATGAGTAGAAAGTAAGATTATACAGGTAAATGGGCTTTAGAAATTTAGCTCTGTAGGGGAAGAGAGAGAAATTAGGTGAAAAAAAGGTGAAGAGAACATTTTTAAAAATTATTGTGGCGATGTGAACATATTGGCATATTTGTTGACTACAGAGGAAGTGTCAAAAATTAGGGGGAGAAAATATGGCAAGTGTTTGAGAATGTGGGATCAGTGGCACAAGGTGGCTTTGAGAAGGAGAATTATTATCACTTCCATAGAAACTAAAATAAAAGAGGAAATACTTTGCTTATTTTTATTGTTCATACCTGTAAAATGAGAGATTTGGCATAAAATTACTAAATTATACATTCTTATTAACCCATCAATGATACTATTAGCCATGTCCACCAAAAAGGTTATGGAAATTGGGAAAGAGGCTATATTATCAATTTATTCACTTTATGATGATCAAGAATATTTATAACAAAGCTTTTAGATTGTAGAAAAGAACTGCAAACAAAATCACTCCCAATCAATTGGGGGATGACTAAATAAATTGTGATCAAATGAATATAATTGGGTATATTATGACAGCCAAATGTGCTAATAAAAAAAATCCAATAGACATAAAAATTAATTCAGAGTTAAATAAACTAGAGCCAGGAAAATAACTTATAGTATATTATCTGCACAATAAATTTTGAACTTTAAATTTTTAAAGTTTAAAAACAGATATCTGAAGGAAGCAGAGACAAATCATAACATAAAAGATTAATGATAAAAATCCTACCTATTGACAAGAAAGTAATGTACTTAAGAAATAGACCAGGTATTCATTCCCAGATATGTCCAATGTGCTGATTTATTTTGCTTAACCACACATTATTGTTGTGAGGAAGGGCTTTTCTTTAAGGTGGGTAAGACAGGTGATTACATATTAGTAGATATTTTGTAAAGACAGTTGTTTTATGTTCTATACAATATGTGTGAATACACATATATATGTGTGTGCAATATTTGTATACACACACACACACACACACACATATATATATATAAAGAAGCAAAGCAAATAGAGAAAGGACTACAAATAGAACAATTGTGATACTACCTTTTAAAATATAATAATTATATTTCTTTTAAAATATTTGTAACATAAGGGAGTGTAACCAAGATGGTAGAAAAAGTATACAGATTCACCTGATTTCTTACAAATTATCCTCAAAACAACTACATTATAATACCTCAAATTAATTTTGGAGCAGCATAACCTACAAAAAGTACAAGGTGAAATAATTTTTCAGTCCAACACAACATAGAATGACAACATAAAAGATCTACTGCATTAAAGTGTAAGTTGAGCTCAAAGAAGCATGCAGGTCCCCAAATGACATCAGGCCTTGGGGGTGGGTAAATCAATAGGAAAGGCTTCTTGAGCTATCAGCCACAGATGGTAAGGGGATAGGATATGTACATCTGATCAGATGGAGATTACAGCCATGATTTGTTGGCTCTGGGTTCAAACACTTGTCACATTGCCCACACAGATCCAAATTACATTACTAGGTCTAAGTCTCAGGGTGAGGTGGAGAAATAGCTCATATCAGAACATGAGGTTGGAGGAGGACAGGAGTGCAGGTTACAGTTTAAGGAGATTAAGAAAGCTTATGATTGCTCCCATATCAGAACACAGGCCAAGAGAATATTAAAAACAACTCTCCTTAGATCATACCACCATGGAAGAACTGAAAACTTATAGATCAACAGGGATAACTCTGAAGACACACTGCACAAAGAAACTAAAGCTTGGAATAGTCCTCCCTTCACCACAGAAAAGAGACTAACTTTAATAGTTAAAAGAAAACAAGACTGCAAATGAGCAAAAAATTAAAGAAATGCAACATCCACATCTATTTTGACAGAAAAGACTAAAGCATAAACTCAGAAGACAATCAAGTAAATACTGCTAAACCCAAAGCCTCCAAGAAAAATATGAATTGGTCTCATGCCCAAAAAAGAATTAACAAGAGGAGATCAAAAAGTATTTTAAAAATTAAATGAAAGGGGTAGAAGCAAAACTGGGAAAATAAATGAGAGTGATACAGGAAAATCATGAAAAGGAGTCAACAGTCCCAAAAATTCACTATAGAGAACTCCTTAAAAGGCAGAATTAGCCAAATTCACTTAGGATAAGAACTCTACAAAAAATTAAATTGGCTATATTGGAAAAGGAGATACAAAAGCACACTGAAGAAAATAAGATCTTTTTTCCTAAAAATAAGTAGTTTTTTTTTTTAAACCATAAACAAATATCATCTGCAATGAGGATAAGTTAGAAGCCTTCATAATAGGATCAGGAGTGAAGCAAGGATGCCCATTATCACCACTATTATTCAATATTGTACTAGAAATGCTAGCTTTAGCAATTGGAGAAGAAAAAAGAAATTGAAGGAATTAAAGTAAGCATTGAAGAAACTAAATAATCATTCTTTATGGACGATGTGATAGTATACTTAAAGAATAATAGGAAATCCTAGAAAATCAATGAAAAAAACTAGTTGAAATAATTAATGATTTTAGCAAAGTTGCAGGACACAAAATAAACTCCCATAAGTCATAAGCATTTCTATATTTTCCAACAAAACTCAGTAGTAAGAGTTAGAAAGAGAAACTCCTTTAAAATCATCCTAGACAATATAAAATATTTGGGAATCTATTTGACAACACAAACACAGGAATTACATGAACACAATTAAAAAAAACACTTTCCATACAACTGAAACTAGATCTAAACAATTAGAAAATATTAATTGCTGATAGGTCAAGTTAATATAATAAAAATGTTAATCATTTCTAAATAATTTACTTATTTATTGCTATACTTAGTAACCTACCAAAAATATATTATAGAATCAGAAAAAATGAAAATAAAATTCATCTGGAAGAACAAATGTCAAAAATATCAAAGGAACTAATGAAAAAAATGTGAAAGATGGTGGCCTAGCAGCACCAGATATTTAACTGTAGTATAAAGTATAAAGATAAAAAAAAAAATCTGGTACTGGCTATGAAATAGAAGGGTGGATCAGAGTAGGGACAAATGACGTCAAGTATCTAGTGTTTCATAAACTGAAAGATACCAGCTTTTTGGATTTTGGAATTTTGGATTTGGATTTGGAAAGATACCACTCTTTGACAAAAATTACTGGGAAAATTAGAAAATTGTATGGCAAAATTTGGTTTAGATCAATATTGCACACCCTATACCAAAATTAGTTAACATGAAGAGTGCTATTATAAATAAATTAAGGGAACATAGAATAGTTTACCTGTCAGATCTCATGGAGAAGGGAAGAATTTATGACCAAACAAGAGCTAGAGAACATTACAAAATATAGAATGAATAATTTTGATTATATTAAATTAAAAAGGTTTTGTATAAACAAAACCAATGCAACCAAGATTAGAAGTGAAACAAAAAACTGGGGTGGTGTGGGGAAATTATAACAAATTTCTCTGATAAAGATCTTATTTCTTAAATAAAAAAATAAGTCAAATTTATAATAATCCAAGTCATTCTCCAATTGATAAATATTCAAAAGATAGGAATAGGTAGTTTTCAGATTAAGATATCAAAGCTCTCAATAATCATATGAAAAAATATTCTAAATCTCTCTTTGTTAGAGAAATTTAAATTCAAACAACTATGAGGTTGTTTATAATTTAAACTTATCATATTGCTCAATAGGACAATAAAGGAAAATAATGTTGGAGGCTATATGGCAAAATTGGTACACTAATGCATTGCTGGTGGAGTTGTGAATTGATTGACCATTCTTAAAGGCATTTTGGAATTATCACAAAAGGGCCATAAAAGAATGCATACCTTTTGTTCCAGAAGTGCCACTACTAGGTCTGTATTCTCCCCCAAATTTAAAAATATGAAAGAATGTATTTGTACAAAAATATGTATACCTGAACTTTTTGTGGTGGCAAAGAATTGGAAACTAAAGTGATGTCCTTCAATTGGAGAATGGCTGAAAGAAATGAGTTAGATTATGAGGATGGAATGCTATTGTGCTATAAGGAATGATGAATAGGATGATTTCAAAGAGAACTGTACAGATCTATGTGAACTGATACAGAATGAAATAAGCATAACCAGGAGAACATTATACAAAGTAAATGAAATATTGTGGAATGATGAAATGTGATTTGACTTTGCTACTAACAGCAATGCAATGATCCCAGGACAATTCTGAAAGACTTAAAAAAAGAATGCTATCCACCTCTAGAAAAAAGAACTGTTGGAATATAAATGCAGATGAATATATAGGATTTATCACTTGTTTATTTGGGTATTTGGTTTGGGGTTTGGGTTTTATAAGTTTATTCATTGATAAAAATAAATCATATGGAAACATGTTTTATGTGATAATACATGTATAACCTAGATTTAAGTGCTTGTCAACTCCAGTAGGGGAGGAAGGGATTAAAGGAGGGAGACAATTGGGATCATATAACTTTGGAACTTTAAAAAATAAATTAAAAAATTAAAAGGAAAAGAAAAGAAGACTTTTAATATAAAAATTGGCAATGTGGAAGCTAATGACTCCCTGAGACATCAAAAAATAATCAAAGTCAAAAGAAACAAATAAAAAAGAAGAAAATTTTATTTATTTTATTGGAAAAGCAAGTGACTTAGAAAATGATTTCAAGGGAGATAATTGAATTCTCTGGAAGCCATAATTAGAGGAGGGAAAAGTGTTTAGACATCATCTTTCAAGAAATTAAAAAGGAAAACTCCCCTTGATATATTATAATCAGAGGGTAAAATTGAAATATTTCATCAATCACATCCTGAAAGAGATTCCAAAAGGGTAATTCCCAGGAATAATAGAGCTATATTCCAGAACTCCCACATCAAGGAAAAAACATAGCTAACAGTCAAAAGGAAACAACTCAAATACTAAGGAACCACCATCAGAATAACACATGATTTAACAGCTTCTACATTAAAGATCAGAGGGTCTGGAATATGATATTACAGAGGACAACTGAACTAGGACTTCAACCAAGAATCACTTACTCAACAAAATGAAGCAAAATCCTTAGTGGGAAAAGAGAATATTCAATGAAGAAATATACTTTCAAACATTCCTGATGAGAAGACAAGAGCTGAATAGAAAATTTGACTCTGGGACACAAGACCCAAGAGAAGCATAAAAAGGTAACCAAGAAAGAGAAATCAAGACATTCAATGAGGTTAGACTATTTCCTTATGTACATGGAAAAACAGTTCTTAAAACTCCTAAGAACTATATCATTTTTAGAGTACTTAGAAGGAGTATACATAGAAAAAGGGCTAGGGTGTGAGTTGAATATGATTGAATGTTTTCTTTTTAAAGTAAAATTAAGGGATCAGAAGGAGGAATGCATTGAGAGAAGAGAGAATGGAGAAAAAATGAGGTAAATTGCCTCACATAAAAGAGGCATAAAAAAGCTTTTATGGTGGAGGGGAAAATGGGATCAGTAGGGAGGGGAGCAACATTATTCTCATCAGAATTAATTCAAAGAAGGAAGGACTTGCACAATCAGTTGGGTATAGAAATCTATCTTACACTACAAAATATAGGAGGAGAAGGGGATAACAGAAGGGGAGAATTGATAGAAAAGAGGTAAAGTTGGGGAATGTGGTAGTCATAAGCTAAAAACTTTTGAAGATAGACAATAAAAGGAGATAGAATAGAATAAATTGCAAAACAGGATGGAGAGAAATATACAGTAATTGTAATGAAAAAATTATAAGTATAATAAAAGCTTCATTTCTCAAATAAATAGAGAAATAAGTCAAATTGAAAAGACTACAAGTAATTTCCCCTTGATAAATAATCAAAGGATATGAAAAGAAAGTTCTCAGAAAAAAAATAAAATTTTTTGTAGTCATGAAAAATACTCTAAATCACTATTTTTAAAATTTTTATTTAGTCAATTTAGAACATTATTCCGTGGATACACAGCCCCTCCAGCATTCATTACGGTCCATTGCTGTCATGTTAGCCAATATGCTAGGTATGACCTGATACCTCAGAGTTGTTTTGATTTGCATCTCTCTGATTATAAAAGATTTAGAACACTTTTTCATGTGCTTATTAGTAGTTTTGATTTCTTTAATTGAAAATTGCCTATTCATGTCCCTTGCCCATTTATCAATTGGAGAATGGCTTGATTTTTTGTACAATTGATTTAGCTCTATAAATTTGAGTAATTAGACCTCTGTCAGAGGTTTTTGTTATGAAGATTGTTTCCCAGTTTATTTCCCTTCTGATTTTGGTTACATTGATTTTGTTTATACAAAAATTTTTAAATTTGATGTATTTATTTTACATTTTGTGATTGTTTCTAACTCTTGCTTGGTTTTAAAATCTTTCCTTTCCCAAAGATCTGACATGTATACTATTCTTTGTTCACCTAGTTTACTTATAGTTTCCTTATTGATGTTCAAGTCATTCACCCATTCTGAGTTTATCTTGGTGTAGGGTGTGTGATGTTGATCCAAACCTAATCTCTCCCATATTGTCTTCCAATTTTCCAAGCAGTTTTTATCAAATAGTGAGTTTTGGTCTCAAAAGCTGTGATCTTTGGGCTTATCATAGACTGTCTTGCTGAGGTAACTTACCCCATATCTTTTCCACTGCTTCTCCTTTCTGTCTCTTAGCCAGTACCATATTATTTTGATGACCACTCTTTTATAGTATACTTTAAGATCTGGTACTGCTACGCCACCGTCCTTCACTTTATTTTTTCATTATTTCCCTGGATGTCCTTGATCTTTTCTTACAAATGAACTTCGTTATGCTTTTTTTTTTCTAATTCAGTAAAAAAGTTTTTTAGTAGTTCAATGGGTATGTCACTAAATAAGTAGATAAGATGGGATAGGATGGTCATTTTTATTATGTTAGCTCCTCCTACCCATGAGCAGTTAATATTTTTCCAATTGCTCTAGTATAGTTTTAATTATGAGGAAAGTGTTTTCTAGTTGTGTTCATATATTTCCTGTGTTTGTCTCAGCATACAGTTTCCCAAGTATTTTATATTGTTCAGGGTGATTTTAAATGGAATTTCTCTTTCTAATTCTTGCTGCTGAGATGTGATGGAGATATATAGAAATACTGATTACTTATGTGTGTGTATTTTGTATCCTGCAACTTTGCTAAAGTTGTTGATTATTTCCATGAGTTTTTTAGTTGATTCTTTAGGACTCTTTAAGTAGACCATCATGTTATCCGCAAAGAGTGATAGCTTGGTCTCCTCATTGCCCATTTTAATACCTTCAATTCCTCTTTCTTCTCTAATTGCTACTGCTAGTGTTTCTAGTACAATGTTAATTAATTGTGGTGATAATAGGCATCCTTGTTTAACTCCTGATCTTACTGGGAATGCATCTAGTTTATCCCCAATGCAGATGACATTTGATGATGGTTTTAGATAAATACTGTTTATTATTTTGAGGAAAGGACCTTCTATTCCTATACTTTCTAGTGTTTTCAATAGGAATGGGTGTTGTATTTTATCAAAGGCTTTTTCTGCATTTATTGAGATAATCATGTGATTTTTGTTGGTTTGCTTTTTGATAAGGTCAATTATGTGGATGGTTTTCCTAATATTGATCCATCCTTGCATTCTTGTTATGAATCCCACCTGATCATAATGAATAACCCTCATGATAACTTGCTGGAGTCTTTTTGTTAGTATCCTATTTAAGATTTTTGCATCTATGTTCATTAGGGAGATTGGTGTGTAGTTTTCTTTCTCCCTTTTTGATCTGCATGGATTTGGAATCAGTACCATATTTGTGTCATAAAAGGAATTTGGTAGAACTCCCTCTTTGCTTATTCTGTCAAATAGTTTGTATAATGTTGGGATTAGTTGTTCTTTGAATGTTTTTATAAAATCCACTTGTGAATCCATGAGGCCTTAGTTATTTTTTCTTAGGGAGTTCTTGGATGCCTTGTTCAATTACTTTTTCTGATATGAGATTATTTAAGAATTCTATTTCTTCTTCTGTTAATCTAGGCAATTTATATTTCTGTAAATATTCATCCATATAACCTAGATTGAAATATTTGTTGCCATATAATTGGGCAAAATATTTTTTAATAATTGCCTTAATTTCATCTTCATTGTAAGTGAGGTCTCACTTTTTATATTTGATACTGTTAATTTGTTTTTCTTTATTCCTTGTTTTTATAAGATTGACCAGTACTTTGTCTATTTTGTTTGTTTGTCAAAATACCAGCTTCTAGTCTTATTTATTAGTGTAATAGTTCTTTTACTTTTGATTTTATTAATTTCTCCCTCAATTTTTAGGATCCCTAATTTAGTTTTCATCTGAGGATTTTTCATTTGTTTGTTTTCAAGTTTTTTGATTTGCATGTCCAATTCATTGACCTCTGCCCTCCCTAATTTGTTAATGTATGAACTCAAGTACATAAATTTTCCTGAGTACTGCTTTGGCTACATCCCATGGATTTTGAAAGGATATCTCATCATTGTCTTTTTCTTTACTTAAATCATTATTTTTTTTTCTATGATTTGTTCTCTAACTAACCGACTTTGAAGATTCATATTATTTAATTTCCAATTAATTTTTGACTTGCTTCTCCATGTACACTTACTAATTATTATTTTCATTGCATTGTGGTATGAGAAGGTTGAATTTATTATTTCTGCTCTTTATCTCTTCTTTGCAATGTTTTTATTCACTAGTACATGGTCAATTTTTGTGAATGCCCCATGTACTGCTCAGAAGATGTATTTCTTTTTGCTGCTCTTTACTTTTCTCTATCTACTAACTCTATTTTTTCTAAGATTTTATTCACATCTCTTACCTCTTTCTTATTTATTTTTTATTTAATTCATCTAAATTTGATAGTGATAAGTTCAGGTCTCCCAGTAGTATAGTTTTACTATATATTTCTTCCTTAAACTCCACTAGTTTCTACTTTAGAAATCTGGATGCTATACCAATTGGTGCATATATGGTGATTACTGATATTTACTCATTGTCAATAATCACTTTTATCAGGATGTAGTTACCTTCTCTATCCCTTTTAATCAGATCTATTTTTACTTTAACTTTGGCAGATATAATGATTGCAAATCCTCCCTTCTTTCTATCAGATGAGGCCCAATAGGTTTTGCTCCAACATTTAATAATAACCTTTTGAGTGTCTACCTGCCTCAAGTGTGTTTCTTGCAGACAATATATGGTAGGAGTTTGATTTCTAATACACTCTCATATTTGTTCTTGTTTTATGGGTGAGTTCATCTCATTCACATTCAAAGTTATGATTACCAGCTGTGTATTCCCCAGAATTTTGATATCCTCTCCAAGTTCTGTCCTTTATTCTTTTGCTATATACTTTTAAAACAGTGTTTAGCTTTTAATCATTCCCCCTATTCCCTGCCCTTAATAAGCTTCCCTTTCTGCCCCCTCCCTTTTTGTTCCCTTATTATTTTTTCAGGGTCTGTTAAGTTCCCTCCCCCCTCTCTTTCCCTCCCTTTTTATACTCCCTGTCCCCTATCCCCCTTAGTTTTCCCTACTTAATTTTCCTGGAGGGTAAAATAGAATTCAATACCCCAATATATCTAGATGCTCTTCCCTCTCAGAATTGATTTCACTGAGAGTAAAGTTTAAGAATTACCTATTAGCACTCTCTTCCTTTCCTTCTTTTAAGAGTATTCTTCCCCTCCCCTTCCCATGCGTATTTTTGTGTGATAAAGATTATCCTACTTATTTTATTTCTTCAAGTATATCTTGGTGCCATCTTTAGTTCCCTCCTTCCTTTTTCTTTTTTGGTATATCATCTTATAGCACTTATTACCCCAATCTCTTCCTGTGAATGATTCCTCTAATTACTATAATAGTGAATATAAATTTTGAGAGTTACAAATAACATTTTCCCTATATACTAATATAAATAATTTGATCTTATTGAAGTCCATAAAGAAGAAATTTTGAATAACAAAACATTTTTCCACTTTCCCCTCTCTTTCTTATTTACCTTTTCATGTTTCTCTTGATATTTGCATTTGGATATCAGACTTTCCCCTTATTTCTGGTCTTTTCTTTACAAATCCTTGGAAATCTTCTATTTTGTTAAATGCCCATACAATCACCTAGAAGTACATAATCAGTTATGATGGATAGGTGATCCTTGGTTGAAGATCCAATTCTCTTGCCTTTCATCATATTCCAAACCTTTAGTGTGGAAGCTGCCACATCTTGTGTAATCCTGATTGGTACTCCTTGATATCTGAATTCTCTCTTTTTGGGTTGTTGCAAAATTTTTTCCTTAGCTTGGAAGCTCTTTATTTTGGCAATTACATTCCTGAGAGTTGTCTTTTGAGGATTTATTGTAGAGGGTCTTTCAAAATCTATTTTGCCCCCTTGTTCAAGAACCTCAGGACAATTTTCTTGGATTTCTGTTTATTTCTGAGTTTTCAGGTATACCAATGGTTCTCAACTTGTTTCTTTGTGCTTTGTTTTCCTGATCTGTCATCTTTTCAGTAAGATATTTTATGTTTTCTTCCCTTTTGTCAGTCTTTTCACTTTTCTTTATTAATTCTTGCTGTTTTGCATGATCATTGGCTTCCAATTGCCTAATCCTGGTTTTAAGGACTGGTTTTCCTTTTCAGTTTGGTCTATCCTGCTTTTTGCGGCTTTCAGCTGTTTCTCCAATTGGGAGTTCTTGTCCTTTAAACTTTTATTTTCCTTTTGAACTATTTCCCATTTTTCTTGCCATAAGGCTTCTATTTTTTGATAAGCTCCAATTTAAATTCTTCAAGAACTTGTGGACAATTTCCATTTTTTGGAGGGTTTTGGTGCATTTATTTGTATTTCTTCTTCTATTTCCTCTGTAGCCTGAGTTTTTTCTCTGTAAAAATTATTCAGGGTCAACCATTTATTCTTGTTTTTCTTGGTGTTGGGAATTTGTTGTTCCTGGGCACTGTTTGCCATTACTATGGTGGTTTTTCCTTCCCTTTCTAGTTAGAAATCTGAGTGATATTGGCAGGCTCTCTGTGTATGGAGCTCAGGAGTTCAGGAGCAAGGATTTTGGCTGAGGCCAGCTCTTGAGTATCTGTAACATCTGCTGTTTGCTGCCCCCCTCTGTGCTATCTCTCTGCTGGTGTCCAAGGTCTGAGCT
This sequence comes from Monodelphis domestica, assembly GCF_027887165.1. Lineage (NCBI taxonomy): Eukaryota > Metazoa > Chordata > Mammalia > Didelphimorphia > Didelphidae > Monodelphis > Monodelphis domestica. The sequence continues at coordinate 172,322,220 of NC_077234.1, forward strand.
CCTCAGCCTAATGGGACCTCAAGTCTAGCTGCTCTCAGGGGGAGGTTGTTGGTGGTCTCAGTCAGCTGCCAAGGACTCAGATGTACCTTTCTCTCATTCAATGATTCTAGTGTGCGCTGTCTCTGACTCTGGCTCTGTAGGTGGGGTGGGGGATGGTGGATCAGCTCATGTTTTGGTGGAAGCTTTTTTCATCCCCTCATGCCCAAATTCCATGTACCTTCAATGCTGCACCCTACTGTAGAATTCCTTTGTTCATATGAATTTGGTTTTTTTTTTTTTTGGCTTTATGAGGTAGTCTGTATCGGTAGCTGCTAAGGAGAGGAAGAGTCCTGCATCTAGACTACCATCATGTTTACCCAGAAGTCCTCTAAATTGCTATTAATTAGAGGTATGCAAATTTAAGCCACTCTGAGATACCAGTCCATACCTAGAAGATCAGCTATTATAACAGAAAAGGAAAATGGTAAAACTTGGAAGAGATGTGGGAAAATTGATACCCTAATGCCCTATTGAGGTAGTTGTGAACTGATTCAACAATTCTAGTGTGCAAGTTAGACCACTGCCCAAAGGGCTATGAGACATTACATGCCTTTTGATCTAACATTACTATTACTACATTTGTATGACAAAGAGATACAAAATAAAAAGGGGAAGGACATTTATATACAAAAATATTGAGAGTTGTTCTTTGTGGAGACCAGGAATTGGAAATTTAGGGGGTAAACATTAATTGGGGAATTCCTGAATAATTTATAGCATATGCTTGTAATGGAATACTATTACACTATAAGACATGATAAAAAGGAGGTGCTCAGAAAAAAAAAATAGGACTTACCTGAACTGAAGCAGACTGAAGTAAGCAGAAGCAAGAAAACATTATACACAGTGATAGCAATACTATAAGATGAACAACTGTTAATGATTTAATAATCTTCAACAATAAAATGATCCAAAATAATCCCAAAGCATTCATGATATATTTTTTCAAAAATGTCATCTGCTTCCATAGATAGAACCAATGTAGTCTGAATCCAGACTCAAATAAACATTCTTCACTCATTTTTTTGTTTGAGTTTCTATCCACAAAAAAATTACTATGTAAAAATATTTTTACATGATTGTACAGGCAAAATCAATGTTAAATTGCTTACCATCTCAGTGGGTCTTGGAGAATGGTGAAGGAGGAAGAAGGGAGATAATTCAAGAATCAATTATTTTTAAAATGTTGGAAAATATTTTTACATGTAATTGGGGGAAATTAAATAACATTTTAAAAGAATATATGTAAAAGTTCACATATTTTTGGAAAAATATCTTTCTTACCCTGTGTATCATTAAGTGTTTATTTGTCAATGATTTAATTCACAGCATACAGTTTACTATGAAATAAAGTGAAATAAGAGATTTAAGTAAAGTTATATTAAGTATAGAGAAAATTTTTCAGTCAATCTGAAATAAAACAAAGAATCAAAGCTTCAAGCTAATAACCAATTTAATAAGAGAGACTGGTGTCACTCAGAAAATCTGGGTCAATAGATTTTCCTCATAACCTAAGACCTTTGAATGAGAGATTTCTCCCTTTTTTATAACATAACTTTACATCATTGAAGTTCCCACTCCAAAAGTCAACCACCAATCAAGCCTAGGATATTTGGAAGTGAGAGATACCTCTCCAATTCATCATTCTGCCCTTAATAGTTTTCTTCTCAGGATATATGTGACAAATATGGGCAAGCCTTCTGCTTATAGACAATGTGTGGCATTTACATTCCTCTAGCAATTATTGGAGGCTAACTTCTTAAAGGGGTGTCTCAGCTTCTTATTGAGTCCTGATTGGTTAGGATGGTTTCCAACCTAATATTCTAGCAATATCTACTTGTCAAGGGACAAGCACATTTCCAAGCCCCCCCCCCCCCCCATCATTCATCATCTGGATATGCTTCCTGTAGCTGATAAGTTTTCTATTTACTTAATGAGTCATACCCTATAGAAATGCTGGCTTATGAGAAAAGGTGCAAATAACTAAATTTACTGTGCAGCTTAGACATTTCCCTTATAAAATATAATTACTAGATTTCTATTAATCTTACTATAATTTTGTTAATCACTAATTAAACACTCTCCCAGATTAATTACTTATTGTGGGTAAATACTGATTAATTGTGATAACTGGGGCTTTATTTAAAAAAGAATCAGGGGGTTAGGAGTACTCATTCTCTTCATAAAGTCCCTCTCAGCAATGAGTATAAATGAATAAAAAGGAGCAGGTGGATGATGCTTCCAGTTGTGTATTTAATGGATCCTGCAGTGAGACTCCTATAGGGAGATGAATTCATTATTCCATTCGTCTGGGTGAAAGAGAGATTGACTGAAGGAAGATGATTTCCTATTGCCATCATGCATTCAGTTCAGGGGAAGAACTGAACTTAAGGTTGGCATTAGTCACAACATATTAGAATTCTGACCAAGCAATACATAAATAAATAAATATACACATATATACAGAGAGAGAGAGAGAGAGAGAGAGAGAGAGAGAGAGAGAGAGAGAGAGAGAGAGAGAGAGAGAGAGAGAGAGAGAGAGATACCTAGATACCTAGATACATAGTTACATAGATACCTAGATACATAGATGACTTACTTATGGCAAATTTAGTGGAAAAAGTTTTGAAAATGAACTATCAAATGGCATTAGCAATAAGAAATTTAATTTTTAAAAGCAGGCAAAATATACTCTCGTAGGGGTTGTTTACAATTTTATTTTCAGTGAATTTCATTAAAGTAAGAAGATTCCCTAATACTGATTGAGCCCTCCAAAATTAGTTAAATAATTTTATATATTTTATGATAATGTGATCTATATCAACATTTTATTCTAATTGTTATATACAAGAGATCTTGAGATTATCTTCACTAATTTCAGTAGCTTTATTTTTAAAGTGGTCCCAAGAAGATAACTATATTCAACAAAATACATAGACATATACAACATGTATGCCATAAAATATTTTCAAGAATTACTCCCTTTTCAAAACTAACCAAATAACATAAACAGAACTACTTTGCAATAGTTTATTTTATTTCTGTTAAGTTCATAATGAATGAAAGCATGGTAATCTCTATTGAATCACATAGTCTGAAAATACTAATCAATACATCAGATTTGACTTAAGTCTATTCAGAAATTTTGGGAAATATATTAAATTGCAAAAATGTATGCTACATAGATAGGCATCCTTGTATAATTCCAAAAATCTGTACTAATTGCATGTGTGACCTTCTGCAAATGAACTTCAGTTTTTCTGTCTTACTTTTATCATGTGTGAAAAGAGGAAGCTGAATTATTTATACTATAAAGTTTCTTTTTAAGTCAAAATTCGTATAATTTTGTGATTCTATATTAAAGTACCTAAAAATAAAATCAATAAAACTTATTTGATATTCCTCTTTTGAAAAGTAATGTGCTACATGAAATACTGCCTCCTTGTTCCACCTTAAGGTAACTTAAATTCTATAAAAGTTCTGTGACTTTTTTAAGGTTTCCAGAAAATTTTAAGTACATGTCATTAAAACAAAGTAGGTAAAGTGAAAATCATTTATAACTGTTAAGATATACACATGCACACATTTTGTATTGTGTATGTGTTTTTGCACATTGGAGATAAAAAGACAATTTTTTTTTAAAATGACTACCCTCAAGCAGGTTACAGTCATTTGAAATTTAAGTAATGCTAAATCCTCCAGATGTGTCAGTTATATAAGAGGAGGAGAGGAATAGGTAAAGATGATAGATATAGATGATTAAATCAATACTAGAGGTTTCTAAAGTCAGCACTGGAACTAACCCTAGGACAGGAAACAGAGAATCTAATTTAATCCTCTTTGCTCCTTTAAGGTGGGAAAGAGATAAGATTGAAAAGTAAATTGGACCACACCCAGGGACATAACTAAATAACAAGGTAAAGCTGCTCCATAATAACCTCCTCCACTTTTTGTCTGTGCCAAAAGAGCAATTAAAAAATATGGTTTGGAGACAAAGGAGATGATGTTATCCACATATCATTCACAGAATTACTAGTTTTAAACAAAAATAAAAAACCTTAGCAATATTTTAAGCCAGCCTTTTCATTTTGTAGACAAAGAAACTGAGATACAAAAAGAGTAAATAGTTTTCTCCAGTTCACAATGAATTGACAACTTTTCATGGCCAAGTTTTTCCCTGACATGTAAGCCAAAAAGAAATGGAAATATCATACTCAATGCTACCTAATTCTTTTTAGTAAGGGAAAAATAAGGAGTAAGAAAAATACAAATAATTATCGATGTATAATTCTACCTTAAAATTTTTCATTTTCTAAATTTTTGTCATAGAAATGTGAGGAAACTAAAAGTTAAATTGGTAAATAATTATATGCTGTTTCTTTTGTTGTAGAGACTTAAAAATCTATCGAAAATGATGAATTAAGTATTTAGACACTATTTTGTTCAAATAACTTGTTTTCAATGTTTAATTGAAGCTTTTGCTCCTTCAACCAGATTTTCCCCCAATATTAAAATTCACGCCCACTCCAACCTTACTATATACATAAAATGATGATGATGATTTAGAAAATAAAAGCAATTGAATAAAATCACTGTAACCTATTGAATAATCTTTATTTGTGGTTCTTTATCTCTCATACTATAAGGAAGAAAGTATGTTCCATCATATTTTCTGTATTCAGTATTGATCATTGGGTTAATAGAAGTTTAATTATCTTTAAGGGTTATTTTTATTTATCTTATTGAAGACTTTATATATATATTTCTTTTCAACAGAGGTCAATTTTTATTACTTTGAATCTATTTATACAAATCTTCAATGTTTCTCCAAATTTTTCATTTTCATAATTCTGTGCTACTTTCAATTAAAAAATTAAAATAACCAAATTTTTATTTTAAAACTCAAGTTCTATGAGATAGACCATCCCAGGAAATAAAGTTTTAAAAAAAAGTCAGGATTCTACATTCAATAAAAACTTTCTTGAACATGATAACCAGACTTATTATGGTTGTGATAGATCCTTTTCTTTGTTGATTAAACAGGCAAGGTAACAGCTGTTTCCATTCCTGGTTGCTTAGGAAATCTGAAGCTCCAATGACTGACCCATTTCTTCATGACTCTCATTTTTGTTCAATATATTGCTTGACAGAATGGAAAATTGCTGGAGTTGTGGGGGGGGTAGTGGTGGTGGCATTTTTACATATTGGCTGTATGCCTACAAGGAGGGCAAGAAAGATGTGATTGCTCTGGCAGAGTAACTCACTTCCCTACCCCAAGCAGACACATTTTCAGTGAGATAATCTCACCATCTCAAATATTCCTCTCTTTTTTGGAAGACTAGATTTGGGGAAATGGATTTATCTAATCTCTTATCAGTTAATATTCTTTTACCTGTTATATTTTTCTTAATCCCTTTTCCTATATTTGTATATAATTTTATGTAAGTCAATCACTCCTTTTCATGTAATGTACTCAATGAACTGTTTTCCAGCTGTGTGTGCCTACACATGTGTCTGTATTTGTAGGTTGGAAGAGAAAAGGATGAAAGGATAATATGAGTGTTTTCAATGCATGTTCATATCATAGTGTATATAATAGAAAAAATCCTTTCAGGAGAAATCAAATGAAACTGTATAGTTCTGGATTCCCACAATATCTGCCTCCAAATTTTGGTGGGCCATAATTTATTTTTTTAAATTAATTTAGCTATGTAGTCACAGAAAATCATTTGAAGTAGTTTCAATAGTATGGTTGAAAAACTATATCTCCATGTCAGCTTTAAATATTAATAAAAAATATATATAAGCCCATAGGGGTATATAACTACTACTCAAAAGTGTAGTTCTGTCTATCAATTAGTCAATTTGCTATTTGTCAGAATCCAAAACCTGGTATACTATAAGCCTGAGTTCTGGTATATAGAATCTAGGGTTATAGATATAAAGAGAGATAGTCACAAACATATAATATATAGATATGTTATTACAAATAGAGCCATGTTGGTGATCTTATGGCACAAATGCCAAAGAGGGTTGTTCCATTCCCCACTCTCTCTTCTCCATGTGTGCCTGAGGACATTTCTCACATGACCCACCTCTTCCCAAAAGCCAATTGGTAGCACTTCCTCCTTCCCTTATCTGGGGTAAGGTGTGTATATGTGTGTGTGTGTAGGGGGGGGGGGACTCACTTGCAGCAGAAAGGTGGCTTGGCACTCAGTCTCTAAAAGGGTAACCATAACTAAAATAGAGGACCAGCTAAAGAGATAGATGGAGATGGAGATGAAGTTGGAAATAGAGATGGCAAAATAGATAGATGAAACTATATAGAGAAAGATTAGATAGGTAAGTATATAGACACAAATAAAATATATATGGAAAGAGATACTGGATAAAGATTTAGTGGTATTTATTATGGGAAATTAATGTTGAATTAAGATATTATTTAAAAAGCATTTTCCCCCTTTGACATCCCCACCCCAAAATGATTGATTTTAAAACTAAAACTAATAACTTGTTTCTCCCCAGGCTGTGGTGTTCTTTGGGGTCTTCCCTACTTTTCTCTAAATCTTTTGTCTTTAGTAAGGATAGATAGGGTGGAGTAGTCCTTCTTTGTTTATCTATAAACAAGAAATCTCAGATAAGGAAGTCAGATGACTTTATTCACCATGCTGGAAAACTCCAAGTATGGGACAGGTGTCTAGGAGTCCACAAAACCATCCTCTTGTCCTGAGTGAGTTCTGAGACACCAATCAGAGAGGTCATGGACAGGACCATCAGAAGAACCTACAATTGATGAAGGGGACAGAGGGGACAGGAAGTCAGGGTTTTTTTCTGGGGACCTGAATATTAGAATCCATGAGATCTGTCACTGGGCTTGTTCACCTTCTCTCAAAGTAAATGGTTAGGTGTGCCAACTGGTCAGGCTGCTGCAGAGTCACTCTGAACTAGCATGCTAATCAGCTCATGCTTTTCTGTGTGTGTGTGTTGTATACATCTTCCTCTGGTCTGAGTTTTGCTATTTAATAAATTATCATTATAAAATTTAAAAGATTGTCTTGAGAATTTTAATCATTAGAGTATATATTTATGAGAAACACTATCATTCATATCTGGGTCTGTATATAGCTTTCCTATCTGCATTTTTATACACATCCATAGATGCATACCTACATAGCAACATATGTACATATAAACATATTCCATATCTTTTATTTTATGATATGCATCACTAGTTACCAACCAATACAACTGGACTGTGTTTTCTAGTTCTCTCACAGGTTGTACAAATCCCAGACTTCTTTTCCACAGATTAGGAGCTAACCCATCTGAAATTTAGTGTTGCACTAGTAGAACTCTGGATTTAAATTTATTGGATTTAAATAATTTGATATAACTAGTATATTTTTACAATTTATCCAATTGATATGAAATCCATTGACTTTCACTTGGTTTCAACTTCTTTCCTTAATAGCAGTTCTTTAAACCTAAATATTCTCTAAATTATTCTTTAGACTGAAAGTTCTTCAGTATTTCTGCTTTGGTTTCAACCATGGTCTTACTCTAATTAAATAGTTTCAGATTCATATACACTTTTTTGAGGTTTATGGCTTTTATGTAACTTTTTTCTTCCACACAAGTTTAGATCTGAAAGGTATGTTAAAGAATAATTGGTCTGAGCTTATACATTTGGTAAATTTTACACTTAGAAAATGAAAAATAAAATAAAGCATCATATTTTTTATGTGAATGAAAAACTTTCACAAAAACAAATGAATGAAAGAACCAGAATGAGTATTCCCAGAAATCCTAAATCTTGATGTAGAGTTCTATCCTCTCAACCACACTGTTTTCCATAGGAACAAACTGCATTCTTTAAAGTCTGTTAAAATATGACTGGAAATTATAATTGAATTATGTCAAATTCTGCTTTGCTATTTTAAGTATTATTTCTTCAGGGAAAAAAACAGTTTTCAAAAAGAAACTTTCTACACCAAATCAAAAGAACAACATGGATCTTCAGAAGAGATGCTGAAATACCATTTATTTTATTCACATTCAAAATATACTAAATTTCCCTAAAAGTGGTAACCCAAATTTCTATAGTGTTTTCAGTTTTTTCATTAAGAAAAGCTTTTATAAATTTGTACACTTTACTGATATAGAAAGTTTAAATGATTGCTCATGTTTACACATCCTTTAAATGTCAAGATAATATCTGATCTATGCGCTCCTGAGTGAATCTGTCTACTAAACTAATGATTGATGAAAACTAAACAAAAGCTAAAGTTGAATATTCTGAAGAAACTCCAAACACATAGTTCTCATACTAACCACTCCCTTCCCTTTTCCCTTGGAGGGGGTAAGGCTTATAGATCTTAGATGAATTAATAACAATATTTTAAAAAAAATTAATACAAAATGGGGACAAAGCCAATAAACTTCAACTATGCACAGACTAAAGGGGGAAAACAATGGAATCGTGGTAGTGGCTTTGGAAACTTAAAGCACTTTCACAACCTTTCAAGGTACTTGAAATGTGAGCAACCTGGAATTCATCCATAACTGCAACTACAAACAAGGATTAGGCAATAGAAAACCCACTCATTGGAGGTATTATCAGTTCTGACTCAGAGACCTAGTTACTAAGCAAAACTTGCATATTATGTTTCAACACATGTTGAGAGAATAAAAATGAGCACACATGTATACACTTATGTATACACATATACAAGTATCCATATTATATTCAGTAAATCAGAGAGGTTTACCTGATGAATATTGATGATTAAAGGAATTTATCTCTGACAAGTAGTATATTTAAAAATTCACTCCAGCAGAGTTTTCCTAAACTATTATATATTCCGAGTCAGAAACTGAACTAACCATTTTGATTTCGTGATTTAATTCTCTACTATGAATGAACTAGACCCCTGTGGTGAATGGAGGGGCATGTGTGTTTTTGTAAGTGGTGGAAAGCCAGAACAAAAATCTAGAAAGTAATGTATTTGCCAACAAAACAAGCAGGAGCAATAACTATCTTAGTGTCTCAAGGGACCAATTAGATCACAAGGTTTACTTAAAGTAATCTAGCTCATTCCATGTATGCTCTGACTCCCCACAGCTAAAATTCTTGAAACTTAGTGCTGAGAAGTCTGCCACATTTCAGTTTTGTGCTCCCCAAGAAACCACATCTACCCCTCCCTTTCATTTTTCCCCACTAGATGTCTTTCTTCCTCCATGTTTAGGTCTAACCTGGAAAAAGTAGCCAGCGGATGTCACCTATATGTGGACCTTGTAGAAACATCAGAAATCATATTACTACCTTGATACTTGAGAATTTTAAAAGAAATTGAAAAATATATGGAGAAAATACATATGTATACAGAAACATCTAATTTTTAAAGAAAATTAAACAACTAGATATAGCATAGTAAACAGAAAAAATGCATTTCCTAAAAGAAAGAGAATTTGAATTTTTAAGCATTAGAATTAGTTTTCTTTTACATGACCCATCATGCAAAGATTACATTCCAAATTCAGTTTTCCTTTCTAGTAAGGATCTTGAGTGTGGAGAGTGAAAAACAGGGAAGAAAGTAGTAGACAATTGTGTTGTACTTTCTGAGGCTAGGGGTAAGGACATTTCTGAATCATCATTCATATATACTTCAACTTTTACCTATAAAACCTAAAGTCATTAAGAAAAATAACCATACAGTTGGAGAAGGGCAGGCTAGGAAAAGGATCTTAAAAAGGTTATGTAGGCAAAAAGATCATTAAAATAAAGAATTTTACTTATTGTAGAAATACCCAGTTTTGGACAATGTAACTAACTGGAGGTAACTTTATATATGCTGATTGAAAAGTTTATATTTATATATATGTGTGTGTGTGTGTGTGTGTGTGTGTGTGTGTGTGTATAGTTAAAGTTATAGTTGTATAAACAACCACAAAATAACTCTCATTCTGGTGATACAAATACATTGTATCTTAGAAATTATTAAATACTAAAGCACAATTTGAATACTCCTTAATTTTAAAGTCTAAGGCATTAAAATATATACTAAATTAAAATGTTCAAATAATGCTCACTTTTCTCTTTATTCATTTTTTTCATTTTTTCCCAATCAACCCATTACCCAGGTCCACAGGAAAGCAGTCAGAGTAGAATATTAGTAATTTCTTTTTTTCTTTTCTTTCATAGTTTCTGATTTGGATCATAATTAATAAGAAATTCTAAAAAAATGGAAGCCATAGGAAAGAAAAGCATCCAAATTCTCTCAGTAGAGTGCCTTTTTTACTTTCTGGCAACTATCTTCTTTATTCTATAGATATGATTAATGAGAAAAGAATGTTACCTTATATTGAGCACATATTATTTACCTACCTGGAAAAAGAAACCTGAAATATAAGCTCAAACTGATCCTATAAATGCCTTTTCCTCAAGTGAGACTGAAAATATGTATATATGTCATATACCATTTATACCCAATGATATCAGCCTATGTTTCTCCTTATTTGGATAGAGACACATTAAGCCATTAATTGATACTGCACAATAGTGATTTAACAAATATTTGTTGAATTGGGTGGAATGAAAAAGAACCAAATTGGACAAAGTGTTTCAGAAACTTCATCTTATTAGGGATCCTACTCAATTATAGAAATACTTAAGGACTCTGTATGGTAACATTTTTATAATGCTTTACAGGATTGCTTTAATTCCTGCCTTGCCCTTTTGATTGGAATAAATATTTTCCCTTTAGGTCATGGGGTTAAGGTAGCAAATTTCCTAATAATAAATAAGGGATAACTTATTCCATTTTTCCCTAGTATATATTCCTTGAGATTTTAAAGGTAGCACATATGCATTCAGAAAGTTCTTAGGAAAGTTCCTTTAATGAATCAGGTAAAAGCCAGAGTAAAAGTGTATTACTTAATTCCTAGCTGTACACAATTTATGCTCATATTTTATTTGCCTAGGTCCAATTTGAATCTTACTCTTAGGAAGGAATTACAAAGAAGTGTGCTTGCAATAGTTTCTGACAATACTGTATCTCTATTGGCTGATACTTTAAGGAAGAAACACTTACATGAGCAGTAGGGACCCAACTTTAATATTATCCAAGGAAGTAATTGGAGTAGGGGTGTCACTGTATGAGCTTTATGCCTGCTGAGCACTTCCAGTCTTTTATCTTGACAAAAAATGCACTGATCTGACAAAGTTAGATTGTATGGGAAAAATTAGCTACAAATAAAATACATCTAGACTTCTACAAATGTCAGATTAAAAAAATAAAAATGGGACTATGGCAATTTTTCACTGAATTATTTTAAAGAACGTTGTTAAGTAGCTTGGAAAATATTTAATTAAGTCATGGATTAATATTCTATACAGATGAAAAAAGACCCCCAAGCAAGTATTTCAGAAAAGACGCCTTTATCCTAAAGAGATCTCTAGCTCCCTTGTAATACAAAGTATTAATTAAGTGGTACTCACTGCTAGGATACAGCTGGCAACATCTGTCTCTTTGCTCTCACTCAAGCTTGTTCTGAAATTCCCTTGGCTCAAACCAGAGCTTTATGAGAATTAAGCAATTTATATCTTTCTTATGTTCCCTTTTTAAAGTTTACCTTTTATTACATTTGTGGTCCTGATTTTCTGACCTATTAACTGTAAACTCTGTTAGGAAGGGGACTGCGATTCTTATATCTTCTGAAATACCAAGTGTGTTGCCTTGCATGAATGGATTTAATGGGACTCTCCTCACAGCCAGGGGTATACCACAGGCTTCCAAGCCATTGGGGAGTTAAAGAAATGATTTTGTTGTTTTCTTTACTGTATCATCAATACTAGGGCTGTAATTGATTTGTTCTTTTCACTCTCCCTCATTCTACACACATGGCTACTCCATTTCCTTTCTTTATCATAGATTTACTAAATAATCTCCCAACCTAATTCATGTTAGTCATTATTGGTAATATGGCATTTTCAATGACTAGCAACTTTTATGCTTCAGAGATTGTGGGGTAAATATATGAAATTATATATATATATATACACATATATATGTGTATATATATATATAATCACAATTTGGAAAATCAGGCAGTTTTACCTATTTGTTTTCCCTGTAACTTTCATTAAATATGAAATCTTTAGCCTATTTTTTTTTTAATAATCATGGACTTCAATATGGAGACAGAGTCTGGGACTTGATGTCAACAATACATTATCACTTATAAGAAGGAGCTCTGGAGAGACTTTATTATTTATGAGGAATCCCTTTTCCACTCAGAATCTAGACCTCATATAACCCCTGAAGTAGAAAACACATTTGGTGAGCAAGAGCACATGGTTTTCCAGATAGCAGGTAATTTAAATGTATTTGTTGAAGGAAACAATAGATCTGAGTAACATCTTCAAGTGACCGATTACTGAAAGTTTGGAGACATATATTGGAAATGGTTCTAGAGGAAAATATAGTGCTAATATGAACACTAAATACTCTGAAAATTCTCTACAAATATTTCATGTTGGATAACAGAACTTTTGGGTCAGTAGAGAACTTGTGGGATTCTTGAAACTCAGTTTACAGTGCTCATAATGGGGCAGTATATGGGGATAACCATAAAAATAGTGAGGGAGACAAGTTAGTTTAAGCTATATTACCTCATTCCAAGATGATTTAGAGGTTATCTTTTCCTCATTTCTCTTCTCCCACCTTTGGAATTACACAGAACAATTGAGAAAAATTTCCTCTCCTTTCCTTACTCCAAAATTGTTTTATATATATATATTTATATGATTGATATTTGAAACATTCTGTAGTGTTGTTTTATTATTAATTCTCAAAAGATTTGGTACTTCTTCCAAAAGTGTCTAACCTACTCCCACTTAGTCATTTATGCAAGGAAGGAATCTGGCTCAACATATGGATAAAAAGTCCTAGGAGTGGGTTTCATCACTGTGCATGAATGCAGAGGCCTTGGTTTTGGACATATTTTAGTAAACATTAATGACTAAACTATGGATTATCTAGAAATGGCTTAAAACGTCTGTTTTTTACTTTAAACAGTACAAAAATATCATTTAAGCTTAAGTTGTTTTGAATTGTAATACTGCCATAGGTCATAAATTTATTTATTTTACTATATATGTACATACATATTACTTCCTTCAATCTAATTATATGTACAGTGAAATTATATATTTTTCTCCAAATATAAATAAAAAAGAGCAGAGGATCTTACAAAATAAAACTAGTAATCAAAATGAGAGTAATTATATCATCATTTTGTAGCATTCTTTTTGTCCTAGATGTGATTTCAGCAGAATAGGGAGGCAGGAACTGGGTGGGAAAACTGCTATACCAATACAAATCTGCAGGAGAACTACAAAATATAGATCACAGAACACTTCCTGGGGGCCTTGACAGAGTAAAGGATATGCCTAGAATTACAAAACTAGTTATGTGTCACAAGTGGTACTTGCGTCTAAGTTGCCCTGACTGAAGGTCTTTGCTCTCTTCAATAGTAATCAGGGAGGGGAAAAAAGCTACATATGTCATCAAAAATTTAGCCATTTTAATGTTGTTTCCCTTATCCATCCAGTGTGAAGTACTCAAAGGACACTGAACAGAAAGTCCACAAAATCTTGGTACAAATTCTGCATCAGCTGTTATAGCTGTGTGATATTAAGTAATACATTTCTTGGCTGCAATGTTTTCATCTGTAAAATGAGGGGGTAGGGTTTGATGGTTCATAAAGTACACTTCAGCTGCTCTGCTGACCTCTTGCAAAAAATGAAAAAAACAGATAAAACCAATATTTAAAATTTATAAATCCTAGTTAACAGCTTTCTTTATATACTTTAGAAGCTATAAGGTAGTGTGGTTGTGGAAAAATTTTGGAATATTAATATCTCAAAAATGCTCTTAGTAGAGCATCTCAAATATTTTCATACACAATTATTTTGTATTACCCCTATTTCATAGATGAGGAAATTGGCTCAGGGAAATAGAATAATGTATCTAAAGTCTCACAGCTAGAAAGTTTAAGAACTGGAACCTTTAAGCCTTTTAACCTTCTTGACTTGAGGCCTATTATAAACTATACTTTTAATAATACAGTTTTATAGTGAAATGATAATATTTCTATTATGATTATGTCCCAATCAACATTCTACTGAAGTTCATGAGTGTATATTTTGCTTTCTTAAGTGACAAGAAAAAGCAATGAATATTAGCATATCTCTTCAGAATTGAGTTCTCTGAAAACGGAATACTAATATGGAAGACAATTGAACATGGAATGCAAAAGGGGAAAAGTTCTTGAGTATCCAAAAAGAGTTGAGTCACCGTTACTCCAATTAAGTCAATAAATTTTGTTAAGCATTTACTGAACACCAGAAACTTTAGTGTATACTATTGTGACATACTTAAAGGAAAACCTCTCTAAACATCCTCAACCTTTTGAAAGTAAATTTTACATAGAACTAAAAGAAAAAAATGATAAAAGCAGCTTGATATTATTAACTGATTCACTACTAATAGTGAGTACTGATGCTTAGGGATGAGACTATTAAAGGCAGAAGCAGGAATTAAAGAAACGTAGCTATCTATAAATATTCAGGGTAGGGCAAATAATCTTAAATATTTAACTTGAAGAAATTGCTATATTACAATAAAAAAACAGTTTACTAATAATGGCACTTTAGGGGGGAAAGGAGTAATTTAAAACTAAAGGAACAAATCCAAACAAAAAAATTCAAGGACAATCTTCAACAATTCAGAAATTTTGTTATCCATTTTTGCTTTGTAGCCTATAGGCCTGTTCTAGGAAATGACTTACGTTTTGAAAATATGATAATAGGTCAAGTTTGACACAAAAATATGACCTAAATTTAGGTAAAATTCTCAGTATAATTTCATATAAATGAAGGGAGTTGGATTTAGTTGGTATGTACATGCAGAAATATTTATTTTTGATATCTAATATTCCATTTTATTCTATAGTCCATTTTCCCATGATTATTTTCCAGAAGTAGTTCTAGATCTTTTTTTTTTTACATGTCCTCACTATTGTCAACTTGGCATATCCATATTTTTCTGATTTTTCCCTATTTTTTGGTATTTTTTCTTCCTGGAGAAAACTTTTTAAGAGGATTCTTTATGCTTTTCAAATTTGTAGCACCACCAGTAAAAATTCCCTTTTTATCTAGTTTGTTTTGTTCAGTCTTTCTTACCTACTTTTTACTCCCAAATGACCTGCAATTCCTTACATTGGGGACTAAAAGTGTCCATGAGTAACAAGGCAAAGGTTCCACTTTCATTAATGGTTAAAAAAGTCAAATAAATAGTTTGACAAATCTGTACCTTTTTTCCTTCCTACTTGTTGCTTTCTCACCAGATTCAGCTATGAGTATTCCAATTATTTTCTAGTTTACTTAGTTCTCACAAAGTTTTGAGAAGCATTGCCTTTCGCTTCTGGCATTTTTTTTCATATTATAAAATACTAATCCTCATGATCTTATTCATTCTTCCTCTATGATATTTTTTGCAAATGAGTTTCTACTGCTTATGTTACTTATATTTTCTATTTCTTCCTTCTTCTCAAGGCTCACTTCACTCTTCTTTTTGCCTCTAATATATGTGCTGCTGAAGCATGGACTTTTCTCTTTATTATGATGTCTTACATTATACAATTTTGGTGGAGAATGGCAAGACTTGTCAATATATCTGTCTTTATCCATTCTGTGTGTGTGTGTGTGTGTGTGTGTGTGTGTGTGTGTGTGTGTGTGTGTTTGTATTCTCATATTATTTGAATAGGTCAATATGAAAGTGGTGAGATTCAACATTGCATCTTCTTTTAATCAATGCATTTTAAGAGACACAATATATAACATGCTTGATGTGTAGTCTTCCAGCCTCTGCACAATGATCTGCAAGGAAGGTCATCTCACTAGTTTCCTCAGCAAGCTATTCGTCCAGACAGGTGTAATTGCTGGATATTCTCTTCTTTGTGATTCTTCTTTTCATTTTCTATTACTCTAATTTGATTTTGATTTTAGCTTTAACTTTAATTATTTAATAGATAAAAAGTATATGAGCACTTGATTCTGATTAAGCTCCAACACAAGGAACAAATTATGTGCTGTCTAAAAAATAGCTATGAATATAATTCTTTTGAATACTGTTTGATGTCTACCATGATCATACCTGCATCTACCATAATAATGTTATTCTTGAAGAAAGCACATAAAATATATAGGAATCACCCTTTGAGTACTCTTTAAACCTTTGTTCACTTTTGTATCCTATACCTGTTCTATATTTTGAATCTACTTTTTCTAGCTCTATCTCTGCATTTAAGTCAATAAATATCAAAGTATTTAATGTCTAAAACCACACTAACACTTTTGGAAAACTATAAATTTTAATGTGTTGTGGTGGGAATCTCTTTTCTATTACTTCAAAGAATTACTTTGGCTCTTTAACCTCTAAATCAAGGGCACAAATGTCAGTTATCTTCATGGTAAAAATCTTTGTTTATGCTCATTCTGAATCTTGAAACAGAGCATTGGCCTTTCTGTCAAGAAATGATGGCTTTTGGTGTCTTTATGCTTATCATGAAGTCATTGTTTCGAAATATTTTTTGCTATCTTCACAAGCAGCAGATAGAAATGACAAAAGGAAATAATTCACTTTTTTGTTTTCTTTTTAAAACAATAATACTTCTTAGGAGGCAAACACCTTAAATAGAAGTAGGTAAATGTAGTACATAGCTGTGGTACTCTGGGCAATTTATTTTAATATCTATGAGTGTCAGTTTCCTTAGTGTAAAATGGGGAGGGCAATATATTTTCTACTGTCACCTCAGGATCGATGTCAGGAAACCCTTTTGTAAATTTTGAAATTTTATAGGGTTATTATTGTTGTTATAACTAATAATATTTTACTACTTTTGACAAGTAAGCTATAATATCTCACTAATGTGATAACTTTCTTGAAAGTATCCTAAATGTACTCACACTGAATGAGATTACAATTTATTTATTAGTTGGATTTTAGAATATTAAAGAGGAATGTAATTTTTTGAATCTTTGAACAAAATACTGTAAAACCTAACAATGTTTATTTTTTCAGTATGCATTGCTCTTAACAATTTGCCATATACCTTTCACCTATGCACCTGAATGCCTTACATGGTAAAAACATAAACTCAAGGTATTAAGTGACTCAATCAAACCACAAGTTTGGACACAATACAATGGAACACAATAAGCCCTTACATGAAGCTAATATTGTATGGAATAGCAATCTTGAACTATTTCCTCAAACTTTCTAACCTTGTGATCTGGTAAATTTGCTCGAAGAAAAAAAAATGATGCTCTGTCCTTTACAGAATATACTCTCCCTTTTAACCTACTAATCATTTGCAAAAGTGAGTCAGTAGTTCTAAATTAAATATCCCATGAAAGTCATAATGTTTTTGTTCTAAACAATTAACCCTATTTATGGATGCCTACTATTTTCAGAAAGGTTATATGTCAAAAGTCCAAATTCTCTAATCCAATTGGAAGAGATCAATTTAATTCCTATTACAAGGATATTCATAGTTATTACATTTGCAAACAAAATGCAGTTATCAATACTATCAGGCAATAGTTGCAAAACTTTTAGGTCAGGCAAAAAAAAGAGATTTTACAAAAATATTATGAAATAGTTATTAGTATCAAAATAAAAAAAAATTAAAATTGAAGAAAGAAAATAAAAGAGAAGAGATGGTATATGGGCCAATGTAGGTAAGTGAGTATGTATATTGGTTACCTTTCTCTGATGACAGAGAAAAGAATATTCTGGGAAAGGTTATAAAGAGTAGGGTAGTGGAGAGAAGTTCACATAGAATAGTTTGGTTTGGTTTGGTTTGGTCATTGAGGAAGTATTTTTTTAAATTATGAATCAGAGTTTTAAACAAATTATTATTCCATTCAGTTATAAAAATAAGCATCAGCTTATATATAATCATAGATTCATGGGACTTTAGATGGAAAATCATCTTGAAAATAATTTACTCCCATCCATTACTGAACATGAATCCTGTGTTCAGTATACCTGGAAAGTGGATCTCTAACCTTTGCTAATAACAATATCAGGCTAAGGAATTAGGTAAGGAGGTTTTTCAAATTTTAACATACTTCCTGATATTGTTAGTGTTTGTTTCCTTGGCAACCAGTGTCTCTAAGGCTATTATGGCTATAGTTGTGCCTTGATTTACAGTAGATAATGGATATATTCCTTTAAAAAGTATAATTGAATCCCATTTTAAAAGCAATAGGGTTATTGACTTTAAAGAAGGTTTTTGATAAATTATTTGGTAAAATAAATAATCACACCTTACTTGTCATTGTTTTAAGTTTGTATTCTTGTATCAGTAAATAAGTCAATATTTACTTATGATCTATAGGGGGCTTATGTAACAATAGGCTAGATGCTACTGAAATAGTAATTTGTGGAAAAAATGGTAAGGTAAGATAATACATTTAGTCTTTTCACCTTCCTCCCACTCTTGGAAGGGAATGCATAGAGCTGAAGATTCAATCATTGATCCTTTTCTAAAAACAAAATATTTTTAGTGATCTCAACTACCCTCATCAATCAAATTAGCACCTTAATTTGCATGACTCCTAAAACCACGTTTTTGCCTCAAGCTCTCCTAAAATTTCTGTTCATTCTTTTTCCAGTTCCTTGGTATATATCTTCCATTGGGTGTCTCACTACCATTCAAATTCAATATGTCAAAAAATTGAAAGCTTCTTGTCTAATTTCTCTTTTCCTCATTTTCCTATTTTGTTTATTACACGAAAATTCTCAGAAATTTCTTATTCCAAATTTTGAAAAAATCTATTATTCCTCCGTGTAAAAGATTTTAGGGACCTAGTCCACTCTCTTCATTTATGAGCAATGGGATACACAGAAGTTAAATGGCTTATACTAGGTTACACAGGTTATAAGTAGCAGATTCTTATCATCTGGTCTGTTCTCTTAAGTCAAGTTTTGCTTTCACAGTATCATTATGTATGTCTCTTTCCCTTACATGATAATCATTTATATGCTACTCTCTCTTTCAATAACTGAATATTAACCCTTTGCCACTATGGTCATTTTGCATCAGAGAGTTCACTCTGGAACCTCCATTTTGAGGAAACGCTCAGAGCGGCCAACCTTCATTCCTGTATCAAATGTTTCACCATATCCAAACCATGCTCTACTCCCTTTTCAGCTTCTTTTTATGTATTATATTCTTCAATTGGAATGTAATCTCCTTGATGAGAGAAACTATTTTTTATGACTTTATCTATAGGTCCAGTGCTTGGTACAGTGCCTGGAAAATATAATAAATGTTCACTTAATCAGCACTGAACACAGAGACACTTTATACAAATTTTAGGTTGACTTGAATGAGAGAAAAATATAATCCATCAGCTCAGACTACAAGCATTCTCTAATTCTAAGAGGAAATAACAGACTGGACTTGTGATTTTATTATCATAAGAAACTCTAAAAGGAAGAGTTTCCTCTAATAATGCTATTATTATCTGTAACTTATATTCTTAGAGAGTTGCCTACTGAAGAGTTATTTGACTTGACCGGAGTTACACAGAAATATGTGTTAAGTGACTAGTCATAAAACTTTTAATGTCCAGGTTTTGTGGCTGGTTTTCTATCTAGCAAACCATACTACCTAACTGAGGTGAAGGAACTGAAAATTGTCCGCAGTAGTTAGGGAAGCCTCCATATTAGTAATAAAGGGAAGTGAGGGAGTAGTTCAATCAGTGAAACAGTGTAGGTGAAAAAACTTTCAATATAGTGTTTGACAATTATAAGGATTTAGCTTTGTATATTCTTGGAGAAAATCCAATAACAGCAGTTTATTTGAATTAAATAGAAATATCCCTGGCTTTTAATTCTTTTTTACTTTTTTTTGGAAAGATAGAATGATGAGCTCCTAGACAGATGTAATTAGTATAGAAAAGAAGGTAAAAATTATTTGAGAGGTCAAGTATATCCTTAGAACTGTAGCTTGTTCAATATATGAGAAAGAACCAGATGGACCCAGATGCTAGGCTCAGCCCTAGATGAACCACAGATCAGAAACAGTAATTTCTGGTTGTCCAGTGATCTGACAAAGTGAAATACAATGGATGTATTCACATAAAGATTTCAAGCTCAATAGCATTTATCAGGAGATACATAGAATAAGGGAGAAGAGAGGAAGAGAGAAAGAGAAAGGAAAAGGGAGATGGGGAAAAGAGGAAAAAAGAAAGCTGTAAGGAAAGAAAAAAAGAAAAAAGAAAGGAAAGAAGGAAGAAAAAAGAGTGAATTGCAGTAGACAAATGTATGTATATGTTGGAATAGTCTCTAAAAATTATAGTTACATAGTTTTATTATTTTAGTTAGCATTAAACTTTTAGCCAGTCTTGACATTACCAATATTTTAATTCTACATGTCTCTGTCAGATATCAGACTTACTGAACGTAATAGATTCTTAACATTTTTCCTAAAATTAGAATTTGAATTCTTCTAAGAAATTTTCTCTTTCATAACAATAACAGCAACAACAAAAACTGAGCAGTAAGAACAGCAAAATCAAGGAGGATAAAACAGTTCAATTTACTAAATAAGTGCTAGGGAATAGAAATGCTGATAATATTATACAAGGACCAAAACATCAAACACCTATGAAAATAATTAGCTTTTTTTAAAAAAATTCACAATGAAACATGAGGAAAACTTTCCTGCATCATACTTAATGGAAATATTTGATTCTATTTGGTCAAAAAGAAATGTTTAGATTGCTTCAGTAGATGATGGTAGTAACAGCAACAGTGGCATTGGCTGGGGAGTCCACTGATCCTTGGGACTGAGCTGAAGAATACTGAAGAGATCAGACCAAGACAGCAGAATAAGAAATACTTGAAGACAACCATCCACCTTCCAAATGATCACAGAAGAATAAGAACACCTGAAATGAAATACTGAAGAGAAAGCACCAACAGAAGAAGCAGTAAAGCATTGCACAGCACAAAGTGGAGAGACATCAAAGAGGACTCATCTCACTGGGGTACAAGAAGAGAGTAAGCAGAACTTGGATCTGGTACAATGCTCCAGCAGAGTAAAGAGTACAACCAACTCAGATCATCCTTGACAGGGTAAAAATATAAACCAGTGCAATACAGAATAAGCAATGATAGGAGGAAAATAGGTCAACGAGGTCCAACCTTAAAGGGATTAGGAAGAACTCAACTTGAAACAGCTGAAACTGAATAGCTGCAAACCTCTACATAGGGGGCCAACCAGGTCTCCTCTTCAGTGTTTAATCTGAGACTAAGACAGCTAAGCTGAAGCCCGGCACAGTACAAGCATGGGATAGATGTACTCCCTTCACACCAGGGAAGGAGCTAAGGTTCAGCATATCAAGGCAAAATCAAGGCAGAAAATAATCCAAAATGAGCAAAAGACAAAACAATTCAGATACTCTGGAACCACAGTCAGGATTACAGAGGACCAACAGCTTCTACATTAAAAAATCAAATGACATGGAATATAGGATATTCCACAAGGTAAAGGATCTAAGCTTAAAATAAAAATCACCTACCCAGCAAAAGTGAGCATAATACCCCAGAGGAAGAAATGGACATTTAATGAAATAGAGTAATTCCAGGCATTCCTGACAAACTGATCAAAGGAAAAAAAGAAAATGGTGGGAAATCCTTAAATCCTACTCTTAACAGAATTGTCACAAAGTGGAAATTACATCCACACTCGGGTATTGAAATCAATATTATAACAAACTTGGAAAAAATCTTTATAGCAAGTCTATCTGACAGCTTCATTTCTCAAATATATAGAGAACAGAGTCAAATTTATAAGATTACAAAACATTTCCCAATTGGCAATTGATCAAAAATATGAACAGGAGATTCTTAGATGAAAAAATTAAAACTACTGACATACCAGCTCATATCTATTAGACTGGCAAACATGACAGGAAAATGTTAAGTGTTGGAAGGGATGTGGAAAAATCAGAACTCACACACTGCTGGTGGAATTGTTAATTAATACAACCATTCTAGAAAACAAACTAGAATCATGCCTGAAGGGTCATAAAACTAAGCATGCTCTTTGATACAACAATACCACTACTAGGTCTATATCTTCAAGAGATTAAAGATAAGGGAAATAAACTACCTGTATAAAAATAAATAGCAACTTTTGTGGTAACAGAGCTAGAAACTGAAGGGATGTTCATCAGTTGAGGAATGGTTGAAACAGTATTATGCTTGTGATGGGATACTCTTGTGCCATAAGAAATAGCAAACAGGATGATCACACACACACAAACACACAAAATCAACAAATCTAGAAAGACTTCTATGAAATGACACAATGAGAAGTGAGAAAAACCCAGAGAAAAACTGTGCACAGTAACAATTATAACATATGATAATTAGATGTGAATGACTTTACTATTATCATTAAAGCAAGGATCCAAGACAACTAAGGGGCTTATGAGGAAAAAAATGAAATCCATAACCATAGAAGGAATAGGCAGAGTTAGAATGCCAATTGAAACATACCACTTTTCTTTATTTCCTCCATTGAGTTTTCTCTAGTGTGTTTTCTTTCACAACACGATGAACATGAAATTATGTATTGTATAATATTTGTATAACATATATCATTATTACCTGCAGGTGTACAGAAGAGAGAGGGGTAAGAGGGAGAGAGAGAACATGGACTGCAAAATGTGAAAAATCAAATTTTAAAAATTATATTAATATGCAATCTTTGAAAAAATTATTCAAAAATAAATACCTCAAGGATAGCTAAGTAGCTCAGTGGATTGAGAGATAAGCCTAGAGATTGGAGGTCCTGAATTAAAATCTGGCCTTAGACATTTCGTAAATGTATGACCCCGGGCAAGTCATTAATCCCAATTGCCTACCTTTTACTACTCTTCTGCCTTACAACCAATGTTCAGCATTGACTCTAAGATAGAAGGCAAGAATTAAAAAAAAAAAAAAGAAATGTTCTCCTGGGATAGTATTATTGAGTTTAAAATGTTCTTTAAAGTCCCTTTTAGGGGGCAGCTGGGTTGCTCAGTGGATTAAGAGCCAGCCCTAGAGACTCTATAGTTTTATCTATTATAATTTCAATTCCAGAGCAATTCTGTAAGATTAGATCAAATCTGGCCTCAGATACTTCCCAGCTGTGTGACCCTGGGCAAGTCACTTGACCCCCATTGCCTAGCCCTTACCACTCTTCTGCCTTGGAGCCAATACTCAGTATTGACTCCAAGATGGAAGGTAAGGGTTTAAAAAAAAAGTCCCTTTTAGTTTGAAATCTATGAATTATATCCTGTCATCTTATCAATTATATATCTTATTCTTCTGAAGTATCTATCATCAATCTTTGTAGGGCATAATATGAAGTTTTAAATAATCAGTCTATCACTTAATGGGCATGTAAATTAATTAGATTTCACAACAAAGTAGATTTTGGAAGATAAAAAGTAGTCATAACTAAGAAGACAGCAAGTGTGCTAATTCTCAGGCTTGTTATCAATATATGTTTCTGAAGAGTAACAATCCCTCTTATTTATATATATTGATAATAATACTTCATATTTATATTGCAGTTTTAGTTTTATAAAGTAGTTTATACCTCTATATGTATATCATTTCATTTGATATAAAAATTTATGGTTTACATTATATAGAGATATTACTTTGTAGTTATATCTATTTTCATTTACAACATATTAATAACATATTATATTTAATGTGTATTAATAATATATATGACTCTATAGTCTTATCTATTATAATTTCAATTCCAGAGCAATTCTGTAAGATTAGAAATTTAATTATTATTATTACTATTTTAATGGACAACAATAACAGCAACAATGTTAGTAAATTAGCTAGCATTTATGTACTGTCTACACTGTTGTAGGCAATATGATAAGCACTTTAAAAATATTAAGTCTTTTGATTCTCAAAAAACATCCTGTGAGGTAGGAGCTATCATTTATAAATTATGAAGAAAAGGAAACAATTAAGTGACTTGCTCAAGGTCATGCAGCTATTGTAGCTGTTAATAATTGAGGAAACAATCCAAGTAAAAGTGACACATTAGATAGGCTATCAAAATAAATAGGTTAGTAGACACCTCAGTCATTCCAAAGACCTTGAATAGAGAGCAAGATATATTTCTGTACATAAAAAATGACCAATTAATTATGACTTTAAAAAATTAGCCAGGATATAAAATTAGGTAATCTAAATTTCCAATTGGAGAAAATATTAGAGACTTTTAAAGTTCAGATGGGTAAAGTATGAGTTTTAATGAAGTTAGGAGGGAAAGAAGGAGTAGATTTTAGAGTCCTCTTCATAAAATGGAAAGATGAAGATTAATTACATCCACTTGTATTTATGAAACAATAAATGACTTATATAATCTAGTTTCCCATGGAAGAATATTAGAAAAACAATTTGGAGAATAATGCTTTGTAACACAAGAAGGATATATTATTCATGAGATATCTTATTGGTTCTTCTGATTCTTCATTTTATAGGTCTTCTGACTCAAGGCCCACCATTCTTCCCACTGGGGCATTTAGCTGCCTACAATGGGGAACCTGAGGCTTGTAGCAACTAAATAAATCATCCAAGGATAAAGATCCAATTTAAAAAAGTAGAAGAATAAAAAAGTCTCTGGCTCTCAGAGCAATGTTCCTACAATAATATCAAGTCTGGTTTGTATAACTTCTAATCAATGTTTATGTACAATAAAAATATCAGACAGTACTTAAATTCTGTTTTGCCTTGTTTTATGTCTGTCACTAATAGAGATATTTTTGAGCAAACTATATCTATATACATTCCATGGGAACTATGGCTCATTGTCCCTGGAGGGGTAAATTTAGCTGGTTCAGTAGTCTATTGGGAGTCTGGAGTGGGAGAGTGGAAAGGGCAGGAAACTTTATTAATTACACAGTTAACTCAATCTTCTATGAAGATGTGTTGAGGGACCTACAAACCACATAGAAGTTCTCTCAGGTCTGAGAAATGTTAAGACCCATACATTTTTTGTTCTGAAGAGCACATATTTGGCTTTCAGGTCAATCTAACTAGAAAAGAGAGAGTTACTAACCTTAGGTTTTGAGGAGGTATGTCATGGTATTTTGGACTATTCCATCTACTAAATATAGGTGTTATTATTTTATTATTAAATAATAAAACTTACCTAATATATTTTAACCCCAAAATAAAATTTTTCCCCTTGAATAAATGATTTAATTAAAACTCTATTATTTAGGATGTCAACATATTCAAATGCATGAAAAGTGGAAGCAAGACTTTAATTACATTATATTTGTAGGCAAGTTTCCTGTTGGAGAATGTCCAGGATATAGTAACCTTGTACCCCTGTAAATGCAAAATATATATTGTCTCTCAGTACTTTTGAAATGTCAATGAGAAGTGTCCTAAACTCACAAAATGATATTAGATTGTATATATGAGGTATCTAATATTGTTATACCATTTCAAGAATAGATATGAATTTTAAAATCCTCTGATTCCTGCTTAAGATATCTTTTTTTTCTACTACTGAAACAAAAGATGAAATAGGTACAGAATTCTTCCCATTCCTGTCTCTGGTTGGCCAAATTTTAATTCCTAGGAATTGGAGTCTGAAAAAGCTTCATTGGCCATATTAGTCCAGCATGTATATGAACAATAATCCTATTGCTACACAGTGGACTCCATATCCAATATTCACTTATTGTTGTTATTTTGTCATTCATTGATATCTGACTCTCTATGACTTTGTGAAATGTAACATTCATGTGATTTTATTTATTATAAATTTTATTTTTTCCAGATTACATATTGATACACATTTTTTATATTAATTTCCCAAAGTTTTGTAATCTATGTTCTCTCTTTCCCTCTCAGCCCCCCACCTTTCCCAAGACAGGAGGTAATATGATATAGTTTATATGCATATTATCATACAATGCATATTTTCATGTTCATCATATTGAAAATCAATAGAGAAAATAAAATTAGAGAATGGTATGTTTCAACTTGCATTTGGATTCCTCCTATGGCTGTGGATTTCTATTTTTTTCCATGAATCTCTTTGAATTGTCCTGAATCTCTGCCTTAAGGATAATAGTGAGGCTATTTATAGTTGATCATCACACAATTTGTTGTTACTGTGTACAACTTTATCCTGATTCTGTTTACTTCTCTTTGAATCACTTCATAATAAATCTTTGCAGGTTTTTTGTGATCACTTTGATCATCATTTCTTATGGCACAATAGTATTCCATTAAAAGCATATACTACCACATCTTGTTCATCCATTCCCAACAGACAGACATCCCTTCAGTTTCTAGTTCTTTGCTACCACAAAAAGAGATGCTAAATTTATTTTTTATAAGTGGGTTCTTTTGTCCTATATTTAAACTCTTTGAGATATAGATTTAGTAGTGATATTACTTGGTCAAAGAGTATGTATAATTTTATGGCCTTTTGGTTTTCATTCCAGATTGTTCACTCAAATGGTTTTATTAGTTAACATCTCTACCAGTAGTGTGTTAATGTTCTGAATTTTTCATGTTCTCTCCAACATTTATCATTTTCCTTTTTTATCATGTTAGCAAGTTGATAGATGTGAGAGGGTGTGTCAGATCTATTTTAATTTTCATTTCTCTAATCAATAGTTATTTAGAGCATTTTTACATATGACTATATATAGTTTTAATTTCTTCAGCTGAGAATTGCCTGTTTATATCCTTTGATCATTTGTCTATTAGGAATTGCTTTTAATTCCATGGGAATTTCTTGAAAAATTTATTGAAATTTTTTGCCATTCACTTTTCCAGTGGATTAATAAAATAAAGTTCAAGTGACTTAACCAGCGTCACACAGTTAGTAAGTGTCTGAGGCCAGACTTTAATTTAGGCCTTCCTGATTCCAGGAATTTCAATATCTCCACTAAATAATCAATACCTCTACTGAAAATATTTCTAATTAGAGGTGACTCACAAAATCTAGAAGCAGCACATTTTATTTTGTTCTTTAATAATCTTTATTGAAGGAAAAATTTTCACTCTTATATAGCAAAATCAGAAGCCAATGAATCTCTTCCCAAAATTTAGTATCTATATAAGATATTAAAAAATCTGAGACTTACAACTTCTCACCAAAGATTCTGTCATATGTACTTCAAGAAGCATGTCATTACTTCAACACAAATATTAGTTCTCCCTTGTAATTTCTTCACTTTTGAAGGAAAATATGATTACTAAGTTCAGCCTAGAAAGAATTAACTGTTATGCAAAAGATGAATGGATAATTGAAGTACCTCATCTTTACTATTTTGATTCCATTCCAGATTGTTTCCTGAATTATTTATCTATTTTCTCCTTCTGTTCAAGTGTTCTGCAGTCGATAATGATAATAGCCCTGCTTCTTTTTTTTCTCTTACTATTGACTCTCAACCAAATAATTACCTTAATCATGCTTACTATGTCTAGTCCTTAGCCCTCATCACATATATGCAATTTTAAGTCACAATATTCCACCATCCTTTTTTTTTTACTCCATTACTTTCAAAAAAGGTATATAAAGGAGATTGGTGGTAAATATTTATCAACCACTTCTCAAAATAAATAAATAAATACTCATCATATATTGTAAGATTAATATTCATTATTACCATTTTCTCTTTTAATTCCTTATTTCGATACAATCAAAAAATGATGAATCAAATCTTAATTTGTCTACTAAATGCATATATTAAAATTTTTTAAAAATCAGCTCATTAGTCTTCTCTAGCTGTTCTAAAACACTTTAGTGTATACCTTTTAAGAGGTATATACACACCAGTCTATAGTTCAATTCCTCTATGCTTCAGAGATACTTCTGAAATTGAAATTTCCTCCTTGTGTTAGCTCTCTAGTTAAACTTGCTTATAACTCATACTCTGTACAATTGTGTATAGATATCTGAGGTCCTAACTTTTTTATGCTTAGCTAAAATCCTGGTTTTATTTTATATTTTATTTTTTTTGTTTTCTATCATACTTCATATCCATTCTTTATGGGAAATTATAGGGGAAATATAGGGAAAATTATAGGGAAAATAGGTAATTGTTTTTCAATTTATTCCTTTTCAGTTTAAAGCTACATGATTAGAAATGTAGGTTTATTACACCTTAATATATATATATATATACATTATCTCTAAAAAAGAATTGTTATCCTCATATTTTAAATCAGTCTGGAAATATATGTAGTTGTTTAAAAATTTAAAAAAAGGTATAGCCATTTAGTGTTTGCCTCTTAAATTATAGTCAATTTTATGTTTGAGGTATTGTTTTTGGTTTGACACATTAAATATATTTTATTTTGCTACTTGATAAAATAATTCTAGATAATCTACATTGAGTTTTAATTAATTAAAAGGCAGCAAAATAAACATAAATTTATATTAAGAAATGCTAAGAAGTAATAACTATGTGGTTTGAGTTATTTATTTATTTCTATTTAGGCCAAATATGTAATTTTGAATTTCAATTTTTAGTATCACTAAGATAAAATTGTAAGACTGGTCAAAGAAATATTCCTTAAACTGACTATTTCTTCACTATAAAGCAAATCTAGAAATCATTACTTCGTAATGGACAGAGTTCTCCATCAAGAAGTATTGCTAGTTACTCTACTGTCTAGAGTGAAAAGGTATTGATTTGTGTATTATTTTAATAATGTAATATACCTATATATTGTTGCAGTAGGCAAATGAATCACTAAGAGATAAAGAATACAAGAATGCTAGTGTTAAAAAAAAGGTGAGTTGCCAAAAGTACATGAGCTCTGATTACTAAGTGAAGGATAATAATTTATCCAATATAAATGGCTAGGGTCTTAAAAGGTAATTTTCAAATGAGAAAAAGAGTTGATGCCATCATATTATTCATGATAGTCTTTCTTTAGGCTTGAATTATTCTGTTCATGTCAAATGGAAAGGTGTTTAAGGTTGATATTAATAGCTCTTAACCTTGTGAAGTCATTTAAATAAGCAAATATTTCAAAGTACTGATTTAAGGTTTAGATTTCCATCTAATAAAACATATAAATAAAAATGATTTGGGGAAATGAGATTTAAATGTTTAGACAATAGTTGTTAGAGAATGTATGAGCATGGGGTTCAAACTGTAGGTCTCTACATAAAAAGATTCTAAGCAAGAGCCATGAGATGAGTGAAAATCAACTTTGCTTTTTCTTTTCACAATAAGAGTTCCACTAGATTTGATAGATTCACATTTAAGGGCTAAAAATTATGGCACTGAATTCTTCCCACCCTAAACAAACACAATCCTAAATTAGAAGAGAGAACAGAAGCAAGAACACTGGTAGATAAGTGATTCAATCCGTGCCAGTTTTTCTTTAATATAATACTTTACTCAAGACAGAATTAGAACTACTTCAAATTATACTTTAAGATTATATTACTTTCTTTGTGATGTCCATAACTTAAAGGTTTAATAAAATTTTGCTCATGCATATTACAAAGTTGTTTTTTTAACCTATTGTGTGGGTTGCATTCTTATTTCCTGTGTAGGACTTTGCACTTTGATCTGTAGTGTGTAGTTTGCACATGTTGTCCTTCTCTAATTTGTCTGCAGGAAGTGCTTTGTTGAAATACCCAGAAGCCTTAGGGCATGGGATACTGATGAAATTTAAATTGGCCTTTGTTAGCAACCAGATTTTTATTTAACCAGATCTCAAGAAGAGAGAAGGTACCTGTTGTGGGTTTGGTAGGAGGGCTTGTCAGGTGAAATAGACATTTCAGCTTAGGAGATAAAGTTCTGATATTTTGTGTTGATTTCCCAGCCAACTTCTGAAGGAAAGAATGGCGCAAGTGCTAGACACAGAGTAAAATATGAGGCAATATCTGATAATGGTGAGTAATTCAATTATAATACATTCATATAGGTTGAAGCAAGTACATGTTTATTCCCTACTGTTTAAAGGGCACTCTTCCTTCCTAGAAGACAACCTACGGAGAAGTCATTGTTTGGGATTTAGTCAGTGCCCATCTCTGGAGCTTGCTGATAAGTGTGACATTTACTCTGTCAGAGCAACACAATCATTATTCTGTTTTTGTCTCTCCCTAGTTCTTAGTGCTCCTGAATATGACCTCTCATGAATGGGTGGGTTGTTCTGCCTGTGGGAAATAAAAGATTCCTTCTGTGATCCCTGTGCTCCTCACAGAGTTGGAGTGACTTGTGACAGGACTGCTTTTATGCCTCTCTTTAATATTCATAGGTCTGCTTTCCTTGGCAGAGTATAATTTAAGTATTCAGTGGTATGGTAATAATTCTAAAATATTCATACAATTGAATCATAGAATATTAGAGTTAGGAGGGATCTCCATGGTCATTCAGCCCAATGTAAGAAACCTGTCTATGACATTGCTATGAAAGAGCTATGTAGACTTCACTTCAAGATCTCTAGCAGGAAAGAATCCAGTGCCCTATAATGGTCTATCTTCATATAACTTAAATTAACAGGCAGATGTCAACTAACTTTGGTGAAAGCCATTTGCATTAGTGATTATTTGTAGTTGTTTTCTGAAGAGCAGTAGAAATGGTGTTCCATTAGGCATAATTCATTAAATGCCTACTTTATACCTTCTAAATACCTACTTTATAATAGACACTGAATAAAAGGGCCAAGGAGCTTACACTCAATAGGAGAACAATATGCAAATAACTATGGACAAACAAGCTAGGTGCAATAAAAATGGAACATAATCAACAGAGGAATGGGGGGGGGGGTTCTAGAATCAAAATATATACCTGAGTTAAAATTTCTACTCTAATTATGGTTTCTTCATTTATTTTAATTTTAATTATTTTCATATTACATGTTGATACAATTTACAATAATCTTTTTCTAGCACTTTGCAATCCAAGTTCTCTTCTTCCTTCTCATCTTTTTTTTTCCTTCTCCTATAGCCATTACAATAGGTAATATGATATAGGTTGTACATGTGTTTTCATACAATATATATTGTATCAACATATATGTATATAACAAAACAGGAACCCTTTAAAAATTCAGACCCTCAATAAGAATTTTTCTTTTAATTAAAATAAAACCTTTCAAGTGAAAAAGAAAAAGTAAAATAATTTTGGATTCAGAGAAAATGCTTCAGTATGAATAGCATGAATTTTTAAATTCAAATTTAATCTCTGATTAGTATCTAAAATGCCTCTTTTAAATGAAACACCTCAACAGGTCTGGCACCATCTTTTCTAAGATGTTTTATGAAGAACCCACACATGTAATTGCTTAATAAACAGAAGTGATAATCCTTGTTTTTTTCCCATTTTTATCTTAATTTCTTCCATATTATTTTATAATCCAAATATGCAATATATATTGCTTTCCTCTCTACTTAGCACTTAAAAGATTTTGTCTAATACTCAGATTTTATTAACTTAGTATATATAAAATTATCACAGGGAATAAGCTACTTTGTTTATTCTAAATTAGGTATGTTTTCATTTCTACAATGTACTGAATTAACCTTAGATTTATTAATATGGACTGATGGTTTGTTTTTTAAAATAGGAAGAAAACTCTTAAAATTTAATTTTTATTAGAAGAGTGGCAGAAGAAGTCAGACCACAGGTCAAAATGAAAATACAAAAAGAATAAATAGAACTAGTTGCTGTAGAATATTATTTGTATGTACATATAAATATATGTAGGCACCTAGGTCATATGATGAAAAGTATTGGGTTTGGAACCTTGAAGAGTCTTGGAACCTCATCTTTTTTAATTCAAATTTGGCCTCAGACACTGATTACATTGAGTGATCCTGGGCAAGTCATTTGACCCTGTTTGCCTGAGTTCCTCACCTGTAAAATGAGCAAACAATGGAAATAGAAAACCACCTCCTTATTTTTGCCCCCCCCCAAAAAAAATCCAAATCAGCTAATGAAAATGCAGGCACTACTTAAAGAAATGAATAGAAACTATTTCCTAAAGTTATTAAGGAAAATGGAAAAGAAACTATATGTTCTAAAATATTTATTGTAGCTTTTTTGTCATGGAAAAAGAATTAGAAACTAAAAGGATGTTCATCAGTCTGAGAACAGTTAAACAACTTGTGACAATTTATTGTAATGGAATACTTTTGGGTCATAAGAAATGATAAAAAAAATATAATCACACACACAAAAAAAATCTGGAAAGACTTATATGAAGTGATCCAAAGTAAAGTGAGCAGGCCCAGGAGAATGCTGTACTCATTAAAAAATAATGTATGATAATCAACTATAAAGGACTTAACAAATATCAACAAAGCAAAGATCTAGGAAAACTCCAAGAAATATGTAACAAAAAAGGATTTCTATTTCCATAGAAGGAACAAGCAAAGTTTGAATGTAGATAGAAGCATATCATTCTTCACTTCATTTCCTCAATGGATTTTTCTATAATGTAAAATGTAAATTTTCTATAATGTAAACAGTAAGTCTCATTTTAAAACATGATGAACAGGGAAATATGTATTATGTAATAATATATGTAGAATCTATATGATATCACTGCTTTCTTGGAGAGGAGGGGGGAAAAGGATGAGAAAAAAAAGAATGAGACATGAATATTTGGACATAGCTAATGTGGAGAATTTGTTTTTCTCAGATAAGTATTTTACTATAATTTATTATGTATTTATAACAAATCATATGTACTTTATTATTTCTGAGTTACACATTATATTGTTATATATAAAAAATAAATATAAATATTAAGAAAAAGCAATGCCATGAATTCAGAATGACATATTGCCACAAAACCAGATGGTTAATTTTTAGGAAAAGTTAACATTTTTAATAGGAACTAGAAATAAGCAGGATTTTTAAAAATATTACTTTTTAATTTTTTCTTTCTTTTTTTTTAATTTAGTCACTTAAGAACATTATTCCTTGGTTACAAGAATCATATTCTTTCTCTCCCTACCCTCCTCTACCCATCTCATAGACAACACGCAATTTCACTAGGTATTACATGTGTCCTTGATCAGAAACTATTTCCATGTTGTTGATGTTTGAAATAGGATGTTCACCCAGAGTCTACATCCCCAGTCATATCCCCCTCGACCCATGTAATCAAGCATTTAAAATCAAGGTTTTCTTCAGTGTTCCTCTTACCACAGTTTTTCCTCTGAATGTAGATAGTGGTCTTTCTCATAGATCCCTCAAAGTTGTTCAGGATCACTGCATTGCCACTAATGGAGAAATCCATTACATTTGATTGTACCACAGTGTATCAGTCTCTGCATAACATTCTCCTGGTTCTTCTCCTTTTAATATGCATCAATTCATGGAAGTCATTCCAGTTCACATGGAATTCCCCCAGTTTATTATTCCTTTGAGCACAATAGTATTCCATCGCCAACAGATAACCAACTTTGTTCAGCCACTGCCCAATTGAAGGGTATCCCCTCTTTTTCCAATTTTTTTTTGCTACCACAAAGAGTACAACTGTGAATATTATTCTACATGTCTTTTTCCTTATTTTCTCCTTGGGGTACAAACTCAGCGGTGTTACAGCTTGGTCAAAGGGCAGACAGTCTTTTAGCTGCCTTTGGGCATAGTTCCAAATTGCCCTCCAGAGTGGTTGGATCAATTCACAACTCCACCATTAGTCAATTAATGTCCCCACTTTTCTGCTTCCCCTCCAGCATTCATTACTTTCCTTAGCTGTCATGTTAGCCAATCTGCTTGGTGTGAGGTGATACCTCAGAATTGTTTTGATTTGCATCTCTCTGATTATAAGATATTTAGAAGACTTTTTAATGTGCTTATTAATAGTTTTGATTTCTTTAACTGAAAATTGCCTAGAAATGGCCCTTGACAATTTATCAATTGAAGAATGGCTTGATATTTTTTAAAATTGATTTAGCTCTTTATAAATTTGAGTAATTAGACCTTTGTCAGAGATTTTTGTTAGGAAGATTGTTTCCCAATTTGTTGCTTCGATTCTAATTTTAATTGCATTGGTTTTGTTTGTATAAAACCTTTTTAATTCGATGTAATCAAAATTATTTATGTTACATTTTGTGTTTTTTCTAACTCTTGCTTGGTTGTAAAGTCTTTTCTTTCTCAAAGATCTAACATATATACTATTCTTTTTTCACCTAATTTAATTGTAGTTTCCTTCTTGATGTTCAAGTCATTCACCCATTCTGAGTTTTTCTTGATGTAGGATATGAGACATTGATCCAAACCTAAATAATAATTAAATTAATTTGGTAGGGTTCTCATTTGTATTATATTGGTTCATCCTACTTATGAGCAATTAATGCTTTTCCAATTGCTCAGATAGCGTTTTAGTTGTGTGGAAAGTGTTCTGTAGTTGTGTTCATATAGTTCCTGTGTTTGTCTTGGCAGATAGATTCCTAAATATTTTATATTGTCTAGGGTGATTTTAAGTGGAAAATCTTTCTTCTTGCTGCTGAAATTTGTTGGACATATATCGAAATGCTGATTACTTATGTGGGTTCATTTTCTATCCTGCAACTTTACAAGTTGTTTATTATTTCCACTAGAGTTTTAGTTGATTCTCTGGGATTATTTAAGTAGACCATCATATCATCTGCAAAGAGTCTTAGTCTCCTCATTGCCTACTTTGATACCTTCAATTTATTTTTCTTCTTTAATTGCTACTTCTAGCATTACTAGTACAATGTTAAATATTAGAGGTAATAATGGGCACCCTTATTTCATTCCTGATCTTATTGGGAAAGTTTCTAGTTAGTCCCCATTCCAGATGATGTTTGCTGATGGTTCTATATATACCATCTATTATTATTAGGAAAGGCCCTTCTATTCCTATGCATTCTGGTGCTTTCAATAGGAAAGTGTTGTATTTTGTCAAAGGCTTTTTCTGCTTCTATTGAGATAATCATGTGATTTTTGTCAGTTTGCTTGTTAATGTGGTCAATTATTTGGATGGTTTTCCTAATATTGAATGATCTTTGCATTCCTGGTATAAATCCTACCTTGCCATAATCAATAACCCTCATGATTACTTGCTGGAGTGTTTTGCTAATATCTTATTTAAGATTTTTGCATCTATATCCATTAAGGAGATTGGTCTATGATTTTCTTTCTCTGTTTTTGACCTGCCTGACTTTGGAATCAGTACCATATTTGTGTCACAAAAGGAATTTGGTAGAACTTCTTTCTTATTCTGTCAAATAGTTTGTATAATATTGGGATTAGTTGTTCTTTGAATGTTTGAAAGAATTCATTTCTGAATCCTTCTGGTCCTTGGGATTTTTTCTTAGGGAGTTCTTTAATGGCTTGTTCAATTTCCTTTCCTGATATGGGGTTGTTTACATATTCTATTTCTTCCTCTGTTAGTCTAGGCAATTTATATTTTTGTAAATAGTCCTCCATATCATCTAGATTGCAATATGTATTGTCATAAAATTGGGCATAATAATTTTTAATGTTTGCCTTAAATTACACTTCAATAGAGGTGAGGTCTCCCATTTCCTCTTGGATACTGTCAATTTTTTTCTTTCCTTTTTTTAATTAGACTAACTAGTACTTTGTCTATTTTATTTGTTTTTTCTAAGTACCAGCTTCTAGTCTTATTTATTAAATCAACAGTTCTTTGACTCAATTTTATTAATTTCTCCTTTGATTTTTAGGATCTATAATTTGGTTTTCATCTGGGGAGTTTTAATTTGTTGACTTTCTAGTTTTTTAATTTGCATGCCCAATTCATTGACCTCTTCCCTTCCTAGTTTGTTAATATATGAACTCAAGGATATAAATTTCTCCCTAAGTACTACTTTGGCTGCATCCCTTAGATTTTAAAAGGATGTCTCATCATTATCATTTTGTTCAATGAAATTATAAATTGTTTCTATGATTTGTTCTTTAACAAACCAAAAATTTTGGAGAATCATATTGTTTAATTTAAAATTATTTTTATTTGCCTCTCCATGTACCCCTATTAATTATTATTTTCATTGCATTGTGGTCTGAGAAGGTTGAATTTATTATTTCTTCTCTTTTTTACTTATTTGAAATGATTTTTTAAACTAGTCCATGGTCAATCTTTGTGAATGTACAATGTGCTGCTGAAAAGGTGTATTTCTTTTTGTCCCTATTTATTTTTCTCCACATATATACTAACTCTAATTTTTCTAAGACTTCATTCACTTCTCTTACCTCTTTCTTATTTATTTTTTGGTCTGATTTATCTAATTCTGATAGAGGAATGTTCAGGTCTCCCACTAGTATAGTTTTTCTATCTATCTCATTCTTGAGCTCCACTAGCTTCTCCTTTAGAAATTTGGATTCTATGCCATTTGGTGCATACATGTTGAGTACTGATATTTCCCCATTGTCTATACTGCCTTTTATCAGGATATAATTACCTTCCCTATCTCTTTTGACTAGATCTATTTTTTACTTTGGTTTTGAAAGATATCATGATTGTGTCTCATGCCTTCTTTTTATCAGTTGATGCCCAATTGATTTGGCTCCATCCTCTTACTTTTACCCTTTGTGTGCCTACCTTCCTCATGTATGTTTCTTGTAGACAGTATATGGTAAGGTTTTGGTTTCTAATCCACTCTGCTATTCACTTGTGTTTTATGGGTGAGTTCATTCCATTCACATTCAGAGTTATGATTACCAACTGTGTATTTCCTAGCATTTTGATTTCCAATCCTAGTCTTGCCCTTTTTTCTTTCACTATTTCCTTCTACCCCAACTTTTTGTTTTTAATTAGTCCCCCTAATACCCCCATTATTTTACATCCCTTTCTACCCACCTCCCTTCTTATTCCCCTCTTATTTTCTTTACAGTCTTTTTTAAACTATCACCCCACCCTTGCCCTCTCTTGTATTGCTTCCCTCCCTACCAATCTGTTTGTTACCCTTCTACTTCCCTATAAGATTCAAATCAATTCTCTGCCCCAATGTATTTGATTGTTCTTCCCTCTTTGAGTCCATTTCAATGTACATAAGAGTTGAGTATTTCCTATCTCCAACCTTTTTACCGTTCCAGTGTACTGATGTTCACTTCTTTGTGACATATAAATTTACCCCATTTTGTTTCTTTTCCCAATTCTCTTGGTATTAATCTCTTTTTATTAACTCTAGTTGTTCCCAATTCTCTTGGTATTAATCTCTTTTTATTAACTCTAGTTGTTTTTTATTAACTCTAGCATATATATATATATATATATATATATATATATATATATATATATATATTTATGTCTTGGCATTTCATCCTATATAGTTTGTCACTGTTCCCTCTAAGTATAATTCTTCTAGCTACCCAGGTGATAAAAACAGTTTTTAAGAGTTATCAATATCCTCTTTTCTTATAGGGATACATGTCATTTTAACTTATTGGGTCCCTTAAGAAAAGTTTGTTCATTGTTTTTTTTTTAACCCCCCCCACCCCCCATTCTTAACTACCTTTTGATGATTCTCTTGAGTTCTTTGCTTGGGCATCAAATTTTCTGTTCAGGGCTTGTCTTTTCTTTAAAAATGCTTGGAATTCTTTTATTTTATTAAATGACTATACTTTCCCCTTTAAGAATATAGTAAGTTTTGCTGGGTAGTTGATTCTTGGTTTTAGACCTAGTTCCTTGCTTTCCAGAATATCATATCCCATGCCTTCAGTGTAGATGCAGCGAGATCCTGTGTGACCCTCACTGTAGTTCCATGGTATCTGAATGACTTCTTCTTAGATGCTTGTAATATTATTTTTCCTGGTCTGGTAGTTCTTGAATTTGGCTATAACATTCCTCGGTGTTGTCAGTTGGGGATTAAGTGCAGGCGGTGATCTGTGGATTCTTTCAATCTCCACTTTTCCCTCTTGTTCTAGAATGTTGGAGCAGTTTTCTTGGATAAATTCCTGGTAGGATAATGCCCAGGCTTTTTCTTTTGTCATGGTCTTCTAATAGACCAATGATTCCTATGCTGTCTCTCCTGGATCAATTTTCTAAATCTTCTGTTTTGTGAATGAGATCTTTCATATTTTCCTCAATTTTTTCATTTTTTAAAAAATTTTAATAGTTTCCTGCTGCCTTGTGAGGTTATTTGCTTCTAATTGTTGCATTCTGGTTTTTAAAGATTGAATTTCATCCCTAGCTTTTTGGTCATACTTCTCCTTCTGGTCTGATTTTCTTTGAAGGGCATCTTTCACCTTCTTTGCCTCATCTTTCATCTTCTTTGCCTCATCTTCCATCTCCTTTCCCTCATTTTCAAGCAGATTAATATTGACTTTCAAGACACTATTTTCTTGTTTTAATTCAAGTGCCTCTCTTTTCAAATGACTTATCTCATTTTCAAGTTCTTTTCCCTGTTGTCTTCAGCCTCTCTTAATTGTGTTTTGAATTGTATTTTCAGATCTTCCAAAGCCTGTGTCCTATTCTCTAAGGTTTCTCTGTTTTTGCTTGATGTTCCTTGATCCTCCCCTGATACATTTGCTCTTTGTTCATTGCCTGGATAGAAGCTGTAGATTGAAATTTCTTTCTTCTTTTTCTGTTGTTTGCTCATATTTGCCCCTTCTTTTCCCCCTGTAGTTGCCTGCTCTCTATCTCCTTTCATTGTGTGCTGGATCTGTGGATTTGGGCTTTCCTGTCAGCCTTCACCCTTGGAGCTTAGCAAGGCACTCAGGACAGTCTGTTGGGTAGGGGTGTTGGAGCTTGAAATTCCTGGCTCTCAGAAGACTTTATGATATTAAGCCCAGCTGAGTTGAACTTGCAGAGCTGGATATGCCCTGAGGACAAAACCCCCAGGGGAGTAGGGCAAAATTCTCTGCTGCTGTGACTAGGCTGTATCCTATGTGCTTCTCCTCAAGCTTCCTCCCAGAGGACCATATCCAGAATCTTGGGCCTAGAACAGCTTTTCCCACAAAGTACTTCCTCCAGACTAGTGTCCTTACCTGTCCAGAGATTCTAGGCACTGCTAGAGGCTCAGTACTGTAGTTGGGGGAGGGGTCCTGAGACCTTCCTTCTTCCTTCCCCTTTAACCTGA
This sequence comes from Monodelphis domestica, assembly GCF_027887165.1. NCBI lineage: Eukaryota > Metazoa > Chordata > Mammalia > Didelphimorphia > Didelphidae > Monodelphis > Monodelphis domestica. The sequence goes on from NC_077234.1 coordinate 172,361,427, forward strand.
GTGTTCTTAAATTAAGGCTTTTGGGTGGGCATACCTTTTAAGTTGAGTCCAGCAGAAGTATTCCTTAGCTCTGTCCTGTTGTTAGATTTTGTTTTCAGTTCCCTATGAGCATTTGATTTTTAAATGGGGAGGAAGGGTTTTCAGAGGTCTTAACTTTCTCTGCCTCTAAGCTGCCATCTTGACTCTGCCTCCAGAAAAGAACAATTTTTAATTATTTATTTTCAGTAAAGTATAGACTTATTGAAATGACAAGTGCAATAAAAACAAACAAACAAAAAAGTGAACAAAAAACCCCACAGATATCTCTTAAGGAGGGAAATGTTTTTGGCATGACAATCTGAAAAACTGGAGTATAGATCTTTTTAAGTTTCTAATATGTAATGATTAAAATCAATTTTCTTTCAAGGCTATACTAAAACCATTTTCAGTAAGTGTCTAGGATATAATATGAAATCTGAGTACCTTCATTATATGATTTTTAAAAATCTATAAAATTTTAGTGGAATTTGATACTTTTAATTTTCCTGGATATAATCTCTATTAATAAAATAATTGGCTTTAATAAATATAATAAAAAGCAGAACTGCAATTAAATTAAAGAATACTCCAAATTTAATACTATATAAAATATTGATATATAATACCCTAATGTGGCCTTATATCATACCATCCATCAAAATAAGGGGTAAGAAATTTATATGAGAGATGGAAATGAATATACTTTAATGGTCTAGTTACTCACTTGGCTTTAAATATCATTTAAAAAAATCTTTGGGCTAATCTCAAACTAAGACTTTGAGGAGGATAAAAAGAACATTCATCTAAAATACATTTAATATTCAATATGATAAAACTGAGGTTCAATGATAAAAAGTGAAAGAATACATATCAGCATTTTGTAAACTCAGCACCACGTTCTTCAAATCATGGAATACCAACAGGAGGACTACATACTAAGAAGAGGAGGAAGTATAAACAGTAAGGTTTATTGTTTGCTCATAAATTTTATTATTTTCCTTTGTCAGAGTTGATGTGCATACAACCATGAATATTGACTTCTTTGCAAGATATGGGAGAACAATTGTAAAAACTTTAATATTTGCATAGACTTAAGTATACAAACTTATAGATGACATAGTTATAGAATGAGAAATCTATTTGGTTTAGGGATTCAACTTGGGATTGCATTGGAATAGGTACCCCCAAAGAAGAAAATCTTTTTACCAATACCATGTGATATCTTTTTTGCATCTTTCAAATTCAAGGCAGTAGTTCTCAAACTTTTGGTCTCTCTCTCTCTCTCTCTCTCTCTCTCTCTCTCTCTCTATATATATATATATATATATATATATATATATCTTAAAATTATTGAAGTCTTCAAAAAGAGCTTTGGTTTATCTTATAAATTTCATTTGATATTTATCATAGTAGAAATAAAAATATCTTATTGTAATTATGAAAAAAGTTTTAACGTTACAAATCCCTAAAATGTCATCATAGTCCATTGGAGTCCTAACACAACTTTTTGAGAATTACTTGTTTAGAGTATTACATAAAGCATTGAGAAGTTAAATTTGTCCAATGTCACATTTAAATGAGAGATTTGAATCTAAGTGATTTGTTTCAAGAACAACTCTCTATTCATTTTGTCAAGATGCTTTTCATCTATCTATCTGTCTATCTATCTATCTCTCTCTCTTTCTCTCTCTCTCTCTCTCTCTATTTATCTATCTATTTTTATTTGTTTGTTTTAGGTATTATTCACAAAGTTGAATGAACTATACTAGTGAAACTTCCTTGAGCTATAGATGCTGCCAAAAGTATTGTATCATCAAAATTATTTCAGTCATATCTAATGATGAAAATTTAATTTTCTTTCTTTTTCTCTCCTAATGGAACCACTTGCCTTTACTTTTAGTGATTAAAAGCAATAATAGGCTTTTTGTCAAAACTTCTGTTTATAAAATGTAGCCACTCAAAAATGAGATATGTACATCAAAGCAAATATTCTACTATCTTATTTAAGATATGATCTTATCTTCTACTATCTTATTTATTATCTTATATATCTTATATGGGTGTTTGTTTATAGTTCATATAAATATATGAATATAAATAAATATAAAAATAAGATAAATATAAATAAATATAAATAGTCATTTTTTCAGTAGAGTTTGACTCTTTGTGAACTTTTTGGGGGATTTTCTTGGCAAAGATAATAGAGTGGATTGCTATTTCCTTCTCCAGCTCATTCTACAGATGAATGAATTCTACAGAGGCAGAGTTAAGTGACTTACCCAGAGTCACATAGCTAGCAACTCTGACAAGATTTTAGCTCAGGGAATTGAATATTCCTCACTCTAGATCCAGCATTCTATCTACTATGTCATGTAGCTGTCCACCTACATACACATATGTATTCACATATGTCACTAATTATAGGCATATCTGTATTTATTTGTATGTATGTATCAATCAAAATAGATTTACTTAGCCTTAGGCTTTATATGCATTCATATAATCATAAATGTATGTGCATATGTGCATGTATGCACACACATGTATCTGTATGTGAAACATGGCACTGAGGATAGGATCCAGTCTTGGAAACCAGGATGACTTGTGTTTAAATTGTGTTTTTGACACAAATCAATTGTCTAACCAGAAGTGAGTCACTTTAATTCTGTGCACCCAAATTAAGAAAGTAAGTTATAAATCTCACCTACATTGAAGGATGAAATTTCCTCATTTTTACAAATCCAATCTGATCAAAATTTTAATAATCTATGGACACAACAACTTGTATGATTTCTATTTGCTCCACTAACATTATTTACTTGCTCATTGGTAATATTTCACACCATAGGGTTAGATTAAGGATTTCTATGTTCTTTTATGACTTTGCAGGTGTTTCAATTGCATGTTACTCTGGAAAAAATGAAGCATGATGATATGATAAGGAAGCAGTAGTTAGTTTCAGCTTATAATGGAAAACACTGACAGATCTTCAAAGTTTTTAAAGAAAACATTCTTCTTCACTTGTTAGGTAGTTTGAGTAGTGGTAATATACCAGGTGTGCTTGGTGTGTGGCTAAGGAAGCCAAACTACATAGTATGATTTCCAAAATGCAAACATTTTCTGAATGGCACCACTAATCTAGTCAGAATTTTCTGGCGTCTTTTGGAAGCAATATATATTTTGAAAAGGCAAATAATTATTTTCCCCTCTCATCTGGTCAAATTCCACAAATGTTATATAGTGCCAGATGCATACAATAATAGTTCTAAGGGAGGTACAAAGATTACCTAAAAAATAAATCCCTTTTCATGTACAGTATAAAATCTAGTTGAGAGATGGAACACATTCACAATGAATTATATTGCAATGTATATAATACATTATAAAGACAGAAGAGAGATACTAATAAAGTACTATGTTACTCATAATGCCAACTTTTTTTTCTGGTTAATATTCAAGATCTCATGGTTCATAGCTAAACTTTTAAAATCAGAACTCTCATAAGACATTTTTTTTTAAATCACCGTCAATGTTATAATCAATTTTCCATTCATTTCAATTAACAATTGGGTTTATCTATCTCTGCAACACTCCCCTTCTTTCTGCTGATTAGACTACTACCTAGTGTTAGGATCCTTATCACCTTTTGCCTGGTCTATTGCAAGAGCCTCCTCTTTAGTACACTTGCCTCAACCATGTATCCTATGGTATAGCAATATTGTCCTACTTAGGCTATTCACAAATAGAATCCTTCTGTAGGTTCAGAATCTTCTTCCTCAGTTCCTGGTTTCTTTCTAAATTCAGTTGAATCATTACCTTCCACAGGAAGTCCATTTTGATCTCTCAAGCTACTAATATTCTCAAACACCCCCTGGTTCTTATTTTGGATATAGACCATATATACATATATGCATGTATATATATATATATATATATATATTCATTTTGTTTCTACAAATTGAATATATACTCCCAGAGAGAAGAGTTTTATGTCTATTTTTCAGAAACATTGTTTTATCAGAAACATCATGATATCTAGTAAAGTAGGAACTTAATACAACTAGTTGACTAAGAGCACATTTTGTTTATTTTAGGCAAATAGATAATTGCATCCATTTTTTTTTCATTTTTCATTTGAGAAATTAAGTTATTAAGGATTTTACCTCATACATGTCAATTTATTTTTTCTCACAAATAAACATATAAGTAAATATTTCTTATATACTATTATAAATATTAAAATATAACATTATCAATATTAATGAAATGTTTAATATTAAATTTCAATGTTATTATTAAATATTAAATATTAACATTTTATAATATTATAAATTACATAGTAAGCACCCACCATCTACTGGTGGGAGTGGGATGAGGTAGGGATGAAAGAAAATTATTATTTCTAGTAACATCTAAATATCAAATAATTGCTAAATCTTGTAGCCTGATCCATGTCATGTGTTTTCAATTTGGACCAATGTGGCTACATTCTCCCCACTGATAAGTAACTTGAAATGGCCTTGGGTGCTTTGTGTGATCTGGATCAAGTAAGTAAACTTTTGCCTTATCTAACCAGCTTACAAGCCACTTGTTATTCTACTTTTTACTATTCAGCCAAAAGTGAATTACCAAAGTTTTGTCTTCCCTCATATAAATGTATCTTTCTTTATAGGACTATCTTACTAACTTGTATCCCCAGAACTTAGAACAGTGTCTACTCTATAATAAGCAGTTAATAAATTTTATATAGGTATTAGAAAATCAAGGATGCTACCCAATCAAATATTATATATATATATTTTAATAGAAATTGTTTCATAGAAATCTACCTTTTCTTCTACCAGAAGTATATTAATTATATATTTATTGTAAAATATAATTATGTATACATATATACATAAGTAATACATGTATCTATATGTAACCATTTATATCGAATCTATCAGTTTCAAGTATTTTCTACACTCTTTGTCCCACCTTGTTTAGAAAATTAGAAGCATGTAAGCAATTGAAGTAAGGCAACAATGAGGTTAGAGAAGAAAAGGGCAAGAAATTAGGTCAACAGACTTTGACTCATGGTTTCAGTAGATGAGCTGATGTTGCTATTTTGTCAACTCTAAGTGCAAATTGATTTAGATAACAATTTACAGTTATATTTGGATAAGAAAGTGAAATATCAATGAAATGTGAACAATGACATTGTAAATAGTAACAAGCTGAAATCCCAAACCCCAAGTAATTTTAAAGCATGTCACAAAATTCTTTAATTCTAAATACAAGAGTAAAATAGCCAAAATAATCATTTACAATTAGTATAGAGATTTTGACTTTTCTTCCCCTAATACTTTGTTGGCATAGACAAAGAAATCATTTATAAAAGAAAGAGGGACATGTATTGACTTTATGGTGTATGGTGATATGCCAATTAATTAAAAATATTTAGATTCCCAACCAGCCAAAATCAAAGGCATTGGATTTATTTCTGCCTTAAATATGCCTTTTTCCCCAATATCACCACACTGAATTTGATAAATGTTCTTAAGTTAATCACCCATATGAGGCTTTTTGAATATTACTCTGACATTGAGTGCTATCCCAACAATTTATTAGTATAAAAAACTGGAAGGCATATTTATAGCGCAATCCAGATGGACAAAAACAAAGTGTGATTATTCCTTCAAAAGTCGACCTTTGCATGCAGATTAAAATGGATTGCTTCCAAGACACAAATGGAGAAATGAACTCAGTTCCCCAATTGTCATTCCTTCATTATAGCACTATTGGACTTGGTTTAGGGCTGTGCTAATTAGTGACATGTCTGTGTTAAAAGTTGGACTTGCTGCCTCATTTATGGAGTGGCAGCAGGAAGACTTGTTATGAAACTAATTACGACTATCAGGGATGGTTCTATTTTAAGCTGCCTGTGAACTGGGCAGCTTCATAGAAGCAAGTAAAAGTGAATTCAACATGACAATGAACAACTCTATGAAAGGACAATATAAGTGTATTTTATCCTCCTTAATGCATAAGGAAATATCAGGAGTAAGTCAGATGAAAAAGCTTCATAGTCCTTAGGGTAGGGAGAGCAAAGCAAATGTTAATGTTTCTTCTTTTAAAGTAATTTTGAACTTGTTAGCATATATATATATATATGTATATATATATGCTAACAAGTTCAAAATTTAATTATTATATATAATAACAACTTAAGAAACTGATATATATCATATATATATATATATCATATATAATAATAACTTAAGAAACTGATATATATATATATATCAGTTTCTTAAGTGGAACCAACATTCTACTAAATGGTACATCAAGTAAGGACCTCCCAAACACATATATGAGATCTGCCCACCATAGTGACTATATGAATGAGTCTTTTTTTATTTCAAAATTTTTGAAATTAGGAAAGTAGTTAGAAACCAAAAGTGTATAATTTCTCATCACAGTGATGGCTAATCATAGCACCCACCTCAGTATTCAATTAATTATTAAGGTCAATTAGTATTCAGTTAATAACTGATTATTCAATTGATTGCTGGATGAATGAATAGATGAGATGCATGATAACACAGGTTGATTACCTTATAATTGAGAAAGGATATTGTTACAGTTCAACCCTGTGGCATATTAAATCTCAGCCAAGCTTACCTATATATTTTACATAGTCATGGAATATTAGAGATAGAAAGCATCTTAGAGATCATAAATTTCAATCCCCTGAATCCATTCAATCTTCAAGTGAGGGAATTGGGGCTCTGACAGTGAAAGGGACTTGCCCAAGTTTACTCTACTAGATCCTGCAAATGTATAGAGTGCCAGACCTGGAATCAGGAAAACCTTGCATTCAAATCCAGCCTCTACTATTAGTAGCTGTGTGACTGCGTCAGGTCACTTCACTCTATTTGACCTAGTTTCCCCATTTATAATATAAATATAAAAAATTCCCTGGAGCACAAAATGATAAATTTGTCAAGCAAATCCCAATGTAGACAGAAAGAATTGGATACCACTGAATAACATCTCTTCTAATAAATTCTTGTTCTATCCAATGCAGATCTTCAGAGAATGAACCTAATGCTTTTTTCAATATGTAGTTTTATCTTCCATTAGACCAGTAAGGTGAAAAGGGGAGAAGAAAAATAATAAGAAACAAAATATAAATTGTTTGAATGATTAACAAATTGAGTGTTTCAATTGATTGATGCTGAAGTGTTATTACACATTAATTGTGAGTAGGATACATACAATATGAAGAAATTTGTTTTAATTTGACTCCTTAGCTTTACCCTCTAATTATTCAATTTGTTTCTATTTTCAAGCACTTTATTGCATTGTCACTTTAAAAGTTTTTGGGGGGTTTGATAATGCATAATTCTAACTATGTAAAATTTCTTGTCTGTGTTTGGAGGCAGATAGTTGGAGGTGATGCTAGTGATAGGTAAAGTGAGTAATTATTACTTAAGGATGTCTTTTCTATGTAAAAAAGAATAAATGGAAGGGAAGGAGGGAGGGAGGAGTACACCTGATATAATGTGTAAAAGCTGCCTTAACAGAATCAGAGATTAGTAAAGACTTTCACCAAATCTTTATGCAAAAAATGCTCAGGACTTACTCTCTCAACCTCTACTGACTGACAGTCTGTAAATTTGGAGGGAGGATGAGTTCTGGAGTTAAGTGATAGGAGATGAGACGGTGTATGTTCTAATGCTATAGTTCATAAGCCCCCATCAATGTGTCCCTCTATGATTATCAATTTATATCTGTTGTTCAGCCAGACTTAATTAGCTAAAAAAAGGACATATTTTTCTAGGATAATATGATAAAATCCATTGATAAAAACAGCTCCTAAAAATCAGGCGTAACTCATAGTTCTTAGATGTACTTTTGTTGTAGTCCTCAAATTGTTTCCCATATCTATGTTTTGATTTCCTGGTAGGTACCTTGTAGAGTCCTTGAACTTCCTCTAAAGTTATTAAAATCATCTTCCATTCAAAGCAGATGAGGTCTGAGGCTGAAGCAAAGATTACAGTTCTTTGTTCCTCCCCACCCTTACAAGCACACACACATAATTCTTAGGGACTTAAATGGAAACTCTCTTTTCTAAGATGCCAGACACTTGAATATCCAAGTTTCTAAACCAGTCAGCTATATGATGGATGATCTACAAGGCATGACTAAGTTTTTTTTTAACCAATCTGAACACACTTCCAATGCAACACCCTGACACATCACCCAATGGCTTTCAAAGACACTTAAATTAGTCACTGGCTTTTAGATACTTAGGCTAAAACTCATGACTGATTAATTCAATTCAGAAGTGTTCTACCATAGTTAAGATATTCTGGTATAGCATCTTGTCACTTAAACTAAATAATAATTGACTCAATCTTCTCCTAAAATTTATTTATGTGAGTAAAACTATAGTAGAGTATTTAGAGAGAGCAACTATACAACAGCTTATTAATTTCAAACATTTACCAAGTCCAAAAATATTTTCATAAGATATAATAAAATACGTTTATTCAAATATATATAATATATATGTATATGTATGTATGTAAGAAAAGAAAAGATGTCCTTCTGAATGAGAGGATAACAATGGAAACAAATTTTAACATTGAAATAGGAGTCAGAAATATTTGTTTAAAACATAAATATTTCTATAGTTAGTAAGAAAAAGGACATTATGTCAAATACAGTTTCAAAAATAATATTGTTTTAAATGCATTAAATTATCTCAGGATGAAAGTCAAATCAATTTTTTTAGTCATAGAAATTTCTGTATTCTGGTACCATGTTACAGTTGAATTGTGAACTAGGTTTATTTTTTCTTAATTTCCCAGTTTCTTTGAAATTTTCACTAAACATAAACTCAAATACTAAAAATAATTTGAAGCATCTGTGATGTATTGGAAAGGACACACTATTTACTGTAAATACCTGGTTTTCATTTCCAGGTATGCTAATTATTTCCTGTATGACCTTGGTAAATTCACTTCACCACTCTATTTTCATTGAGGAAACTGAAGTCTATTAATACTTCTACTTACATCAGTGTATTTTTGTGAGAAGACGTTTTCATAGGTTTTTGATTTAATGTGATCTACTTTTCATAAAATCTTTGTAATGTATTAATTTCATGACAATATCTCAATTTTTCATAATGATTAAGCACTTTTAAGAAAGAGAAGTACCCTCATTAAATTAGGGCTTACCAATAAATTGTTTTGGTTTCAACATTTGTGGTTGAATATATCTTTCTATAAATAAACTGGTCTATTTGCCTGCCTTAATTTCAATAAACAGAACAGAATTAAATCTTTCTTTAATAATTTAGGTTTTTTCATTTTTTTGTGTGATTGTCAAAATTATTTTTCATTTTAAAACCTGCAAATGAATATAGCCCATGAGAAAGATTCCCCATCTCTTGCATTATAAAAAAAAATAACCAGGATTTATTATGCATCTACTTTATTCCAGACATTGTGCTAAGATCTAAGGACACATTGAAGGGGAGGTGTCCTTTTCTTGAGGAGTCCACTGGCTAACAAATTAAAAATTTATTGATTTTTTTCTATTTTTTTTAAAGAATGAAAAATCCTAGAAAATTTAGAGTTCCACACAGTGTGGTTAGAATTTTGCTATAATTTTGAATGCCTTTTGAGAAGAATCAAGGAATTTGTTAACAATGATATAATAAACTAATTTTCCTTTGTGTAAAACAAAACAAAGAAATATTCTAAAAAGGATCTTTTAATTGTTATCATTTTCATTGACGATCAGTGTTTTTTTTCTTTTTTATTTAAGCTTTATGTTCCATCTTAGGATTAATACTATGTATTGGTTCCAAGCCATAAGAGCAGTAAAGGCTAGACCAGGGACGGTAAACCTTTTAGAGATGGAGTACCAGACCCTGCTCCCACACACCAGAGAACAAGTGATATGCTCCCCTGTCTCCCCTTTACCTTCCCTAACCACTCTTATCCTAGACAGGAGAGGAAGAAAGTGCTCCCATTGGGTTTCTGGGCAGAGGGACAGAGGAAATGAAGAATGTCCTCAGACGCATAGAGAGGAAGAGAAGAACAGCTCTGCCCCAAGTCTCTCTGTCTTTCTAGTAATGAACTCTAGCAAATGACTGCAGGCATGCCTACAGAGAGACCTCTATGTGTGCTTTTTGGCACCAATGCCATAGGTTAAGTATAACTGGGCTAGGCAATGAGGGTTAAGTGATTTGTCCAGGCCCATTACAGTGCCAGCAAATGTCAGAGGCCAGATTAGAGGCCAGAACCTCCTATATCTGGGCCTGGCTCTTTATTCATTGGATCACCTAGCTGCCCCCCCCATCACATATCCTTGAGTTATTGAGTTATAGAAAAACATATTTTTCTGTGTCCTACATCATGCTGACTTATTTCTTAATTCCTTTAAACCATTAGGAAATGTAATTCAAAAATATAGGGTCTATATAAAAGGGAAAAGGAATTATCTTTTACTCAGGCATTTATGATATATCTTCTTTTGTTTTTTTATATTCATGAGATTTAGCTAATTTTCACATTGTTTATCATACTTATGGAAGTAGATACATAACAATTGTATTCTATAGATAAAATGTCTTAATGATATCAAGTTATTTTAATATTACAAAAATATTTTGAGTGAAGCAGTGAAAATGAATTTATTTTATAAGGTATAATGTATGAAAAACTAAGATCAAAATTTCAATTTTCATTGTAATTTTGTCATATTCTAGAATATCATAGAGACTCTGTAAGACAAAAGAGGTAGTGAATAAAAGGAAATCTTAAAATAAGGAAGACCTGGATTCAAGTTCTAAATCTATGATACTAGGCAAGTTACTGTCTCAAAACCCCAGAAATTCTCTAAAACTTTAAATCACTGTCAGGAAAAAAAATATGATTCTCATGATAATAACAACAACCAAAAGGAAACTCTTAGTCATGATAACAATCTTTAATTGCATAAGGGCTCTTGACCTTTTTTCTATGCCTTGGATCCTGTTGGTAATCTAGTTAAGCCTATAGATCCCTAATTTGAAAATGTTTGAAAATATATAAAATGCATATCATTACAAAGGAAATGAATTACATTGAAATATAGTCTGTGTATTGGAAGTCTGCCATAATGTATGCTAAAATAATGATTCTAATTACTATAATAATTTTAAAGTAATGATGAGCAAGTGTAATTTGAATTATCTATACCTATAATGTCATATAGGAAATATCTATTATTACAATGGGTAAGAAAGTCATAAACCCCACTACTACAACTCTGTTTTGCTGCCTGCATTTAGAATTTTTTAAATGCTAAATTTCAGTTTAAAATTAAGGAACAAAAAGATAAATCACACATGTTTGTGTGTCTCTGTGTGTATTTGTGAGTTTTCAAGTCAGGTTCACAGATCCCCTGAAATATACCTATCAAGAAGGCTATGTATGTACTCCATTGAAAATTAAATAAAACCATTTTTATTTGGTCCATATTGAAAAAGATAACAAGATAATGAAAATTAATAAGAAACTATGGTATATTAAATAACTTACCTTTTGACATATACTGGGTATGAATGTAAAATGAGTGCCCTCATTAAGATTTGCTACCAACATTCTTTAGGTTACTCATGTAAAGATAAATGAAGTGTCTATCCCAAAATAGATCATGAATAACCATTAGGGAAGCTGATTTTCAACCTATTACTCCATGTGATGGGAATGCTTGGAAATCATAGTACTGGCACTTGGACATTTTCATTGTAAAAGAAACTTAGAAAAACCCCTCAGCCCCTTTTGTTCTCCTTTTTCAATCTTTCAATCAAGCCCCCAGTACTTGCTTCTTCCTCTGGAACACTAAGAGGTTGGCTTCACCAAGACTAGCCACGCTGATTAATTTGCACCCTTTTAGCATATGCATGTTTCTCAGAAAGTCTAATGATTTTGTCCATATGGGAAGGAAGATTACATCAGTTACAGATCTCCCCCCTGCTGTTCTGAGAGTCTAAAGTCCAAGTTTGTGGGTGTGTTTAGTCATTAAAAGATTTTACAATATGGAACAAAAAGGATGAAAACTCAGTTGCCTGGATAATTTAAGACCTCTTCACATCACTTGAGCTAAATACCCCTGTCTAGCAAAGCTGCTTTCCAGGGCAGTTAATTAAAATATTCACCTTTTCAATTAGATTGCATTGAATACAATCTGATTTAATTCTCATAGGAATTAATTTTAAAGGGAGGGGGAACAAAAGATTATAATGTTGACTAAGGAAAAGGGATTAATATATAATTCCTCAATAAAATAAAGAGGAACTGATGAAAGTAATTTTTAGTGTTTTTACATTATCTTTTAGGCAGTTACTCTTTATGTTAATTAAGAAAATATGCTTTATTTAAATAAAAGAAATAAGTGGTTATTGGAATAATACCACTTACAAAGAAAATCTTTGACTTCAATCCTCTTTAGAGTTATGTAATCTCATCCAAAGTTTACTGTAGTGATAACTCCTTTGGTCCTGTGTGTGTGTGTGTGTGTGTGTGTGTGTGTGTGTGTGTGTGTATGTGAATTTGAGGGTGAATGTTTGAAGTTTATTTTAAATTCTTGGTGATCCTAAATTGAACTTCCCTGATTGCCACAATATGTAAACTATGTGAAGTTCTGAAATATAATAAATCAAAAATCAATCCCTTTTTATAACTGTCTGGACACAGACATATTTCAACTTAGTTCAAATAAATCACTTTTCTTGGCATTTTACCTACTTTAAATTGTTTAGTCTCCTACCATACACAGGCTATCATTTCCAAAATTGATCTTAATTCTTGCATCTTTTTTAAAAAGGAAAATTTCTTTCCTTTAAAAGCTTTGATATCACACATGTATATTTTAAATTTCACCTTCATTTGCTGCTTACTTCTCATTAGAGAAAGAGGATCTGGGTTTTTGCCCAAGCATGCCACTTGTTGCCAGTGTGACCTTAGACAAATTATTTAAAACTTCTGAGCCCTTGTTCTTCTTCATAAATGAGAGGGTTAGACTAGATCCTTCTAAGGTATGGACCTTCAAGCTATCAGTAGATGATTTCGTGATTTAGTAAATTTGTTAGTGGTTTTGTAATTCTTCATATTCACTTCATCTCTAACCCCTTTCAAATCAGTTTGAAATAAAGCTGACATTTATGTAAAGATTTAAATTTGGCAAAGTACTTGGCTTTCACTATCTTCCTTAACAGTTTACAGCAGTCAAGATCAAGTCTGAAAATTTTCAGAAATTCATGGAATGTCACCAAGAATACTTTCTGAGTTGAAATTAGGGAATATTGAACTAAATATCTAATATCCAAAAATAGGCTATCCAAAAAATAGGGCAAAATGTCAGAGTAGTGAAAGGGAACATGTTTGCACAGTTGATGATATATATTACAGATCTACTTTGGAATCCCCCACAGAGGGAAACATGTATCAGCAAGTTTGAAGAGGAGTTTTGAAAATTCTGAATATGCACCTAAAGGTTTAGAAAATAACTTATCAGTTTTTACACTATATACTATGACTTCAGAAAAGTCCTCGGGAGGCATGCAGGCACAAAAGCATCTACCCACATAACTTCCATGATCATGCATGAAGGTAATATTTCAGCTATTTTGACATTGAATCTACATTTTAAAAACACTAATTGTACACTTTTATTTACTCTGAACAACCATTTCAAACATGGAAGGATGTCTTTTGTGTACTATAGTTTCCTAAATTTCAGGAATACAGATTTCAGCACCTGCCTTGTTTTACTTTATTGATTTCCTTTACCACTAGATAATCTTGTTAGAGACTTCTAGGTAAGTATGCTGGGGACTTCCCAGTAAGCATGGAGGCACTCTAGACTCAGGTCTCTTCCTCTACTCAGACCCACCAATATAGACTACCTCAGAAGACACAAAAATTTTTTCATAAGAACAAAGGTATTCTACAGTAGGGTGCAGCATTGAAGGTACATGGTATTTGGACATTTCCACACTCTAAGGGGGTAAAAAATCTACCACCCAAAGGTGAGGATATCACCCCTCCCCCAACCAAACTAATGGAGCCAGAGTCAGAGCTAATGCATGCCGGAATCAGTGAGTGAGTGAGGGGCACCTCTGGAGTGAGCAAGGGGCACCTCTAAGCACTTGGGAGCTGACTAAGAACACCAATGACCTACCCTTGAGGGCAGTTATACCCAAAACCCCAGAGGGTGGGCAGCAGAGCATAGACCTTGGACACTCAGAGCCAGCATGCTTCACAATCAGTAAGTGAGCAAGGAGCACATCTGGAGTGAGCAAGGGGCACTTCTAGGTCTCAGGATCTGACTAAGACCACCAAGGACCTAGCCCTGAGCACAGTTAGACTGGAAACCCCAACAGGCAGGGGAGTACAGTCTGTGGGCACCCCTAGGAAGGTAGAACAACTCTGGAGATTTGAGAGTTTGCCTCAGGCAAAATCCTTGCTCCTTAACTCCATACATATAGAACCTGCCTAGCTCACTCAGATTTCTGACTAAAAAGGGAAGATAAATCTTACACAGAGATGGCTAATTGAGCACAGGAGCCCCAAACCCATTCCAAACAAAGCAGAAAAAAAGGCAGTAACCCACAAAAATTTTTACAGAGGAAAAACCCAGACTGCAGAGGATATACATGAAGAAATTCAAGCAAAAACAAAACCTTCTAAAAATGGAAATTGTCCACAAGCTCTGGAAGAATTTAAAGTGGAGCTTATCAAAAATATGGCTGTCTCCTAGCAAGATGAGTGGGAAATGGTTCAAAAAGAAAATAAAAAATTATAGCACAAAACTGAAATATTATAGCAGAAAAATTAAAAAAAAAGCCAAAAATGAAAAGGCTAAAGCAGAAAACCAGGCCTTAAGGACCAGAATTGAGCAACTTCAAACCAATGATCTTGCAAAACAGCAAGAATCAATAAAGCAAAGTCAAAAGATTGACAAAATAGAAGAAAACATAAAATATCTCACTGGCAAGGTGACAGATCAAGAAAACAGAGGAAAGAGAGACAATTTGAGAATCATTGATCTACCTGAACAGCCAGAAATAAACAGATATCTTGACAACATACTATAAGAAATATCCAAGAAAACTGCCCTGATGTTCTTGAACAAGGGGGAAAAATAGATTTTGAAAGAGTTCATAGAACACCCTCTATATTAAACCCCAAAAGACAACTCCCAGGAATGTAACTGCCAGATTCAAGAGCGTTCAAGCTAAGGAGAAAGTTCTACAAGAAGTCAAAAAGAGACAATTCAGATACCAAGGAACAGCAATCAGGATCACACAAGACCTAGCAGCTTCCACACTACAGGACCACAAGGCCTGGAACATGAAATTCAGAAAGACAAGAGAATCGGGTCTTCAATCAAGAATCACCTACCCATCAAAACTGACTATATATATCCAAGGGAAAGTAAGGGCATTCAACAAAATAGAAGGCGTCCAAGTGTTTGTAAAGAAAAGACCAGAACTAAGAGGAAAGTTTGATATCCAAACACAAATATCAAGAGAAACATGAAAAAGTAAATAAGAAAAAAAAGGGAAAAGGAGAAAAAATATTTTTTTTTTGTATTCAAACTATCTTCTTTAAGGGCTACAATTAGATCAAATTATATATATATATATATATATATATATATATATATCTGTGTGTATAATATATATATATATATATACATATGTGTGTATATTAATATATGGGGAAATGGATTCAAAAGTGAATTCTATCAAACATTCAAAGAACAGCTAATCCCAATACTACAAAAACTATTTCACATAATAAGCAAAGAGGGAGTTCTACCAAACTTCTTTTATGACACAAATTTGGTATTGATTCCTAAGCCAGGCAGGTCAAAAATGGAGAAAGAAAACTGCAGAAAATTCTCCTTAATAACACAAATGCAAAAATATTAAATAGGATACTAGTAAAAAGACTCCAGCAAGTGATCACAAGGGTTATTCACTATGACCAGGTGGGATTTATACCAGGATTAAAAGTATGGTTCAATATCAGGAAAACTATCTACATAATTGACCATATCAACAAGCAAAACTACCAAAATCACATGATTTTCTCAATAGATTCAGAAAAAGACTTTGACAAAATACAACACTCATTCCTATTTAGGAAAGTATAGGGATATAAGGGTCTTTCCTAATAATAATAAATAGTATCTATCTCAGCCAACATCATGTGCAATAAGGATAAACTAGATACATTCCTAATAAGATCAAGAGTGAAACAAGGATGCCCATTATCACCTTTATTATTTAACATTGTACTAGAAACACTAGCAGTAGCAATTAGAGAAGAAAAAGGAATTGAAGATATTAAAATTGGCAATGAAGAAACCAAGCTATCACTCTTTGCAGATGATATGATGGTCAACTTAAAGAACCCTAGAGAATCAACTAAAAAGCTAGTGGAAATAATGAACAACTTTAGCAAAGTTGCAGGATACAAAATAAACCCACATAAATCATCAGCATTTCTATTTATCTCCAATACATCTCAGCAACAGGAATTAGAAAGAGAAATTCCATTAAAAATCACCCTATACAATATCCAATACTTAGGAATCTATCTGCCAAGACAAACACAAGAACTATATGAACACAACTTTCCACACAACTAAAACTAGACTTGAGCAATTGCAAAAACATTAACTGCTCATGGGTAGGATGACCTAAGATAATAAAATGATCATTCTACTGTAAAGGTTAAAATTATGGTTGAGCCTGAATATAATAATTATTTTGGTCACCAAGGATTTTAATTATAAAATCTTAATGAAACACCCAAGTCAGCTGGAAATTTTATGGTGATTTCTTTGATAGTGGAGGAGATTAAGTAGAAGGAAGAAGGAAAATAGTAGGTTTTCTCCCCTCATCCCCCAACCTGGTTAGTACCATGCTGGGAAATTAGGAGATACGTTTTTGGAGTATTGTAATGGGGAAAAACAAAACAATATGAAAATAAATTCAAAAATCAAAATCAAAAGAAGAAAAGGGAAAAATTAAGGGAAAAAATATAAACCTTTTATATATGCATATTTATATTAAAGAAGAATTCAAAATCAGTATCAAAAATCAAAAAAAAAATCTATGTATACAAAATTTTAGAAAGCAAGAATAAAAAAATTTTTTTTTTCCACAGGCCCCTGTATTAGGGTCCAGTTAAGTAATTTCTAATTCCACAAGTCTGTAGGACAGAATGCAGCATATTTTACTTCCCCATTTGCAGCCAAGGCTACAGGAAGTTGCCATACTATAGGAGAGAAAAAAGAGGACCAGATTTCTATTTTATATCTAGGGAAGTGTTATTCCCTCGTCTGATTTTTACCTTTGTTCTCAGGAATGGATGTTCTCAGGGATGGATGGAGCCAGGATGGTAGCCAACCTTAGGTACTTGTCTGTAGGTACTTTCACGAAGAGTGTGGATACAGGGAAGGCCTACATCTTAACGTCTGTCAAGTGTCGCAACCCCGAGTCTCACACTAGGTTCAAGTCCTTAGTATTGGCTTAGAAATGCATTAATCCTACCTGGATTGGTCTTTGATTTTTTGACCTGTGCGCTCTTTTGGCATTATCCAGGTTATCTCTGTGCTCCTTTTTTAATCTCGTTCCTAGAATCAGACACAAACATTAATCATAGTCCCACAACAATTATCAATAAATGGCAGGTTCCCATAGTCTAAAGCTATTTGGGTGCGTATTAATAATAACAGCAAGTATATATATTTAAACTAATATTGTAGAATAAAATTAATATTGATCATATGTACCTTAAGTACATAGAAATGAGAAAAAGGGAAAAAATAAAATAATGTAAAAATAATAATAATAAAATAAGGAAAAGAGAAAAAAAGGAAAAAAGGAAAAAAAATTAAATTTAGGAATTCAATGTGTCAAAAGCAGAATAAAACAGTTCCACTTGTCAATGTATAGTTATCTCCAATGCATGTATAGGATACAGTCAATCAGTCTCAACAGAAGATGCTCTCTTTACATGAGAACAGTGAATCCAAGAGTCCTTTTCTCCAACCTTTATAGATGTTGGAGTAGTTAACAATATTTGGAATGGTCCTTCCCATGAAGGTTCAGTTGCTCCAGTACGCTTGAAATTCTTAATATAAACTTTATCTCCTGGGTTCAGGTCATGCAGAGAAAAGTCTAATGGTCCAGCTTGTACTGCAGCTCCGGATTCATGTAGCTCACGCAGTTTGTGCTGTAATTCCTGTATATAGGAAGCAATAGTAATATCTCCCCCTAATAGCGATGTATAAGCCGAGGAGAAAGACTTAGCCTGTATAGGTGGATGTCCAAAAAGCATCTCAAATGGTGAAATATGTAAGTCTCCTCTAGGCCTGCTTCTAAGATAAAATAGGGCCAAAGGGAGAATTTCAGGCCATTTTAAATGGGTCTCAGTACATAATTTTCCAATCATAGTTTTAAGTTCTTTGTTCATCCTCTCAACTTGGCCTGAACTCTGGGGATGATATGGAACATGGAATTTTGGAGTTATCCCCAAGCAAGAATATATCTGGTTTAGAACAGAATCGGTAAAATGACTCCCTCTATCGGAGTCAATACGTGCTGGTAGGCCAAAACGAGGAATAATTTCTTTTAAAAGCACCTTAGCAACAAAAGCTGCTGTGGCTCGGGCTGTAGGAAATGCTTCCGGCCATCTGGTCAGTTGGTCTACTATGACCAAACAAAATTTATATTGTCCAGCCTTTGGCATCGTTATAAAATCTATCTGCAGGTGCTCAAAAGGTGTGTAAGCCAGAGGACGTCCACCAAAGGCTTTACCACGAAAGGCATGTTGGTTATATGCCTGGCAGGTAGGACAGGATGAACACACTTTAGAGGCTATGGTAGTTATACCAGGGGCTATCCATACTCTCTTAACAGAGTCCACGATGCCCTGGGTACCAAAGTGGCCATTATTATGAACAGATTGGCAAATTTGGTGATAGAAACTTCTAGGGAGCAGGGGTTTTCCTTCAGATGACACCCATACTCCATTAATTTGTTTTGCTTTAAATTTTTGTTTCCATTTTTCCACTTCCTTTTCATTATAGGAAAGTGATAAATTTAAATTATCAGTGGTTGTTAATGTTAAAATTAATCCAGGTCCTTCTATGGCTGCTAGTTTTGCAGCGGCATCTGCTCGGTCATTTCCTCTAGAGACAGGGTCAGAGCCACCTGTATGGGCAGAGCAATGAACTACAGCTAGGGCTTTAGGCAGTTTGAGAGCAGAAAGAACTTCATTAATAATTTCTGCATTAGCTATGGATTTTCCAGCTGAGGTTAAAAATCCTCTCTGGAGCCATAGCATCCCGACTGAGTGACAAATGCCAAAAGCATATCTAGAGTCTGTATAAATTGTTGCCTTTTTATCCTTGGCAATTATACAAGCTTGTTTTAGAGCTATGAGCTCTGCTCCTTGAGCGCTAATGTTAGAAGGTAGTGAAGCTGACCATTCAGTGGCAAATTCTGAGACTACGGCAGCTCCAGTGTAACGTATGCCATCCCTCATAAAAGAGGAACCATCGGTAAATAAAATCAGATCTGCATTGTCTAAGGGAGTGTCCAAGAGATTATCTCGAGGCTTTTCTGCCATGGACACTAATGTTTCACAGTTATGTAATGGTTCTCCTGAAGTGGGTAAATCTGGAAGCAAGGTGGCAGGGTTAAGAGTTGAACAGCGTTTCAAGGTAATATTTTCACTATTTAATAAGGTTATTTCATACCTTGTAATTCTCTGATCCGAGAATGCCTGTGTTCTATGTTTTACCAATAATGCTTCAATCTCATGTGGGCACATTATTGTTAATGGACATCCCAATACTAAATCAACGGTTTTTGTTACTAGTAAGGCTGTAGCAGCTACTCCTCTAAGGCATGGGGGTGCTCCTGCTGCTACTGGGTCTAGCTGGGCTGAATAATAAGCAATTGGACGCTGAGAAGGCCCCAGAGTCTGAGTTAAAACGCCTGAGGCTACTCCTCTTCGCTCATGCACATATAAAGTAAATGGCTTGTTGTAATTTGGGATGCCTAGAGCAGGGGCAGATAAGATAGCCTTTTTTAGCTCTGATAGAGCTGACATGTGTTCAGGCTCTAATTTGAGGGGTTCAGGGACTACATCCCTTGTTAGTGCTATAAGAGGTTTAGTAATTTCCCCATAGCAAGGAATCCATTGTCTGCAAAACCCTGTTGCTCCCAGAATTGCTCTTAACTGTTTTTTAGTGGTAGGAGCACTCAATTTTTGAATATTCTCAATTCGCTTGGGAGAAATAGAGCGGGCACCAGCTGTCAGAATGAACCCCAAATATTCTACTTTGGGGAGACACCACTGAACTTTGTCCTTCGAGATCTTATGACCTCTTTTGTGCAATTCCAAAAGAAGGTGTTTGCTATCTTCTTGACATGTTTTTGCATCTGTTGAAGCCAAGAGTAGATCATCTACATATTTGATTAATTTGCTATTTTTAAATGTTATATTGTCTGTGTCTTGGCTCAAAATTTGCTCAAATAAGCTCGGACTTTCCACATAACCCTGTGGCAGCCGACACCAGGTATATTGTGAGCCCTTCCAGGTGAAAGCAAAAATATGTCTGGAGTTTTCATGTATTGGTATGGAAAAGAAAGCTGAACACAAGTCTACTACTGTAAAGTATGTAGCTGTGCTAGGAATAGATGAAATAATAGTATGTATGTTAGAAACTACGGAGTGTCTCTTTATAACGTGATTATTTACTGCCCTTAGATCCTGTATAAATCTATAGATGTGCTTGCCATCGGGCCCTTTTTTTGGTTTTTTAATTGGCAGGATGAGCGTGTTGTATTCAGATTTGCAAGGGATTATTATTCCCTGTTCTATTAATGAGTTAATAACTGGTGTAATACCCTCAATTGCCTCCTTTGAGAGGGGATACTGAGGGATAGAAGGAGGTGGGCTAGATTTAGTTTTTATCTGCACAGGAACAGCAGATTTAAGTAAGCCTACATCAGAAGAAGATGTGGCCCAAAGAGACTCAGGTATATCTTTAGGTATTTCAAAAATGGAAGGCTCTTTTGCATCCTGGTTTTCCGAGAGAAGTACAGGGAGTAATTTTAAAGATTCCTCTGGTACTTCTAATGATAATGAGCCATCTGGGGAGCAGGTTATTGTGGCTCTGAATTTGCATAGAAGGTCCCTCCCCAGCAAATTTAAAGGGGAGTCAGGCATCAAAAGGAAGGAGTGTTGTACCTCTAGGGGTCCTACAGACACCATTCTAGGAGGAAGTCTTTTAACTCTTTGGGTTATTCCTGATACTCCCATTACATTCTCTGAGCCAATAGAATAACATTGTAAATCAGGTTTTCTCTTTAATACAGACCAGGAAGCTCCGGTGTCTAATAGACAATCATAATAGGTGTTACCCACCTTTAAGGTAACATGGGGTTCATTAGTATGGGGAGGGCAGTGGATAGGGACAACGGGTAGTAGGACATCAGGGTCTGGGAAATCAAAGGTTGTATCCTCTGATTCCTGTGCCCCAGCCCCCCCCCCGGGCACCATCATTGTGTTTGGGATATTCCTTGGGCACCCCCCTGAAGGGCACCTCTCTGAGGGTCATTAGTACCTCGAGTAGTTTTTGGACGAGCGCCATTTCTCATATATTGTTGAGTATTATCATTAAAATTTTCTTCAATTTGAGCATTGTCATTAATTTCCCAATTCCTATTTCTATAATTCTGGTTTCTAAAGTTCTTATTTCTATATTCATTATAGTTATTATTTCTAAAACTATTATTAAACTGTGTATTCCTTCCAAACATCTTAAGAAAGGTTCTACATTCCATCATTTTGTGGCCCTTCTTCTCACAGAAGTGGCAAGTAATGGATTGATAATTGGATTTCTGGAGAGGGGCAATTGTCGTTGGTTCATTATCATGCCCACTTTCTAATTTAGTTATCCTATCTATTAAATATTTCATTTTTTTCTTCATTTCCTCCATGTCATCATTATTTTCTATCTCCTTTTCTTCGTTTCCCTTTAAAACATATATAGCTGTTTTTCGCAATTCTTCAAGGTCCATATCTGACCATCTTGGGCATTGTGTTTTGAAATAATTTTTAATTGCTTTGCAAGAATTGTTTACAAAGATTCTTCTAACTTGTCTTATACTACTCTCTTTAGTTAAGTCCCAATCTAAGTATCTGTCCCCAAACTCGATAATTCTGTCCATAAATCTGGAGTGTGTTTCTTTGGCCTTTTGCTTAATTTTTTCCAGTTCCATCCACTTATCTGTATTGTCTGCACATTCCTTCATGGACGTGAGGATGGCCTCTCTACAACGGTATAGTTGTAGATAATCATCAGGATTGTTATAGTCCCATTCGGGATCCTGAGATGGCCAATGTGCTGCATTACGCCCCCTGGTTTTGTTGACATGAGCAATTATTTTATTTTTTTCACGTTCACTTAAAAAAGCCTGTAGTAAGCTCTCAACGTCCTTGTAAGACGGATTATACTGAAAAAAATATGTCTCCCATCTTTTTTGTTACTAGAAAAGGATCTTGTTCATATGTGGGGATATTTCGTGTAAATTCATTTATTTCTTTGGGAGTAAACGGTATCCTATGTCTTAAAGTCACCACATCCCCATTTCGTCCTATTTCAGGTACTTCTCTTAGAGGAAACAGGCCTCTAGTTGAATTTTGCACCTGTGGGTCAGTTTGACAAGAACAGGTTTTTCTAGGAGGACAAGATTTCTCTTGCATTGGAATTTGGTTTTCTGTAGGAGAAGGAACATGAGAAGCTGGGATTGCAGGGGAAGGGTTTTGGGGATTAAATTCAGACAAGATTTGCACTGCACGAGAGAAGCAGTCTGTTAACTGGGCTATAGGAAAGGTGCTTTCCATCTCTATTTCAGGGAAGGAAATTTCCTCATTCAAAGGTTCAGAAACAGGTCTGTTTCTGGTAGAGTGGTTGTTTTCCAATTGATCTTGTAAGAGACTTTTTAGATCTTCTAATTGGGCTTGCATTTTATCCTCAATTTTTCTTATTTTTTCATCTCTAAATATAGTATTGAGGATTACAAAAATGACAGTACCTATTAATATAAAAATTTGGAGGTATCCTTCATTCCTCAATGCCCCTACTTCAGCTGCCGTATAATTGTCAAAGAATATAGTAGTCATTTTTATATGTATATTTTGTAATTTCACAAAGCAAGTGGGGAGCAGGGCAAAGCAACAAACAAACTTTCCACAGGCTTTTTCTTTTTACAGTAGGTGGCTCTGAGTCTACAACCCTATACAGGCTAAGGGCCTATTGTATTGTAAATTCTCCTTCTTTACAAAGTGTATGTGGGTGGGTCCCAGCAATCTTCTTTGGCCCTCAGGCTAAAGCCGCTAGGACCATGTGCTATCTTCCTTGAGCAAAGCCCACTTAAATTTTTAAGACTAGAAAGGCCAGGAAACAGAAAAAAAAATGGGTTTTAAGTTAGCTCCCTAGCTGTATTCAGCTGTTTTTTGCGGGCTAGGAGCTCCTAAGAGCTCCTTCTCCTGAGGTTCCTCGTTGCTTAGTTGATTAGCTAAGTCTGGCCTGCCTCTCAATCTACTGAGCCACCTCCTTAAAGTAAAAGGAGACGGAAATGAGAGACAAAGAGGAGAAGGAAAAAAAATCCTGTTGACCCCAATTTAACTTAAGGGGTAAAGGGAAAAGAGAAAAGGTGTTTTATACTCACCTGTTCTGGCAGCTGTGTCTTTAAGCCAAGGTATTTGGTAACAGGACTGACGGAGTGAGCAATAAGTGGGTTGAAAAGGCAAGAAAATTCAGGAAATTTATTGAGGTTCTAGAAACCTTCCAAGCACTAAGGCAGGGCCAAGAGCCAGAGGGGGTAGCCTGGTTGGGATTTCTCCCAGGTGATAGTAAGGAGATCAGAAGACTGATAAGGTTCTTTTTCCCGTAGTGGTTTGCCAAAACTGTAATGGGGAAATTTAGGCCTCTGTGAGAGGGTTATGATATTGTAATGGCTAAAATGTGGCTACAAGATTTCTGTAATATTGAACAATGGCCACCAAGGAATTTACTAATGAAATTCCTAAAATGAACACTCAAGTCAGAATGAAGTTTATGGAGGTTTAATCACAATGGGAGTAGGGAAAAGGAGAGGAAGAGAAGGAGAGAAGGGAAAAGGAAAGGGGCTACTCAACCTCTGACCAAGGCAGAGGGAGCTTTAGGCCTAAAGGCCCAGGTGGAAAGAATCAGTCCTTAACTCACGTGACCCATCTGAAGGAAAGCTGTCTGCGGGCGTCCTCTCTCTCCAAGCTCCTAACACCAACCCCCTCTAGCTCTCTCCACAGGAAGTTCCGCGAATTCCAGAGGCTGTTCCCTACCTCACTTCCTGTGTCTCACAAATCCAATGGTTGGCTCTAGCTTGGCTTAGGACAGCCCAGGTGGGCAGTTAGTTATTTCTGATTTGTCATTGACTAGCACATGCCCGTGTAGTGTGGGTGTGCACCATTTTTGGGTGTTAGACCAAGATGGAGACCTTTAAAATTCACAGTATGAAGGAGGAAGGAATCAGCTTGAACTCCAAAAAGGAAATGACTAAGCCAAGAAGCCAGACTTGAAATCAGCTCCAGGGCAAACTCACCAAAAAACCCAGAAAAAATAACTGCCACCACTCTAAGATTGACAGAATGCCTTGCAAAATGCCAGTCAGAGTTGCCTCTCCAGGGAAAGTGGAAGACAGAGGAAGTGATGTGCCTTATACAGACAGTTTTACATCACCTTCCTACATCTCATCTGTACCAATGATAGCTTATTTCGACTTAGTACAGCCCATGGGTCTGTCTGCTTTTTCTGCACATGTCTGTTGAAGGACATTTCCTCAGATGATTAAATCTTGAGTTTTGGTGCAGACCTTCCTAACCTTGTTAAACTAAGGAGGGTTGAGAAATTCAGAGTTCCCAAGACCTGATTCTGTTAGTCCAAGTATCTCTTTTGTCATTGATTAGGAAATAGCTAAACAAGATCTTCTAAAGTATGGTCTGATTAGGGTGTAATAATTTAAAATCCAAACTACCCAACCTTATCTATTTATTTAGTGCCATACCCATTGGACTACCAAATAACTTTTCTACTGAATTAGAAAAAAAAACATAAAAAAGTTAATTTGGAAGAACAAAAGATCAAGGCTATCCAGGGAAATAATGAAAAAAAAATACAAAGGAAGGTGGCCTTGCAGTACCAGACCTCAAACTATACTATACAGCAGTGCTCATCAAAACAATTTGGTACTAACTAAGAGACAAAAAAGAGGATCAGTGGAATAAACTTGGGGCAAGTGACCTTAGCAAGGCAGTCTATGACAAACCCAAAGATCCCAGCTTTGGGGACAAAAATCCACTATTTGATAAAAACTGAAGGGAAAATTGGAAGACAGTGTGGGAGAGATTAGACATGGATCAACATCTCACACCCTACACCAAGTTAAACTCAGAATGTGTGAATGACTCTAACATAAAGAAGGAAAGTATAAGTAAATTATATGAACACTGAATAGTATACATCTCAGACCTTTGGAAAGGGAAAAAAATAAAAAACCAAGCAAGACTTAGAAAGAGTCACAAAATGTAAAATAAATAATTTTGACTACATCAAATTAAAAAGGTTTTTACAAACAAATCCAATTTAACCAAAATCAGAAGGGAAATAAAAAATTGGAAAACAATCTTTGTAACAAAAACCTCTGAAAAAGCTCTAATTACTCAAATTTATAAAGGGCTAAATCAATTGTACAAAAAAATCAAGCCATTCTCTGACTGATAAATGGGCAAGGGGCATCAATAGGCAATTTTCAGTTAAAGAAATCAGAACTATTAATAAGCGGATGAAAAAGTGTTCTAAATTTCTGATAATCAGAGAAATGCAAATCAAAACAACTCTGAGGGATTACCTCATACCTAGTAGATTGGCTAACATGACCGCTATGGAAAGTAATGACTGCTGGAGGGGATATGGCAAAGTCAGGACATTAATGCTGTTGGAGTTGTGAATTGATTCAACCATTCTGGAGGGCAATTTGGAACTATGCCCAAAGGTTGATAAAAGACTGTCTGCCATTTGATCCAGCTATAGTATTGCTGGGTTTGTACCCCAAAGAGATAATAAGGAAAAATACTTGTACAAAAATATTCATAGCTGCGCTCTTTGTGGTGGCCAAAAATTGGAAAATGAGGGGATTCCCTTCAATTGGAGAATAGCTGAACAAATTGTGGTATATGTTAGTGATGGAATACTATTGTGCTCAAAGGAATAATAAAGCGGAACAATTCCATTTGAACTGGAACAACCTCCAGGAAGTGCTGCAGAGCTAAAGGAGCAAAACCAGGAGAACAATGTACACAGACTGATACACTGTGGTCCAATCGAATGTAATGGACTCCTCCATTAGTGGCAATGCAGTGATCCTGAACAACCTGGAGGGTTGTATGAGAAAGAACACTATCCACATTCAGAGGAAAAACTGTGGGAATAGAAACATCAAAGAAAAAAATAACTGCTTGATTGCATGGGTCAAGGGGGGATACGATTGGGGATGTAGACTCTGAATGAACATCCTAGTGAAAATACCAACAATATGGAAGTGTATTCTGATCAAGGACACATGTAATACCCAGTGGAATTCTGTGTCAGGAAAAGAGGAGAGGGAGGAATAGAAAATGATGTTTGTAACCAGGGAATAATGTTTGAAATTGACCACATTAAAAAAATCTTGTTAGATCATGGGAATTCTCTTTTGTTTATCTCAACATAAAAGGTATAGTGTTGTTTTTTTGTTTCTGCTCTCCTACTAATTAATTAATAAGAGAGATACTTCAGGACACAAATATTCTGGATGAGTAATAGACTGAATGACAGTCAAAAAAGTGTAATTGTTCAAAAGGCAACTCCAAAGACCAAAATTTTGGAAACTTCCTTTCTTTTTTAAATATATTTTACTTGATCATTTCCAAGCATTATTCGTTAAAGACATAGATCATTTTCTTATCCTCCCCCCCACCCCCCATAGCCGACGCGTAAATCCACTGGGCATTACATGTTTTATTGATTTGAATCCATTGCTTTGTTGATAATATTTGCACTAGAGTGTTCATTTAGAGTCTCTCCTCTGTCATGTCCCCTCAACCGGTGTATTCTGGCAGTTGCTTTTCCTCGGTGTTTCCACTCCCATTGTTTATCCTTTGCTTATGAAGTGTTTTTTTCTCCTGGATCCCTGCAAATTGTTCAGGGACATTACACCGCCATTAATGGAGACGTCCATTACGTTCGATTATACCACAGTGTATTAGTCTCTGTGTACAATGTTCTCCTGGTTCTGCTCCTCTCGCTCTGCATCACTTCCTGGAGGTTGTTTCAGTCTCCATGGAACTCCTCCACTTTATTATTCCTTTTAGCACACTAGTATTCCATCACCAACATATACCACAATTTGCTCAGCCATTCCCCAATTGATGGGCATCCCCTTGTTTTCCAGTTTTTGGCCACCACATAGAGCGCAGCTATGAATATTTTTGTACAAGTCGTTTTGTCCATTATCTCTTTGGGGTACAGACCCAGCAGTGCTATGGATGGATCAAAGGGTAGATATTCTTTTGTTGCCCTTTGGGCATAGTTCCAAATTGCTCTCCAGAATGGTTGGATCAGTTCACAACTCCACCAGCAATGAATTAATGTCCCTACTTTGCCACATCCCCTCCAGCATTCATTACTTTCCTTTGCTGTTATGTGAGCCAATCTGCTAGGTGTGAGTTGATACCTCAAAGATGTTTTAATTTGCATCTCTCTGATTATAAGAGATTTAGAACACTTCTTCATGTGCTTGTTAATAGTTTTGATTTCTTTATCTGAGAACTGCCTATCCATGTCCCTTGCCCATTTATCAATTGGAGAATGGCTTGATTTTTTGTACAATTGATTTAGCTCTTTATAAATATGAGTAATTAAACCTTTGTCAGAGGTTTCTAAGAAGATTTTTTCCCAATTTGTTGTTTCCCTTCTGATTTTAGTTACATTGGTTTTGTTTGTACAAAAGCTTTTTAGTTTGATGTAGTCAAAATTATTTATTTTACATTTTGTGATTCTTTCTGTCTTGCTTGGTATTAAAGCCTTTCCCCTCCCAAAGGTCTGACATGTATACTATTCTGTGTTTACCCAATTTACTTATGGTTTCCTTCTTTATGTTTAAGTCACTCACCCATTTTGAATTTATCTTGGTGTACGGTGTGAGGTGTTGATCTATTCCTAGTCTCTCCCACACTGTCTTCCAATTTTCCCAGCAGTTTTTGTCGATTAGTGGATTTTTGTCCCAAAACCTGGGATCTTTGGGTTCATCGTATACTGTCTTGCTGAGTTTGCTTTCCCACAGTCTATTCCACTGATCTTCCTTTCTGTTTCTTAGCCAGTACCAAATTGTTTTGATGACTGCTGCTTTGTAATATAGTTTAAGGTCAGGGACTGCAAGGCCCCCATCATATGTGGTTTTTTTTTTCATTAATTCCCTGGATATCCTTGATCTTTTGTTCTTCCAAATGAACTTTGTTATGGTTTTTTCTAAATCAGTGAAGAAGTATTTTGGTAGTTCAATGGGTATGGCACTAAATAGATAAATAAGTTTGGGTAGGATGGTCATTTTTATTATATTGGCTCATCCTATCCATGAGCAGTTAATGTTTTTCCATTTGCTCAAGTCAAGTTTTAGTTGTGTGGCGAGTGTTTTGTAGTTGTGTTCATATAGTTCCTGTGTTTGTCTTGGGAGGTGCATTCCTAGGTATTTTATTTTGTCTAAGGTGATTTTGAATGGGATTTCTCTTTCTAGTTCTTGCTGCTGAGCTGTGTTGGAGATATATAGAAAAGCTGATGATTTATGTGGGTTTATTTTGTATCCTGCAACTTTGCTAAAGTTGTTGATTATTTCAATCAGCTTTTTGGTTGAATCTCTAGGATTCTTTAAGTAGACCATCATGTCATCTGCAAAGAGTGATAACTTGGTCTCCTCCTTGCCTATTTTGATGCCTTCAATTCCTTTATCTTCTCTAATTGCTACTGCAAGTGTTTCTTGTACAGTGTCAAATAGTAGAGGTGATAATGGGCATCCTTGTTTCACTCCTGATCTTATTGGGAATGCATCTAGTTTATCCCCATTGCAGATGATATTAGCTGATGGTTTTAGAAATATACTGTTTATTATTTTTAGGAATGACCCTTCTATTCCTATGCTTTCTAGTGTTTTTAATAGGAATGGGTGTTGTATTTTATCAAATGCTTTTTCTGCATCTATTGAGATAATCATGTGGTTCTTCCTAGTTTGCTTGTTGATGTGGTCAATTATGTGGATGGTTTTCCTAATGTTGAACCAGCCCTGCATCCCTGGTATGAATCCTACTTGATCATGGTGGATGATCCTTCTGATCACTTCCTGGAGTCTTTTTGCTAGTATCCTATTTAAGATTTTTGCATCTATATTCATTAGGGAGATTGGCCTATAGTTTTCTTTCTCTGTTTTTGACCTGCGTGGTTTTGGAATCAGTACCATGTTTGTGTCGTAAAAGGAGTTTGGTAGAACTCCCTCTTTGCTTATTATGTCAAATAGTTTGTATAGTATTGGGATTAACTGTTCTCTGAATGTTTGATAGAATTCACTGGTGAATCCATCAGGCCCAGGGGATTTTTTCTTAGGAAGTTCTTTGATGGCTTGTTGGATTTCAATTTCTGATATGGGATTATTTAAAAATTCTATTTCCTCTTCTGTTAGTCTAGGCAGTTTGTATTTTTGTATATATTCATCCATTTCTCCTAAATTGGTGTATTTATTGCCATATAATTGGGCAAAGTAATTTCTAATGATTGCCGTAATTTCATCTTCATCGGAGGTGCTGTCCCCCTTTTCATCTTTAATGCTGTTAATTTGCTTTTCTTCCTTCCTTTTTTTAATTAGATTGACTAGTACTTTGTCTATTTTGTTTGTTTTTTCAAAGTACCAGCTTCTTGTCTTATTTATTAAATCAATAGTTCTATCACTTTCGATTTTATTAATTTCTCCCTTAATTTTTAGGATTTCTAGTTTGGTTTTCTGCTGGGGGTTTTTAATTTGATTTCTTTCAAGTTTTTTCATTTGCATTTCCAATTGATTGATCTCTGCTCTCCCTTGTTTGTTAATATAAGCATTCAGGGATATGAATTTACCTCTGATTACCACTTTGGCTGCATCCCAAAAGGTTTGAAAGGATGTTTTGCCATTGTCATTTTCCTTGATGAAATTATTAATTTTTTCTATGATTTCTTCTTTAACTAAACGGTCTTGGAGTATCATATTGTTTAATTTCCAATTGGTTTTAGATTTGGTTTTCCATGTACCATTACTAATCATTATTTTTATTGCCTTGTGATCTGAGAAGGCTACATTTATTATTTCTGCTTTTCTGCATTTGTCTGCCATGTTTCTGTGACCTAATGTATGGTCAATCTTTGTGAATGTGCCATGTGGTGCTGAGAAGAAGGTGTATTCCTTTATATCCCTATTTATTTTTCTCCATATGTCTATTAATTCTAATTTTTCTAAGATTTCATTCACTTCTTTTACCTCTTTCTTATTTATTTTTTGATTTGATTTATCTAAATTTGATAATGGTTGGTTCAAGTCTCCCACTAATATGGTTTTACTGTCTATTTCTTCCTTCAATTCTCCTAGTTTCTCCATTAGAAATTTGGGTGCTATATTATTTGCTGCATACATGTTGATTAGTGATATTTCCTCATTATCTAAAGTCCCTTTTAACAAAATATAATTAGCTTCCCTATCCCTTTTGAGCAGGTCTATTTTTGCTTTGGCTTTATCAGATATCATGATTGCCACTCCTGCCATTTTTCTGTCAGTTGAGGCCCAGAAGGTGTTACTCCATCCTTTAATTCTGACGTTGTGGGTCTCTACCCACCTCATGTGTGTTTCTTGAAGACAACATATGGTAGGGTTTTGTATTCTAATCCATTCTGTTATTCGTCTATGTTTTATGGGTGAGTTCATCCCATTCACGTTCAAAGTTATGACTGTCACTGGTGGACTCCCTGGCATTTTGATATCCTTCCCTAATTCTAACCTTTCTTCTTCAGCTCTACCTTTTAGTCCAGTGATTTACTTTAAATCAGTCCCCCTTGTCCCCTCCCTTGATATGTTTCCCTTTCTATTCCCTCCCTTTTTGTTCCCTTCCCCTATCCCTTTTCTTCCCTCCCTTTTTTGTGTTGCTTCCCCCCTCTCCCCCTTGGTTTTCCCTTCTTCCTTCGCTTGTTGGGTAAGATAGAATTCACGATCCCAATGGATCTGGATGTTTTTCACTCTCAGAGTTGATTTCCCTGAGTGTAAGGTTTAAGTAAAAACTCTCTTCTTCTCCTTCTTATAGGAGTTTTCTTCCCCTCCCCTTCCCGTGTGAATTTTGGTGTGAGAAAGGTTATTCTCTTTTGTCTTTCTTTTCCCCCTATTTACACATTATGTTTTCCCCACATGTTAGTATACATAGATTGATATAAATGTAGTCCTTATAGAAGAGAGTTTGGGTTAAAGAAAAAGATAACATTTTTCTCCTTTTCCCTTTCCATCATATTTACCTTTTCAGGTATTCCATGCTCTTTGTTTTTCGATATTGAACTTTCCACAGAGTTCTGGTCTTTTCTTTGCAAAAAGTAGGAAATCTTCTATTTTGTTGAATGCTCATACTTTCCCTTGGAAGTATATAGTCAGTTTTGCTGGGTAGTTGATTCTTGGTTGGAGACCCAGCTCTCTTGCCTTTCTGAAGATCATGTTCCATGCCTTACGATCATTCAGAGTAGAACTTGCAAGGTCTTGTGTGACCCTGATTGGCATTCCTTTATATCTAAATTGTCTTTTTCTGGCTTCCTGTAGGATTTTTTCTTTTGTTTGATAGCTTTGGAATTTGGTAATTACATTCCTGGGAGTTGTCTTTTGGGGGTTTAGTGTAGAAGGTGTTCTGTGAGCTCTGTCAGTGGCTGTATTGCCCCCTTGTTCTAGAATCTCTGGGCAATTTTCTTTGATTATATCTTGTATCACCATGTCCAGTTTGGTGTTTATTTCTGGCTTTTCTGGGAGTCCAATTATCCTTAAATTATCTCTTCTCCCTCTATTTTCCAGATCTGTCACCTTGTTGGTGAGATATTTTATGTTCTCTTCTAATTTCTTGGTATTTTGGCTTTGCTTTATTAATTCTTGCTCTTTTACACGATCGTTGTCTTCTAGCTGCCTGATTCTGGCCTTTAAAGCCTGGTTTTCCTTTTCAGTTTCATCACACCGGTTTTGTACATGCGTGAATTTCTTTTGCATTATTTCCAACTTTTCCTCCCAGAAGGCTTCCATCTTTTTGGTCATTTCTGATTCAAATTCTTCATGGGTTTGTGGAGAGTTTCCATTTCCTTTGGAAGATTTTGGAGCATTTTCTTGTATATATTCTATCTCCTCTGTATTTTGTATTTTGGCTCCATAGAATGTGTCCAAAGTTGCCCCTTTCTTCTTATTTTTTTGGTATTTTGGGGCTTCTGTGCTTCTGTGGAGTTTGCCATCTCTGAATGTGGAAGATTAGCTTTTCTTATCTCTGTCTGGTGTTCAGAGGCTTTAGTCCTGGGCAGATTGTCGGTTCTATGAGCTTTCCCTGGGTTAAATTGAGTATGCCTTACTGGAACTGGAGTGGAAGGGTCGGACCAGGGGGCCACACTCTCCCCCGGCTCTCTGGGTCGGGTTGCTTTCCAGAAGTTGCCTTCAGAATCGCTGGCCGTGAGGCTGTTTCATCGGCCTGCGGGGGGATGGGCTGCGGCTTCCCTGAGCTCCAAGGGCAGTGACTTTCACTGAAACTTGGATAGCAGGATCCAGCCCGTGAGGCTGTCTTGCCCGCCCTGAGGGTTGCTGTTGTTTCAGACAAGCCTGCTCTCTGCGGGGGGGAGCTCCGAGGGCCGTGACTTTCACTGGGACTCGGATAGAAGGCCCTGAGGGTTGTTGTTGTTTCATACGACTCTGCTCTCTGAGTCGGGCGGGGCTGTGGCTTCCCGGAGCCTTGCACTCTGCTCTCCTACCCCTTAGGTCCGAGTGATCTCGGGTTCTGGCTTTTGAGGGGGGCCGTACCTTTTGATCCGGGTCCAGGTCTAGGAGGAGGATTCCCAGGGTCTATGCTGTTGATCGTTTTGAATTTCGGCGCCTTAGGAGCTTATAGTTTGAGATTTGTCGGGAAGGGTTTTCCAGAGATCTGAACTTTAGCTTTCTCTAAGCCGCCATCTTGACCGGAAGTGAAACTTCCTTTTTTTTTAAAAGAAATTTGCCCCAAAACTTTCTCATCATCTATGTAACGTGATTGTAAATAAATGAACTAGATTCTTATTTGTGTACTGTGTAAATCAGTCTCAAATCACTATAATCAATGTGTGTGTCTGTGTGTTTGTGTATGTGTATATATGTACATATATAGTACAATTAAATTTGGAGAAACTAAGTTGAAGAATAAAATAATTATATTGGGGTGCTACCTCGATATACTTTTGAGGATATATATCCAACCAAATAATTTCAGTGTGCTCCAATCATTCCAATTCCTTTCCTCTTTGCTTCCTTCCTTATTCTTTTTTATTATAATTAGAATTTACTTAGTTTTCTGCTTCTTCCTACAATTTTCCTTATTCCTCCTTTTTAGTTCCAAGTTAATATGAAAATGATCCTGACAATCATGGGAATCAAGAGTGGTGCCCAGAGTAGGCACAGAAAATGTTCCAGGGTAATTTGGGTAGCCAATATATGACAGAAATAGAATTGAACCATATAAATATGTTTATCACACCCTAGGTGATATTATGTCTTTGTGTGATGCTTTTTTCTGTGTTCATTTACTGTTATTTTTTAATTTGTAAAATTTTATTTAATTAATAAAATTAGAATATTTTTCCATGGTTATGTTTCCCATTTTTCCCTCCCCTCCACCCAACCCACTTTCATAGCTGATTTCCACTGGGTTTTATATGTGTTTTTGATAAAGACCTATTTCCATATTATTGATATTTGCTCAAGAGTGATCATTTAGAGTCTACATCCCCAATAATATCTCCAAAAAGCCTTGTGATCAAGCTGTTGTTTTTCATCTCTGCTTCTATTCTCACAATTATCCCTCTGAATATGGATAGTGTTCTTTCTCATAAGTCCCTCAGAATTGTCCTGGATCATTGCATTGCTGCTTGTAGAGAAGTCCATTACATTCATTTGTACCAAAGTGTATCAGTCTCAGTGAATAATATTCTCCTGGTTTTGCTCCTTTTACTCTGCATCAATTCCTGGAGGGCATTCCAGTTTACATGGAATTCCTCCAGTTCATTATTCCTTCAAGCACAGTAGTATTCCATCACCAATAGATAACCCAGTTTGTTCAGCCATTCCCCAATCAAAGGGCATCCCCTCATTTTCAATGTTTTGCCACCACAAAGA
This sequence comes from Monodelphis domestica, assembly GCF_027887165.1. Taxonomy (NCBI): domain Eukaryota; kingdom Metazoa; phylum Chordata; class Mammalia; order Didelphimorphia; family Didelphidae; genus Monodelphis; species Monodelphis domestica. The sequence continues at coordinate 172,396,042 of NC_077234.1, forward strand.
ATGAGGTTATAAATATTTTGGTAAAAGTTTTTTTTTTCTTGTAATCTCTTTGGGGTATAAACCCAGCAGTGCTATGGCTGGATCAAAGAGCAGGCAGTCTTGTAGTGTCCTTTGGGCATAGTTCCAAATTGACATCCAGAATGGTTGGATCAATTCACGAATCCACCAGCAATGCAATAATATTCCAATTTTGCCACATCCCATCTACCATTTATTACTTTTCTTTAATTAAGGGTAAATTTTTAGGGTTGAGACTAAACATATTATTTAATGGTCACCAGATATTTAAATTCTAAATCCCAATGAAATACTCAAGTCAGAATAGGATTTTATGGTGGTTTATTTACAATAGAAGGAAGAAATAAAGAATGAGGGAGAAAGAGGGAAAAGGGTAGAAGATCTATTCTGGCTTGGCCTGAGCCAGGGGAAGTTCAGAGGCCTCAGTCAAGGGGCCTTCCCAGAAGATTAAATCTAGTTCAGCTTCCAGCCCCCAGGCTTCCTCAAAGATGGGGGGGGGGCCTTCTTGGAGGCACCAGTATCTTCAGAAAGCCAGGGAAAGGGGATTCAGTCTTAACACTCACCACATAGTCACCTAAGATAAGCAGTCTCAGGTCTCCATGCTCCAGCCCTCCAAGTCAAGAACAACCACAAAAAGCCACCAAAGTCCCTCTCACAGGAAGTGATGCAAAATATAAATGCAGTTATTTACATCACTTCCTGTGTCTCACATGTACCAATGGTGGCTTAAACTTGGTTTAGGATAACCCAGCAGGTTAGTCAGTTGTTTCTGATTTGTCACTTGCTAGCACATATGGGTCACAGACCACCCTCCCCCATAATTAATCCTTAAATTGGGGTGTATACATTACTTATTGCTAAAATTCTAAAGATGAAGCAGGGTGGAGTAAATCTAAAATTCACACTTTTCTGTCATGTTAGTGTGTAATTGGAAGTCTGTTACCCTAAAAACTTCATTTTCCAGAAACCCACAGACTTCCCATCATTATGTTGTGAAAAATTAAATTAACATACAATAATTTAAAATATATTTTAAGAAATTTATTAATAATCATTAGAAATGAAAGAATAAAAAGGTAAAAAAATACAACCACGTGCCCATGGCTAATCTAACTGTTCAAAAAGCCCACTCCACCACACGCAGGACAGGAAGCAAAAAGGGGAATCCCATCTAATATATCTCCCTGTCAACATCACAGGAAATGAGTGGGCTCCTGTGAAATATAGTTTTTAGGGTAACAGATTTCTAATTACATATTGAACCCTGAGATCTGATGGAAGACTGATCTCTCCAATGGATCTTGTAAACATAACCAACTTTTAATTTACAATAATTTGGGAACAAAAGGGAAAAAGAACAAAACTAATAATTGCTAGGGACATTGACAAAAAGCCAGTTTGGGGGTAGTTCCCTTCAGCATAAGATTATACATACAAAACTAATGCATTCAACCCCACACAGTTCAAATCATCACATCCCAAAGTTCTCTCTGTATCTTCTGGTGCAACATATGGTCTGTGCAGGCATCTTCATGGTGCCTTCTCCAAACAGTTCACTTTATGGATTAGTAGAAGTAGTATGTTTCTTATCCCAAAATTACTCTCAAAAGTTATAGTTTTTTTCCTAATCAGTAAAAAAGTTTCTTGGTACTTTGATAGGTATGACACTAAATAAGTGAATTAATTTGGATTGGATTGCCATTTTTATTATGTTAGTTTGTCCTAAACCGTGAGCAATTCATGTTTTCCCAATTATTTAGATCTAGTTTTAATTGTGTGGCAATTGGTTTTAGTTGTATTCATATAAATCCCATGCTTGTCTTGGCAGATAGATTCCTAATTATTTTATATTGTTTAGGGTGATTTTAAATGGAATTTCACTTTCTAACTTGTTCCTGGGATTAGTTGGAAAAATCCAGAAGTGTTGATGACTTATGTGGTTTTATTTTGTATCCTGCAACTTTGCTAAAGTTGTTGATTATTTCCACTAGTTTTTTAGTTGATTCTCGCTTAAGACTCTTTAAGTAGACCATCATATCATCTGCACAGAGTGATAGTTTAGTCTTCTCACTGTGTATTTTAATACCTTGAATTCCTTTTTCTTCTCTGATTGCTACTGCTAGTGTTTCTAGTACCATATTAAATAATAGAGGTGATGATGGGTATCCTTTTTTCACTCTGGATCTGATAGGGTGGGCTTCTAATTTAATCCCATTGCAGATGATGCTTGCTGTTAGTTTTAAATATATACTATTTATTAATTTTAGGAAAGGTCTTTCTATTCCTATAATTTCTACTGCTTTTAGGAGGAATGGGTGTTATATTTTGTCAAAGGTTTTTAATATCATCAATTATATGGATGGTTTTCCTAATATGGAAACATCCTTGCATTCCTGGTATAAATCCCACTTGATCATAGTGAATAACCCTCATTATCACTTGCTGGAGACTTTTTGCTACTATTCTATTAAAGTTTTTTGCATCTATGCTCATTAAGGACATTGGTCTACAGTTTTTTCTTTGTTTTTGATCTATCTGGCATTGGAATCAGTACCAGATTTGTGTCATAAGAGGAATTTGGTAGAATTCCTTTTTTGATTATTTTGTCAAATATTTTGCATTGTATTGGAATTAGTTTTTCTTTAAATGTTTGATAGAATTCACTTGTGAATTTATCATGCCCTGGGAATTTTTTGGGGGTAGTTCTTTGATGACTTGTTCAATTTCTTTTTCTAATATGGGATTATTTTAGTTTTCTATTTCTTCTTCTGTTAATCTAGGATATTTATATATGCATAAATATCCATCCAAATCATCTAGATTGCTGAATTTATTGTCATATAATTGGGCAAAATAGTTTTTAATGATTGCCTTAATTTCATCTTATTAAAGGAGACTTCTCCCATTTCATCTTTAATACTGTTAATTTGGCTTTCATTTTTCTTTTTTTTAATTAGATTAACCAGTACTTTGTCTTTTTCTTTCAAAGAACAAACTTCTAGTCTTATTTATTAATCAAATAGTTCTTTTCTTTCAATTTTATTAATTTAACCTAAAATTTTTATCGTCTATAATTTAGTTTTCATGTAGGGATTTTTAATTTGTTCAATTTCTAATTTTTTTTTTAAATTTGCATGCCCATTTCATCTAACTTTGCCTTCCATAATTTGTAAATATATGAACACAAAATTATAAATTTCTCCCTGAGCACTGCTTTGGCTGCATCCCATAAGTTTTAATGGCATTCCTCATCATTGTCATTCCCTTCAATGAAATTCTCTGATTTGTTCTTTGTCTAAACAATTTTGCAGAATCATATTATTTAATTTCTAATGTATTTTTGATTTGCCTATCCATGTACCCTTACTAATTATTATTTTCATTCCATTATGATCTGAAAATGTTGAATTTATTATTTCTGCTCTTTTGCTATTGTTTGCCATGTTTTATGCCCTTGTATATTGTTATTGTTTATAACAGTATCATGTGCTGCTGAAAAGGTGTATTCCCTTTCTTTTCTATTTTTTCTCCATATATCTTTTAATTCTATTTTTCTAAAATTTCACTCACATCTCTTACCTCTTTCTTATTTTTTTTTGGTTTGATATATTTAAATCTGATATGGGAAGGTTCAGGTCTCCTAGTAGTATAGTTTTACTATCTATATCCTCTTTAAACTCCACTAGTTTCTCCTTTAGAAATTTGGATGCTATATGATTTGGTGCAAAGATGTTGAGTACTGATATTTCCTCATTGTCTATACTGCCTTTTATCAGGATGAAATTACCTTTCCTATCTCTTTTAATCAGATCTCTTTTGACTCTGGCTTTGTCAGATATCATGATTGTGACTCATGCCTACTTTTTCTTAGTAGATGCCCAATAGATTTTGCTTCAGCCTTTTGCTTTACCCTGGTTGTGTCTACCTGCATCATGTGTGTTTGCATAGACAGATATGGTAGGATTTTGGTTCTAATCCAATCTACTATTTGCTTCCATTTTGTGGGTGATTTCATCTCATTCTCATTCAGATTTTTTTATTACCACCTGTATATTCCCCAACATTTTGTTGTCCTCTTCTAGTTCTGTTTTGTCTTCTTTTGCTCTTTCCTTTTAGGCCATTGTTTTGCTTTTAATCAGTCCCCCTAATCTCCATCCTTGTTTTACTTAATTTCTGCCCCCTCCCTTTTTATTCCTCTCCTATTATTTTTAGCATCTATTAAATTCTCTCCCCCTTCTCTTTTCTTTCCTTTTTGTAATCCCCTCCATTCCCTCTCTTGGTTTTTCCCTTTTCACTTTCCCTGTAGGTTAAAATAGAATCGATACCCCAATGTATCTAAATGCTCTTCCCTCTCATAATGGATTCCATTGAGAGTAAGTTTTAAGTATTTCCTAATAACACTCTCTTTCTCTCCTTCTCATAATACTATTGTTTCACTCCCCTTCCCATGTGCATCTTTGTGTGGTATAGATTATCCTAGTTATCTTATTCCTTCAAGTTTCTATTGGTACTATCTCCTTTTCCTCACCTTTTCTGTTTTTGCATATTATCTTAAAACACTTAGTGCCCCAATTACTACCTATGAATAATTCTTCTAACTTCTATAATAGTGAATACAAGTTTTGAGAGTTATAATTAACATTTTTCCATATAAGAACATCAACAATTTGACCTTATTGAAGCCATGAAAGAATAAGAAAAAAAGAAAATATATTTCCCCCTCTCTTTCTTATTTACTTTATCATGTTTCTCTTGGTTTTTGTATTTGGATATCAATTTTCCATTTAGTTCTGGCCTTTCCACACAAATATTTGGGAATCTTCTATTTTGTTGAATGCCCACACTTTCCCCTGGAAGTATATAGTAAATTCTAATGGGTAGGTGATCTGTGGTTGTAGACCCAATTTCTTTTCCTTTCTAAATATCATATTACAAGTCTTGTGATCCTTTAGAGTGGAGGCTACCAGATCCTATGTAATCCTGATTGGTGCTCCTTGATATCTGAATTGTTTCTTCCGGTCTTCTTGTAAAAATTTCTCCTTAGCTTGGAAGCTCTTGAATTTGGAAATTACATTCCTGGGAATTGTCTTTTAAAAATTTAATGTAGAGGGTGACCTAAGGGTCCTTTTAATGTCTGTTTTGCTTTCCTGTTGAAGAACATCAGGGCAGTTTTCTTGGATGATTTCTTGTAGTATGATGTCAATGTTTTTGTTTGTTTCCAGGTTTTCAGGTAGGTCTATGATTTCAAATTTTTCTTTTCTAGTTCAGTTTTCCAGATTGGCCATTTGATCAGTGAGATATTTCATGTTTCCTACTATTTTGTTGTTCTTTTTACTTTGCTTTATTAATTCCTGTTTTCTTGTGAGACCATTGGCTTCTACTTGCCCAATTCTAGTTTTTAATGACTGATTTTCAGATAAGATCTTTTGGTTTTCCTTTTCACTTTGATCTATTCTGCTTTTCATGGAATCTAGAAGGTCATTTCTAGTCTTCAATTTGCTCATTATTTCATTTGATTTCTGGGCTTCTTTTGCCAAGTGAGAAATTCTATCTTTTAAACTGTTATTTTCTTTTTTGAATTATTTCCCACTTTTCTTGCCAATTCTCTTCTTTTTTCCCATAATCTCAGATTTGAACTCCTCAAGAGCTTGTGACCAATTTACATTTTTTGAGGATTTTTATGTGTTTACTTTTTTGTTGTTTTCTATTGTCTCCTCTTTTTCTGGAGTTTTTCTACATAAAATTATTGAGGGTTAATATTTTCTTTTTTTTTTTTGGTGGTTGTGGACTGTAGTTCTTGGGAGTTGGTGGTTATTGCATTGATACTTCCTTTTCAGAAGTCTGAGTGAGGAAGGGGGCGATCTTTGTATTGAGCTTTAGAAAGGTTTTTCCCTGAGATTATTTTTGGAGTTCCTGCAGCTGTGTCTGCTGTGTGTAGTCCTGTGCTGTCTCTTCACCCAAGCTCCATGTTCCTCAGCAGTCTCACTACTCCTAGGGGCAAGTCTGTGCCTTGAGAACCTAGATATTGCCCTGCATAGGTCTATGTGTGGAGGGTAGGCAAGACTCTGTGTTGAGCTCTGGAGAATTTTTTTTTCTCTGATGTTATTTTTCTTGTCTCCACAGTAGCATCTGCTGTGTGCTGCCATTCTCTCTCTCTGCATCTATGCTACACATTGCTCAGCCTCCTGGGGTCCTTAGTCTCTCTGCTCTTAGGGATAAGTCTGTGGTGGCCTCAGCCAGATCCCTCCCCATCCCACCCCACTTTCAGAACCTAGAAGTTGCCCCATGCTTGATTGGGGAGTGGGGCGATGAGCTTGCCCCTTGGTGGGAGTAATTTTGCCCCCATTTAGTGTGGAAATGCCCAAACTTTGCCTATCTTCTGTGCTGTGCCCTACTGTGGATCCCCTTCATTCATCTGATCTTGGTTTTGTCCTTGTGATGCACCCTATCTCAATTGGTGGAGAGTTCTCTATTTACTGTTAATGGTAACTGAAGGCCATTTGGTTTCACAGCTTCTAGATATAAGGCATTTCCACTAACAAACCAGGAAAACTAGTAAAATGACTTTTGTGTCTCCTATTCCAAAATGTCAGAATACTGGAAATAAGTGTAATGGTAGTGGGGTGGGTTGCACTTACTTATTTTTTTCATCCTTTGACTTAAGGGGGTGTGAATGTAAAAAATATATACCTAAACAGATTGTGCTTTTTTTTCTAGATGAGCAATCATACATACTGATACGTACTTATATGTTTACATATAAATGCATATATACATATGTAGGTATATATATATGTATATATTTAAAGAATTATATTGAGGAATGACAAAGTGTAGCAGATTTCTTTTAACAACATTGTTTTCATGTTATAACTAACATATGGATATATGATAATTTATAATCAAGAGATAGCAAAAGGGAAATTACCTAACTGCTCTAGTATGGTCCAATTAAAAATTAAGTGTCTTAAAATATGTTTCTTTTCTAAAATATCAATCAATGAATGAGCAAATATTTATTAAGTGGAGTAGCCACTGAGGATCCAAATACAAAGAATGAAACAATTCTAGGAGAAAACTTATATTCCAAGGAAAGATAATTACTGGAGCAAAGGGAATTAGGAGAATGGGTCATGGGAAGGGGAAGGGGCAGAGGTGGGAGCAAGAGTTGGGACATCCAAGCAGAAGGAGGTAATGCCTCTGTGGCAGCCATATCCCATAGGAACCAGCACAAGCTTCAGCATCTGAGGGATAAGAAATGGCAAAATGACACAGAAAAGGGAAAATGCCAGGATGAGGGGCTCTCTGGTGCTGCCTGAAAGCAAAGGGACTTGGAGATCATGCAACAGAAGGAGAAATAACCATTGAGAAAAAGAGCCCAAGTCACTCGCTCATTTCCATCCCTCTTGCTCCTCAATTGTGTGCCTAGAGGAAGTAGCATCATATTCTTGCTCTTAAAAGCCTGTAGTACTCATAGGTCCCAAAACTTATCACATTCCCTTTGCCTTGGGTCTACAGTGCAAACTTCCCTTCAGCCAGTTTTCTTCTGTAAGACATTCCAGGGACTGAGATGGCCACCCTTCTCAAGTGTTTTTTTTTATTCCTTTGGTATTTACCTTAGAATATAAAAAATAACTTTTTATTGAGAGAAAGGGAGAGGGAGAAAATGAGGGAGAGGGAGAGAGAATATTTATAGATCCAGCATAAACATAAATTGAATAAATACAAACATGTGTAGTTAAATATAAGTAGTTTGACAGCATTAGCAGTTGGAGGATTAAAAAAATTCTATTCCTAGCAGAAATCAACCCTATCATTCAACTCACTGAATCTCAGGTCCAAGGGCCATTATCTCATCTTCCTTGACTAAAAGGGGAAGAAATGAGACCATGATTTAAGTTAAAAAAATGAACACCTACAGGAAAAAATGTATTGAAGTCTAAGACAAGAAACAAACAGAAAAGCAAGTTTAAGTACTATCAGGGGCCATCTCAACAGTCACAAAATGACTTCTTCAGAAAGCTGTAATTGTTAACAAATCAGCACTCCTCTGTTACAGAGAAACAACACATTTTAGCTGACAAATAACTTAATCATAGAGATGAGACAATTGCAAACCACTTGAAAATTTACTGTTAGCAAGCTTTGTTTTGTAGTCTATCCTCTTAAAATCCCAGCTTTGTGTTTACTTTTCTATTTTAGGATGCTCTTGGCAATAGTTTTTATTTCTTGATCTTCTGAGAAAAATGAGGACACCATAAGGCCCGTGACTCTTGGAGTATCAAGAATTAAACTGTTTATAAGGAAAATAATATTCCAAAGCTACCTCTGAGAACCAGCCATGAATTATAACAAGGTAAATTAAAGTAAGAAGAATATGAATACATACACATATACATGTATAATCACAGTATATTTGTACATACATGTTTGTATGTGACATATGAATGTATGTGTGAATATGTATTTGCATGTATGCATGTGCATGTGTGTATATGATTTCAGCAGGTAATTGTGCCTTTCCTGGTGTTAAATTTTTCTGAATCATTTTTTTGGGTGTGTGTTATTGCCAAACTATAATATCCCCATGGCAACAGCAGAAGAGGAGTAGTCTGTCGGATCAGATATACACATATCTTTCCATTTTGTATAAAGTGCAATTGATAGATGATAACATGTTGACCTTATCAGAAAAAGATGGTGTTTGGTAACCTACTTTCAGTATATGTCCAGAAAATGATGAGACAAGCAATTTTCTTGTCTCACCAGACTAATTGCCCCTCAATGTCATTCTAAGTCTCATCACCAGTGGAAATACTCTCTTCAAATAGAATCTAGCTTTTACTAAGATAAAAAAATCAAAAAGGAGGACAAAGCACCTCAGAGAGAAGGCTGAAATAAAAGCTAAACAACTAGGCATGCTCTTGTGAGCACATTTGCTGACAGCATCTAAACAGAAGTAGCAAACCTCTATGACCCAGACAATTATCCCTTTCCTAACTTGCTTTCTTTCTGGATCTCCACAAATTTCACAAAGTTGAGACAGTAAAGAAGATAAATGATGACTGAATGGTATCAGGTGTCCTTCAGCATTCTCAGCAACACCCTGGGGTTCCATTTGTATTTTAGTCTATTCAGCACTGAAGGGAGCTAGACTAAGCACTTATTAAATTTGTGCCAGTATAATAATAATCATCTGCATAATCTCCCTTCTGGGACAAACATTTGTTAGCCAAATATCTTATTTTTTTAAAGTACTTATAAGTGAAGCCAACCAACTTTGAATGAAGCTGAACTCACAAGCTAATTTATCCCTGCTTTTCTTATACACTGATATTTAGAATTGCATTAGCTCGATACCAAACACCTCATAGAACTAAAAGAAGCAGCACCACAAGCTTTCTGTCTTTCCAATATCCCTGTCCAAAAATATTAAAATAGTAATGATAAAGTACAAACTAAATATAATAAATATAGTGATAAATGACTGAGGGTCAAATCTCAAGCTGTAATTCACTCAGGGTATCTGCCAATGTCATAAACTGGGAAAGAAAAGTGAAGTTATTTTTAGTCAATAGAAATTTTAGGGTAAATTACTACATTTCCCTCAACTCCTGGGGATCAATTGTTTCCCTGAATCTATCCATCTAAAAAATTAGAGGTGAAACAAAAAAAATCTACCATATTTCAGCCAAAGTAAACATAATTGTGAAAGTTCTTACTATTTGGATTACCGCTTCCAAAAAACAGTGTTTTATTACATAGTGAAGTATATTTTTAAATTAGACATAATTACATGACAAAACAAAAGGAAAATAAGTATAAGTCTTTATTGTCATCAGTTAGAAAAGTTTTAAAACCTTTTTCAAGACTTTTGCCACACTTGCCCTTTAGGTGAGCTGAAAGATAAAAAACTACTGACTTTAGCTAGCTAAACTCAGTTATAGGACAAAGATCAGTTAACTGCTAACCTTCTGGTGAAAAGATTCAAATATTGTTGATGACCTAATTCTAAATGCTGAAAGATGCCTGATGTTATTTATTAATCATTTGTGTTCTAAGGAAAAAGATGGTGTCAAGGAGTCATGATGTCAGGGGACAATAATCATTAGATTTGGGAAAAGGGTAATAAATCATTGTTTAGACTTTCTTATCTCAACATAATATCTGAATAAAAAATGAGTAACCCAATATTATCTAGTAGGAAGAAATGAATCAACTCTATAATTTTAATATTTCCAACTCCAATCTTTTTTTTTTAAATATGCAAAAGTTGTTAAATGCCTTTGTTCTATACTTTACAGGCATTAGTTGTTAGACTTTTCTTACTTTCATGTATACATTGTTACCAAGGACCCCAGTTACAAGTTTGCAAAGAGTGGGTAATTTTGGAATTAGTAAGATTTGCCTTCAAATCCTGCATTGGATATTTAATAGCTGTGTGGCCTGGGATGAGTCACTTCTACTAGTATCAATTTCGTTACCTGTAAAATAAGGATAAAAAAATCTACCTCCAAGTTGTTATGAGGATCAAATTACATAATATTTATTTTTAAAATATGCTTAGAATACTAAGAATAATGCTAAGAAGGCATATAGTAAGTTTAGAAAGGAATTTTGACCTTGGCCATTTGATTAGCTCCATATTTCACTCTATTAATCTTTGAAGTATTTTTCTTTAACAGAAATCTATTTTTTCTCCCTTTTAATCCCACTCAATTACTGTTTTTAAAGATTTTTAAGGTCCTTGTAACAAGTATACATAGTCAAGTAAAATTAATTCCATCATTGGTCATTGTCAAAATAGGTCTCATTTTGCATCACGAATCTATCACAACTCCCGCAATGGGTGGATAGATTATCAAATATTATCCAGAATTATATGGAGTTTTTACAGTTTTCAAAGTTGTTTATCTTTACACTGTTGTTAACTGAGTAAATTATTCTGATCTTATTCATTTCATTCTTGATGAGTTAATATCTTCAAATTTTGTGCTTTATAATAGTAATGTTACAGTATTATTCTACTTACTTCAATAGATCAGTTCATACAAATTTTTTTTTCTAATTTTCTGAAATTACTTCTTCTTTCACAGGATTTCTAGGAACTTTAGTGGGGGGAAATGATACACACACACACACACACACACACACATATCCATTAGGAAATGCCTTGTTGGCTCATGGCACACTTACTTATCTAACTCAGTTAAAGCATAATACATACCAATTTAAATGTAGTCTTTTTGATCTGAAACACTGCTGTATTTATTAACCACATTTGCAGTCCAATCAAAAAAGTATTTATTAAGTGCATTTGCTAAGCTATGGGAAAAATAAAGTCTCTGCCCTCAATGTGCTTAAATTCTACTAAGGGAAGAAAGACATCTCATAAAGGGAAACAGAAAGGGACATAGAAAGGGTATGGATCAGAAAATAGATTGTCAGAAGTAATGGCTAGAGGACTATAGGAATTGCTGATGTTGGTATTTTCCTGAAAAATGGAAGTTTAAGGAGGAACCAGATAATCCTTATTTCAGATAAGGAACCACAGAATTAATCCATGGGGAGGGAGAAAAATATAATTCCTCTGTGAGAAGTTCAGGAGTGAAGTAAACTTCCAGGATTAGAAGGCTTCTATGGGATGGCAAAGAAAGCCCAGAGAATCAATAGTAAAGCAAACAATGTTCTAAACTAAATCATAGCCTTAAAAACTCTATTGTATTGAAATTTGAAGGTAATGTAAATTTTCATTATGATTATGATTTTACTATGAGAAAGCATTAGATGTTTTAGAATAAAATGCAGCCTTAAAAGCTGTTTTGCCACAAAACGTCATTCATGCTTATTTAAAGATAATAGAAAATTCTTCAAAAGATGCTACAATTTGTCTTAAAACATTCTGTACAAATAAGATAATCACAAAAATCCTGGAAAGACTTAATTGAAGTGATGTAAGATAAAGTGAGCAGAACCAGAAGAATGTTTTACACAGTAACAAAAATAATGTATAATCATCAACTGTGAATGAATTAAGTATTTTCAGTAACCCAAAGATGCTGGACAGCTCCAGGGGACTCATTATGGAAAAGGCTATCCTCCACAACAGAAGGAACTGATGGAGTTTGAAAGCAAATTGAAACATAGCACTCTTCACTTTATTTCCCCCCAAAATTATTCTTTACTGTAAACAATATGTTTCTTCTTTCACATCATGATGAATGTGGAAATATGTACTGTATGATATCACATATATAATATATTGCTTGCCATCTTGGGGAGGCAGGAAGAATAGGGAAAAGGAAGAGAGCATAGATTTTAAAATATTTTTTAAAATGTATTTGTATTTTCATGTAATTTTTTAAAAACTCCATTGCTCATTTATATGAAGTGAGGCATAAAAAAGGAAAATATCTGCCCTAAAAGGTTGTCACTATCATGTTGAGCCCATAAAACAAAATCAAGAGTTTTCCTCTAGATGGAATAGTTCAAGTATTTGTGTGGGAAATTGTATTGTATATATTAACCACTTAGACACTGTATAAACTCCTCAATGAGATTCAGCATCATTCAAGGAATTTTACCTCTGAGAATAGAAGCAGATGAAGAAAGCATTATATATATATATATATATATATATATATATGGAGAGAGAGAGAGAGAGAGAGAGAGCAGATAGTCAATGAACTGAAATAAGAACTATATAAAAAGTAATAAATCAAGACAACTATTAAATACTTTCAATGACCACTAAGTTCCTGCAAATAAAATTCATTATTTTTATTCCCAGTGATCTTTTAGGGAATTATGGAGCTATAATTCATAGGATATGACCATTTCTGAGAGATCAAAATGGGAGTGACCCACAGAATAAAATAAAGAGAGGTTTGCTACTTGGAATATATTGTAGTGTAAGTAATTAAAATTTGAGGTCCTTTCTTCAAAATAATAAACATTGCATATTTAAAACTATCAGCAAGCATCATATGCAGTTTGATTAATTTAGAAGCCTTCCTAATAAGATCAGAAGTGAAGGAAGGATACCTATTATCAACTCTATTATTTAACATTGTAATAGAAACACTAGTAGTAGCAATTGGAGAAGAAAAAGAAATAGAAGGGATTAAAGTAGGCCATGAGAAGACTAAACTATCACTCTTTGCAGATGACATGATGGTCTACTTAAAGAATCCTAGAAAACTTAAAAAAAAACTCCTGGAAATATTCAAGCAAAGTAGCAGGATACAAAATAAACCCATATAACTCATCTGCATTTCTGTATATTTCCAACACAACTCGGCAGCAAGACTTAGAAAGAGAAATTCCACTTAAAATCACCCTAGACAATATAAAATAGTTAAGAATCTATCTGCTGAGACAAGCACAGGAATTATATGAACACAATTATAAAACACTTTCCTCACCATTAAAATTAGATCTAAATAGTTGGAAAAACATTAATTGTTCATGGGTAGTGTTAGGGGTAAAATTAAGGGTTATTAACTGAATATATTTTACTAGTGGTTGCCAGGATTAATTCAATCCCAATAAAATATCAAGTCATTTTGGTATTTTTATGGTGCTTTAATTACAATAGAGGGAAGAATTTAAGAAGAAGAAGAGAGAGAAAAGGGTATAAGATTTCTCCAGCCTAGCCTAAACCAAGGGAAGTTCAGAGAACTCAGCCATGAGGCCTCCTCAGAAGATTAAAACTAGCTCAGCTTCCAGCCACAAGGGTTACTCCAAGATGAGGGACCTCCTAAGAGAATAGCGCTTTAAGAGGCAAAGGAAAGGAAGGATCAACCTAACCACTCACCCAGGTCACTCAGGGAAGAAGCCTCACCTAACCCATGCTACAGAACTTCTCCAGTCACATACATCACCAGCAAGTTGCAACCCCCAAACCACCACAAATAACCCAGCAGGCTGCCACAAGTCACACAAGCCAGAGAGAGAGCCACGTCTCCACAAGAGAGGCCGGAGAGGGGAAGTGACATGAAATAGACCATTTTTTACATCACTCCCCTCATCTCACATGTACCAATGATAGCTTAAGCTTGACTTAGGATAGCCCAGGGGGTCTGTCAGTTGTTTCTTATTTGTCACTTGCTAGCACATGCCTGTCATAGTCCATCCTCCTCAACACTTAATCCGTAAGTAGGGGTATATACATTCCTATTTAGTAGAATTTTAAAGACTAATCAGGTGGAAAAAATCTAAAATTCACAGTAGGACAATCTAATATAATAAAAATGAAAATTCTTCCCAAATTAATTTATTTATTCAGTGCTATACCTATCAAACTACCAAGGAACATTTTTATAGAATTAGAAAAATATATATAACAAAGTTCATCTGGAATAACAAGAGTTCAAGACTATCAAGGGAAATGATGAAAATAAATGTGAAGGATGGGGGAAAAGCAGTACTAGATCTTAAACTGTACTGTAAAGCAGTGGTCATCAAAACAATATTATACTGGCTAAGAGATAGAAGGGTGGATCAATGGAATAGACTTGGGGTAAATTATATAAGCAAGATAGCATGCAATAAATCCAGGATCCTTGCTTTTGGGACAAGTATCCCACTATTTGACCCCCAAAAAAAAACTGCTGGGAAAATTGAAAAATAGCATGGGAAAGATTAGGTTTAGATTAATATCTCATACCCTATAAAAAGATGAATTCAAAATGAGTAAACAACTTAAATATAAAAAGTGAATTCATAAATAAATTAGATGAACATAGAATAGTGTTTCTTTCAGAACTATGAGAAAGGTAAGAATTTAAGACCAAGTAAGAGATAGAGAATATTACAAAATGTAAAATGAATAATTTTGATTAAATTAAATTTAAAATGTCTTTCTACAAACAAAACCAATGCAACTAAATTTAGAAGGGAAGCAACAAATTGGGAAAACATATGACAAAAACCTCTGACAAAGGTCACATTTCTAAAATTTATAAAGAGTTAAGTCAATTGTACAAAAAAATCAAACCATTTCCCAATTGATAATTGGTCAAGGGACAAAAATGGGCAGTTTCCAGATAAAGAAATCAAAACTATCAATAAATGCATGAAAAAGGGTTTTAAGTCTCTCATAATTCATGAGATGCAAATCAAAACACCTCTGAGGCACCACTCCGCACCTATCAGATTAACCAAAATGACTGTAAAAGAAAATAATAAATGGGACACAAATACTCTGCTGGTGGAAGTGTGAATTGATCGAACCATTTTGCAGGGTAATTTGGAAGTATGCTAAAAGGGCTTTAAAAGACTGCTTGTCCTTTGAACCAGCAATACTACTGCTGGGTTTGTACCCTAAAGAGATAATGAAGAAAAATACATCCACAAAAATATTTATACCCCTGCTCTTTCTTTTTTTTTTAAACCCTTACCTTCTGTCTTGGAATCGATACACAGCTATTGGTTCCAAGGAAGAAGAGTGATAAGGGCTAGGAAATGGGGGTCAAGTGACTTGCCCAGAGTTACTCAGCTAAGAAGTGGCTGAGGCCAGATTTGAACCTAAGACTTCAAATCTTTAGGTCTGGCTCTCAAGTCACTGAACAACCCAGCTGACCCCACCCTGCTCTTTTTGGTAGCAAAAATTTGGAAAATGAAGGGCTGTCCATTGATTGGGGAATGGATAAACAAATTGTGGTATGTGATGCTGATGAAATATTGTGCTGAAAGGAATAATGAACTGGAGGATTTCTATGTGAATTGGAAAGACCTTTAGGAATTGAATCAGAGCAAAAGAAGCAGAACCAGGAGAACATTGAACATAGAAATTGACACTCTGGCACAATCAAATGTAATAGACTTTTCTATTAGCAGCAATACAATAACCCAGGACAATCCTGAGGAATTTATTCGAAAGAACTGTGGAACAGGAAATGCAGAAGAAAACCATATGATTAAACAAATAGTTCAAGGGGTATATTATTGGGGATTTTTTCTTTGCAAATATTAATAATAGGAAAAGGGTTTTGAACAATGATACATGTATAACCCATTGGAATTGCTTGTAAGCACAGGGAGGGGGGAATAAAGTGGGGAGGGAAGGAATATCAATCATGTAAACATGGAAAATATTTTAAATAAATAAGTTAAACAATTTAAAAAATTAAAATTTGAGGCTCATAAAAGTATGTAAAAGACATCATGACAGAAAAGGAAGCAAGGTGTTCCTGGAATAAGAGTTAGGAGTAACAGATGGACAAGCCATTGATACCATTGTGTTCTCATAATATCAAGAGATCTAGTGGAAAGTTCCCAGCATAGTCAAGGAATAATATGTAGAGATTTTTACCACCTGTAGGAGATTATGAATTCATGTTAGTTCTGAAGCCTGATTTATTGTAGCTTGTGTGTGTGTGTCTGTGTTTAAATCCATGCTAGTTTGTACAGAGGATCTAATTGTAGCTTCTCCAAAACAAAGGAATTAACGTTACCCAAAGGGATTTAATCTTTTAGCTACATAACTCTTTTTTCTTTCTCACCCTACTTCCATTCTTTTGTTTGATAATGGCACCACACATTTCACAATATCTAGGCAGTTCCAGTTATGTTTACTTATAATACTTTGCTATTTTCTCAACATCTACCTAGCTGCTGAGGGTGTGCTTCCTTCTCACTATGGGCTTCCCAATGAATACTATCTGAAACTGGAAAATGAGTGTCTATCTACTCTCCTAAATTTTGACTCACAAAACTATAACTTCCCCAAACAAAATATCAATCCCTGCTTGTCCTTTTTTACGTAGTGTTATATTTATTAAATTGTTTTTGCCTTTCACAGAAACTAGCTTGTCTTTTGACTTTCTAATTCTTGTCATTCTTTAAAAAAATGATAAATATTTTCATAGAGTTTTTTATCTCTTTTTTGATAACTTTGGATATAAATCTATCAATGTGATATAACACTTTTTGAGTGATCAAAATGGGAGTGAACTCCAAGACAAAAGAGAGATATTTGGTACTTGGAATATATTGCAGTATAAGGAAGTAAAATTTGAATCCCACAAAGATATGTAAAATATATCAGAAAAAATGTCTCATCAGGAAAGGAGGTAAGCAATTCCTGGGATAAGTATTAGGAGTAACAGATGGACAAGTCATTTGTACCATTATGTCCTCTGGCACAATGGGTCTAAGAGTAGGCAGAGTTTAGTAACTTTATTGAGGTCTTTGAAGAATTGCTACAACAGTTTTTTTCACTTATTTGTTTTCTTTTTAATTTAACTATATTACATTTTAGTGCAAAATCTTTATAGTTTTATTTAATCAAATTTCTCCATTATCTTGGCCAATCTATATTTAATAATGAAATCTTCCCTACCCATAGAACCTAACATTTTCTTCCATTTATATCTGTTACTATTAAAGTTTTCTGGAGAGTATATATTAATTTATAATTTTTAAATAAATTATAAAAAGTTGACTGGAAAGATAAAAGGCACATAATCGCACATAATCACATGGTCAGTCGTCTACCTAATCCATACTAGCTGCTCTCCACATTTTCCCATTTCACTTCAGCTGCTTGGCTAGGACCACCTGCTACTTGGCAAGAAAACCTTTGAAGTTTCCTAGATCTCAGATTCACAGTCCTTGTGACATCACTTTTTCTGGGTCGCCCTGATTGACAGATTTGACCTTAGTCCAGGTCAAAGGCCACTGTTCCAGAGACCAGGAGCCATGTTAGAGAAGAAGCAAGCATCTTCCTAGATTCCAGCATGCCACTAGCCTTCTAGTATCCTCTATACTACTCATGCAACCCTCTTATCCAGAGAAGACTCAGGCCTTGTTTTTAATCCTATCAAAGGGTGAGGAGGAGGAGATTGAAATAGATTTTCAAAATTTTCCTTTTAAAAAAGGAAGGAGGGGTATAGATTTGTATAACTAATGATCTCCCTCTTTTATAAACAGTTCTAAATTTTTTAAAGTATTATTACTTGGTATTATAATCTAAAATCTGGTAATGATAGACCTTCCTTCTCATAGTTTTTGTCATTCACCTTGAGAATTTTGACATGTTATTCCTCATAATTTTACTCATTGTTTTTCTAACTCTATACAATATTCCTTTTGATAGATGAATTGGCATATCAAATAAGTAAATTAATATTGGTAAAATCTTTTTTAATACATTTGTTTAGGTGTTATTGTCATACATAAGATTTCTTTAATTTTGAAAGTGCTTTATAGTTGGACTCATACAGTTTGTAGTTAAATCTTGGTATATGTACTGAAAACTATTTTGTAGCTTTTGCAGTTATTTTGGGTGGAATTTTTCTTTCCCTCTTTGCTTATGCATATTTCCTCTATTTCTTTGCCTTCCTGTTATACTTAGCCAGCTTGCATTCTCAAGGGATGTCTTTCTTTTATAACAGAATTTGGTTAATAAATAAAGGAGACAAGTGTTCCTTTCCTTTGGATTTGACTGTCTACATGTCTTTTTGGGGAAGGTCTGAACTTCTGATGGATGACTTCTTAATTAACTATCACCAATTTGTGATGTCTTGGAATGGTCAAGGGAGAGCCTGAATAATTAACTCCTCAAAAATCTGTTTATCTGGCTGCCTGACCCAAATCATCTGGTCCCTGGTTTTCAAGAGACAACCATGAAGAACTGTAACACTTTATCAGTTATGATGCTGGCCTAACTAATAAACCTTACATAATCTTTAAACTTATGTTATTGTCCCAAAATTGGTCTCTTGAGATATTTTTAATCTTATATTCCAGAGTTTCTGACTCCAAGAGACCAGAGCTAAATTGAGAGAAAGACACTAGAAACTGAGGAAGAAACAAAGTGTATTTTAATGTACTCTCAGCAGAATGAGTGTACATGTAAGCTCCTCT
The DNA here is from genome assembly GCF_027887165.1 of Monodelphis domestica. Lineage (NCBI taxonomy): Eukaryota > Metazoa > Chordata > Mammalia > Didelphimorphia > Didelphidae > Monodelphis > Monodelphis domestica. The sequence continues at coordinate 172,414,930 of NC_077234.1, forward strand.
CAGAGGAAAGAAATTTATTAGATATAGAAATTAGCCATCTTTCATAGTTTGACAGATGAAGAGAAAAATAAAAAAACATAAGATAATTGCTTGAGGGACAGGTAACAACAAATTCTTAACAATAACTCCTTGAGGTGAATTTGGGGGCCTTGAGAAGACAGGATGATAGCAATTATCTTATCTAGAAATCTCTGGAACCCTTCCTGATGAGATAATAATCACCTTATCAGGGAAGGTTCCTAGAATTGTTCTTAGTCTATGTATGGTCAATATAGTTAGGTCAGAATTTAGTTGTATAAGATTAAAACTAATGCCCAATAACATCAAGTATTATAATTTATAAAGTTTATTAGTAATCACTGGAAGTAGAAGAAAAAAAAAAGAACAGAAGTAAAAAGCCTAAGTATGACCATATGAATAAACTTTCCTACCAAATTCTCCCACCAGCCTCCACAGCCATATTCTGGGCAGAAATAAGAGGGAGAGGAGCTACACCAATCTGATATCTTCCCTACATCAGTATGTCAGTATAAATACACAAATGGGATACTGAGAAAGAGAGTCCTGGGGAGAAAATTCTAATTACATAGTTGGTAGGCCCTTGTATCTCAAACTAGGCTTATAAAGGTTCAGGAATATTATTATATAAAAACAATATAATTTTGGAAATTATATTGGAAAATATTGAATATTCCTTCTACTTTTCAGTAGAAAGATTTTTGTGGTCCTAGAATTTAGCAATTTTCTTTTGGGTTCCTTTCATTAATATTTATATGTCACAACTCCTGATGACCTCTTAATTCTACCTGAAAGAATTCTAAAGGTTTTATTTTTTGCAGATTAAAAAAAAAAACAATACTCAAACTATTGTCTTGGATTGAATACTGGATAACATCTTGACCTAGGCCTACCAACTAGTGCTCCTATATACCATTAGCATAACAATATCTAATATAATAAATTATATAATTTTAACCACCCACATTTTGCCCCAGTTTTCTTCAGGGTACATTTCCTAATAATATATTAAAACCATATTGATATTTCCTTGCTAAATGGCCACAGATAGTTGATTCTCAGCTCTTCCAGGGATGGAGAATGCCACATAGTAAACAAAAAACCAATATTTCTTTAGCTATTACCAAAAGCATCACCAGAGTTCTGGAGGTCCATACAGGCTTATCTTTCTACCTTCATTGTCTGTCTCCAGCTTCAATAAAACCTTCCCCTCTAATCGTATTTGATTATGCTGAATGTTACAGGAAACTAGTAGTACAATAGGGGTTGCCTAACTACAGTTTCATCTCTCAAAGTTTCATTTATGCACAGTTAACCCGATATAATAGAAATCTACCCCCAAAATGCCTAAAGTCTGCCAGAGAAGCACTGGAATTTCACCAATGGCAGCAGTTGCTTCCCCTGTTCCCTTTCTTCCACATTCATTTTTTTAAAGAATTTTTTTGTGGAAACAAGGTGAGGAGCCACAGAGCACTGAGCCAAGGGGCAGGAGCAGGAAGAGAGACCACATATATATGGAGGCCATCAGATGTTTGCTTACATCCATGGTTTTAACCATCCACATTAGACCTTGGAATATATCTCTCACAGTTAATGGGCCCCACTGTATTTTAGTAGGATGAAGTGAAATATTCCTATGTCATTCAGAAGTTAAGAAAAGGAGGCTTATTTCACCATAGGAGAATGATATTTAGAAGGATATCTTTTTAAGATGTCTAAAATTGGTTCAGTTAAGCAATGTTCTCATGATATCTTAATGACGACTGTGGCATGTTAACCAAGCAACAGTGAACTTGTACTTCATTGCTGTTTATGCTCAGGCAACAAAAAGTTTTATCAATAACTAGAGCTATTAGTCCTCTGAGACAATCAAGTCTCAAAGATGGTATCAGTTCAATTTAAAGGACAAAAAATAATTTAAAATAAAAACAACTAGCTGTCATGTAAATGTGTGACAGAGTTCTGGTGAATGGTATCCAGTGACAATGGGATGAGTTAGATGACTTAAAAATAATCATGGGAGGGTGTGAAAAGATATAGTCACGAACATACAGTTGCATGCCATTTCCCTCCCTCCACAGCCCCACAGGCCATAATCTGAAGGTAGTGGAATAGATAAAAAGTAGTATATGTTTTTTGGTCTGAGGCACAAAGCCACCAGAAACTTAAATAGGGTTTCCAGATAAAGAGTCTTCCTGGGGCTACTGGACTAGTAACTAAAGGGGTAGTTTCTTAAAATTAACCAGAAATGGGACACATGATTAGGAGGATATAATTTAAATTATACTGCATCAGCAAACTTAGTGGAGAGTTTTAGCAGTCGTTTTTAATAAAACTGTGAGTAGTTTAAACCTTAAGAATACTTGAGTTGTCCAATAGGAAATAGTACTATAAAAGCGGGACCAGACATACCACTGCATATTCACTTGCCCTTTGCAAGAGAATGGGATTTAGGATATTGCTCCCACCAGATAGTCTTTGTCTATATTTGTACTCGTATTTTTCTTTACTTAGTTGGATGTGTTGTCTCTGACTTGTCCAGGGGATATTTTCCTCCTTGCTATTCTTAGCCTATATCACTCTAACTTTCGATTTTTTATATTTTCACTTCATACCTGGGATGTTCATTCTCTTTTATAACTGCAAGTCTACTTATCCAGTCTTGATTTCTCTTTTGACCTTTAGTCTCACATGTATAACTGTCAAATGAACATTTTTAACTGGATGTCTTCTAAATATTGTAAATTGAACACATCCCACACTGAACTAATTGCCCCCCCCCTTAAACACTTGCCTCTTCCTAATTTTCCTGTTTGTATTATGGGGAGATTGATCCAGTCACCTATTTCCCAACCTAGGGGTCAGCCTCAACTCCTCACTTTTTTCTCTCTCTGATCCATATATAATCTATGGTCAAGTCCTGTCTATTTAACTTTGTAATATATTTGGCTTTTATCTCTTCTCTCTGACAAGTGTTACCACCGTGGTGCAGGCTCTCATCTCTTTATGCTTGGTGACAGTCTGATGGTTGTTCTGCTTTCTGCAAGTTTCTCTTCTCTCCATTCTCTCTTCCTCAAAATGATTTTCTTCAAAAATGAAATCTGACCTTATCACCTTCCCAGTCAATAAGTTCCTTTATGGACCTCCGGAATAAATCCACAATCTTTTGTTTTGTGTTCAAATCCCTTTATAATCCCCTCCCACTTTCTAGTTTTCTTGCTCCTTTTTTTAAATTTTAAATTTTTTTTACAATTTTTTACATTTTTAATATGAGTTTTCAGATGTATTATAAATCATGTTTTCCTCCTCCCTTCTAGCCTTCCCCCCAAAAGCAGGTAATATGACATATGTTGTATATACATGATCACATAATGCTTATTTCCCTGTTCTTCATGTTATAAAAGAAGATACACTTTGCTTACACTAGAGAAAAAATCCATGGAGAAAATCAAGTGAAGAATGGTATTTTTCAATAAATTATTCAGTCTCTGTTCCTTCTATGGCAGTACATACCCTTTTTCATCATGAGTCCCTTGGAGTGGTTCTGAATCCTCCCATTGCTGATATAGTTGTCATTCATAATTGGTTATCATATTATTGCTTTTAGCTTACCAAGTTCTCTTGGATTTGCTTACTTCCCTTTTATCATTTCATATAAGTCCATTTTTTTGTTGATCATCTTATTTATCATTTCTTATAGCACAATAGTAGTACTTTATTACATTCATATACCACAACTTTCCAGTTCTTTGCTACCACAAAAAAGATCTGGAATAAATATTTTTGAACATATAGTTTATTTCTATTTTCCCCTGATTACTTTGGAAAATAAACTTATTAGTGGTATTGCTGGGTCAAAGGGTATATACAGTTTTATAATTCTTTGAATATAATCCCAGATTGTTCTCCAAAATGGTTGGATTAGTTTACATTTTCATCAACAATGTATTAGTGTCCTCATTTTCCCACATCCCCTCCAATATTTATAATTCTTCCTTTTTATCATTTTTGCCAGTCCAAGAGTTGTAAAATGACAACTCAGAGTTATTCCCATTTGCATTTTCTAATCAATAATTATTTTGAATTTTTTTTCTTATAATTATAGATAGCTTTGATTACTTAATTGAAAAACCATATCTTTGGACTATTTATCAATTGGGGAAAGGTTTATATTCTTATACTTTCTCATTCCTTCCCCCAACACACATCCATTTATTCTATATATTCTATAATCCATTAAGTGGATTCCTTCATGTTCCTCAAATAAGATTTTCTACCTTAACACTGCTTGCATTTTTATTGGCTCTCCCCCATGTCTGGAAATCTTTCCCTCATTATCTATATTTTCTTAATTCTCTGGCTTCCTTTTATTCTCAGCTAAAATCCAATCTTTTCCAGGACATCCTTCCTGATATTCCTAAATTCTAGTGCCTTCCCTCGCTACTGATCATTTCCAATATGTAGTGTATAGAGCATGTTCACATGTAGATATTTGAATATTGTCTTCCCCAATAGACTATAAACCTTGAGAGCTAAAATCTTACCTTCTGCAGGCAATCTTTCTTTTTTTTTAATGCAATATCTTCCCTCTGAGATTACTTCCAATTTATCTTGTCTCTATCTTATATATGCATACTTATTTGTATATTATTTACTCATTACAATAAGACCTCCTTGAGTACAGTGATTGTTTTTGCTTTTCTTTTTATCCTTAGAGATATGTAATGACTGACATATGAATAAAAAGAATTAAACATGATAAAATAATTTTTAAAAATCCTTAGCAAATGCTTATTGACTATCCCATTTCTGTTGATATGGTTAATGATAGAGAAAGGAAGAAAGACAGAAAATATTTCCTCTTACTCTGAAAACATTCCTTCTGGAGTCTAGATAGATTCTTTTGATCTATAATTCTCTACTCTTAGATTGGGTTACTCCTTGACTGAATAGCTGCTGAATTTTCTATCCCTATTCAAAGCCCACAAAGTCCTGTTTAGCTTGTTTGGTGAGGCAACTATTCAGTTTCCTTCTTGACCAAACTAAACAGGATTACAACTTGTAAAGGATTCACAAGACACAGAATCTTGCTTACACTTAAAAAAATAAAGAACTCTGTTGGCATCACACTTTCTGGGGTAATGACAGCTATGGAGTGCACAGATCTAGACCGACGAGTTGGAGAACAAGTGAAGGAATCAGGACAATGTGGCAAGGTCAGAAAGATCCAATGCCTATGAGCCCAACTTCCAAATGACCAGAGAATTTAAAAAAAGCCTCAAAATGAATACTGTAGTGTCTGAACCAACTGAAAAAGGTTGAAGTGCAGAACAACATGGGAAGACAGAAAGGAAGATTCATCTCGCTGAAGTATGAGAAGACTGCAGGGAACAAGCTTCAGCAGAACTGTAGGCAAGGGGCAGCTGAAAAAGCACAGCCAGCTAAATCCAGCCTCAGCAGGTTAAGAGAAGGAACCAGTGCACTCCAGAACAAGCAGCCAATGGCAAAGAAATCATCAGATGTGTCAATAAGTTCTCATTCTGTCTTTGATGTTGACCATCATTTGGCAAAAGGCAGCTGACTGAGCACTCTGATTGCAAGATTTTTGCACTGTATCTGCATCCATATTTTAAGAACTTTTTAGAGGGCTTCTGAAATCCTTTCTGAAAGAAACAATTGGGGAACATTGAATTCTAGGATGAGAAAGGCAGAATACAGAATTAGTTGATGGGATCCCTGGATTTTTATAACATATTTTGTCTGGAATGCACCTCCTGATGAGTCACTTAACCCTCTTAGGCACCTCTGTAAAAGTAATATCATTTATGTAGGGTGGGTATGCTTAATTAGCATTGTTGAGCACTAAAGGTTCATGTACATTATATTACTGAAGTGCAAAAGAGTATTATTGTATATAATTAGCAAGCCTAGTTATCCAAAAGACCACAACCCCTTCAATTCTCAAATAGGTTCAGCAGCTATCACAGCTGCTGCTGATCATTATGATAAAAGAAACCCAAACCTTAAGGGAGAAACAGCTTAATTGATGTATCCTATCAGCTTCAATGCCAAATTAGTTATGGATAATAAGGCCAATGTCTAAGAAATACCAGAGAAACTGGAAACAGAAAAGCAAAGGATCACCTCCAAACTCCACTTCCTTTTTGCCCTCTCCTAAATGTTTGTCTATTACCTACCTAGCCACTTTTCTAGCTCTTAACTTGAGGAACAGCGCTGATTCGTGAGGGTGGGGGAAGCCAATTAGAGAATTGGGAAGAAAAGGGAAAAAGGTGTGATGGAGGAAAAAGGTTAGCAACTCTTCAGAGTATTGTTAATTAAATGCTTAATTTTGCTAAATGTCATTTCATTAATGTGGCTTCAGATGGTATTGGACTCACTCTGCTCTCCTGAGAGCATTTTAAGAGAATCTTTTTTTATAATTTTTTCAAGTGTCTTTCTACACATACTTTGCTGTTTACATAGAAGTGCATTGGAGATAAAAGTCATGAATATTACCATTTTGACTGCTTTCTTCACTTTGTGAAAAAAAATTGTCACATTGTCACTATAGTGTTGCTTTATTAAAGAATAAAACTCATTGTAATATATACTGTCTGTACTATAGCATCTGTTAAAATTGCTAAAGGATAAAATCTTTCCAAAAATCATTACTTTCTATGTCAGAAAATATTGAAGTTATAATGTTTTTAAGGATTCCCAAAAGTTACTTGTCTCAAGTATGACTATCTCCATATCGATAGCTTTCTGCTTGATCTCTTTGTTACTAGGTACTTCTCCTATATAGTCCATAAATAGTAAGCTTTTCAAATTAGGAGATCAGATATTAATGATATTTATGCCTCACCCATCTTCTACTATAATAATCTATCAATCAGTCAACACACATGTTCATACTCTTACAGTTTAATAGGTGCCAGGGAAAGAAAGGAGGAATAAAACATTTTTTTTTTATCTTTAAATGCTTACGTTCTATAATGCAAGCCCTAGTAAACACTTAATAAACATTTTTTGAATGAATGACATAACTCAACCAATTAATGTATGTTAAATATATTTGTAAAGATTTCTTTCTCTGGTTAAAAGTATTAATATTTTTAGAAGTTAGGAAGAATAAATTATTGAAAAAAGAGGATATACTATTACATGATGATGTAGAAGCAAGGCAGAGAGGAATGTTAAGACATTTGATGTTAAAAAGTACCTCTTTTAGGAGGAAATATCATTTGACTATTTTTTCTCTTAATATAAAATGTAATAATTTAGTCTGTTGAATTAAAATATCTGCAGGAGATTTTGGAACAAATCCATCAATCATTTCTAAATCACTTAAAAGAGATCATAGCACTGGGATGTAACCAATAAAAATAAATACAGATCCTTTTATAACACTTTAAGGTTACCAAGCACTTTTGATTCTCACAATCATTCTTTGTGTTAGACATGACTGTTATATCTTTATTGTACAAATGATGAAACAAAGGTTTTAAGTAATTGGTCCATAGTATCAGAGGGAAAGAGAGTTGGGTTCAATGACATGCCTATCATTGACTTTAAGTCTAGTATTTTTTCCACTAAACCATGTGTTGATAATTGTTTTGAGGAGTTTAGATGTTGGCTGAATTGAATACAGTATTGGGACAGAGCCTTTCCAATTGTTTAGTCTATGATGAGATTTTCCTATATCAGTAAAAGAAACTCCTAATTCATGCATTTGTTTCCCAGTTCACAGTGCACCAAATCAATCCACTAATAATTTGTTTGTGTTGAACTGTATGGGGCATAGGGTCACTTAAAAAAGCAGGAGGCTTTATCTCTTTGTATCTTTTTCCTTGCAGATCTGTTAAAATATTAGACTAATTTGGAAAACTTCACACTTAGCTTCCCTCAGTTCTATGTAGACTTCCTAGTTCTGGCCAACCTCTTCTGAAAACAACTCAGAGTGGATGGACATCTTTCACACTATTCCTTCCTCTCTCAAAACACTGTACAGTAAGTAGTAGTATTATTCCCACTTCAATCTGATTGAGGCATTTAAAAAATACTGATAGGGGAAGGAGGTTAAGAACATTACCATACTACTCTTGAGTTCAGTATAAGAGAAGGGAATATATTGTGACTTCCTTCAAGACAGACCTTACTTATAGAAGAGTCCAGTTAGCAGAAATCAAATAACGTATTGAGCTGAGCTATGCTAGACCAAAATAAATACATAAAACATCTTTAACAGGAAGACTCACACCAGAAAAATCTTTCTCACTCCCTCTCATGCCTAACTTAATGGAAAAAAATAGCCCTTTAGGGTGACCATATAATGGTAGAGAACTTGCATACCAAAGATAAGGAAACCTACCCTAGAGTGAATAGTTTCTTGCCTCATCAGCTATTACTGAGAAAGGCACTGTATACATCACTCAATCTCAGTCAGCTTAGCTTTTTCAGTGTCAATCACCAAGACTCAGATTCAATAGCCATCAATCCATCCTGAAACTACTTCTGTGCCATTAGTCATTGATGCTCCACAACACAAATGCACAAGTAGCTGGCACATGGGGAATAATTTTTTTTTTTGCCCCTGAGCATTCCAGAAGTACTCTCTTATACATAAGACTATACCTATGAAATAATTTTATGCTTTTTTTCTTATTTAAGCTACAAACTACCTGCCCCTCAGGCCTTTGCTAAGCTCTCATTTTATCTTAGAGTCATCTCCCCCTGTTTTATAAGGAAGGAAGGAAACAGGAATTTATTAATCATCCTGTAAATACCAGGTGGTTGTAAACACACAAACATTTGGTCTTTACAACAAACTCAGAAGAGAGTTACTAATATATTCTTATTTTACAATTGAGGAAAACAAGGAATGCTTGGTAAAGTAATGAACAAAAGAATGAATTCTTGAAGTTAAAAATTCTTGGGCTAGTTATTACAGACTTAGGTATATTGGATATTTTTAAAAAGAAGTCAAGGCCTTATCTACTTAGCTTAAAATGCCATGTTAGTCAAGTTCTGGATTAACCTTTTCTGGGCCTCTCCACTGTGGGTTTTCAGCCTTGATTCTTCTTAGGGCCTGAGAGAGTGATGTTCTTTTAATGCCCCAGGCTGTCTTCAAAGATGCATTGTATTAAACTGTTTTAAACCCATATGCCTTTCTTCTTTGGTCTTTCTAAATGCCACCATGGTTGGCTAAGATTTATTTTATAAATCTTCTTGAAGTTTTGGTAAGTATCAAGGAAGAGCCAATATAATGACCCAGTGAGAAGGCAAAACCAGTGACTTTATTGCTGCCATTCCTGTTGCTATAGTCAAACCTTGTTTATCTTTATTTTTTATATTAAGAAATTAGAGATCAAGGGAACAAAATAATTTGTCCAGCATACCATAACTAGTTCTATGTGGATACATGAATTGATCCCACATCTCAAAATTTTATGTATAATACTATTTTCATTACCGCAGTCCTTATCCCTCTCTCTCTTGGAGAAATGGAAGAGGGAAAGGGGCTCATTCATTACCATGGAAGTTTAGAAGTTTGAAGGGGATGAAGGAAAGACAAAGAGAAGAAGGAAAGGGAGCAGTTAAGTACATTCAACTTTCTAATATCTCGGGCTCATATTTGGGATATGTTCTATTGCATTCTGTATATATCTGAGGGAATAATCATAATACTTCTTATTTATGAATTGTGTTATAATGGTGTGTCAAATGCCTGCCCCTTAGCAGCAAAGTGAATTAGGTAATGCAAATACTATTATTGATATGGGGAAACTGAGGTATATAGATTTTAATTTATTTGCCTGAAGTCACACAAGTCTCCTGATTCATAGTCTAGCACTCTTTCCATGTTGATATCTTCATGAATCCTAATCTTCTTCTAAAAATAGAGCAGGAATCATATTTTCTGTACAAAACTAGGCAATAAAAGCATCCGGCTTAATTTTCTGAAGCATATCGTGCTAATTTTCCTTTTGGGAGTTGTTAATGAAATAGTTTTATCATCAAGACAGTGAATAATCCATTATTAAGGTAATAACATCATTTCATGTCAAAAATTATACAGATTTTTTGCTATTTCCACACATCCCTAAATATATTAGAACATAATTTCCTGGATAGACTTTTTAAAAAGTCATTTTCAAAATAAAAAATGAAATTTTCAAGTATTATCCTTATAATTTTGACAAAATATTTCTTTTTGAGCTATTTTTAAATCTCTCTAATCATCAAAATATGAAGCCATGACTTAAAACACTCTCCAAATGATAAAAAATTATAATATGGTAAATTCAGAAATCATCAAATTATAACTTAACTCTGTGACATATGCAGATTATTCTATCTCTTTGAATTTCCCTCCATTTAATCTTTAAAATGATAGATTTAAATGATATCTCTAAGATGCCTTCCAAACCCCACAAAGTAGTAGACAAAAATGTAATTTGATATTGTTGAATTCCAGCTCAATATTGACACTCTAAATTTCCATTTGTATCATAATGTAACAGTTCTTTTTAGAGTGTTTAATTTTATTTAGTTTCAGTGCTTTCATTACATCAAGGAATTCCATCTGACTCCCCCAAGTTAGGTTGATTATAATCTTGCTTTGGGGTTAAAGTTCACCAAGGTGAAAAGTGCTGATGATTAAACTGCTAGTTCACACTTAAATGAGTTTCCTCTTTTAAACTAATTATAGTTTAAAGAAGGAATTATAGTTAAAAGAAGGGGTGTATGGGGTGCTCAGGGAGGGGTAGTATCTCTGGTATGGAGGGCTTGTTGTGCCCTCCTAGGGCAGCTCTCCAGCCTCTGACCCTCACCTGACACCCAGCTCTCACTTGTGGCTCCTAGTAGCTGCTAGCATGCGGCAGAGGCCACACCCTGGGCAACGGCTTTGACAGGCCAGCTAAACCTTGTGAGGGTAGCTTTCGGGTCATCGTAGACCCCTGGTGAACCAGGGCTTTGCTCACCCAGCATGTGAAGACTGCTTTGGCCGAACAGACGGAAGAAACCAAATAGAAGGTCCAACGGCTGAGAGGATGATGCAGCAAAGCACTGTGGAGTGCTTAGGGCGCGTTGGAGCACAAAAGACAACACGGCCATCCAATGCAGCTGAGGAAGTCTCCAGGTGTAACGATTTTTTGTGCCAATGGACCCAGGCTTTCAACACCGAGAGGGTGGGACTGTCTCTGTGCATCGACTTTTCCACTTAAATCTTCACGCACAAGTGTCTTTGTGCACACTCATCTATCATAGATGAAAATGCACAAAGACAATCATCATCCTCAGTTACCGAGAGACTACTACTATACTATAGTTTAAAGAAGTTCTAGAAGGAGAGAGAGAGAGAGAGAGAGAGAGAGAGAGAGAGAGAGAGAGAGAGAGAGAGAGAGAGAGAGAGAGAGAGAGAGAGAGAGAGAGAGAGAGAGAAGGCAGTAAGAACTACACTTTTCTTCTCAGGGATTTTTTTGCCCTTCTCTATTACCCCCCCCCCCAAAAAAAAATTCTGCATAGGATTCAGATAGCTATAATCTGAATCTTACACATTCAGGCCTTAAACATTTTGAAAGCAATTTTGTTACTATAACTCTTCTCATATCTAGTGAGCCTGGAGAAAATTGCAGACTTATTCTATGACACTTTTATGAGTCAGAATTATCACCTTTGTTTCTGGGTTGACCAAAATACTCAAACTAATCCTTCTATCTAAAATTTATGCCAGAAGACTTTGTGTATGGAAAACTACCCTAAAAGTATTTTTTCCAAAATAAGAAGAGAGTGAAAATAAAAAAGTGAAAATTGTAAGAATGACTGAAAAATAAGGAAAAAACAGAAATAAATGAGCATCTGATTTTGTAGAAAGACAGATTGCTAAGAACTATTTCCCCTTTGAAAAAGCAATGATTGAAAAATGAAAAACCTGAAATCAAGAATAGATAATTATTGTTGACTATTCACAAAATGTTCTTACATATTTCCCAGAACTACTTGTATCAGTGGTAGTCAATTGAAATTTTTATGAAAATCCTTAAAGTGTATTAATTATAACTTTTTTAAAAGAATAAATTATCTAATCATGATAGCATATGATTCCCCTGGTACCTTAATGGATTTTTTCCAAAAAGCTGTCAGGCTTGAGCAATTGTCAGAATGGTCTTATGGTTCTCAGGAAAGATCAAAAGAATGCTCACATAATGCATAAAACATGTATGTTTATAATATATAGTAAACATTAAAATGGATGTGACTACAACATATTTAGTTCCTTAATATGGCGATATAGTAGACTTTAAGTTAAACCATTTGGTGGAGTTTTAACTTTTGATTTGAAACATTCTGCCTTAACTTTTGCCAAGCTGAACGTTGTTTTTAATCTAACCGGATCACTTGATTCGTTGCATTGTAATGCCCTTTTTCATACTGTATTTTGACCTACAGCAAGACCTCACTGAATGAATAAGCAAGAAGGGGATTGAAGGATTCTCAATCAATTGACAGAATGCCATCAGCTTCATGGTAATTTTCAATTCTTATGCATGAATCTCATGGCAGAGCATAAATATATTTATTGCAAAGATGTAATACACTTTTTGAAGTAAAATATATGAAGAAATTGAAAGCATATGAAGTCATTTAGTCAGGAAATTAATTTTCTTTTGTTCTTTCAAACACATATACCCAAACCTGACAGAAATTTCTTATGAATTACTAATGGGGGTTTAATCCTGACAAGGCTTTATTTGTTCAAGAAGCAAGTCCCAGCTCTGGTTCCTCAAAAAGCCAATTATCAGAAAATATTCTCTTATGCTGCTGTCATTAAGAGACAGACACTGATGGCAGTTTAACTTGGTCTCTGAGCTGCTCTTGGGCCACATCTGCTTACCAGGCAATCTAAGTACCATTCTAAAGCTCAGTTGAAGATTGACCTTGTGGTAATTGAGGTTATGAAAAGGCTCTTGTTCTCTGAAATCTTGAATGAACACCTATCCCTGTGGGACACAGCAGGCTACTCTGGGACGGCAGGCCTGATGAACTATACAGAACCTTCAGCTTTGGGCTATTCTGAGGTCAAATTGAGAAACAAATGTTAAGAATGAGGCAGAGAGAATGTAATAGAGTAGCACATTAGGCTGAAGCCATCAGTTCTTTGCATTATTTTCTCTTATTCATGCTTTCTCTTCTCTCCAAATGAATTAAACCTGAAAATGGAAAACTGTTAGCACATTGCCCTTAATGAAATGTAAAGGCTGCTCTCTTCTTGATCCTTGGTCATCTCTGAACAGAAGGGAGAGCTGCGTGGATGAATTCCAAAGGTGTCAGAAGTAGAATAATGTGCTGAAGTCACCAGTGGTTTGTTGGTAGAATTCTATAGCAACAGAATTTTCCACAGTATTGATGAGTGATTCTTTCATCTGTTATGAACATCACAGTCAATGAGAATGAAGGAATAAGCATTTGAGATGAATAGAGCTATCAACACTTTTATTCCTAGATCTCTACACTCATTTGTAGGTATAGATGTAACTATGGGTCTATCTATAGATATACCAATATGTCTTTAGTAGAGACATATCTATTTAGATATCTCATGCATCTATTCATAAATATCTCTGCATCTGATATAGATATCTCTATGAACAGATGCATTTACAGTTACAATGATAGGTATACAAATGTATTGCATGATATATTTATGATTAGATTAATTACAATAATAATTTATCAAGGTACCTATAGAAAGACATACATATATGCATGTATAATGACACATATATTCTATATATCTATCTATCTATAGAGAGAGGGATAGATTTTTAGAGATTTCTTATCAATTAATTAATCCAATTACTACTCCTGTTGTAGGAGAAATATACACAAATGTGTTATATGTTATTTATGTATGCATATATGTGCATACATGTGTATATACTTTAAATTTATGCAAAAAAAGTTTTGTACCATTTTAGGTCCTAATAATTAGATTATATTGTTGTAATATAAAGACTTGGTGCCTTTATCTTAACTGGGATAATTTTAAAATATTCATATTAAAAGATAGGGGAAAATATAATTCAATTTCATTTAAAATAATTTATTGAAAACTAAGATTTTTTGGTAGCATCCTATTACATTCTGAGGTAGAATATGATAAGACCCATGATTTCCTTGCTATAGGGGACACTTGAAGTAGTATGCCTCCATGTGAATGTTGACCAGAATCCTTTTTTTTTTTTTGAAACTTCTGGTGTTCAGAGTGTTCCTTGGGGGCACTGTGAACCTAAGTAATTTTTTGTCCAGGCTAACAAATCAAGTGGATGTCAGAATCCAGACTTGAACTCAAATCTTTCTGACTCCAAGGCTAGCTTTCTTTGTGTTATTAATCACTTACTCTTGAAGACTGAAGATAAAAAGAATGTTCACTTCCTCTAGGGGCTTAATTTTTTATTGGAGGGAAAATCTCATATCTATATATCTATACAACAGAAAGAGAACAAATACAAAGTTATTTCAGTGGTGGCAGATACAGGGAGAAAGTAAGAAGAGTAATAAATATGGAACTCAGGAAAGACCTTCTCTGGAAGCTAATGCAGAAGCTAGACTTGGAATTCAAGTTATGATTACCTGAGAAAGAGGTGAGAAGAGAGGCATTCTAGTTTAGGGGATCAGTTTTAAAAAAGGATGTGGAAGCAGTAGATAAATGTTATATATGGATAACAGCAAATAGTCTAGAATTCCAAGGGAATGAGAAGACAACCAAGATTTCAGTCTGAAAGGTGGATATTAGATTGTGAATGACTTTAAATACAAAATAGAATAGTGTATATTTTATTATAGAACCAATAGGGAGCCATTGAAACCTTTAGAGCAGAAGAATGGCAAAGAAAATATCAGAATCTATATCATTTACTTATTATATTACTTCATTTACTATACCATACTCATAAAAAGTGAAAAAAACTACCTATTTACTAGTTTGAATACATTAATAAACATAAAATTAAATTGCTCTACTGTCCAAATTTCAATCTGGGACATTTTGGACAATGTGTTAATTAGCTTAAAAAAAGTTGTGAGAGCATTCTGAACCTATCTATGGCCATCTCTGATGGATCTCAAAGAGTAGAAAAGATATTTTTAGAATGTTATACCATTGGATTCTAATGCTCACAAATTTGTCAAAACTAAATGAAACAGTCCTTCTGGGGAAACATGGACATAGTCTAGATGCAGGACCCTTCCTCTCTTTGGCACCTAACAATATAAACTACATCAAAAGACCAAAAAAATTATTAGAATGAATCACAGTAGGGTGCAGCTTTGAAGGTATATGGGATTGGGGAATTTCCACACTATAAGGAGGTGAAAAAGCTCCCAAAACACCCCCACTCCACTTACAGAGCCAGAGTCAGAGCCAGAGCAAGCCAGAATCAGTGAATGAGTGAGGGGCACATCTAGAGTGAGTGAGGGGAACCTCTAGGTCCTTGGCAGCTGACTAAGACCACCAAAGCCTTACCCCTGGGAGGAGCTAGACCTGAAACCCCAGCAGGCTGAAGAGCGCAGACCGTGAGTGCTCACTGGAAGATAGCACAGAGAAGGGCAGCAAACAGCAGAAGCTGCGGATATTTGAGAGCTTGCCTCAGGCAAAATCCTTGATCCTTAGCACCATACACAGAGAGCCTGCCCATCTCACTCAGATTTCTGACTAAAAAACCTCCACAGAAAAGACAATACTGCCCAGTAACAGCAACCTCCCTCCACCAAGAACAAACAAGAAGAAGGGGTGGACCCTGCAAAATTTTTATGGAGGAAAAACTCAGGCTACAGAGGAAATATAAGATGAAATTCAAATAAATGCACCAAAACCTTCCAAAAAATGGAAATTTTCCAAAAGCTCTTGAAGAATTTGAATTGGAGATTATCAAAAAGATTGAAGCCTTCTGGCAAGAAAATGGGAAATAGTTCAAAGAGAAATTAACAGTTTAAAGGACAAGAACTCCCAACTGGAGAAATAGCTAAAAGCCATGAAAAGCAGGATAGACCAAACTGAAAGGAAAACCAGACCTTAAAGACCAGAATTAGGCAACTGGAATCTAATGATCTTGCAAAACAACAAGAATTAATGAAGCAAAGTCAAAATACTGAAAAAAATAGAAGAAAACATGAAATATCTCACTGAGAAGATGACAGATCAAGAAAACAGACCAAGGAGGAACCAATTTGAGAATCATTGTTCTACCTGAAAAGCCAGAAATAAACAGAAATATTGACATAATACTACAATTGACATAATACAACAAATTTATACAAGATAACTGTCCTGATGTTCTTGAACAAGGGGGCAAAATAGATATTGAAAGAATTCATAGAACAACCTCTATACAAAATCCTCAAAAGACAACTCCCAGGAATGTACTTGCCAAATTCAAGATCTTTCAAGGTAAAGATAAAATTCTACAAGAAGCCAAAAAAAGATACAAATCAAATACCAAGAAGCACCAATCAGGATTACAGAAGTGGCAGCTTCCACACTAAAGGGCCACAGGGCTTGGAATATGATGTTCAGAAAGTCAAGAGAATTGGGTCTTCCACCAAGGATCACCTATCCATCAAAACTGATTATATATTTCCAGGGAAAACTATGGACATTCAACAAAATAGAATACTTCCAAGTATTTTAAAAAAAAAGACCAGAACTAAGTGGAAAGTTTGATATCCAAACACAAAGATGAAGAGAAACATGAAAAGGTAAATAAGAGAGGGAAAAGTGGAAAAATATTTTTTTAATTTAAAATTTCTTCTTTAAGGGCTACAATGATTTTTAAAATTTATTTACATTACTATATGGGCAAATATTATTTGTAACTCTCAAAAATTATATTCACTATTATAGTAATTAGAAGAATCATTCACAGGAAGAAATTGGGGTAATAAGTGCTATAAGATGATGTGAAAAAAAAGAAAAAGGAGAGAGGGAATCAAAAATGGTACCAAGACATACTTGAAGAAATAAATTAAATAGGATAATCTTTATCACACAAAGATACACATGGGAAGGGGAAGAGCATCTAGATCCATTGGCCATCATGAATTCTATTTTATCCTGCAGGGAAAGTGAGAAGGGAAAATTAAAAGGGGTAGGGAGGGAGTGAGTACAAAAAAAGTAGGGAAATAGAGGGGGAGGGAACTTAAAAGACCCTAAAGAAAGAAGGGGAAAAGGGAGGGGCCAGAAAGGGAAGCATATTATGGGAGGAAATTAGGGGGATTGCTTAAAAGCAAACCACTGGTTTAAAAGCATATAGCAAAAGAAGGAAGGACAGAACTAGGAGAGGATATCAAAATGCTGGGGAATACATAGCTGGTAGCCATAACTTTGAAAGTGAATAGGATGAATACACCCATAAAATGAAAACAACTAGGAGAGTGGATTAGAATCCAAAATCCTACCATATGTTGTCTACAAGAAACATACCTGAGGTGGGTAGACACTCACAAAGTTAGAATTAAAGGTTGGAGAAAACCTATTGGGCCTCAACTGACAGAAAGAAGGAAGGAGTGGCAATCATGATATCTGACAAAGGCAAAGTAAAAATAGATCTGATTAAAAGGGATAGGGAAGGTGAATATATTCTGACAAAAGGGATTATATAAAATGAGGAAATATCAGTAATGTAAAAGTAAAAAAAAGCACCAAATGGCATAGTATCCAAATTTCTAAAGGAGAAACTAGTGGAGCTCAAGGATGAAATAGATAGAAAAATTATATTAGTTGTAGACCTGAACCTACCACTCTCAAATCTATATAAATCAAATAAAAATATGAATAAGGAAGAAGCAAAAGATGTGAATGAAATCTTAGAAAAATTAGAGTAAATAGATATATGGTGAAAAGCAAATAGGGATAGAAAGGAATACACCTTCTTTTCAGCAGCACATGGTACATTCACAAAGATTGACCATATACCAAAGCATAAAAACATGGCAAACAAATGCAGAAAAGCAGAAATAATAAATGCAAACTTTTCAGATCATAATGCAATAAAAAAACATTCAGTAAGGGTACATGGAGAGCCAAATCAAAAATTAATTGGAAATTAAATAATATGATTCTCTAAAATTAGTTAAAGAACAAATCATACAAATAATTAATAATTTAATTGAAGAAACTGACAATGATGAGGCATTCTTTCAAAATCTATGGGATGCAGCCAAAGCAGTATTCATGGGAAAATTTATATCCTTGAGTTCATATATTAACAAATTAGGGAGGGCAGAGGTCAATGAATTGGACATGCAAATCAAAAATAACTTGAAAGGGTACAAATTAAAAATCCCCAGAAAAAAATAAATTAGACATCCCCAAAATTAAGAGAGAAATTAATAAAATCAAAACTGAAACAACTATTGAACTAATAAATAAGACTAGAAGCAGGTATTATGAAAAAAACAAACAAAATAGACAATGTACTGGTCAATCTAATAAAAAAGGAAAGAAGAAAACCAAATTAACAGTATCTTAGATGAAAAGGGAGACCTCACCTCCAATGAAGAGGAAATTAAGGCAATCATTAAAAACTATTTTGCCCAATTATATGGCAATAAATGTGCCAGATGAATAGGCAATTTTCAGTCAAAGAAATCAAAACTGTTAATAAGAACATAAAAAGTGTTATAAATCTCTTATAATCAGAGAGATGCAAATCAAAACAACTCTGAGGTATCACCTCACACTTAGCAGATTGGCTAACATGACAGCAAAGGAAAGTAATGAATGCTGGAGGGGATGTGGCAAAGTTGGGACATTATTTCACTGCTGGTGGAGTCATGAATTGATCCAAGCATTCTGGAGGGCAATTTTGAACTATCCCCAAAGGGCAATAAAAGACTGTCTGCCCTTTGATCCAGATATAGCGCTGCTGGGTTTGTACCCCAAAGAGATAATAAGGAAAAAAAAACTTGTACAAGAAAATTCATAGATGAGCTCTTTGTGGTGGCAAAAATGTTGGAAAATGCAGGGATGCCCTTCAGTTGGGGAGTGGCTGAACAAATTGTAGTATATGTTGGTGATGGAATACTATTGTGCTCAAAGGAATATTTAACTGGAGGAATTCCATGTGATCTGGAATGACCTCCAGGAATTGACTCAGAGTGAAAGGAGCAGAACCAGGAGAACATTGTACACAGAGACTGATAGATTGTGGTACTATCACATGCAATGGACTTCTCCATTAGTGGCAATGCAGTGATCCTGAACAACTCTGAGGGATCTATGAGAAAGAACACTATCCACATTCAGAGGAAAAAATGTGGGAGTAGAAACACCAAAGAAACAACTGCTTGATTACATGGGTTGAGGTGGTTATGATTGGGGATATAGACCCTAAATGATCATGCTAGTGCAAATATCAACAACATGGAAAAATGTTCTGATCAAGGTCATATGTAATACCCAGTGGAATTAAGCATTGGATATGGGAATGGTGGGGGAGGGGAGGGATGAATAGACTATGATTTTTTAACAAAGGAATAATATTTGTAAATGACCATATTAAAAATAAAAACTAAATGAAACAGAAGGAAGCTGTTTGACTCAGTGGATTGAGTGCCAGGACTAGATATGGGAGGTCATAGGTTCAAATTTGGTGTTAGACACTTCCCAGCTGTGTGACCCTGGGCAAGTCACTTAACCCCCTTTGCCTAGCCCTTACCACTATTTTGCACAACCAATCAGAGTATTGGTTCCCAGACAGAAGGTAAGGGTTTAAAACAAACAAACACACAAAAAAACTAAATGCAACAATTTAAATCCAGTCACTTTATTTTTATTTAAAGTATTAAAATTGTTTGATTTAAAAGATAATGTTGCTTATATGATGACATACTATTGACAAAATAGCTCTTTGGATAAAGCAAATCAGTTCTTCAGGGACCTGGAAAAAACGGCTCCAGTAGAGTATCAACATTGTATTTACTAATTAACTTAATAGTGTGTCTATAATACTTACTGTGGGCAGGAATTCATTACTCCATAGCCAGCCTGGTGATGACCTTTTTGAACTTGGTTGGAATAATACTACAGAGTCCATTATTAAAATGTTTTCTAGTTCTATAGAACCTGAGAGAACTTTTACTTCTTTGATGAGTTCTGAGTTCTATCAAGGTGGAAAAAGTTTTAGCTATTGACCCCTGGGTTGATTGTATGCCTTTGTATGGCATGTAATCCAAGACTTATAATCATACCTTATGGTATCAGACTAGAAGTATGATATCAGACAAAAGACTCATTATCCTATTGCAAGTGATATCAATTTGTGAGACTTTTTTTTTGTTTCCCTTCTACACATACTTTTCATTAGGATATGGCTTTGCCTTAGTCAGATTTGACTTTTTAAAAAGAGATTTAGATGTTGTTGATACAAATATATCAAAATATAGATTAATACACAGTATTAATATAGAGTAAAAAATCATAGAATCAATCAAGTATAGTAAAAAGGAAACAGTAGGCAATCTCTACCTATTTCCCAATTTAGTGAATGAATGAATAGAAATGCAGAGAAATTAGGTAGTGATTTTCAATGTCACAAAATAAGTTAATGATCAATTCAAACTCAGAGTCTCTAAATTTAAATCTCATGTTTGTTCCACACCACAATAGTTAGGAATGATTTGTTACTTATTATTTTCATTATTTTTGGACCTACCATGTGTCAATGTTAATATCGAAATAACTTAATTTAGTAGGATCACACAAGGTTTATTAAAACATGGTAGGACAGATAATATGGTCTAAGAACAATTGAAAAATAGAACAAAATATTTTATAGAATATTTTATCATCTTATATTTCAGTTCTCATGATGATAACCTGATATAAGATCATCATGAAGCTTATGATCCAATACCTACATAATGTAGATGATTTATCTATATACAAATGTGGTGAAAAATATGACTTTCAAATTAAATTAATGAAGATGTTAGTAATAAATGACATCAATTTAAATGTGAACATATGGAAGAATAGTAAAAAAGTATTTTGTAAAACATCATTCATGAATAATATGCCAAAGATACCAATATATAATATAAACTAATAATTCCTTCCAGAAGAGAATTAGGTGCTACTCAATAGGAAGAATACCATTAAATTAAATGTATCACATTTTATTTTGCTATATCTGAAATGACTGGTTAGTTAAGTAGAATAATAGCCAAAACCACTACTTAATCAGAAAATTTTCTTGTTAAAGCAAAGATCAAAATCAATAATAGAGTAGATTAAAGGATAAAAATTAGATGAAGGTGTAATATCATTGAAATAATGCAATCTAAAGAAACTATTGACACTTGATAATGGGTAATTGATTAGGGGGTTAAAACAACAGCACAATGCAGACAAATGAAATTGAGATAATTTAGCCATATGATCAGTATTACAAGGGGTCCCAAAGAACTTTGAATTCAACTCAGTAAACAAACACTTGACTTTGCCAAATAAAGAAATATGGCAAAAGAGGTTTATAATAAAAATGAATTCCTAACATTTTGCTGAAAAACATGGTAGAATATTTTGAGCATTATTGCTTTATGAAACAATAAAAAGTAAATTAAGGAAAATTAAATTTGAAAAAAGTTTGTTTAGTTACCCAACTAAGTAAAGTTATCTTGGATGAATTTCAAGAAAAAATAGAAAGGAGGCTAACAACAACTATATAAAAAATAGATTGTCTGATTCCAATTAATTGGGGAAATATTTATGAAAAACAAACTGATAAGGTCACAGAGCCATGGAACTATTCAAGATAGTGAAACTATGACAGATTATTCTTTATCCTTGGAAGTAATTTAAAATTTGTACTGTTTCTTTTGGAGTAAGAAAGTATGGTTTTAAAAATTGCATGTCCTCTCTTACACTTGATATAATAAAACTGTTAATTGCCATTTATTTCTCAGCATAGAGATATTGAAATATAGAGATCTATAGTTTTTTTACCCCTTGTGGAAAATCCATCCATCCATCTCTGTCTCTCTCTGTCTCTCTCTGTCTCTCTCTGTCTCTCTCTCTCTCTCTCTCTCTCTCTCTCTCTCTCTCTCTCTTTCTCTCTCTCTCTCTCTCACTTCATCAGTGTAAGGACCAATGAGAGGGACTTCCCCTATCAGTGAAGACTGGCTTTCTATGTAATTAGTAGTTTTATAGAATTGCTTAGACATTCAATGAGAAGTGACTTCCTCAAAGGTTAAATTGAGATGGCATGTATTGAAAACATGTTTTGTATCCAGTACTTCCTGACTCTGGGAGTGACTTTCTTTTTACCCAAGAATGTGTTGTCACTCACTCATTGTGAGAACTAACCTACATAAAACAATGCTAGAATAAAATCAAGTCTATAGTTAAAGATGATATATTAATATCCCAGAGCATAAGCTGTTTATGTACTTTATAGAGAATTTTTTTATATCTGTAAGAGAGACTGGATTGAGGAATAATAGGCTACTGGGTTTGATGACAGGACTATCTGTGTTCAAACTGCATCCTTGCCAATCTATGTGTATCCTTGAGTCTTATGGAATGTCCTAAAACTTACATAATAAGTCTTGGGCAGATTGGGATCATCGCTGAAGAGTTTCCCACTGAGAGAAATAGCCTGACAAAAATAATAGGTGATTTATGTATATTCTCTATACATCATTGTGTTCTTTCATAGATTTTTAAACCTGTCAAGGGCAGAAACTGCCTATGATTTATTTTCTGTAGAACTGCATGCAAAACAGCCACAAGGAAAAAAATGATTTGAATGATGATTGTAGAATATATATCTTCACTAGTGTTTTCAAAAGTTTAATAAGTGCAAAGTTTCTGTCTCTCTTAAATGACATTAAATGATTATTTTCTTAATTCAACTAGGGACGACCTTTATGGGAATTCATTTCATGTTGTCTCATGAGGTTTTTAATGCCTTTCAATGAGTGATAGTGTAATAGCAACTTGCAGTCTGATTTTTGGCACATCAATATAGTTCATCACGTTCCCCTAAGCGGATAAAATACATTGTTCGATTTCAGCTGAGTAGAAAGGTGTTGATAAAAAAGACCCTTTTTTACATGATATTCTGACCCATTTAGGGTTATTGAAAGGTGGGGAAGTTAAAGTACAATAACTGGGACTAACAAGTTCCTGTGTGACTCCAGGTAAGTCACGTGAATTATGTTTGACTCAGTATTTTCATCTGTAAAACAAGTATAGTAATAGCATCTATCTCTTATCAATATAGGTTCTCCTTGTTAATGATGCAAATTTTTAACTGATTCATACTCCCAAAGCTATTTTTTATATCATGCTGGAAATCCACCACCATGTGTCCACCTGACATTCTGGGGGCTTTCCTGTAGTTCTGAAATTATTTCTTTTTGAATAGAGTATAGGCCAATTTAATGTTAATTATCACTCTAAAGACACCTTCTTTTCCAGTCATGTATCTCTCAAATGATATTGTTTTTACTGTTCCACTTGCATAACTGATTAGCATTGTTTTGCATCCTACAAGTGCCCACTATGTACCTTTCCATTGCCCTTAGTGTTATCTCTAATTTTTATTCTTCAGAGACTGTGGTAATTCATGATACAAGATCCTATAAAATCCCCAAAGAATTTAGTTTTAGAAAGGTGGCCTTCGATTTTTGGAAATAAGTTTGGGGTCTTAAAACATTTCATATTCATACACATACAAACACACACACACATAGTTCATTTTCTTCACTATGTTTAATTATAAATTCAATTCACATTCAAGCATGGATTATGTTCATAGTCTAGGTCTTTTAATTATTCAGTCAACTGCATATATTTCTGGAGAACAGAAATTTTTTATCAACTTTATGAATGAATAATTCAAATCCGTTCATATTACTTTTTATGTTGAAAAATGGGAATTTAAAGTTCCTAAAGGTATTTTAAACAAACTTAATATGAAAAATTAAATGCCATTAAAAACAATTTCATATCTGAAAAATAAAAAAGGAGATCTTTGGAATAGGCTATAAATAAATAATAAAACGCACAAATAGATGAATGAATGAATGTATAAACAAACAAATGAACAAATATACAAATAAATGAATAAGTTAACAAACAAAATCACTTAATTAATTAATTAATTAAAATTCCTAGGAGCAAATGAATATGATCTTAATACTTCAAACTACCAATGAAGGAATCCTCATTCTCCAAGAAATCTTAAATAAAACTGTATTGTTTTCCCAGAAAATAGGTTATACCATATATGTACAACATGCCATTTCAGCTAATTGCCTCAGTGAATAAAATGCTGGGCCTAGAGTCAGGAAGATATAAGTTCAGATGCAATCTCAGACACTAGCTGTGTAATCTTGGGTTTAGAATAAGAAAACTCAAATTCCTGAGTTCAAATCTGGCTTATGGCTATATTGCACAAGTAAAAAGGTCAACATATTAAAACAGAAATGAAATAAATTAAAGGAAATTATTTATAGAAATAACAGGAATGATTAATTCATTTGATACCACAGAAAAGAAAAAATACAGTTTCTATTTTATAAATTTGCATGTGAAAAAATATTATACCAACCAAAATTTGATATAAAAATTCTAGAAAATTGATATTTGACAAATAGTCATTATTTATAGATAAGGATTGAATAGAGTTTAAAATTATGTCAAAAGAACAATTGATTACTACCAACAACCATAAAAATGCTAAAAATCACTAATAATAAAGTAAATGCAAGTTGAAACAATTCTGAATATTATTAAATATAAACAAATTGTTAACAAATTTTCAGTGTTGATAACAAATGGAAATTTTCAGTGTTGGAAAGGCTATAGAAAATCAAACACATCATAAAGTATTGGTGTAACTATGAAATAGTTCTACCATGCTGAAAAACTAATTTGGAAAAAGGTCACTAAAATGTTTTTGTACTTTGACGTGGAGATATCATCATAATACATGTTTCATAGAAATTGATGAAGTAATAAAGTTATATACATAAATGGGTGTGTGTTTGTGAGAGCGAGAAACAGAAGAGAGACCTTTTATCCACATTTCTATCGACTAAAATATACACATTTGTAGTATCAAAAATCTAAAAATATAATAATATTATTAATAAGGAAATGGATAAACTATTATGGAACACAAGTATACTGGAATAGTGTTACTTCTTTAGAAATGATGGATGGGAGTTCAGAGACACATGGCAATATATATATGGATTGAAGGGAAATAGTGCTAAGAATGTGGAACCAGGTGAATGATGTACATCATGACTATAATAATGAAAATGAAAATAAGACCAAAATATTTTAGAAAGTAATTTAAATACAATTATTAGTTTTGTTTCTTGAAGACTAATGATGAAACATATTTCATTCCTCTTTATAAAGAGGTCATGCATTCCAAGGGTGAAATGTACCGTCTGGTGGTACATTATACCATTTGATTTTGCTTAACTTTTATTTTTTAAGAGTGAGTCCAGAGTATGATGGTAGTGACAAAATATTTTGGTTCAATATTAAAAAAGAAACATAAATAAAGCATGTTAATGTAGTTTTAAAGAGTATGTCTTAAATGTTCTAAGGTATAAATATTTTGTATCTGATCATTTTAAATAAGAAAATAACATATAACATATAAAGAGTAACTCAAATTTATAAAACACTTTGCAATGTCCTCATAAAAATTTGGGAATGAATATGCAATATTATTTTCATTAAATAGGTGAGGGAAATGTTACTTAGATAAATCAAGTAACTTCATCAATGTCAGATATATAAAAGTGGCAGAACAAGGATTCTTTCAAGGACTTAGGAATCCAAGTTCCATGTACTTCATAGCACTGTCTCATTTGCTTTATATCAGTTAGGACAGAGAATAAAAAACAATGCAGTGAAGAATTATAATCAGGCTACCTGTATATAAATTAACTATTGCTACTCAAATTGATTTCTTTTTGTTGATCCATGAAGATATTTTTAGTTTATCTATCATATCTATCTATCTATCTATCTATCTATCTATCTATCTATCTATCTATCTTTCTTATTAATTTTTCTGTCTTCTAGAACCTGCCACATTTTTTCTGGATCTAGATTACATGCCAGTTGGAAACTCCTTCTGAGATCCATATCAATCCTTTATTCTTAACAATGACTCTTAGAAACTGGATTGGGAATACTAAGGAATTAAATGACTTACTCATGGTCATACATGGCATGATTTGAATGTTTTGAAGACACAGTGAATCACTGAGCCTTCATCAGAATGTCACAGCAATCTAAGCATTTAATTAAAATAGCATAGAAGAAAAATGGAAGAAATTGACTTACCCTAAGCAGGCCATGTCCCTGTAGGGTCTTCAGTAAAAGTGAGAGTTCACTGAAGGAAGAAGCCCTGATAAGGATTTCAGGACATTCTTCTTCTATAGGGAATTTATAGCAATAAATTGAGGCTTATGGAAATGGACAGCTGAGAGTTGCTCCATTTGAATGTCAGGAGTCTGTTCTGGATTCCTTAGAGTTCCCTCATTAGCCTATCTGGTTGGGCATTGTCTGCGACAGGTTCAACTGGTCATATCAGATCGGACAGGAGTCTCTGGAATAGAACCATGATTCTCCAAATCTGGACCTAGCAGGGACTCCTGACAGTCACATTCTACAGTATTATTATATTTTAATAAGTCACAATTATGTCCATGTTAAAAAATGTAAGACTTCTAAATTCCAAGTTTGTGTCTGTATCTAACTACTATCCCAAACCTGTATCCTAAGATATATAGAGATCCATACATACCTCCATAAATATATATGTGGTTTCAATGATATAAAGGAATCTTTCCCTTCTTCAGGAAACATGCTCTATCTCTTTGGCATTCAAAACTCTTGATAAACTATCCCTCTCCTACCTTTCTAGGTTTCTTACACCTTACTGCCCAACATAACATATATTCTTGGATCCAGTGAAAATGGCCTCTTGGTTTTAAACAAAGAAGACATTTTATCTCTTAATTGTATGCATTTTTATTTAATGTTCCCTATTCCTGGAACATTCTCCCTCCCCTGCTCTAACTACTGATTTTTCTGACCACCTTTATATCACAATTAAAATTCTATATTCCTCATTGTCTTTCTGAGTACCTCTTAATTTTTGTGCTTTCCCTCTGCTAATTCTTATTTATCTTGTATATTGCTTGCATTTTTATGCTCTCTATATTTACTGTCTCCTCCTTTAGACTATAAGCTCCTTGTGTGTAGATGCAATCCTTTTTCTCTTTTTTCCATCCCTAGCACTTAATGCAGTGTCTGGAACATTTTAGATTCTTTAATATTATTATTGAAGAAATGATGGATCTATCAATGCATACTAAGCAACTATTCTACAGTTTATAGTCCTAATTGTCTATGGCTCTAACAGGTAAAGTGATTTGCACAGTGTCACAAAGCTATTAGTGTGTCTTTCATATTCTGACATTGGTTAGCTATCTGCTATATTATATGACAGCTGCCTGACATTTACACATAGCATGTAACTAACAATGCATATATGTTTGAAGATGCAGAAATATTCACATAATCATATATTGCTAGAATAGGCAATGTTCCACAGACTTTGCCTATTTTTTTCATTCAACTATCTTTAGAAATCTTATTACCCTTTATTTGTTATTTTTACAATAAAAGAAAAAATAGTAAAAGTCAGTTCTGTTTTTTTCCCCTGACTTGATATCAGTTTACACTCCAAAGTGCATTGCAGGAAATTATGAATGAAAAGATCATGCAGAGGCTTTCAACTGTCTCAGTAAAACATACACACTGCCAACATTTTTGTCACCAATAATTCTCCCATAAACATGGGTCTCTCCTCTCATTATGCAGGCTGTCATGCTTTATTGAACCACATAATTTCACCTAATTAAAATAAGCAGTATGAAGTTTCCTCCCCCACTCCTTTTTTCTTTAGTTGGACAATTGCCAGTAATTATGTTTGGAGTACCTAAGTGGACACCATATTAAATATTCATTTCAATGCTTCTCTCTACAGTCAAATATAGCTCCTGCTGCTCTTCCTTTTGCATATTAATATTCATTTTATTTATATAATCCAGTAGTGTGAGTACTTTGTAAAATGTCCAAACTTGTTCATACCACTGAAAGTGTTTGCTATTTACAGAGTTGGGTATGAAGAGTTTGGCTACCAATAGGCTGGAGACAAGATAAGACCCCTAATGAATTTATCATTCTTATAATCAATTAATTCATTTTCTATTTACAGGAGTTTTTCTTTAGGTAGTCTTTCTGATCTTAAAACTTCATTTTCTCTCCTCTTTGCCTTGGGTCAGACACAAAAAAAAGGAAGGAATGATTGCTCTTTAATCATATGAAATTCACTTGCTAAAACTCAAACCTGGTGACCAAGAATCAGTGTAGAAGGAAAAAAAAAAGACGGAAACAGATATGATGAAGGATGTCAGTCAATACATTTCTTGAATGGTTTTACTTTGAAAGAAATAAATGCAGAACAGTGCTATGGGAGGATAAGGCAAGACACTTTTCTTTTTTAATGTTGAAATACAGGTAAAAGTTTTGTGAGTTTTTAATATAAAAATTAGGATTATACACAATATAATGAAACCCTTTGAAGTGCTAAGATTAACAGAAATGAGCATCACAAAAGGAAAAATTGACTTATGCCTCTTTTACTGGACATTTCTCCCTCAACCTATTTTCTTTTAGTGGAGACTTTGAAAAAAGAAAAAGAAAAAGTCATCATGGATAACTACTTCACCAGCACACTAGCAATAGTATATCACATACTACATGGTAGTAATTAGAGTAGTAGGCTAGTTTCATATTAAAAGCCAATATTTGTGGCTTCAATTTACCATATCAACACCTTCTAATCCCATTTGTTCACTTCCATTAACAGGTCTTACATTGGAGGTGCATTTAATTTTCACATAACTTTAATAATCACACTAAATTCCCTTTACACAGATGGATAAGAGGGTAGGAGAGAAACAGAGACAAATAATGAGAGAGAATGAGAGAGAATGAGAGAGAGAGAGAGAGAGAGAGAGAGAGAGAGAGAGAGAGAGAGAGAGAGACAGAGAGAGAGAGAGAGAGCAGAGAGAGAGCAAAGAGAGCAGAGAGAGGTTAGAAATACCAGAAAACTGACCTGAGTATCAATTATCATCTATACCAGATGACAGGAAGAATGTGTGAATTCTAAAATACTGGACTTGCTAGATTTGTGTCAGGACCAGAAGTAATTGACTTTTAGTCAGTGCTATACCCCACTTTCATATTTATATTTTATTTTAATTGTTAATTTTGATCCTCAAGATGAACTTTAAGGAGGCTGACTCTGGTGATTATATGACTCATGTCACTTATAAAATTTATTTGGTATGGCACCGACCTTTTAATTTCAGTTTTATGTTTCATTATTGCCCCAGGATATTTTAAATCAATATGATTTGATCAATTGACCTCCATTTTGTTTGCTCTTGATTGAAAATCAATAATGTTTTTTGAGTAAGATAGTCAAACTACACAATTGGGTGAGATATGTCTCATTTCACTGTTCTGGGGCTTGATATAAGAAGCTATTATTTTAAAGGAGAAACAATAAAATCCAGCAGTCACTCGGTGTAAGGAAAATAAGCATAGATGATCTTGGTGATTTATACTATTAAATGAAAATGAAATTTCTTACATCTGTAAATGAACCTTTTTTGTTGTGTTGTTATTGGATAATATACTTACTGTTTTCACACCCTAATGCAAAGCAGACTTTAATAGCAGTTTTGAACCATTCCCAAAGTATTAGCTATTCAGATTTTTTGTTGTTTTGTCTACTTCTGAAACTGCCAATGGCAGAATGCTGAGATTAATTATTTCCTGCTTCATCTGTTCCATAAAATAGCAAGAAACATGTTTTGTAACTGGCAAAATTACTTTGCTTTATGAGAGTATGCTTACACTGTAATATTTGATTGCTTTGACAATAATAAAATTAATTTCCCATTGTTTGAGGGAGGCCAGTGTTCTATGTTATATCCCTCATATGGCTGTTAGTCCCCCCTGTATTATATAATATCTAAACACAATTATTTATCTTAGACACTTATTAATATTTTAATGCTGCTTCAACCCACTAAAATTTGGGTGGAACAGAAGAAACACAGGCTTGACAGGAGTTTGCAGCAGATAAATAGTAAGTGCCACAAAAACAGCATATTCATTCATTCATTTAACAAATGCATCAAATGCTTATTATGTTAAGAATACTGAGTGAAGCATTGGGAGAAAGAAAACTTTAAATAGAAAACTATCCCAATGTTCTGGAGTAGGAGATAAGAAAGGAACAATAATAACTAAAATGCTTGGTTATAGTGGACATTTCTGCAAAGCTTTTGATCTCTGCAAGGAGCTGAGAGGACCTGGAAAAAGTTCCCACTAGTGGAAACAGAGCTGTGGGACATTGAGTAATAAAAGCATCTAAATCCTCTCTAAGCCAGAGAGAGGTCAGTGCAATGTGACAAGATTTGAACATGCGTATGGAGAGTTCCTGGTCACTTTTCCTTTTGTTTTACCAGAGAGCTACATTTAGCATATGATGCAGGGCACCTGGAGTGGGCAGAGTCTTGTAACGGGACTTAGCCCTTGAAATTTTAAAATTATGTTTCACTCTTTAGAAATGGGGGCAGTTGGTGACTTGTTATTGGGACTGGAAGCATAATTACTACTTCCTAAGTGGTTATATGCCCATGTCTGGACCTGGAGGAGGAGGAGCTGAGGGTGTGATCAGCATTCCCCAAATATATACCACCCATATATCCAGACAGCTGAGATCAATGCAAGTAGAGGTTAGTCTGAAGCAGCAGGGATTGGCAGCTATTCAAAATCCTGTCGGCTGAGATGAAAGGAAAGTCAATTCTCTTCCACCTCCCTTCCCCTGCTTTCCCTTTGGTATAGTAGCTGATCCTGAGAAAGTTTCCAGACATTCAAGTCCTTCTTTCGTCCTTCTCATGACCTATGGGAATTGGTAGTTCAAAATTACTCCTTTGACAGCCCAAAGATCTTTTTGGGTAATGGAGAAAAGTTTAAGGAACTGGTTAGAAGAGAAGGACTCCATGAAGGAACATTTACACTTTTGCTTTTGTTTTTGTTACATTTGATAACCTGTTGGTACTCTAGGGTAAATGATTGTGTCATATAAATGTGAGAAGTCATTTAACTGAGACAGACTAGAGTTAGACATACTGAATAGAACTACAGAATAGATAGATAAATATATCAAGTATTTACTCTGTCAGGCAATTCTTAAGCTCTGGGAACACAAAAACAAGAAAATAAGATGTTCTCTAAACTCAGAGACATATAATTGAAGAGGGGAAATAATATAAAAAGGAAATGAAAATTAAGATATAAGAGTAAAGCATCTAGTATGGAGGGGGAGCAGGAAGGAGACTGAACTGGGAGAGAAATAAGCATTATGAATGAGACTTTTAATGATATAAATATATATTGATACTCCAGAAAAGAATAACCAGTAATCAAGTCAGTCTTGGGTTAGAATCATCCTCAGGGGCAAGGCAGCCAGAGTGGAATTGAGGAAGTCTGAAGAGTAAGTCAGGAGGGAAGTGAGCAGCATGGGTTTTTGACATCATTGCCTAGCTGCATTTCAAATCCTGAAAAATTATTTGCAATTGCCAATGTGAATTAAACTATAATTTAAAGGTGCTAGACTGGGTGATGGGGATGGCAAAGATAAGAGTAGTCTAGGTGTTTTCAGATTAAACATCATATGGTGACGAATGGGGATACAACAGACCATTCTGGCCAAGAGCACATTGGCAAGCCCTCCAATTCAGGGAGATGCTATACACAAGGACCAGAAGCAATCCCAAGTGCAGTAGAGAGGGGCCTAAATCTGCGTTGCATGCAGGTACTCATTGGCAGCTCTGCAGCTCACTACACACTTCTGTCACGGATCCAGGAGAGACTGAGGAGGGGACCTTTGCCTAGGGAAGGCAATGTATACTGAGGCAAGTACAAGGGTCTTGTTCCCTGTATTAAACAAGGAGGAGGTGAAAAACAAGCAGCGACACTATGGCTTGGGACCTAGAATGGAACTGAATCTCAGTTCTAGTATCTCCCTTAATTTAATGCTTATAAAGTGATAACCAGGATAAGATTCACAGAACAAAATGATTATAGTTCTGTCACTCTGACCCACTTGAGATTTCCAACTAGCTCATAGAAGCTAGTCTAGCATCAGCCCATGGCTATTTAGACCCAGACCAGGGTCAGGAACTTGCAAAGTTCAGACAAGAGTTGTTGAGATCAAACTATGCCCCAAAATAAATTATTTAGTTAGCTCCATCTTGGCATTCAGTATTTACTAGGCAGTCCGAGAATTGTACCACATTGGCAATTAAAAGCATATGGTGAATTTCCTGCAAATTGAGCAGACCTGAAACTTCAAATTATATACATATTCACAAGTCCTCAGGACTCACTACATAGTTTGTCATCTTAGAAGCCCTACATGTTATAATTTTTCAAGCAAAGAATGATATTGTACTCGGAGAAAAAACATTTTTTTTTAAAAATTGAAGAATATTAGTATAAATAATAGAAGACCTTCTAGGTTGGGGCCATAGAAATTAATGGATTACTTAAGCAAAAATAATAGCCTGAGATTAGAAAACAGAAACCTGCCATATGAATGGTCATAGAGTTATTGGCAAATTGAGCAACTAAAAAATGTATTCACACAACTCTTGCTTTTGTGCAAATACATGTGATAATAACTGGGAATAAAGATGGCCTCTCATTTCAAGTAGCCCACATTCTAATGGGGATGAAACAAATATTTCTGTCTCAAGTTGTTGGAAATTTCCTATGGTACTTAAGGTCAGGCAGCAAAACAGATAGTAATGCATCTTCATTAATATTTATCCACTGATAAATTCTTATCAGTGCAAAGGACTTTGAGGCAAGATATTTCTTACATGAGTCTTTAATAGTTGGGCCAAAGTGCTAAGAAGAGGGGCTGGCCTGTAGCAAGAACTTAATAATGTGTATCTCTTTCCCCACTGAGGATGCAAGGACTGTAGCATCTCCAGAGGCAATTATCAGGTTTTTTATTAACCTGGGTTATTTCTCTGGAACATGGTTACAGAGGGATGGATGGGGCACAGGTCTAATTAGTATGGGATAGGTCAAAGCTTTCAGAGCTTCTATTTTGATTTGCAGTGTCTTTGGGGGACATTTATTAATATGGAGGCTAGAAGCATTATGTTATTCCTGAGACACTTGGATTTAGATTCCTTGGCTATCTTCACTGTGTCAGAAGGGAGGTGGTAGTTGAAGTAAGGGCAGGGGTTTGATCTGCTTCATATAAAATTCTAAACCCTGTTTTTTCCCCCTCAGTTATAATTATATTCAAGAGAGTGGAATACAGTTGATATCACATGATTAGGGCCACCAACCCTCCTCATGCCTCCAAGTAAACTATAAGTTGACACCAAACAACAATATTGCTTAGAAGCATGGGTTTTAATCATCACGTGCTTGGTTAAAAAATCTCACGTGATAGATTTACTCGATGAATATTGGTTAAGCCTATTTGGGAGGGTAAAGAAAGTGCTAATACCAGAACTCTCTGGATGTTGATTATTGTACAGAAGAAGTTGGACTGCCAGAATAGTCAGATTGAATGTAAACTGAATCAATTAATTCAGCAGCTATAGACAGAGCTATTGGCAAGGTTAATGGAACTGGGGCTAGGCAAATGAAGACATTATTCCTGATGATGGTGAGGACTAAAGAGTTCCAGCCAGGAACCTACTCAGTGGTCTCTGATCCAGAGGCTTTAATTCCTCTTGAAATAGTAGCCCTGAGATTAGAGAGGGGGAGAAAATTTGGGACAGATGCTAAGTACCAAAAGTGATACCCAGGCTTAACTTCTCTGAGGTCTCAGGCCAAAATAATTTACAGAGAAGTTAAGGAGACTCTGGGTATTAATTAATGATACCATTGGGAAAAGCTCTCTGCATTGGACTTTCATAACTTGAGGGGAAAGTATGAAGAACTATTATTGGGTCAACAAAACTTGCTAGATTTTTTTGGCCTTTTTGGGTGGCTGAAAACGGAGGTATTTCCACCTGAATTTGTTTAGATTCATCCTCCTGGAAGCCAGCAAACAGACAAGAATTTTCAGAGAAGTGGTTTCTAAAAGAAATGGGTTTGAAAGATTAAATCCATGTCCCCCAGAGGACCACAGAGCCCTTTATTCAACCATTCTCTAGGGCAATTAGATGACGACTTCTTGGATGAGCTACATCTAAATGGCTCCAGATTTTAACTGTAAATCTGTCCTATCACATCACTATAGAGGGGCCTTTGGTTGATCAATTTGAAATTTTTCAGTAAGTTATTGGGACAGTTCTAACAAGCACTATCTACTGTCTATGCAAGTAGCTACCCTGGGAATGGAGTTTCAGAGTCCACCATTCACTGTTAGATAGGCAGAGTGAAACGATGATCTCCAGGAAGGAATTTTGATTGTGGTTTATGAGACATGAGGTCACTAAGAAAGCAAATTATGGCCATCCTATACTCCCTTGTTTCAATTATGTCTTGCTCTTGCTCTTTGTGAACCCATTTGTAGTTTTCTTGGCAAAGATATTAGAGTCCATTTCTTTTTCTAGCTAGTTTTATAGATCTAAAAACTGAAGCAAACAAGGTTAAGTGACTTGTCCAGTGTCATAGATCTGGTAAGTGTCAATGGCCATATTTCAATTCAGAAAGATGAGTCATCCTGAATTCAGGGCCAGTACTGTGCCCCCAGCTACCTTGAAAAAATGTAGAAAAGTTGTTGTTCAGTCATATCCAACATTTCATGACCCTACTTGGGGTTTTTATTTACCATTTCCTTCTCTAGGTCATTGAGGAACTGAAGTAAGGAGGGTTAAATGACTTAACCAGGCTCACACAGCTGCTGAATGTCTGAGGCAATATTTGAACTAAAGTTTTTTCTGAAACCTGACCTGATTGCAATACCTAACAGCTCCTATCTAGATAAAGTATAATGACAGAATTCCCCTTAGCAGGTAGTTTAGTAAGAATAGTGATAAGTCTGAGATCTTTAATTTTTTTTTTTTGGTATATGGAACTCTTAAGTGAGGAAAATATCTCTGCCACTATGAGTCTGGCTTCTGTGAAACTTAAAAGTATTAAAGGGTTGCCTAGAACACTGAGAAGTTCATTAATTTACTCAGAGCCAGGCAGTAAACATATCTAAGAGGATGAACTTAAATATGAGTTCTTCTGGCTTTATGGCCATCTCTTTTTTTTTTTAAACATTATTTTATTTGGTCATTTTCATACATTATTCACTGGAAACAAAGATCATTTTCTTTTCCTCCTCTCCCCCCCTCACCCACCCCCTTTCCCTCTCCCATAGCTGACGCATAATTCCACTGGTTATCACATGTGTTCTTGACTCGAACCCATTTCCCTGTTGTTGGAATTTGCATTATAGTGTTCATTTAGAGTCTCTCTTCAGTCTTATCTCCTCCAAACCTGTAGTCAGGCAGCTGCTTTTCATCGGTGTTTTTACTCCCACAGTTTATCCTTTGCTTGTGGGTAGTATTTTTTTTTTAGATCCCTGCAGATTGTTCAGGGAAATTGCATTGATACTAATGGAGAAGTCCATCACCTTCGATTGTACCACAGTGTGTCAGTCTCTGTGTATAATGTTTTCCT
The DNA here is from genome assembly GCF_027887165.1 of Monodelphis domestica. NCBI lineage: Eukaryota > Metazoa > Chordata > Mammalia > Didelphimorphia > Didelphidae > Monodelphis > Monodelphis domestica. The sequence continues at coordinate 172,450,772 of NC_077234.1, forward strand.
GGTTCTGCTCTTTTCGCTCTGCATCACTGCCTGGAGGTTGTTCCAGTCTCCATGGAATTCCTCCACTTTATTATTCCTTTTAGCACAATAGTATTCCATCACCAATATATACCACAATTTGTTCAGCCATTCTCCAATTGAAGGGCATCCCCTAATTTTCCAATTTTTGGCCACCACAAAGAGTGCAGGTATGAATATTCTTGTACAAGTCTTTTTGTCCATTATCTCTTTGGGGGTACAAGCCCAGCAGTGCTATGGCTGGATCAAAGGGCAGATATTCTTTTATCGCCCTTTGGGCATAGTTCCAAATTGCCTTCCAGAATGGTTGGATCAGTTCACAACTCCACCAGCAATGAATTAATGTCCCTACTTTGCCACATCCCCTCCAGCATTCATCACTTTCCATAGCTGTCATGTTAGCTAATCTGCTAGGTGTGAGGTGATACCTCAGAGTTCTTTTGATTTGCATCTCTCTGATTATAAGAGATGTAGAGCACTTTTTCATGTGCTTATTAATAGTTTTGATTTCTTTGGCTGAGAACTGCCTGTTCATGTCCCTTGCCCATTTGTCAATTGGAGAATGGCTTGATTTTTTGTACAATTGATTTAATTCTTTATAAATTTGAGTAATTAAACCTTTGTCAGAGGTTTTTATGAAGATTGTTTCCCAATATGTTGCTACCCTTCTGATTTTGGTTACATTGGTTTTGTTTGTACAAAAACTTTTTAATTTGATGTAATCCAGATTATTTATTTTGCATTTTGTAACTCTTTCTAATTCTTGCTTGGTTTTGAAGTATTTCCCTTCCCAAAGGTCTGACATGTATACTATTCTGTGTTCGCCTAATTTTCTTATAGTTTCCTTCTTTATGTTCAAGTCATTCACCCATTTTGAATTTATCTTGGTGTAGGGTTTGAGGTGTTGATCTAAGCCTAATCTTTCCCACACTGTCCTCCAATTTTCCCAGCAGTTTTTATGAAATAGTGGATTTTTGTCCCAAAAGCTGGGATCTTTGGGTTTGTCATATACTGTCTTGCTGAGGTTGCTTGCCCCCAGTCTATTCCACTGATCCTCCTTTCTGTCTCTTAGCCAGACCAAATTGTTTTGATGACTGCTGCTTTGTAATATAGTCTGAGATCTGGGACTTCAAGACCCCCTTCCTTTGTATTTTTTTTTCATTATTTCCCTGGATATCCTTGATCTTTTGTTCTTCCAAATGAACTTTGTTATGGTTTTTTCTAAATCAGTAAAAAAAATTTTGGAAGTTCCATGGGTATGGCACTAAATAGATAGATGAGTTTGGGTAGGATGGTCATTTTTATTATATTGGCTCTTCCTACCCATGAGCAGTTAATATTCTTCCAATTGTTCAAGTCTAGTTTTAGTTGTGTGGAAAGTGTTTTGTAGTTGTGTTCATATAGATCCTGTGTTTGTCTCGGGAGATAGGATTCCTAAGTATTTTATTTTGTCTTGGGTAATTTTGAATGGGATTTCTCTTTCTAATTCTTGCTGCTGAGCTGTGTTGGAATTATATAGAAATGCTGATGACTTATGTGGGTTTATTTTGTATCCTGCAACTTTGCTAAAGTTGTTGATTATTTCAATTAGCTTTTTGGTTGAATCTCTAGGATTCTTTAAGTAGACCATCATGTCATCTTCAAAGAGTGATAACTTGGTCTCCTCCTTGCCTATTTTGATGCCTTCAATTTATTTTTCTTCTCTAATTGCTACTGCTAGTGTTTCTAATACAATTTCAAATAATAGAGGTGATAATGGGCATCCTTGTTTCACTCCTGATCTTAATGGGAATGGATTTAGTTTATCCCCATTGCAGATGATATTAGCTGATGGTTTTAGATATATACTGTTTATTATTTTTAGGAATGACCCTTCTATTCCTATGCTTTCTAGTGTTTTTAGTAGGAATGGGTGTTGTATTTTATCAAAGGCTTTTTCTGCATCTATTGAGATAATCATGTGGTTCTTGTTGGTTTGCTCGTTGATGTGGTCAATTATGTGGATAGTTTTCCTAATGTTGAACCAGCCTTGCATCCCTGGTATAAATCCTACTTGATCATGGTGGATGACCCTTCTAATCACTTGCTGGAGTCTTTTTGCTAGTATCCTATTTAAGATTTTTGCATCTATATTCATTAGGGAGATAGGTCTATAATTTTCTTTCTCTGTTTTTGGCCTGCCTGGTTTTGGAATCAGTACCATGCTTGTGTCATAAAAGGAGTTTGGTAGAACTCCCTCTTTGCTTATTATGTCAAATAGTTTGTATAGTATTGGGATTAACTGTTCTCTTAAGGTTTGATAGAATTTGCTGGTGAATCCATCAGGCCCTGGGGATTTTTTCTTAGGAAGTTCTTTGATGGCCTGTTGGATTTCTTTTTCTTATATGGGATTATTTAAGAAAACTATTTCTTTCAAAGTACCAGCTTCTTGTCTTATTTATTAAATCAATAGTTCTATCACTTTCGATTTTATTAATTTCTCCCTTAATTTTTAGGATTTCTAATTTGGTTTTCTGCTGGGGGTTTTTAATTTGATCGCTTTCGAGTTTTTTCAATTGCATTTCCAATTGATTGATCTCTGCTCTCCCTTGTTTGTTAATATGAGCTTTCAGGGATATGAATTTGCCTCTGATTACCGCTTTGGCTGCATTCCAAAAGGTTTGAAAGGATGTTTCGCCATTGTCATTTTCCTTGATGAAATTATTAATTGTTTCTATGATTTCTTCTTTAGCTAAACGGTTTTGGAGTATCATATTGTTTAATTTCCAATTGGTTTTAGATTTGGTTTTCCATGTACCATTACTAATCATTATTTTTATTGCCTTGTGATCTGAGAAGGCTGCATTCATTATTTCTGCTTTTTTGCATTTGTGTGCTATGTTTCTGTGACCTAATGTATGGTCAATTTTTGTGATAGGCATATCCATGTGATGGATAGGCAGTTCTCAGATAAAGAAATCAAAACTATTAACAAGCACATGAAGAAGTGTTCTACATCTCTTATAATCAGAGAGATGCAAATCAAAACAACTCTGAGGTATCACCTCACACCTAGCAGATTGGCTAACATAACAGCAAAGGAAAGTAATGAATGCTGGAGGGGATGTGGCAAAGTAGGGACATTAATTCATTGCTGGTGGAGTTGTGAACTGATCCAACCATTCTGGAGGGCAATTTGGAACTATGCCCAAAGGGCGACAAAAGAATATCTACCCTTTGACCCAGCCATAGCACTGCTGGGTCTGTACCCCAAAGAGATAATGGACACAAAGACTTGTACAAAAATATTCATAGCTGCGCTCTTTGTGGTGGCCCAAAACTGGAAAACGAGGGGATGCCCATCAATTGGGGAATGGCTGAACAAACTGTGGTATATGTTGGTGATGGAGTACTATTGTGCTAAAAGGAATAATAAAGTGGAGGAGTTCCATGGAGACTGGAACAACCTCCAGGAAGTGATGCAGAGCGAGAGGAGCAGAACCAGGAGAACATTGTACACAGAGACTAATACACTGTGGTATCATCGAACGTAATGGACTTCTCCATTAGTGGCGGTGTAATGTCCCTGAACAACTTTCAGGGATCCAGGAGAAAAAAAAAACACCATTCATAAGCAAAGGATAAACTATGGGAGTGGAAACACCGAGAAAAAGCAACTGCCTGAATACAGAGGTTGAGGGGACATGACAGAGGATAGACTTTAAATGAACACTCTAATGCAAATACTATCAACAAAGCAATGGGTTCAAATCAAGAAAACATCTAATGCCCAGTGGACTTACGCGTCGGCTATGGGGGTTTGGGGGGAGGAAAAGAAAATGATCTATGTCTTTAACGAATAATGCTTGGAAATGATTAAATAAAATATATTAAAAAAAAAAACTATTTCTTCTTCTGTTAGTCTAGGCAATTTATATTTTTGTAAATATTCATCCATATCACCTAGGTTGGTATATTTATTGCCATATAGTTGGGCAAAGTAGTTTTTAATGATTGCCTTAATTTCCTCTTCATTGGAGGTGAGATCCCCCTTTTCATCCTTGATGCTGTTAATTTGCCTTTCTTCTTTCCTTTTTTTAATTAGATTAACCTGTACTTTGTCTATTTTGTCTGTTTTTTCAAAGTACCAGCTTCTAGTCTTGTTTATTAGCTTAATAGTTCTGTCATTTTCTATTTTATTAATTTCTCCCTTAATTTTTAGGATCTCTAGTATGGTTTTCTTCTGGGGGTTTTTAATTTGTTCATTCTCAAGTTTTTTGATTTGCATTTCCAATTCCTTGGTCTCTGTCCTCCCTAATTTGTTAATATATGCACTCAGGGATATGAATTTTCCTCTAAGTACTGCCTTGACTGCATCCCATAAAGTTTGAAAGGATGTTTCGCCGTTGTCATTTTCTTCAACGAAATTGTTAATTGTTTCTATGATTTCTTCTCTAACTATCTGATTTTGGAGTATCATGTTATTTAATTTACAATTAATTTTTGATTTGGGTCTCCATGTACCCTTGCCGATCAATATTTTAATTGCCTTGTGATCTGAAAAGGCTGCAGTTAATATTTCTGCTTTTCTGCATTTGAGTGCCATGTTTCTATGACCTAGTGTATGATCTATTTTTGTGAATGTGCCATGTGGTGCTGAAAAGAAGGTGTATTCTTTTTTGTCCCTATTTATTTTTCTCTATATGTCTATTAACTCTAATTTTTCTAAGATTTCATTCACCTCTTTTACCTCTTTCTTGTTTATTTTTTGGTTTGATTTATCTAAATTTGATAGTGGTTGGTTCAAGTCTCCCACTAATATGGTTTTACTGTCTATTTCCTCCTTCAATTCTCCTAGTTTCTCCATTAAAAATTTGGATGCTATACCATTTGGTGCATATATGTTGATTAGTGATATTTCCTCATTGTCTATACTCCCTTTTAGCAGAATATATTTACCTTCCCTATCCCTATTGATCAGGTCTATTTGTGCTTTGCTTTGTCAGATATCATGATTGCAACTCCTGACTTCTTTCTATCAGTTGAGGCCCAAAAGGTCTTACTCCAACCTTTAATTCTAACCTTGTGAGTGTCAACCCGTCTCATATGTGTTTCTTGAAGACAACATATGGTAGGGTTTTGGGTTCTAATCCAATCTGCTATTTGTCTACGTTTTTTGGGTGAGTTCATCCCATTCATGTTCAAAGTTATGATTGTTATTTGTGGATTCACTGGCATTTTGGTATCTTCCCCTAGTTCTGACCTTTCTTCTTTAGCTTTCTCCTTTTGAACCAGTGATTTACTTTAGGTCAGTCCCCCTACTCCCCTCCCTTTCTAGCCCCTCCTTTTTTATACTCCCTTCCCCTCCCCTCTCTCCTTCCCTCCCTTTTTGTACTCCCTCCCCCCTCCCCCTCCTTAATTTTCCTTTCTTACTTGCCCTAATGGATAAGATAGAATTCAGGATCCCACTGGATCTAGATGTTCTTCCCTCTCAGATTTGATTTCACTGAGAGTAAGGTTTAAGTAATTCCACTTCACGCTCTCTTCCTCTCCTTCTCATATGAGAGTTCTTCCCCTCCCCTTCCCATGTGTATCTTTGTATGGGAAAGATTATTCTATTGATTCCCCCCCTATTTTTTGAAGTTAATCTTAGTATTATTGGGGTTCCCCCCTCCCTTTTCCTTTCTTTGCCCCCACTTTCCCCAAATCTTCTTAATGCCCCAATCGTTCCCTATGCCTGTTTCTTCTAACTACTCTTATGATGATACAATTTATGAGAGTTACACCAAACATTTTCCCCACATATTAATATATATATATATAATTTGATGTAAATGTAGTCCTTATAGAAGAGAGTTTGACTTAAAGAAAAATATAAGATTTATCTCCTTTTCCCTTTCTTTCATATTTACCTTTTCATGTTTCTCTTGCTTTCTGTGCTTGGATATTGAACTTTCCACAGAGCTCTGGTCTTTTCTTAACAAATGCTTGGAAATCTTCTATTTTGTTGAATGCCCATACTTTCCCCTGGAAGTATATAGTCAGTTTTGCTGGGTAGTTGATTCTTGGTTGGAGACCCAGCTCTCTTGCCTTTCTAAATATCGTGTTCCATGCTTTGCAGTCTCTTAGTGTATTAGCCGCTAAGTCGTGTGTGATCCTTATGGGAGCCCCCTTCTATCTGAAGCTCTTCTTCTTGGCTTCTTGTAGGATTTTCTCCTTTACTTGGAAGTTCTTGAAATTGGCAATTACATTTCTAGGGGTTGTCTTTTGGGGATTTAGTATAGAAGGTGTTCTATGAATCCTTTCTATTTCTATTTTGCCCCCTTGCTCCAGAACGTGAGGGCAATTTTCTTTTATAATCTCCTGTAGAATAATATCGAGTTTATTGTTTATCTCTGGTTTTTCTGGGAGACCGATAATTCGGAGATTTTCTCTTCTCCCTCTGTTTTCCAGATTTGTGACCTTCTCAGTGAGATATTTTATATTTTCTTCTAATTCATTAATTTTTTTGGGTTTGCTTTATTGATTCTTGCTGTTTTATCATTTCGCTTTCTTCGAGGTGCTTAATTCTGGTCGTTAGGGACTGGTTTTGCTTTTCAGCCTTGTCTGCCCTTGTATTGGATGCTTCGAGTTCTTTTTCCAATTGAGCATTCTTGTCTGTCAGACAGCTGATCTCTTTCTCCCATTTTTCTTTCCAGGTTTCCATCTTTTGGATAAGTTCCAGTTTGAGATCTTCCAGAGCTTGTTGATAGTTTCCATTTTGGGAGGCGTGTTCTGAATTTTTTTGGATTTCCTCCTCATTCTCCTCTTTTCCTTGGGTACTCCCACAATAAAAGTTTTCAATAGTCACTTTTTTCCCTTTCTTCCTGGAGGCTTGACTTTGGGCCATGTGAGCCATCCCTTTGGTGGTTTTATTCCCCTTTCCTTTTTGGTCTGGGATCTGGGTTATATGGGTGGTTTTTCTGTGAATTTAGGTTGCTTCAGACTAGTTCTTCCCAGCCTCCAAGGTTTCTTAGAGAGCTGGGTCCCTGATCACAGCCACTCTGCCCAGGTGTTCAGCTCCGCCCAGATAATCAATGCGTGGTCCGCCCCTGTTGTTTAGCTCTGCAGAGATGTTCAGCGCAGCCACCCCAAGTACAGCTCCGCTGAAGCGCTGGATTCTCCAGTGAAACCGCCCTGAGACGTTTTTACCTGGAAGTCCCCAGATCCCAAGGACCCTGGAGTGCCCCCCCCCAGACAGAGACGTTCCCCACTCACTCGCTGTCCCGCTGAGCGCTCAGGTAGCTCACTCTGGTTTAGTGGGGGAGGTTGGGTGGGGGAAGGGCGGCTCAGTTCACTTTTCTGTGCAAACTTTTCCTCCTTATTTTAGGGTGGAAATGTTCAAGCCCGACGTACCTTCGCCTCTGTGGAGTACTGGGAGTACTGGGGTGTCCTTCTGTTCCTCCAAAGGTGATTTTATGCTCCTTTGATGTAGTCTATTTCGTTAGGTGCCGGGGAGAGGAAGTGTGTGGCGTCTAGATTGCAGCCATGATTACCCGGAAGTCTTTCTATGGCCATCTCTTGATCTGCTATAACATGGTCTAGTTTATAATCTTTTAAAAAAGGGAAATGAATTTAACCTGTTATCACCTGTTCTTAAGGAAGTCACCCTGGTTCTTTGTGATCACTTCCCTTTCTAGTTGTTAGCCAGCTGCTTCTTTTATGATCCTTTCTAAAATTTTCCTGAAATATATATCAATCTCACCATTTTCAAGACTATTCTTGGTCCTTTTGGAAAATTGGGACATTTATTCTCTTATATTTGATTTTTCCCCAATTTCCAAGATCTTTCAAATCTGACATATAATGGCTCAGCAATTACATTTGCCAATTCTTCCATTACCTGAAGATTAAGATCTTCTGATTATCTGGGGAAGATGACTTAAATTTTCTGAGGATAAATATGTTCTTTTATCATTTCCTTACTTATGTTAGATATTAATTTCTAAGGTAGGGAGCTATTTTTTCTTTCTTAAAGATGGCTTACTCTGAGATGGTGGAATCCATAAAAACTACATTGTGTCTTTCCCTTTACTTTGACTTCTCCAAAGCATGGGGTTTGCCTGGAACAGTGGCTTTTAGCATTTATAGTCAAGAATAAATTTCTTTCTCTATATATTTTTCCTTCCTTCCTTCCTTCCTCCCTTCCTCCCTTCCTCCCTTCCTTCCTTCCTTCCTTCCTCCCTTCCTTCCTCTCTTTCTTCCTTCCTTCCTTCCTCCCTACCTTTCTTCCTCCCTTCCTTTTTTCTTTCTTTCTTTCTTTCTTTCTTTCTTTCTTTCTTTCTTTCTTTCTTTCTTTCTTTCTTTCTTTCTTTCTTTCTTTCTTTCTTTCTTTCTTTCTTTCTTTCTTTCTTTCTTTCTTTCTTTCTTTCTTTCTTTCTTTCTTTCTTTCTTTCTTTCTTCCTTTCTTCCTTCCTTCCTTCCTTCCTTCCTTTCTTTCTTTCTTTCCTTCCTTCTTTCCTTCTTCCTTTCTTTCCTTCTTCCTTCCTTTCTTTCTTTCCCATTAACTTCCATCTTAGAGTCTATACTAAGTAGCCATTCCAAGGCAAAGGTAATATATTTAGGGAATGTCTTAGGCCAGATTTAAACATAGGACCTAGTCTCCTTACTTAGTTTTCTATCCACTGAGACTAGCTGCCCCAGAAATTATTTTGAAGGGCAGTAATTTTTGTTGCCTGCCTTTGTGGTATCCTTGATTTCTCTTACTTTCCTTATAGTCTCAATTATTTCCTTGAACTCTTGGAATTAGGACAGCTCAGTTTTATTCTCAGCATCTCTTTATAGATTGTTGTTTCTTTCTGCTGAGCCCTCTAGTGGCAATTATCTTTACTTCCAACACATTAATAGAATCTACTTAATATTAAGTGTGTCTATGTCACATTACATATTATCATTTATACTACACCATCTAATTCGTAGCTATAGATTGAAGAATATTTCAATGCATTTAGTCCCAATCCCCAATGTTCACAAGCACAAAGACAATACACACACACACATACACACTCACACAAGCCTACCCTTTTAACATGTATATTTTTCCTATTTGTAATTTCACAGAAAAGTAAACTCTCTCTTTTTTCTTTTTTTAAAATAATATTTTATTTGATAATTTCCAAGCATTATTCATTAAAGACAAAGATCATTTTCTTTTCCTTTCCCCCCCACCCCCCATAGCTGACACGTGATTCCACTGGGTATCACATGTGTTCTTGACTCGAACCCATTGTCATGTTGTTAGTATTTGCATTGGAGTGTTCCTTTAGAGTCTCTCCTCTGTCATGTCCCCTCAACCGCTGTAGTTGGGCAGTTGCTTTTCATCGGTGTTTCTACTCCCACAGTTTGTCCTCTGCTTATAAATAGTGTTTTTTCTCCTAGATCCCTGCAGATTGTTCAGGGACATTACACCTCTACTAATGGAGAAGTCCATTACGTTCAATTATACCACAGTGTATTAGTTTCTGTGTACAATGTTCTCCTTTTTCTGCTCCTCTTGCTCTGCATCACTTCCTGGAGGTTGTTCCAGTCTCCATGGAATTCCTCCACTTTATTATTCCTTTTTGCACAATAGTATTCCATCATCAATATATACCACAATTTGTTCAGCCATTCCCCAATTGAAGGGCATCCCCTCGTTTTCCAATTTTTGGCCACCACAAAGAGCGCAGCTATGAATATACTTGTACAAGTCTTTTTGTCCATTATGTCTTTGGGGTACAAACCCAGCAGTGCTGTGGCTGGATCAAAGGGTAGACATTCTTTTATCGCCCTTTGTGCATAGTTCCAAATTGCCCTCCAGAATGGCTGGATCAGTTCACAACTCCACCAGCAATGAATTAATGTCCCTACTTTGCCATATCCACTCCAGCATTCATTACTTTCCTTTGCTATCATGTTAGCCAATCTGCTAGGTGTGAGGTGATACCTCAGAGTTGTTTTGATTTGCATCTCTCTGATTATGAGAGATTTAGAACATTTCTTCATGTGCTTATTAATAGTTTTGATTTCTTTATCTGAAAACTGCCTATCCATGTCCCTTGCCCATTTATCAATTGGAGAATGGCTTGGATTTTTGTACAAAAGATTTAGCTCTTTATAAATTTGAGTAATTAAACCTTTGTCAGAGGTTTTTATGAAGATTTTTTCCCAATTTGTTGTTTCCCTTCTGATTTTAGTTACATTGGTTTTGTTTGTACAAAAGCTTTTTAATTTGATGTAGTCGAAATTATTTATTTTACATTTTGTGACTCTTTCTAAGTCTTGCTTGGTTTTAAAGTCTTTCCCCTCCCACAGGTCTGAAATGTATACTATTCTGTGTTTACCCAATTTACTTATGGTTTCCTTCTTTATGTTCAAGTCATTCACCCATTTTGAATTTATCTTGGTGTAGGGTGTGAGGTGTTGATCAATTCCTAATCTCTCCCACACTGTCTTCCAATTTTCCCAGTAGTTTTTATCTAATAGTGGATGTTTGTCCCAAAAGCTGGGATCTTTGTGTTTATCGTATACTGTCTTGCTGAGGTCTCTTGTCCCCAGTCTATTCCACTGATCCTCCTTTCTGTCTCTTAGCCAGTACCAAATTGTTTTGATGACTGTTGCTTTGTAATAAAGTTTAAGGTCTGGGACTGCAAGACCCCCATCATATGTGTTTTTTTTCATTATTTCCCTGGATATCCTTGATCTTTTGTTATTCCAAATGAACTTTGTTATGGTTTTTTTTCTAAATCAGTAAAGAAATATGTTGGGAGTTCCATGGGTATGGCACTAAATAGATAAATAAGTTTGGGTAGGATGGTCATTTTTATTATATTGGTTCGTCCTATCCATGAGCAGTTAATGTTTTTCCAATTGCTCAAGTCTAGTTTTAATTGTATGGAGAGTGTTTTGTAGTTGTGTTTATATAGTTCCTGTGTTTGTCTGGGCAGATAGACTCCTAAGTATTCTATTTATCTAAGGTGATTTTGAATGGGATTTCTCTTTCTAGTTTTTGCTGTTGAGCTGTGTTGGAGATATATAGAAATGCTGATGACTTATGTGGGTTTATTTTGTATCCTGCAACATTGCTAAAGTTGTTGATTATTTCAATCAGCTTTTTGGTTGAATCTCTAGGATACTTTAAGTAGACCATCATGTCATCTGCAAAGAGCAATAACTTGGTCTCCTCCTTGCCTATTTTGATGTCTTCAATTTCTTTTTCTTCTCTAATTGCTCTAATTGTCAAATTGTAGAGGTGATAATGGGCATAGTTCTTTCACTCCTGATCTTATTGGGAATGCATCTAGTTTACCCCCATTGCAGATGATGTTAGCTGATGGTATTAGATATATGCTATTTACTATTTTTAGGAATGACCCTTCTATTTCTATGCTTTCTAGTGTTTTTAATAGGAATGGGTGTTGTATTTTATCAAAGGCTTTTTCTGCATCTATTGAGATAATCATGTGATTCTTATTGGTTTACTTGTTGATGTGGTCAATTAGGTGGATGGTTTTCCTAATATTGAACCAGTCCTGCATCCCTGGTATAAATCCTACTTGATCATGGTGGATGACCCTTTTTATCACTTGCTGGAGTCTTTTTGCTAGTATCCTATTTAAGATTTTTGCATCTAATTCATTAGGGAGATTGGTCTATAGTTTTCTTTCTCTGTTTTTGACCTGCCTGGTTTTGGAATCAGTACCATGTTTGTGTCATAAGAGGAGTTTGGTAGAACTCCCTCTTTGCTTATTATATCAAATAGTTTGTATAGTATTGGGATTAATGTTTCATAGAATTCACTGGTGAATCCATCAGGCCATGGGAATTTTTTCTTAGGAAGTTCTTTGATAGCCTGTTGGAGTTCATTTTCTGATATGAGATTGTTTAAGAATTCTATTTCTTCTTCTGTTAGTCTAGGCAGTTTGTATTTTTGTATATATTCATCCATATCAGCTAGGTTGGTATATTTATTGCCATATAATTGGGCAAAGGAATTTGTAGTGATTGCCTTAATTTCCTCTTCATTGGAGGTGATGTCCCTCTTTTCATCTTTGATGCTGTTAATTTGCTTTTATTCTTTCGTTTTTTTAATTAGATTGACCAGTACTTTGTCTATTTTGTTTGTTTTTTCAAAGTACCAGCTTCTTGTCTTATTTATTAAACCAATAGTTCTATAACTTTCAATTTTATTAATTTCTCCCTTAATTTTTAGGATTTCTAGTTTGGTTTTCTGCTGGGGGTTTTAATTTGATCACTTTTGAGTTTTTTTATTTGCATTTCCAATTGATTGATCTCTGCTCTCCCTAATTTGTAATTATATGCACTCAGGGATATGAATTTACCTCTGATTACCTCTTTCGCTGCATCCCAAAAGGTTTGAAATGATGTCTCACCAATGTCATTTTCCTCAGTGAAATTATTAATTGTTTCTATGATTTCTTCTCTAACTAAATGATTTTGGAGTATCATATTGTTTAATTTCCAATTAGTTTTTTATTTGGTTTTCCATGTACCATTACTATTCATTATTTTTATTGCCTTGTGTTCTGAAAAGGCTACATTTATTATTTCTGCTTTTCTGCATTTGTCTGCCATGTTTCTGTGACCTAATGTATGGTCAATCTTTGTGAATGTGCCATTTGGTGCTGAGAAAAAGGTGCATTCCTTTTTATCCCTATTTATATTTCTCCATTTGTCTATTAATTCTAATTTTTCTAAGATTTCATTCACTTCTTTTACCTCTTTCTTATTTATTTTTTGATTTGATTTATCTAAATTTGATAATGGTTGGTTCAAGTCTCCCACTAATATGGTTTTACTGTCTATTTCTTCCTTCAATTCTCCTAGTTTCTCCATTAGAAATTTGGGTGCTATATTATTTGCTGCATACATGTTGATTAGTGATATTTCCTCATTATCTAAAGTCCCTTTTAACAAAATATAATTACCTTCCCTATCCCTTTTGAGCAGGTCTATTTTTGCTTTGGCTTTATCAGATATCATGATTGCCACTCCTGCCATTTTTCTGTCAGTTGAGGCCCAGAAGGTGTTACTCCATCCTTTAATTCTGACATTGTGGGTGTCTACCCACCTCATGTGTGTTTCTTGAAGACAACATATGGTAGGGTTTTGTATTCTAATCCATTCTGTTATTCGTCTATGTTTTATGGGTGAGTTCATCCCATTCACGTTCAAAGTTATGACTGTCACTGGTGGACTCCCTGGCATTTTGATATCCTTCCCTAATTCTAACCTTTCTTCTTCAGCTCTACCTTTTAGTCCAGTGATTTACTTTAAATCAGTCCCCCTTGTCCCCTCCCTTGATATGTTTCCCTTTCTATTCCCTCCCTTTTTGTTCCCTTCCCCTATCCCTTTTCTTCCCTCCCTTTTTTGTGTTGCTTCCCCCCTCTCCCCCTTGGTTTTCCCTTCTTCCTTCGCTTGTTGGGTAAGATAGAATTCACGATCCCAATGGATCTGGATGTTTTTCCCTCTCAGAGTTGATTTCCCTGAGTGTAAGGTTTAAGTAAAAACTCTCTTCTTCTCCTTCTTATAGGAGTTTTCTTCCCCTCCCCTTCCCGTGTGAATTTTGGTGTGAGAAAGGTTATTCTCTTTTGTCTTTCTTTTCCCCCTATTTACACATTACGTTTTCCCCACATGTTAGTATACATAGATTGATATAAATGTAGTCCTTATAGAAGAGAGTTTGGGTTAAAGAAAAAGATAACATTTTTCTCCTTTTCCCTTTCCATCATATTTACCTTTTCAGGTATTCCATGCTCTTTGTTTTTCGATATTGAACTTTCCACAGAGCTCTGGTCTTTTCTTTGCAAAAAGTAGGAAATCTTCTATTTTGTTGAATGCCCATACTTTCCCTTGGAAGTATATAGTCAGTTTCGCTGGATAGCTGATTCTTGGTTGAAGACCCAGCTCTCTTGCCTTTCTGAAAATCATGTTCCATGCCTTAGGACCATTCAGAGTGGAACTTGCAAGGTCTTGTGTGACCCTGATTGGCATTCCTTTATATCTAAATTGTCTTTTTCTGGCTTCTTGTAGGATTTTTTCTTTTGCTTGAAAGCTTTGGAATTTGGCAATTACCTTCCTGGGAGTTGTCTTTTGGGGATTTAGTGTAGAGGGTGTTCTGTGAGCTCTTTCAGTGGCTGTATTGCCCCCTTGTTCTAGAATCTCTGGGCAATTTTCTTTTATTATATCTTGTATTATGATGTCGAGTTTGCTGTTTATTTCTGGCTTTTCTGGTAGTCCAATTATTCTTAAATTTTCTCTTCTTCCTCTCTTTTCCAAGTCTGTCACCTTGTCAGTGAGATATTTTATGTTCTCTTCTAATTCCTTGATCTTTTGGCTTTGCTTTATTGATTCTTGCTCTTTTAACTGCACATTGTCTTCGAGTTGCCTAATTCTGACCTTTAAAGCCTGGTTTTCCTTTTCAGTTTGGTCAAACTGATTTTGTAGTTGCATGAAATTCTTTTGCATTAATTCCCACTTTTCCTGCCAGAAGGTTTCCATCTTTTTGCTCCTTTCCGACTCAAATTCTTCATGAGTTTGTGGAGAGTTTCCATTTCCTTTGGAAGGTTTCGGAGCATTTGCTTGTGTTTCCTCTTGTATCTCCTCTGTATTTTGTATTTTTCCTCCATAAAATATGTCCAAAGTTGCCCCCTTCTTCTTGTTTTTCTTGGAATTTTGGGGCTTTTGTGCTTCTGTGGAGTTTGCCATCACTATTTGAATGGGGAGGAAAAGCTTTTCTTATCTCTGTCTGGTGTTCAGAGGTTTTAGCCCTAGGCAGATTGCCCGTTCTATGCAGTTGTTGTTCTGTCTTCCTGGGGAAGCCAGGAATTGCTGGTGTTTAGGTGTTACTACCCTCCTCAGTTCCCTCCCAATGCTTCTCTGTTGCCTTACTTCCATGCTCTGAGCCTGGCTTGGGCCTTTTCTTGGGGTGTTTGTTTCTGTGCCTTAGCTGGCCAGGAGAGCCAGCACTCTGAGGGGGGAGGGGCCGTGGCTTCCTCGATCTCTGAGGGCTCCTGATAAGATTAACTTTCTCTGGGTTGAACTGAGTATGCTTTGAGGCAGGGACCTTGAGACTCAGATGGAAGGATCCAGCCAGGGGGCTGCAGGCTCCCCTGTCTCTTTCTGTTTCCCTGCTCTCTGGGTGCCCCCGTGCCTGGGTCAGGTTGTTTTCAGGATGTGGCCTTCATAATAGCCAGCTCCTGAGGCCCTTTTGCCAGCCCTGAGGGTTACTGTTGTTTCAGAAGACCCTACTCTTTGAGGGGGGAGGGGCCATGGCTTCCTGGTGCTCTGAGGGCTGGTGATAGGATTAACCTCAGACTGAATATGTACTGAGGCAGGGACCTTCAGTGAGACTCAGATGGAAGGATCTGTTCAGGGGATTACAGGCTCCCCCTTCTCTCTCTGTTTCCCTGCTATCTGGGTGCCCCCTCGACTGGGTCAGGTTGTTTTCAGGAAGTGACCTTCAGGATAGCCGGCCCTGAGGCTCTGAGGTTCCCTCTGCTGCCTTGGACTCAGCACTCTGGGTTGGGGGGATGGGTCCTGGGACCTTCCTTCTGCCTACCCCTTAGGTCCAAGTGATCTCGTGTTCTGGCTTTTGGGGGGACTATACCTTTTGATCCAGGTCCAGGTCCAGGAGGAGGATTCCTGGGGTCTATGCTGTTGTTTGTTTTGAATTTTGGTGCCTTAGGAGCATATAGTTTGAGTTCGGTAGGGAAGGGTTTCCAGAGATCTGAACTTTAGCTTTCTCTAAGCCACCATCTTGACCGGAAGTCTCACATGTCTCTCTCTCTTTTTTCTGTATGATATGGAATCAAGATGTTCTCATTTCTGTGACAATTTCAGGGCATAAAGCGTAGAGGCAGATTTATACTTTCCTAATGTTGATGCTTTATAGACAATGAAGTAAGATTCTAGGGTTAGTCGTTTTTTGGGGGGGAAGTCATTATAATAGTTTAGACACATTAGTCAGAAATATATTGTTCCTTGAAGTTTTAAAACATACAATCAAAAATGAATATTTAGACTTGAAACTGTTTCCTTAAGAAACTGTAGCCCTTTTCAAAACACATGGTAGACAAAATAGAGGTTATGCTATTGCAGCTGGGTAGAGCATATGCTCTTTCTGGGGTGTACACTTCTGAAGAAAAATGCATTATCTCCCTGTTTTAACACTGACAGGTTCTCTTTTTTGCTTGTCTCCACATAAAGCCAAAATCTACAATAGTCTAGTATTCATCCAAAAATACAGACATGTTGCCCATTGTACAAAAGTACAGAGAATTATATGTTATAAATAAGCACTCTAGTGAATTTTCTTTTGTTTACAACTATCCTCTTTTTACAGTGAACAGAGAAAGCAAGTGTAAATGTAACATCACTACTTGCTGAGTACTTATTTCACATAGACTATGATATTGCTAAAAGCCATTTAAGTGGCAGGATATTAAAAAGAGTTACTTTTCTTCCCAATTTTGTAAGACTGAAAAATTGAAAGCCCCAAATTTCAGCAAAACTTTAAGATCACTGAAATATAGTTTTAGACTGATAAAGTAAGCAATATCAATGATGAAATTGTTTAATTCATCTTTCAATGTTACCATTATTTTATTCAATTAAACAGGGGTCTTTCTGGATATATAGTAATATTGGTATTTTTTTAAATTTTGATCACTGTATTGATTGATAATTATTCTTCTACAGCAAGTATACATGATTACATTTATATCCAATCCCTAGCTTATCACTAACAAAGATAAGCCATTTATATATGGATGATTCTGAAACTAACTCTCAGTTATTAGTCTACTGATTTTTTTAGTTTAATTTTAATTGGATAACAGAAAAATAAAATGTATAATGTGATCTAAGTGCTTGCAGTTTTTGCTCTTCCTCCTGTAGTATTCCAGATATTTTATTATGCACTTCTAATGGCCTTAAATCAGTGACTATCATATATTACATTAAGACAACCTATGCCAGTAGTGATGTGAACCAAGGTTATTCTCAGTGCTGTCCCAGTCTTCATGATTTTAGTCTAACAAGCTCTTCAAAACTTATACTGTAGGGCAAATTTTGCTTGCTTTGTAGATTCACTTGTCATTATCTGTCAACTTAAGTGGTAGTAATCTAGAAGCCAGAAGACAAAGCCTAAAGAAAAATGAGGTTATGAGTAAAAGAATTTAAAGAGTCTGCTGAAATGAAAAGTAATGTTCACAGCAAAATGAGAAGCCATCAGAAGACCTTTGACTTGGTCAAAGAGATATGAAGACGAAGTGAAGAGTTGTAGAGGATTTTATTAAGGTTATCAATCTATTGGACTTTGGTAACTGAATAAAAAGAGACAAAATATCATTATTGTCAGAAGAATTTTCCCCATCTCAGTTCAATAATGTCTTTTCAACAAATGTCCTTCTAATACTAAGACATTTCTAATAGTGCTAATATCTATTTTGCTATATTGAGAGATATGAGAAATGGAGGAAATTCAGATGAATGTATTTGAACATCTAGAAACTAGCTTTTTAATATTTGAAAAATTTCATTTTCTATAGGTAACACAAAAAGATCAATTTACATTCTATCAAATTGTTCAAGGTAAAAAATAATATTATTTTTTTCTGAACAATTTGGGGGAGTCTAAATAGTAAATTATGCCAACTTGATATGTTTTCCTTAAAGACTAAGAAAAATATAGCATTGTACCTTTTGAAGCTACTTTAGAATCCAATAAAAGCATATAATTTTATTTTTATTTTTAACAAAGTATAACCAGAAATCTAGAAAAAAATTAAAACCAAATGTACTACTGAAACATTTTAAGAGAACACGTTTTAGTATTCTATAATTAAGTAGTGAGGATAAGTGTAAATGAAGCTAATTTTTTCTCCCAGTTCTGATGGAAATAATTGGAGAGGATGGTCAAACATCTTTTTTAGGAGCTACAATTCTGAAGGATGGATGGGATCGGGGGATGAACATGGATGAGAGAATACATATTTCATATTCTCAAAAACTCTAAGACATAGAGCTGGGCTTTTCCATGGAATTGGAGTATCATATTGTTTAATTTCCAATTAGTTTTTTATTTGGTTTTCCATGTACCATTACTGATCATTATTTTTATTGCCTTGTGATCTGAAAAGGCTGCATTTATTATTTCTGCTTTTCTGCATTTGTCTGCCATGTTTCTGTGACCTAATGTATGGTCAATCTTTGTGAATGTGCCATGTGGTGCTGAGAAGAAGGTGTATTCCTTTTTATCCCTATTTATTTTTCTCCATATGTCTATTAATTCTAATTTTTCTAAGATTTCATTCACTTCTTTTACCTCTTTCTTATTTATTTTTTGATTTGATTTATCTAAATTTGATAATGGTTGGTTCAAGTCTCTCACTAATATGGTTTTACTGTCTATTTCTTCCTTCAATTCTCCTAGTTTCTCCATTAGAAATTTGGGTGCTATATTATTTGCTGCATACATGTTGATTAGTGATATTTCCTCATTATCTAAAGTCCCTTTTAACAAAATATAATTACCTTCCCTATCCCTTTTGAGCAGGTCTATTTTTGCTTTGGCTTTATCAGATATCATGATTGCCACTCCTGCCATCTTTCTGTCAGTTGAGGCCCAGAAGGTGTTACTCCATCCTTTAATTCTGACGTTGTGGGTGTCTACCCACCTCATGTGTGTTTCTTGAAGACAACATATGGTAGGGTTTTGTATTCTAATCCATTCTGCTATTCATCTATGTTTTATGGGTGAGTTCATCCCATTCATATTCAAAGTTATGACTGTCACTGGTGGACTCCCTGGCATTTTGATAGCCTTCCCTAATTCTAACCTTTCTTCTTTAGCTTTAACCTTTTAATCCCGTGATTTACTTTAAATCAGTCCCCCTTGTCCCCTCCCTTGATATGTTTCCCTTTCTATTCCCTCCCTTTTTGTTCCCTTCCCCTATCCCTCTTCTTCCCTCCCTTTTTTGTGTTGCTTCCCCCCTCTCCCCCTTGGTTTTCCCTTCTTCCTTCGCTTGTTGGGTAAGATAGAATTCACGATCCCAATGGATCTGGATGTTTTTCCCTCTCAGAGTTGATTTCCTTGAGAGTAAGGTTTAAGTAAAAACGCTCTTCCTCTCCTTCTTATAGAAGTTTTCTTCCCCTCCCCTTCCCGTGTGAATCTTGGTGTGAGAAAGATTATTTTATTTGATTTTTCTTTTCCCCCTATTTAAACATTACATTTTCCATATATTAATATGTATAGATTGATATAAATGTAGTCCTTATAGAAGAGAGTTTGAATAAATGTAAAGATAACAATTTCCTCCTTTTCCCTTTCCATCATATTTACCTTTTCAGGTATTCCATGCTCTTTGTTTTTCGATATTGAACTTTCCACAGAGCTCTGGTCTTTTCTTTGCAAAACATTGGAAATCTTCTATTTTGTTGAATGCCCATACTTTCCCTTGGAAGTATATAGTCAGTTTCGCTGGATAGCTGATTCTTGGTTGAAGACCCAGCTCTCTTGCCTTTCTGAAAATCATGTTCCATGCCTTAGGACCATTCAGAGTGGAACTTGCAAGGTCTTGTGTGACCCTGATTGGCATTCCTTTATATCTAAATTGTCTTTTTTTTTGGCTTCTTGTAGGATTTTTTCTTTTGCTTGAAAGCTTTGGAATTTGGCAATTACCTTCCTGGGAGTTGTCTTTTGGGGATTTAGTGTAGAGGGTGTTCTGTGAGCTCTTTCAGTGGCTGTATTGCCCCCTTGTTCTAGAATCTCTGGGCAATTTTCTTTTATTATATCTTGTATTACGATGTCGAGTTTGCTGTTTATTTCTGGCTTTTCTGGTAGTCCAATTATTCTTAAATTTTCTCTTCTTCCTCTCTTTTCCAAGTCTGTCACCTTGTCAGTGAGATATTTTATGTTCTCTTCCAATTCCTTGATCTTTTGGCTTTGCTTTATTGATTCTTGCTCTTTTACCTGCACATTGTCTTCGAGTTGCCTAATTCTGACCTTTAAAGCCTGGTTTTCCTTTTCAGTTTGGTCAAACTGATTTTGTAGTTGCATGAGATTCTTTTGCATTAATTCCCACTTTTCCTGCTAGAAGGTTTCCATCTTTTTTATCATTTTCGATTCAAATTCTTCAAAAGTTTGTGGAGAGTTTCCATTTCCTTTAGAAGATTTTGGTGCATTTTCTTATGTTTCCTCTTCTATCTCCTCTGTATTTTGTATTTTTCCTTCATAAAATGTGTCCAAAGTTGCCCCTTCTTGTTTTTCTTGTTGTTTTGAGGCTTTTTTGCTTCTGTGCTCTTTGCCATCTCTATCTGAGTGAGGGGGGCTGGCTCTTCTGTTATCTGTCTGGTGTTCAGTGGCTTTAGCCCCATGCAAATTGTCTGTCTTCCCCAGGAAGCCCGAAATTGCTGGTGTTTCGGTGTTACTACCCTCCTCAGTTCCCTCCTGATGCTTCTCTGTTGCCTTACTTCTATGCTCTGTGCCTGGCTTGACACTCTCAGATGTATTTCAATGCCTTTGCTTGCCAGAGGAGCCTGCACTCTGAGGGGGAGGGGCCATGGCTTCCCAGAACTCCAAGGGCTGGTGATAGGATTAACCTCAGACTGAGTATGCCCTGAGTCAGGGACCTTAGGTGAGACTCAGATGGAAGGATGTGGTCAGGAGGCTCCAGGCTCCCCATCTCTCTCTGTTTCCCAGCTGTCTGGGTGCCCACACGACTGGATCAGGTTGTTTTCAGGATGTGGCCTTCAGAATAGCTGGCTCCCGAGGCCCTTTTGCCTGCCCTGAGGTCCCTGCTGCTGCCTCGAATTCAGTGCTCTGGGTTGGGGGGGGATGGGTCCTGGGACCTTCCTTTTGCCTACCCCTTAGATCCGAGTGATCTCGGGTTCTGACTTTTGGGGAGGCCGTACTTTTTGATCCAGTTCTAGGAGGAGTGTTCCCGGGGTCTATTCTGTTGTTTGTTTTGAATTTTGCCCTAGGGGCATTCAGTTTGAGATCAGTAAGGAAGGGTTTCTGGAGCTCTGAACTTTAGCTTTCTCTAAGCTGCCACCTTGACCAGAAATCCTTCCATGGAATTGGAATGACTTTTCTTAAACAAGTTAAGCTTCCCAAAGAGAGAGGGAACACACAGCTCCCAATCCCCACTATATGTACATCACCCACCCTTACCTCCTGATAAGCAGAAGATTGAGGAGTGGTACCTTAGTAAAGATCAGTATGGGAAAATCATCAGGATTTGTCTAAGAGACTGATGATTCATCATGTAAAACATGTAAACGAAGATAAAGACAGGAAAAGGAGATAATTTCTCAGTTCTCTCTGTAAGATCATGCCTTCATGTGAATATCTCTGGCTCCTCAATTGCAAGGATTATTTCCTTCATTTAATACTTGGCACACCTTTACTTTGTAAACTTCCAAGTAAACCAGAGCCTAGGGTGTGGATGAGAATGATGTTGAAAATGGGAAAAAGTGACATTAAATTGGTAGAAAGGGCTATCAATTCAGGGCATGTATTAGAAGGAGGGCCAAGATAGCTAAGGGGCACAAATATAGAAGTAGCTAGAAGTGGGGGACAGAATCTTAGGCTTGTTGTCAAGAAACCCTGCCTGAGGAAATACTTTTGTGGCCATTGGCAAATCACAGCCTCAATGAGCCTCAGTTTCCTCCAATGTGTGGATAATAATTTTCAGGTGACTATAAAGAACAAAGGAGGCCACATATGCCAAGCACTTTGCAAAACTTAAAAGTGTTCTATAGATGTTAAAATACTGATATTAGGATACTTGAAGTCCCCAAATCTGAGGACAGAATGGAGTGAAAAGAAAGACTTTATTACATGATAAACCCCTTTAGAAAGAAAGAAACCGAGTATCCAGAAGAGGAAAATCTCCAAAATCTAGACAGGATGACAGGCTGATTGAAGATGAGAATCTCCAAAGAAAATCTGTTATGCAATGGTGACAGAGAGAGAATATGAAGGTGGTAGTGGTGAAGATAGGGAGTACCTGCAACTCCTTTACTTCTTACTTGAAAGATTCAGAGAACATGAAAGAAGATATACCTGGTATTAAAGAGAGTGGTCAGAGAAAAAATATCATTTAATAGGAGATAGGTTTAATTTATTATAAAAAAGTTTTAAGAAGGAGAAGCCTAGAATAAAGAGTTATTTGTTAATACTCAAAGAGGGATTCAAGAGGGCATAATGAAATGGCAAATAGAGTGATAATGCTGTGTTTTATGGCTGAGATGGATAAAAGTAAAGAAGGTAGGAAGTAAAGAAGGAAGGAAAAGAGAAGGAAGGAATAAATATGTACTGAATGCCTACTACATACTTGGAATAAATGTTTTAAAAGTATTATTTCATTGTAAACTGGCAACAACCCTATGAGGTAAGAGCTATTTTTCTCATTATATATTGAGAAAAAATGAGGAAAATAGAGGTTAAGTGATTTACCAAAGATAACATAGAAAAAAAATGACCTGAATTTAAATTCAACCTTGGATTTAAATTCAGGTAATTTATTTTCTCTTATTAAAACTAGTTAGATGATCTAGGAAGCTACACATTAAAGTCAATAGTTAAAGAGGGAATGAGATGGGGGTAAACAGAGTCCCATACTTGGGGAGAATGAGTGAGGGGGTTCTAAAGTACCCCCTGTTGATCTTTGGGGACTTGACTTGGTAGTAGAAAATGCTGTCTACTCTGAGTTTAATTCTTCTCACTGGGAATGCTTCTCAGGGCCTCAGGCTGCTTTGGGGACCATCAATGACCTCTTTATCATTTTGGCTGTCAGTGCTCCCTAGCCTGGAGATTGCAGAAGGCCTCACTCCAGAGGCAACCCTCTATCCACTGTGGCACCCAGCTATCTCTATGATGGGGATAAGGTATTGCAAAGGAGTGGGAAATGAAAGGAAACTCCTCTTTAACAACTGGGAGTTGACAGATAAAGAGGAGTGGGGAAAAAAGTTTGGTAATCTTTCTCCACTCCAATCTGTATTTTATATATAACTCAGAGTAATTTCACTAAAGTGTATTTGTGGCCATGTCAGTCCTCTCCCTCATTCTATCCACACTTAATATAATCTAATGGATTCCTGTTATATCTAGAATCAGATATTCAGTCTTCTGTTTGTCACTTCAAGCTCTTCACAGCCCAGACTCATCTAATTTTCCCAAGTTCATCACACATTTTATAGTACAGCTTTTGAACAATATTAGCATGGTATTCTTTTACATTTCTCATAAGTTTTCATCCATCAACTATGTGCCTTTGTAATTTGTCCCTCATATCTTGAATGTTCTTACTTCCATTCTTTTCATTCTTACCTCAAATTGCACTATGCAGGCCCTTTATATCACAACATATGCTCATGTATTTGCTGTTTTTCTCATCAGAATATAATTTCCCAGATCTCAAGATATATTTGGATTTTTCTTTGTGTACCTCACATCTAGCTCATAAATGCTGCCCAATACTTATTGGTTGAATGACTGCCTAGTCACAATACTGGTGATGTGATTAAGTCATAGTTTTGTCTTCTAACAACAAATAAGAGTTAAACTTCAAGTACTTTCTCAATCCCTCCTAATTCTGCAAATTCTTGTCTTATTTTGGCACACTGATGTGACCTCTATTCCTGACCTCACTTCTATTTGCTCTTTTGGTTTTATCCAAGATATTAATCTCCTCAGTTTTAATTCTCACTTTCTATTACTACAAATTGCTTCCTTTGTCTTAAAGTTCACTTTTTAGTGTATAATTGTCATGAAATTCTAGTTTTATAAAAAATTTTTCTTGTTCAAGAGTAATTTTAGGATAATAAACTTGCTACTTTCCTGAATCCAAAAAGTGAACTGTTTGGAGAAGGCATCATGTTGATGCCTGCAGAAACCTCACAATGCAACAAAAGATCCAGAATGAACTTTGGGATGTAGTGAAATTAAAGTGTGTGTGGGGGGGTTGAACACACTTATTTTGAAAGTACACTCTTAGCCAAAGGGTACTATCCCCTAATTGGCTTTTTGTCAATGTGCCTAATAATCATGGTTTTGGTCTCTTTATTTTTTATTTCCCTCTTAGCCCCAACTTATTGTAATTTCCCCTTAGAAAGTGCAATGCCGTATATACCTCTAGTTATAGATCTTTAGAGATATAAGTTGATTATGTGTTCTGATTCCAAGGGGAAACAAGGCATGTAAATCTGGGAGATTTCTACATGCTCATTTTCCATAGGAATCACAGGGGAGATTATATAATTAGAATTTGTTACCCTAAAAGTTATGATTCACAGCACCCCGCTTTCCTTCTTACATTACATGCTGACTTAGGGAAGTTATAAATTTTGTGTAGCCCTGCCTCTCACTCTCTATCTGATCAGTTTTGTAGAGTTGGCATGAGGTGAGTGGCAGGAAAATCTATTCATGTGGCCTTATATTTTGTTAGATAATTACCTTTTTGTTCTTTTACTTCAAATTATTATTAATAAAGTTTATAAAATATAATAATATAATATTGGAGATTAATTTGAACCCTACATTAGCATGCCAATATAGTTCTTAATATTTGTTTTCTGACATTTTGCAATCCATATTCTCTTTCCTTTCCAGCCCTCTCCCAAAAGTCAAGTAATATGATAGTTTGTACATGTATTATCATAGAACATACATTTTCATGCTTGTCATATTGTGAAACAAGTCATATTGTTTCCACAAAAGAAAAAAAATTTTGAAGGATTTACTTAATTATTCTGAATGTCTTTTTTGACCATGAATAACTCTTGGATTCAATTAACCTCAATCTAGCTATTCAGAATAAATGGCATGGAGACCTCTAATATTTATTAGAAATGCAAATGCCAAGTTACTTCTATCATACTCATAGAAAAATTCAATAAAAAAGGTAATTGATTTTAAAAAGACATTGTAATAGGTTTGAGGAATTTTGCTTTGATGACAGTGAAAGAGAAATATAAAAGAATCTGCTAATGGAGGTTATCATAAAAAGTTCAAATGGCTTTGAATTATCTCAAATGTGAAAACGAGTAGATTAGAACTGATCTAATAGGAGGGAGGCAGTTCCAAGTTTTACAGAAGAATGGTTTCACCATCAGGAAGAATGAATTCAGAGAAGATTCTTGGAAGAAGAAATAGCACCAGTTCAGGGCATTTTGAAATGGTGGTTTTGGTGGGCCATCCAAAGGTAGATATCATGTGAGCATTGAGAGGTGCAAGTTTGGAGCTGGGGACAGAAGTGATCAATCTCGGGTACCAAAGTAGAGAGACTGTAAAAAGACTGAATAGCAGAGGACTGAGGATAGAATTTCAGTGAACATATAACTTGATGACTCAAGAAGAGGATACAGGTAGATTGAAGGGTAATGTGGAATTTTAAAAAGTGGAAGTAAAGATGGTATAGCCTTCTAAAATGTAAAAGAAAATATATTTTGATGAATGGTAAGTGGTATCAAATATTGAAAAGAAGACAAAGAATATGAGAATGAAAGAGAATTTCTTCTTTCTTGAATATGACATTTCATTCCTTATTTCCATACTTCTGTACTGGATTTTTCAATGCCTAGGATGCACTCCATCCACACCTGTAACTTGTGATATCCCTGACTTTCTTCAGGCTTTAGCTAAGTTGGCACCTCTGTTAAGAAATCAATCTTGGTTCTCAATTTGTCAGTAACCTCTCCACAAATCCACACACATAATATACATATATATATATATATATATATATATACACACACACATATATATATGTATGTATGTATATATTTGTGTATTATGTTTATATTTTTTCAACAATAAAACTCTTTGAGGGAAGGATATCATGTACCTTTGGACAAAAGACAAAGTTGTCATCTTTGTATTAGTGACCAGAACACTTAATACTTAGAAAATGTGTGATGAATGATTGACTAGATTTAAATATTAGAAGCCTATTGGTGAGTTTGGAGAGTATGGTTACTTTATAGAAGTAGATATAGATGACAGATTACAATAGGTTGAGAACAGGGTGATGAGTATGTGGAGATAGAAGGTATAGGAGCAGTGGTTTTCAAAATGATCATCTATTAAATATTTTTTAATATGGAAGATTGGTGAATGCTTCTAAACAAATAGAAAATGAACTGCTGAAAAGGAAGATTATACATCATGGATTTGGAGTTAGAAGGCCATTAGGTCCAATCTCCTCATTTAATATATGACAATAGGAAGAAAAGATGTGAAATGAAAATAACTTGAGCAGAATCAAATATGCATCAAATATAAATCCCTCTAGGAATTCTTCTTCTGCTAATTAAGTGAAAAGTAAAGATTCATTCAATTTATGTAAACATATTAAGGGTTCTTTTTAAATTTTTGTTTTATTTTGTTTCAGTCAGAATTGCTGTAGATATTTTTGCTTGTATTATATTGGAAAGGAAAGAATTTCCCCCAAGAGGTTACTAGAAGTCATCACGGGTTTGCCTCTTACTTTATTTAAAAAAGAGAAAACATGTTCAAAATGGTCACATCCTTATTAATACCTTTGGAATTCTATCTCTTTTTCTTTAGTCTTATTTATAATATTCATGTAAATAATCATATAACTAAGTTTATAGGAAAATTAAAAACAAATAAAAATAATAATATTAAATGCTATATTTCTTCTTTTACAAATAATGGCAGAAAATATGTGTATATATAAAGCCTCTACTCATTCATATCCTACTATTCTTAGTCTCTGATAATCTCTCTTTTGCCTCTCTCCCTCAACTCAAATTATATATTTTTATTTTATTTTGTCAATTAAGAAGATTACTTTTTGGTTACAAGGATTATATTCTTTCCCTCCCTTAATTTTACCCACCCTTCCCATAGCCTATGAGCAATTCCACTGGGTATTACATGTATTCTTGATCAGAACCTATTTCCATGTTGTTGATGTTTGCACTAGGATGATCATTTAGAGTCTACATATCCATTTATATTCTCCTCAAACCATGTAATCAGGCAGTTGTTTCTTTGGTGTTTCTACTCCCACAGTTTTTCCTCTGAATGTAGATAGTGTTCTTTCTCATAGATCCCTCAGAGTTGTTCAGGATCACTGCATTGCCAGTAAGAGAGAAGTCCATTACATTCGAATGTATCACAGTCTATCAGTCTCTATGTATAATGTTCTTCTAGTTCTGCTCCTTTCACTCTGCATCAATTCCTGGAGGTTGTTCCAGTACACATGGAATTCCTCCAGTTTATTATTCCTTTGAAACCAAGAGTATTACATCACCAACAGATACCACAATTTGTTCAGCCATTCCCCAATTGAAGGGCATCCCCTTATTTTCCAAATATTTGCCACAAAAAGCTCAGCTATGAATATTCTTGTACATGTATTTTTCCTTATTATCTCTTTGGGGTACAAACCCAGCAGTGCTATCACTGGATCAAAGGGCAGACAGTCTTTTAGCGCCCTATGGGCATAGTTCCAAATTACAATCCAGAAAGTTTGAATCAATTCACAACTCCACCAGCAGTGCATTAATGTCCCAACTTTGCCACATCCCCTCCAGCATTCATTACTTTCCTTTGCTGTCATGTTAGTTAATCAAAAACACAGGTGTGAGGTGATACCTCAGAGTTGTTTTGATTTGCATTTCTCTGATTATAAGAGATTTAGAACACTTTTTCATGTGCTTTTTAATAGTTTTGATTTCTTTAACTGAAAATTGCCTATTCATATCCCTTGCTGATTCTTCAATTGGAGAATGGCTTGATTTTTTTGTACAATTGATTTAAATCTTTATAAATTTGAGTAATTAGACCTTTATCGGAGGTATTTGTTATGAAGATTGTTTCCCAATTTGTTGCTTCCCTTCTAATTTTGATTGCATTGGTTTTGTCTGTATAAAATCTTTTTAATTTAATGTAATAAAAATGATTTATTTAACATATTTTTTCTAAGTCTTGCTTGGTTTTAAAATCTTTCCTTTCCCTACAGTCTGACATGTACACTATTCTGTGTTCATTTAATTTACTTATAGTTTGTTTCTTTATATTCAGGTCATTCACCCATTATGAGTTTATCTTGGTATATGTTGTGACATATTGATCTAATCCCAATCTCTCCCATACTATCTTCCAATTTTCCCAAAAGTTTTTATCAAATAGTGGATTGTGGTCCCAAAAGCTGGAATCTTTGGGCTTTTCATAGACTGTCTTGCTTTGGTCACTTACCCCAAGTCTATTCCACTGATACTCTGTTCTGTCTCTTACCCAGTACCATATTGTTTTGATGACCACTGCTTTATATTATTGTTTGAGATATTTGGTATCACAAGACCCCCTTCCTTCATATTTTTTTCATTATTTCCCTGGGTACCCTTGATCATTTGTTCTTCCAAATGAACTTTGTTATGTTTTTTTTCCTAACTCAGTAAAAAAGTTTTTTGGTAGTTCAATGGTCTAAATATGTAAATAAGTTTGCATAGGATGGTCATTTTTATTATCTTAGCTCATCCTACCCATGAGCAGTTAATGTTTTTCCAATTGTTTAGATCTTGTTTTAATTGTGTGTAAAGTGTTCATATAGTTACTGTGTTTGTCTTGGCAGATAGATTCCTAAGTATATTATATTGCCTAGGGTTATGTTAAATGGAACTTTTCTTTCCAATTCTTGCTGCTGAGATGTATTGGATATATATAGAAATTCTTATGACTTATGTGGGTTTATTTTATATTCTGCAACTTTGCTAAAGTTGTTGATTATTTACACTACCATTTTAGTTGAATCTCTAGGATTCTTTAAGTAGACCATCATATCATCCACAAAGAGTGATAGCTTAGTCTCCTCATTGCCAATTTTAATAACTTCAATTTTTTTTTCTTCTCTAATTGCTACTGCTAGTGTTTCTAGTACATTGTTAAATAATAGAGGTGATCCTTGTTTCACTCCTGATCTTCTTGGGAATACATCTAGTTTATCCCCATTGCAGACGATGTTTGCTGATGGTTTTAGCTGTAAGCTGTTATTCATTTTAAGTTAAGTCCCTGCTATTCCTATACTTTCTAGTGTTTTCCATAGGAATGAGTATTTTATTTTGTCAAAGACTTTTTCTGCATCTATTGAGAAAATCATGTGATTTTTGTTGGTTTGCTTGTTTATATAGTCAATTATGTGGATGGTTTTCCTAATATTGAACCATCCCTTGCATTCCTGGTATAAATCCCACCTGATCATAGTGAACAACTCTCATGATCACTTGCTCGAGTCTTTTGTTCTAATATTCTATTTAAGATTTTTGCATCTATGTTCATTAAGGAGATTGGTCTATAGTTTGCTTTCTCTGTTTTATTACATGCCTGGCTTTGGAATCAGTACCATATTTGCATCATAAAAGGAATTTGATAAAACTCCCTCTTTGCTTATTATGTCAAATAGTTTTTATTGTATTTGTATTAGCTGTTATTTGAATGTTTGATAGAATTCACTTTTGAATCCATCAGGGCCTGGGGTGTTCTTTGATGGCTTGTTCAATTTCTTTTTCTGATATGGAATTATTTAAGAATTCTATTTCTTCTTCCATTAACCTAGGCAATTAATATTTTTGTAAATATTCTTTCTTATCACCTAGATTATCATATCTGTTGCCATATATTTCCTCTTCATTAGAAGCAAGGTCTCCCTTTTCATCTATAATGAGGCAAATTTGGTTTTATTAGATTGATAAGTACTTTGTCAATTTTATTTGTTTTTTCAAAATACAAGCTTCCCATCTTATTTATTAATTCAATAGTTCTTTCACTTTGAATTTCATTAATTTCTCTCTTAATTTTTAGGATCTTTATTTTAGTTTTCAAGTTTGGGTTTTTAATTTGTTCGCTTTCAAGTTTTTTGACTTTCATGTCCAATTTCATTGACCTCTGCCCTTCCTAATTTGTTAATATATGAACTCGAGGTTATACATTTCCCCCTGAGTACTGCTTTGGCTGCATCCCATAGATTTTGAAAGGATGTCTCATCACTGTCTTTTTCTTCAATGAAATTATTGTTTCTATGATTTGTTCTTTAACTAACTGATTTTGTAGAATCATATTATTTAATTTCCAATTAATTTTTGACTTGGCTCTCCATGTACACATACTGATTATTATTTTTATTGTATTATGATCTTAAAAGGTTGCACTTATTATTTCTACTTTCCTGGTTTTGTTTGCCATGTTTTTATGCCCTAGTACATGGTCAGTCTTTGTGAATATAACATGTGCTGCTGAAAAGAAAGTGCATTCTTTTTATCCCTATTTATTTTTTCCATATATCTATTAACTCTAATTTTTCTAAGATTTCATTCACATCTATTACCTGTTTCTTATTTTTTTTATTTGATATTTATAGATTTGATAGTGGTAGGTTCAGGTTTCCCACTAGTATAGTTTTACAATCTATTTCCTCCTTCAACTCCACTAGTTTCTTCTTTAGAAACTTAGATGCTATCCGGTTTGGTGCATACATGCTTATTACTAATATTTACTCATTGTTTATACTGCCTTTTATCAGAATGTAGTTACCTTGCCTATCCCTTTTAATCAGAACTATTTTTACTTTATCTTTGTCAGATATCATGATTACAACTCCTGGCTTCTTTCTATCAGTTGAGGCCCAATAGATTTAGTCCAACCTTTAATTCTAACCTTGTGAGTGTCTACCTGCCTCAGGTATGGTTTTTTTTTTTTTTTGTAGACAACATATGGTAGGATTTTGGTTTCTAATCCACACTGCTATTTGTTCTCATTTTATGGGTGAGTTCATCCCATTCACATTCAAAGTTATGATTGCCACTTGTGTATTCCCCAACATTTTCATATCCTCTCGTAGTTCTGTCCTTTCTTCTTTTGCTATATCCTTTTAAAGCAGTAGTTTGCTTTTAATCAGTCCTCTAAACCCCACCCTTAATATGCTTCCCTTCTTCCCCCTCCCTTTTTGTTCCCTTCTTTACTCATTTTTTTAGGATCTGTTAAGTTCCTTCCCCCTTCTCTTTCTCTCCCTTTTTGTACTGTGACAAGGAAATCACTTTAAAAGACTGATATATATTAATTTAAGGTCGCCAAGGAATTCAGCTATGTAATTCCTAAATGAAAACTCAAGTCAGCAGTCAACCTTTTATGGAGTTTAATTACAAATAGGAGGAAGAAAGGAATTAGAGACAGAGAGAGAGAAAAGGGAGAGAAGGGAATAGGGCTTAAATACCCCTTCTGTTTAGGCTGGGCCAAAAGGCCCAAGCCCTTAGATAGCTGAGGCAAAGAAAAGAGATCAGTCCCTATTACTCACGTGACCAAAATGGAGAAACAGTCTCAGAGGCCCCCACCTTCAGCTTCCTTCAGAGCAAGCTTCTCAGAGCACACTCCAACCACTCAGACAAACTCCTCAACCACCACCCTGAGTCTTCAGACCCCTCTCTCTTTAAGGAAACCATCCAAGTTCCCTCCCCTCAGTTCTCACATCTACCAATCACTGTCCATCAATTTCCCTGTGCCAATGGAGGCTCTAGCTTAACCCAGGACCGCCCAGAGGTCTCTGGCTTTGCACATGTCTGTTGAAGGTGATATTTTCAAATAATTAAATCTTTGATCCTTTGCTACAGCCCTTCCTAAATCCTGTTAACCTGAGTAGGGTAGAGATTGGAATAATTAAATTTTGATCTATGCTGCAGCCCTTCCTCAATCCTGTTAGGACTGAGTAGGGTGGAGATTGATTCCAAGTATCTCCATTGTATCAATTCTAAAATCAATCATGACTCAAAGAAATTCCTGTTCTATGCTTAAGCATAGGTCAAAGTCCTTTCCATTGTTCAGCAAAAGGTTTCTGTCCTAAAGTAATCTTAAGAAGGGAGGAGGAGAAACCTCCCATGCCAATGGGGTTCACATTCCAATAGACTATCAGTAAGAAATTTTCCAAGTATAAAATTTCCCAATGGTGAAATTTCCAACATTTATAAGTCTAAGGAATTTTAAGGTTTACAGTACTCCCTTCCCCCTCCCCCCTTAGTTTTCCCCTTCTCACTTTCCCTCTTGGGTAAGATAGAATTCAATACCCCTATAGATATAGATGATCTTCCCTCTCAGAATTGGTTTCACTGAGACTAAGGTTTAAGTATTTCTTAAAAACATTCTCTTCCTCTCCTTCTTATAATAGTGTTCTTCCCCTCCCCTTTCCATGTGCCTCTCTGTGTGATATAGATTATTCTATTTATCTTATTTCTTCAAGTTTTCCTTGGTGCCATCTTTGATTCCCCCCTTCCTTTATCTTAATTTTTTTTGCATATCATCTTATACCA
This sequence comes from Monodelphis domestica, assembly GCF_027887165.1. Classification (NCBI taxonomy): domain Eukaryota; kingdom Metazoa; phylum Chordata; class Mammalia; order Didelphimorphia; family Didelphidae; genus Monodelphis; species Monodelphis domestica. The sequence continues at coordinate 172,483,133 of NC_077234.1, forward strand.
CTTATTATCCCAATCTGTTCCTGTGAATAATTCCTCAAATTACTATAATAATGAATATAATTTTTGAGTTACAAATAACATTTTCACATATATTGATATAAACAATTTGATCTCATTGAATCCCTTAAAGAAGAAAGTTTGAATTAATAAAAAAACATTTTCCCCCTTCCCCTCACTTTCTTATTTACCTTTTTTATGTTTCTCTTGACTTTTGTGTTTGGATATCAAACTTTCCTCTTAGTTCTGGTCTTTTCTTTACAAATACTTGGAAATCTTCTATTTTGTTGAATGTCCATACTTTCCCCTGGAAGTATATAGTCAGTTTTGATGGGTAGGTGATCCTTGGTTGAAGACCCAATTGTCTTGCCTTTTTGAATATTACATTCCAAGCCTTGTGGTCCTTCAGTGTGGGAGCTGCCACATTTTGTGTATTACTGATTTGTGATCCTTGATTGATCTGAATTGTCTCTTTTTGGCTTCTTGTAAAATTTCCTCCTTATATTTGAAGTTCTTTAATTTGGTAATTACATTCCTGGGAGTTGTCTTTTGAGGATTTAGTGTAGAGTGTGCTCTATGAACTCTTTCAAAATCTATTTTCCCCCTTGTTCAAGAATATCAGTGAAGTTTTCTTGGATAATTTCTTGTAGGACAATGTCAAGATTTCTGTTTATTTCTGAGTTTTTAGATAGACCAATGATTCTCAGATTGTCTCTTTGTCCCCTGTTTTCCTGATCCATCATCTTGTCAGTGAGATATTTAATGTTTTCTTCTATTTTATCAGTATTTTGAGTTTACTTCATTAATTCTCATTGTTTTGCAAGATCATTGGTTTACAGTTGCCCAATTCTGGCCTCTAGGCCTCATTTTTCTGCTATAATCTTTTGAGTTTCTACTATAATCTTTTGATTTTCTGCTTTAATCTTTTGATTTTCTGTTATAATTTTTTTTATTTTCTTTTTTGGTTTGGTCTATACTGCTTTTCATGGCTTTTAGCTATTTCTCCAATTGGGAGTTCTTGTCCTTTAAACTGTTATTTTCTTTCTAAACTATTTTCCACTTTGATTCCCAGAAGCCTTCCATCTTTTTGGTAAGCTCCAATTTAAATTCTTCAAGAACGTGTGGCCAATTTCCATTTTTTTGAAAGTTTTGGCACATTTATTTGGATTTCCTCTTTTGCTATTTTCTCTGTAGTCTGAATTTTTCCTCTGTAAAATTATCCAGGGTCAATGTCTTCTTCTTGTTTTCCTTGGGGTTGGAAAGTTGTTCCTGGGCACTGTTTGCCATCAATATGGTTATTTTTACTTCCCTTTCCAGTCAGAAATCTGAATGAGGAGGACAGGCTCTCTGTGTATGGAGCTAAGGAGCAAGGATTTTGCCTGAGGCCAGTTCTCAAATCTCTGCTGCTTCTGCTGTTTGCTGCCCTTCTCTGTGCTATCTCCCTGGTAGCCTCCATGGTCTGTGCTCTTCAGCCTGCTGGGGTTTCAGATTTAGCTGCTCTCAGGGGTGGGTCTTTGGTGGTCTTATTCTGTTGCCAAAGACCTAGAGGTGCCCTACACTCACTGTAGAGTTGCCCCTCACTCACTCATTGATTGTAGAGTGTGCTGGCTCTGACTCTGGCTCAGTATCTGGGGTGGGGGTGGGTAGATCAGTTCGTGCTTTAATGGAATATTTTTACCCTCTTATGGTGTGGAAATGCCCAAATGCCTAGCCCAAATGCTACACCCCACTGTAGAGTCCCTTCATTCATATTAATTTGTTGGGGTTTTTTTTTGGCTCTTTGAGGTAGTCTATATTGGTAGGTGGTGAGAGGAAGAGTCTTGTGTCTAGACTGCTGCCATGTTTACCAAAAACTACATTTTTAAAAGGGAAGTGACATCTTAATAAAATATCAAATAACTTTGTCCCCTCAATTTTTATTCTCTGATCTTCCTTAAGCATTTTGACTACTTTCTACTACTTCTTATTTCATGGAATGCCCCCTTTCCTAAGCTTTTGTCAGATTATACTATCCCTGTATCATTCTTCATCTCTTTTAAATCCTTGCCTTCTGTCTTAGAATCAATACTGTGTATTGGTTTTAAGGCAGAATAACAGTAAGGGCTAGGCAATGGGGGTCAAAGGACTTGCCCATGGTCACAGAGGTAGGAAGAGTCTGAGGTCATATTTGAACCTAGCACTTCTTGTCTCTAGGTCTGGCTCTCAATCCAGTGAGCCACCTAGCTGGCCCCTCTGTATTCTGCTATCTCTGTCATTCTTTGTCTCTTCTACTGATCCCTTTTTCCACTTTTTGTAGCAGCTAGGTGTTACTGTGAATAGAGCACCGATCCTGGAATCAAGAATACTTGAATTTCAATCTAGCCTCAGACAACACACTAGTTTTTGACTGTTGGAAGGTCACTTATTCTGTGTAGTTGCTTCAGCTGTAAAATTGGGGAAATAATAGTATCTACTGCCAAAGCTGTTGTGAGTATAAAATTAAATATTTGCAAATTTCTTAGATACAATGCTTGACATATTAAAGATATCCCATAAATACTTGTTTTTTTCCTTCCTTGATTTTGTTCCCAAATGCAGGTGTCCTGTTTTCTTATCCACCATTTCTCATCTTGTTTGGAATCCTTTACTCGATTGTGACATCAAATAGGTTACATTTTGTCGAGGGAAAAATTGCAAATTTGAAACTATATACAAAATACAAGGTGATTTAAAATTCAAATTCCTAAGAATGTTGCAAATTAGAATATCAGGAATTAAAGAAAAGACTTATTTAGGACTGAGAAGGTGATCATTAGAAGAATAGGTTATATGATTACCAAGGTACAGAAATGAATGGAAGATGAAATTTGATTTGTGAAGATGATCAAGAAAACCAGTTAGTCTAAACTGTAAAACATACAAAAGGGGAAATGATTTTTATATAATTACTTTCCTAGTCGAATATTTGGTTGTTTGGCCATGAAATACAGACAGTTATCAAAATTAGGCTGGAATCTGACTGCATAAAAATTAAACTATTATTTGATCTGATTATTTGAATTTCTGCTTTCACATTAAATTATAATCTTTTGTTTGCTTAGGCTACCTTTTGTTTTACCAACTTATCACAGTGCTTGATGGAGTAGTTTGCATATTGGGTACCTTAAAAGCTCCCAATCATTTACTGAATTTATAGTAAACTGGAGAATATCACTGTTATAGTGAAGAAAACTAGAAATTCAGGGTGTGGACTAGTATATTCCAAAAGTATCTTGTAATGTCTTAAATCTTTAATGTTGATCCATGGAATTGTTTTACCCATGCATAAATGATGGAGGAGGAATAGGATTCTGACTCACTCACTTCAATGAAATAATTCATTTTGGTTCTGTCTGGATGTTGTAAGGGAGGAATTCTAATTTATTGATGATCAAAAAACACTGACTAACAGGTGATGACTTCAGGAAATGAGTCATTATCTCCCCTTTTGAGGTTCAGAAATCAGACCAAGTGAAATATTGAGAAGGCCCTTTAGTCAGCCTAGGTTTAGGAATTTCATTTCTATTTCTTTCACTAAGCTTACTATGCATATGTTTTCCAGGTGGTTTGGAATGAAGTAATGGAGCAATTTTCAGCAACACCCAAGCAAAATTCCTTTACAAAATTGAATAGGTGAGATGCTAACTACAGAGATCATTCTTTGTCTCCTTTCTGGAAGAGAAACACAATGCTCCCAGGAAATCAAGAATAGCTAGTAAGTGGCAAGAATAAGAGAAATTCATATGGATAAATGCATGGATGAGCATACCATTTATTTTGAAATGTTTCTTTTCTGCATTCTCCAATTTCTCTGAGGATAATTGCTTCTCTGCACGTTTTCATTGTGAAATCACAAATCCTCCAAGTAGAAAAGTATGCTTCTTTATCATAGGGTGGTCTACTTTAGTCATTCAAAGTTTGTCCACTTAAAACATTAGTATATCTTTGAGGAAAAAAGAAGAAAAATCTACAGAGAAATTTACTAATATTGGGATAGACTGAACTTCAGGTTAGTGATAGTCAACAATTTATTTGTAGCAATGACTTTAACCTGAATTACCACCTTATTGCTAATCTTTTCTCTTTATTCCAATTCTCTTTGTATGTTAGCAAAATACAAGTGAACTCTTATTTTCTTCTTTTGGAAGAATATTATAGAAAAACAATTAAATGGTTTCACTAAACAAAAATGTATTTACAGTACACTTAATAGTAGTATTATTTATTTTTCTTATACTCCTATACTTAAAATAATTTTTGAGTGAACAGTTTTTTAAAAAAAGAATTTATTTTAGGGCAGAGGTGAGTCACTAAATTTTCAATTTCATCTCAGGGAAAGAAACCTAAAGAATTATTCCATTCACATCCTACACATATTGGTGGGCTGGACCTTGGAGATAGGTATTACATTACATCCTGAAGGCAGTGAAGTCCTGCCAAACTGGTAACAGGTTCTATCATGATGGCTGGGCATCCCCAACACCCACAGTTCCCTTTTAAGCTCCCCAGCAGGCTCCCACCCCCTCAAGCAGATGTTCCAACAATAATAGATTGGTCAAGATTACCTGGAGGGAATTTCATAACATTTGGAAGGTCCAAATGAACTTTGTTTAATATTTCAAAATTATTTTGATTTTTGTTGTTGTAACTAAATCTGGGGATATGGTTTTGTAGGTGAAGGATCAATGCAACTCTATTAATCCTTCCTTTCTTCCTTCTTTCCTTCCTTCCTACCTTATTTCCTTTCTTCCTTCCTTTCTTCTTTCTTCCATCCCTCCCTCCCAGTCCTCTCTCTCTCTCTCTCTCTGTCTCTCTCTCTGTCTCTGGCTGTCTGTCTGTCTTTCTATTTGTATGTCTCTCTCTCTCTCTCAAATCAATTTTGTTATGAATATGAATTTATTTCCTTTATCAAATAGGCAGTGTGGGGAGGGTAGTGGGAATATAAAGATGGATATTAAGCTTATAAAAAGTGGGAGAAAAATGACAGCATTTCATGCAGAATTAAAGGTATTTGCTTTTAGAAAGTCAAATGATTATTTGAAAAGTATATATTGAGAGAATTTAAGGTTTTTCCCCACTTTGTTAACTCATCACCCAAGATCTTTGTAGCTGTACTCTGCACTGCATTCTTTTGGAGAAAAATGTCAATGACCTTTTCCCTTAATTGCCAAAATGACTTAGGTTTAGGGAAAACAACCTAAAGATTTCCAGATTCTCTTTCCCTGGACAATACATAGTTTTATACCTAAAGGTCCTAACTCTTCTCTCTGCCTATAGACTCTTCCTTCCCCATTCCATTTTATACGAACTTCCAAATTGATTCCTACTCTTAAAGTAGGAAACTGATCCTATCATTCTTCTGTATTTGTTGTTCTCTATTGCCTCTACAATAGGACAAAATACATATGATACCAATTTATACAAGTCCAGAAAACTTAAGTTTAGTAGCAAAGCCAGATACTCTATTTATTCTCAGAGGAAGTGTAATATAGACTACCGAAGATTAAATGAATTCTGGAAGACTAGGGTTCAGATGTTATCCTTGGAATATATTAGCTATATATCTGGGGACAATCACATCCCATTCAGAATTGTGACTGGCATATAAAACACTTCCAATTGTAGTCCTACCTCTTCTCTGTTTTAGTATTATTTTGCCTCATGTACTTTGTGTTACAGCCAATATGACCTATATGTTGTGAATTGTTACCCCTATTGCATTTCCTGCCTCCAGACCTTTGAAAAGATTATAGTTTCTGCCTAGCATTGATTCCCTCCTCACCTCCTTTATCAATTTTTAGTTTCAAGTGGCACTTTCAGAAGAAGTCTATTCTGAATACTCTAGAGCTTCATTTCCTTCCCCTCATCCCTTCAATGACATTGCATGTACCTACGTGTTGTATCCCTCCATTCCCTAGAATTTAATCTCTTTGAATCAGCAGCCAATTTATTTTATCTTTATATTTCTTGAATTTAGAATATTGCTTTTCATATAGTAAGTACTTAATACTTAAAAGAGGGCAATCAAATTGCTTTAAAAAGAGGGGCTTCTGTGCTATTATGCTATCATAAATATAACTCTAACCTCTGAGGCTATTAGAGTGATCTCTGCTATACTTATTGCTTTTTTTTTATCAAGAAGACTTTTTAATTTTCCTCTGAGACGGGGAGGTGTGATGATGAATAGAATACTGGATTTGGAAACCAGAGGATCATAAGTGAAATCTTGTTTTTGATACTTACTCTATATGTGATCATGGTATGGTTAGGGCAGCTAGGTGGCACAGTGGACAGAGTGATTTTTTGCCTCTCTTTCTTCAGCTATAAAATAAGCTGGAGAAGAAAATGACAAATCATTCAAGGATTTTTGCCAAGAACACACCAAATGGGTTGAAAGAGTTGGACAGGACTCAAATTACTGGAAAACAACAAGTATAAGCATATTCCAATACATCAGGAACTAAGAGTTACCTAAGGAGATTGGTCAAGTGGCAGACAAGGGATAACCAAGGGATAGGCATTGGTATGCCACTGATAACCACACAATGCCAAGAGAATGAGAAGAATACCCTTAGCACCTAAGGCACATGTCAGTAAAGGACATAAAAAGCACCATGATCAAGAAGGGTCCAGTATGTGAAGATCTCCTAGCCACTAAAATAATGAAACCAAAAAGGCATCTGTCTGTATATTTGACCATTTCTTCAATAAAGCCTAAATCTAGAGAGCACTTTCAGAGTAATGGGAATAATTATTGGCATCCACCTGTGCTACTCTAAGATTGGACTGCAAATCAGCTTTGTTGCACTAGTGATGTAATAATCGATAGGGAACTTCCCAAGGCTTAATTTTAGCTGATACAAGCTCATACCATGCAACACTGCTTCTTCCATTAACTTAAGCAGCATTTGGCTTTAAAAAGCACTGAGATGGTAAGACCAGCAGCAAAAATATGTTCATTTGATTTCCAGCCTTTTATTTTATGGCTCAGAGCATCGAGCATGTACAGCATTTTGTTGTGCCTTGAGGTCTGCCATCACATCCTTGGGTTTATGTCAAGAGTAAGTGGAAGAATAAGAGACCTCTGTTACTAGTAATTCTTCTTAAATGTATGCCCCTGGATTTTTCCTCTCTCTTAATAAGTGGGTAACTATGTACACATACCCTATTACCCTAAGATTGCTACAAGAAGTGAATGCTGCCATGAATGTCTTTCAGCTAAAGCACCTAACATAATCCTCTCTGTTTCAGCCCACTCTTTTGAAAGAGCTCCATTTTCCTTCCTGCTTTAGGGTTGTCCATCACAAGCATCACTATTACACCATCTAGTTATTTCCATGCATAGTACTTGGCATCCATAGGCTGCTTCAGAGAGAGGGTGTGCTCTAATAACCTTACAAAATGATCAGTGGTGATTTATTTCAAGTCCTGCTGTTAGTCTCCTTCAGCTAGAATAATTTTATGCTAGAATAACTTCATGCAAATAAGGTTCATTCTTCTTTGGGAGAGGGTGAGAGGTGCTGGTAGGGGAAGCAGGAGAAGTTGAATGGATTTTTTATCCAGGAAAAAAAGCAGCTTAAGTTGAAGGTTGTTTAGCTAAAAAAAAAGTTATTTCCCTGAGACAAAGGGTTGGTAAGGAGAAATAAAAAGGAACCATGGGTTATGTTTCTGCTAAATGAGGATCCTCATTGCAGAATATAGGTTGGTTTACCTTGTACAATGCTGGTCAATAGCTTTGTGAATGATTGATTTCTGAACTTAACCATTATATGTCATCTTATGGAGTAATTCAATTCTCCAATTCTGATGACAGATTTTTTTTTAAACTTGGTCTATGGAACCAACCAGTTGGAATTAATGGAAAAAAAATAAAACAGGGAGTGCTCTGCTGGGTGCCCCTGTGTAGCTGCTGTTAGTGGCTAGGTTCATATAATCCTCCAAGTAGAAGTTTTATTATGAATATAAATTACTCTGCAGAAGAATGAAAGTTACACATTTAGTTGCTTACAGTTTTTGCTGGTATATATTTGTTAAATTTATGATATTTGTGACTATATTAACCACTTTCATCACCTTCTCTTAATCATAAACAGGAAAAATGAAAAATTATAACCTTAAACAGTTTCTTACATGAAATTGGAATTTTTTACAGTATTACTTGAGAGCTATGATGTCATTGTTCATTTTGAAAAGTGTTTTATTTTGTAAGACATATCAAATATTTGCATTTAGTCACACGAACTGGAAATGTTAACAACTTGAGTGAACTTGAATGAATCTTCAATTCTTTCATTATCATTCTAAATTATACCTATGGTAAGACATTTTAAGAATAATACAGAGGATGCAAGGTATAAGAATTTCTCTCTGCCTCTCTTCCTTCTTTCCCTCTCCATGTAATCTTCTCCCTCTCTCTCTCCCCCTATTTTCCCTCTTTTTTCCTACAACAAAAGTATGTTCACAGCAACAGGAAAAGGGGAAAAAAACTAATGAAGAAAATCTGTGCCCAGGAAAAAGGGAGGGAGGGTTGATTTAAACAAACAAAAAAAGTTCACCTAATTGACAAGCAGCTGCCTCAGCTTTCTAAAAGCATTGATTCAAGTATTTTTTGGCTCACAAACTATGTAGTTGAGGCGATCTTACAGACTATTTTATTTACTGTGGTAAATCAAGGTGCACAGACATTAACCACAAAAATGATTTTAAATCATCTGACAGGTGAATGAAATATGGAAAATAATACCCTGTTGTTCAAAAGGTTCTAAAAAATAAAGCAGGGTGCCTTGCTTCAGTTGAATTGAAAAAGGAAGTTATGAAATTGACCTTGTAATTTCCTTTTGTGAATGCTGAGTTTGTACAGTCCTCTTATTTTAGATATAATTTTTTCCCTCAAGGAAATCCATGAAGCTCTTGGAATTTAAATAAAGGAAATCTAATGGAAACATGTACTAAGACCTGTTTAGATGAATGTTGCATTGTTCCTCTCAATCTAAAAACCCTATTTACTTTTTTAAAAAGGACTATGTAGCTTAGGGTGCCATCATTGTCCTTTTTATATAATCTGTCTAGAACTTGAAGTAGAAACAAACATTAGAGATCTTTGGAGTTTAATTTAATTATAAATGTGTAAATTTAGAAAATAAAAATAAACAATCAGTATGTTTTATTTTATTTATTGAAAGATACCATGATGATGAATGTCTCATTTGTAAGTCAACTAGATCATTACCAACACATTGCCCACATTTTAGATAATATGTCTAAAATTCTCAGGTTAAAAAATAGGTTATGCAAGGATAATGGATATGCTTCTATACTCTACACTTATGTACTATTTCAGACACACATATATATTGAATAACTATATAATATACTGTTACAGGTTTGCCCCATTTCAAGGCCCACATTCAAATCTTTTAAAAGAAATAATCTAATTACAGTAAGATATTAAGTATGGAAGCAGGATGATTCAAACACTAAACTTTTACACTTTATGATGTAAAGTATGTAAGTAAATAAAAATGATAATAAAATAAAAGGCCTATATCAACCTCATATGAAACTATAAGATAGGAAATCATCATTGGTAAAGTGTAGACTTCTGGTTTTCCTATCAGTAAGGCTTTGGTTCAAAATCCAGTCCAGAATTATTAATTCTATAATTATGTCATTAAATGTCATTAAAGATGTCATTAAATTCTGCAACTTGTTTCTCTAATTTGTAGTATGGGGAAAAAGAAATAGAAAACAAAACAAAATGTTGTTTCCTTATCCAGAAACTTCTTGTGTATTCCAAATGAATAAATGTACATTGAGTGCTTTGATAATACTAATTTGCCATATTAATATTAATTATTACTATTATCTTTGTTTGTTTTTACTGATGTGTAAATTCTATCCAAAGAGTTGCAATTAAAAAAAAACAAACTTCCAAGAGATGGTATTGAAATCTGGGGTTCAAATCTCCATTTTTACAACCCCCCTGTGATCGTATTGGGAAACTAGTTACCCCCAAAAGATCATGGAAACATAATCAAATTAAAGATTGAAATAATTTGAAGGTAAAAGGAAAAAAGAAAAAAACAATGATTGCTAAGCACATTGACAAAAAGCCAGTTAGGGGACAGTCCCCTTTGGCATAAAAGTATACATACAAGTCAATGTTCAATCAACCACACCCAAAGTTCATTCTTGATCTTCTTGTGCACAGCTTGTGGTCTGTGGAGGCATCTTCATGGTGTCTTCTCCAAACAGTTCAGTTTCTGGATTCGGAGAGGTAGCATGTTTCTTAACCTAAAATTTCTCTCTCAAGGAATTTAGACTTTGCAATTTAAAATAATAATAAATTTTACATTTTTACATACCCCCCTTGAAGAGGGTGATTGAAAAACAGGGGTCACTTAGGGATTCATGTCTGATTTATGAGGTATATGAATCAATTGGTAAGAGAAATCAAAAACATAAAAAAAATCCAAATAAAGAAAGATAATTTCTGGATGAAATATCAAAGTCTTATGTGTAAAAATTCCAAGTAAAGGAAAAATAAATCTATCAAATTTTCTCCATCTTGCTTAGTCTAGCACCCAGGAATGTGCACACCAATACTACATGGGCATGTGCTAGGTAATGACAAATCAGAAACAACTAATTGCCCCCTGGGCTGTCCTAAGCCAAGCTTGAGCCACCATTGGCACATGTGAGACACAGGAAGTGAAGTAGAGAATAGCTTCTGGAGCTCTTATCACTTCCTGTGGAGAGGCCTGAGTGACAGTTCAATCCTAGAACTCGAGTTTGGAGGAGCCTCTCACATAACTTTCCTTCAATCAGTCACATGGGTGAGTGATAAGGACTGACTCCCCTTTACCTTTGGCTCCCAGGCCAAACCCTTGAACTCCTGCCTCCGGCTCAGCCTGAGCTGGAGCAGTTGAGCTAACTCCTTTCCTTCTCTCTCTCTCTCTCTCTCTCTCTCTCTCTCTCTCTCTCTCTCTCTCTCTCTCTCTCTCTCTCTCTCACTTGCTCGCTCTCACTCTTATTTTCTTCCTCCTGTTGTAATTAAAATCACCATAAGCTCAATTCTGACTTGAGTGTTTCATTTTAGGATTTTATAAATAAAATCCTTGGTGACCCATAATTATTATATTCAGTCTCAACCCCTAAATTTAACCCTTACAGTAGGGACACTTTGAGTTTAAATAGCTAGGAATATTTACTTACTTTTCAAAGGCAGGACTTGAACACAGGTCTTCCTCAGTTGAAGGCTAGCTTGTTAATACTGTACCATTTCACTATTATTTAAATATCAAAGAACATTCCATTTAAAATTAACTTTACTTTTTTTTTTTCCAAATCAAAATGTCTCTTCCTAAAATGTCATAAAGAACAGTTTAATAAACATTTATTGTAAGCATCCTATTTGCCAGACATGATGATAGGGAGGCAGAATACAAAGACCATGAATAAATAGTAAATATTTTTTAAGAACTTATAGTTTAAAGAGAAAGGTGATAAGGGCATATAAGTACACCTAGAAAAAATAAATATTTTTAAAAATTCAAAGTAGATAAAGACAAGTTTTGGCAGGGAGGGTATAATAGTCATTGCAGAGTTATGGGGGAAGCATTATGGTAGAATACTAAGGATTAAATACAGAGAAAACCAGTGTCAATGACTCAAATGTGGGGGAGAGTTAATGGCTAGAAATAATGATGGGGCAAGATTTTGAGGGTGTTTAGAGTGAAACAAATCAATTAGTCAAAAAATGCCATTGTACTTTTTGAGATATGATGGCAGTGATGGTCCCTCTATAATGTCCCCTTTGAGTTTTCTGTAAGTTTTACATGAAAGTCATTTATCATTTGTTTCCCCAAAGGAACAATAGCTGTGCCTTTATTTAATATGGCCTGGCATGTTACATAGAAGAGACTGGGTTTGTGAGAAAGGGAAATGGATTGAAAGTAAAAAGATTTGGGTTGAAAACCTTGTGCTGATTGGAGTTTAAGCTCTTTGATCTTCAGTTGTTTCTGCTGCCCCTTCTGTTATTTTTGATGTTGTTTTCATCTGAAAATAGGGGGCATTGCTAAACTTTCCTTGTCTTTTTTATGGGCTTGTTGGCTGAACCATAACTGAGAAAGCTTTGTATTTTAGGACATGCCATACAAATACACAAGATTATTATTCAGAAAACTACTTTGTGAGAGAAATAGTTATTTATTTATTTATTTACTTCGTCATTAATATGGAACATTTTGTTCAAAATTCTATTTATTATCCTCACTCACAAAATTATCCTATTAAATCACATTATCCCTATATTAAGTTTTAATTTGTATCCAGATAGTACATATCACAACTCATAAAATGTATCTAAAGTAGTATTATTTAAAATGTTGAAGAAAAATGCTAAGAAATAACAATAGTGGAAAAGCTATACATGTTTCCTTTTATCAAAAATAAATCTATTGTTTTTTATCAAATGCATTGACTCATGTAGAAATAGCCATAGATAGTGACCATCATATTGTGGGAATCCAATAGAACTTAGAAGAACTATTAATCTTTTTTTTTTTAGTCAGAATCACATGCCCCAGATCTGAAAGTCATCAGCCATTATGGTTAGAGTCTATCTTCTCCCAGGGAAGACATGAATATCAATGCCATTTTAATGTAGACTACCTGTACACTTGATGGGTGTTCTAGTGATAGTTGAGGAGCTATCATAACTACAATGGATACCTGTCTCACTTCCCACTTTCTGCAAGTGTACAGAAAAGCAAATTGTTTCTTAATTAATTCACCAGTTTGGAAATATTGTATTTAATATGCTAGACAGATGGTTCTGACTTTATTGTAAGCAAAGTATTTTGAAAAGAAGACATCTAGTGAGCATGAGCTGACTTTCTCATAGATTGCAGTGTTCCCATTGTTCACTAGATGGCAGTAATCTACTAGCTAAGATTATTCTCTGACCAATTGTGGACACAACTAGGCAGAACTAATCACCATTGCTAGGTAGATTCAAAATGTACTTTAGGGCAAAATAAATGAGATATTATTTGTAGTTTTGAGAATTACGAAAAGTAATTTATGTCAAATATAATCCTTTGTATGAAATATTTCCTTCAGTTTTACCAAACCTCAAATTCAAATTTCACAAGCAATTCATATTATGGCCATATGGGTTTTATTCTGCTACAAAATGGAAAGAACTAGTTAAGAGCCACAACAAGTTAATACATTGCATTAAACCCAATTTTCCCTTTCTATCTTCCTGAACACATTCTTCTTTCCTAATGATGTGGATAAAAAATTAGGGAAAAGAATTGTATGTTTAGAACCTTAAACTATGAAACAAGAGTCAGATAGTTCAGGGGAAAATGTCCATCTCCTCATCTTGCTACTCAGTACTTCTTTCTGAATTAGTTTTCCTTAGCACTCTGAAAAATAATGCAATAGTGATATTCCTAATACAGTCTGGAAGCTTTTATCAAGGCATCCAGAGGGAAATATAGGAAGCAAAATGAGCCCAGAAATTCAAATTTCTGACACAACCTTTTTTCACACCCTATGGACAATGCTCATGACATGAATCCAAGATCTGCTATTAAGTAGCCACCTTTACAGTGATTCTGTTTCCAAATGCCCCTCCCTAGCAGTTGTTATCAAGGACAGCAACACCTTTGGATAAGATACTGGACCTCTCTGTCAAATCTCAATGAGTGTTCCCCACAAGGCATGAAAGTTACCATAACCTAATCAGTAGAGACAATCATACTCTTCTGCTTGTATCCACAACACTTTGCACAGTGCTTTCTATATAATAATCATTAAATATGTTTTCATTGATTAATTGATTTTTTATAAATCTAGATCTTAGCTCTGGCAAATGCTTATTACACTAGCTACCATTTCACAATAGTGGCTGTAATGAGTAGTTGTTGCATGCTCCTCATTCTTGTTTTGCCTTTTTTTCCCCATCCCAACCCTCTGATATTCAAAATGATGTCTGTCCTATAAAGAAATTGTACTGGTTGTAAGAAAAGGAAGTTCTTTCTGAGATCAAAGTAATCAAGTTAATAAAAGGGATAGAAGGTAGGTTGTATACCAACATTCAAACTTTGCCCTCCTTTCCCAACTCCTTAAATGACTTTATCCTGCTCTCATCAATCATTTACCATATTTAATAACCTGCTGACTTCATTTCTTCTGTGATAGCTCTCAAGAACCTTCAAATAAATACATCAATACTTGCTATATGAATATATAGTTTAAGGGAAGATGTAGCTCTAAACAAATAAGCTACTTAAATTAATGTTAAATTTGGACAACAAAATTTCAGGGGTATACACTCACCCACACACACACACACACACAGAGACAGAGAGAGAGAGAGAGAGAGAGACAGAGAGACAGAGAGAGAGAGAGATGTTAATTTTGAACCAAAATACACTTGGATAAAATAGTATTATGGAAGTGAACTTCACTAATTTAATTTTCCTTTTAAAGACAGTACTTTAAAAAACAAAAGACTGTCACATAGAAACCTGTATCCCATAGTTTCACAAAAGTCACAGTTCAGTTTGGAAAGAATATTTGACAGTACTTCAGAGAAATGAGGGACCTAAGGAGGAGAAAGGCTCATTATCTCAATGCCTAATTAATTTTCTAAAATATTGTTATTCAGACTGCTGCTCAAATATAATGTTAGACAGAGTATTGAATTGGGGAAATTTATGGCAATAGAAAAATTAGCAAATACAAATACAAAAAAAAATAACAAAGCAGGGCAAAAATGCTCAGCTTAGGAAATGCCATCTTTAATGCAATCAGAATCATTTGCCATATGAATGCAAGCAACACAATTGCTATTTAGTCAATTCAAAACACTGGTTCTAAAAATGAATATTTTTAGCAACTAATTCATCTATCATGGGCTCATCATCAATGGCTGGATCTTGTTCTTTCCTAATTGAGATATTTGCATGCAGAGGTCTTCTTGAGTCGTCATATATTCAGTAATCATTTGAGGAACAAATAACAAACAAAGCTAGGTGGAGCCTGTGTAGTCTCCCTAATAAAGAAGAAAGACCCCTCCCCCTGCCTTTTTTAAAAAGAAACATCCTAATGGTATAATTCTAAGAGTTTCTCTTATACTAAACTATGAAAGATACTCTTGGTGATAAGAGATCTTTTCATTTCTAACAATGAGAAATCAGAATCATTAATTTGTTCCTGCTAATACATTGCCATGTTCAATTAATTTTCAAAAGATTATTTTATTTTCAATATATCTTATTCTGAGTTAATGCAGGTGATACTATTTGTTGTATTTTGTTTATGCTATTTTTGTATGGGTCTCTTATTATCAATGCCTCTTTAAATAATATTAGGAATTGCTAATATTAAAATCCATCTATCAAAGACAAAAAGATAGATTTTTGAATCAGAAAACCTACATTTAATTATTAAAATTTCACCTCTTTTTTCTTGTTACCTCTGTGACTTTGGGCACAGAAAAGTTTGTCTGAATCTCAGTTTCTTCATCTGTGAATTGAGTGAACTTAGCTCACATTTGAGATTTCTTCCAACTTGAGGGGTTACAATTCTATGAATTATAAAAAAGAGCAATTTATCTATAATTTATAATTCTAGATTTGAATAAGAGCACTAAGGGGTTAATTGACATTCCCATCATCTTATAAGCAATATCTATCAGAGACAAGACTAAACCATCTGCTTCTTAACTCCACAACCACTGTGTACCTTTGCCATGTTATGCCAATATGTTGTGTATATATAAACACTCTTTAGTTAAATAGTTCATCATGCTGCTACCTCTTCAGGTATCTCTTTCTCATCTAGGCAGACTCCCAAGTTATCTTGTTTTATACTCTAGCTAGTGACTTTTCCTTATGGATCCATTCAGATAATGACCAAAGATGTTAGATTTTCTTTTCAGCAACAAATTTTATATTTTCCCTCCTACTATTTGGGCTCCTATTTTAAATATGGATTTTAGCTTGCTCCTTCTGAATTGTGATTTCATTATACTTTGAATTGTTATTGAGATTGTTGACTTTGTAAAAATATTAGTATCACAGAAAAAAAATCCCTTACTTAAAATTAAGACTCAAAAGACAAAGATTCATGCTCTGGTTTTCCTTGAAAGTACCTTAGATGTCTTTTGAGATCCTAAACTGCCTCATTGTGCCATTTCCTATGTTATCTACAACGTTGTCAGGAAACTGCTGTTACCTACTGTCTGTTATTTCTTTACAAGAGTGATATCATGTTTAGATTCCATATACTTAAAAGAAATATTAAAATATCAAGGTATTTAGATGCCTTTAGTATGATCATTTTAAATCTTTTTTGAATTGTACTCATCTCCCAGTATTGAATTTTAGAGGCAACTAGAAGACATGGCCCCAGACCTGGAGTCAGAAAGATCTAGATCTAAATCAAGCTTCAGACCCTTACCAGGTGTATAAATTTGGGCAAGTCACTCTACCTGTATCAAATTCCTCATCTGTAAAAGGGGTATAAAAATATCATTAACTTCACAGGATTGTTATTAGGGTGAAATGAGACAAAATTTATGATGCATTTTTAAAAATGTAAAATGTTATATGAATACACCATATAGTTATTATTTTTAATTCAAGGCAACCCATGACAACAAAGGGAAACAGATTCATCATCTGCAGTATGAGGAACTTGAATTCAATAAATAGAAGATTATTTCTACACATTAGTAGAGGCTATCAAAGATTTCTATGTATACTAGAATTTGTAATGCTAAAGACTTTTTGAAATGGCATAATATTCAGCAACATTGCATTTATTCAGCATAAATATCACTTGATTACTTGATCAATATGTGTTCATTAAAAGGCTATTATAGGGGCAGCTCGATAACTCAGTGTATTGAGAGCCACGCCTAAAGATTGGAGGTCCTTGGTTCAAATCTGGCCTCAGATACTTCCTAGCTGTGTAACCCTGGGCAAGTCACTTAACCCCCTTTGCCTAGCCCTTACCACTCTTCTGCCTTGGAACTAATACATGGTATTGATTCTAAGATAAAAGATAATGATTAAAAAATGCCTATTATGTATCAAACACTGTGTTAGGCTCTAGGATACAAATCCAAATAATAAAATAATTTTACTTCATATTTTAACAGTGGGATAAGCAGAACAAAAAGTATATACTGGTTATATAGATACAAACATCTAGATACTCTTTTTAGGAGGGAAGGCATGAGAAACTGGGGATATAAGGAAAAGATTTATGTAGAAGGAGACAGTTAGGATGTTTCTTAATGGAAAAAGAGTCCAGTAAGGTGGAGATGGGAAATTATTTGATCCTACTGTGTTATCTGCTCATGAATAGGGAAGCTCAAAATGTTCTAAAACGTATGCTAAAGAGGCAGTTATGTGGCTCAGTGGATAGAGTGCCAAACCTAGGGTCAGATCTGACATCATACTTTACGTAGCTTTGTGATGCTGGGCAAATCATTTAACACCAATTACCTAGCCCGTATGACTCTTTTGCCACGGAACTTACATTGTATCATTTCTAAGAAACAAGATAAGGGCTATATGAAAGGGAGGGAGAGGGAGGGAGGGAGAGAGAGAGAGAGAGAGAGAGAGAGAGAGAGAGAGAGAGAGAGAGAGAGAGCGAGCCAGAGCCAGACCTAGAATATGGAAGAGAGATGAGAGAAAGGAGAAGAGAGAAGATAGAGGGAGGGAGGAAAGGAGGAAAAGAGACAAAGAAATTATGGTTAAATATTGAAACTGTTGTTCTCTGTAATGGTTGAAATGTATATTTCTAGTATTTCTGATTGCCTGGTAGAAACCTAAATTAAACCAACATTTTCCTGTGACCAAGTTCCATCTCCTTGTATGTCAGAGATCACTTTCACTCTTTCTATGGGTATTCAA
This sequence comes from Monodelphis domestica, assembly GCF_027887165.1. Lineage (NCBI taxonomy): Eukaryota > Metazoa > Chordata > Mammalia > Didelphimorphia > Didelphidae > Monodelphis > Monodelphis domestica. The sequence continues at coordinate 172,501,087 of NC_077234.1, forward strand.
ACAGCATTGAACTTTCATGTTTGTTTGTTTTTTCAAGGATTTTGAGATAGGAAATCAGGATCTATACTAATCTTTCCTCTGGAACAAGGCACACAGGAGACTCATGATTACCTACTCCCATTAGTTCTGTAAGAATTTAAATTTAGGTTTTATTGTAAATATGAGAATTCTAAAGTATTGTTGTGGTCACCAATTTAAAAATATAGCTTAATTCAAAATGACTTTTAGCAGCTTTATTTACAAAGAGGTGGGAAGAGTAAAAGTGTAAAAATGTAGATAAAGAGACAGAAAGTACTGCCTAGGTATAAAATACCCTAAGTTTAATCCTGATGTCTCCAGACCACAAATGGGAATTCAAAAGTAAATCAGTAAATCTCACCAGAATCCAAAGTCCTAATTAGGAAGCAGAAATCCAAAGAACCAATTGGTAAACATTGCTGTATACTCTTGAGGTTGAGCTTCATTCTCATAGCCTTAAACATTTGTAGTGATATCATAGTGTAATGATTAAAATATCTGATTGGTAATAAGTCCTCTTCTGCCAAAATTAATAGGTTTCCACTGACAATCATTCTCCTACTACAAGATTGTCCCTATGTCTTCTAGATTAATAGGCATTTAAGAACTTTTCCCCTTAAAACCCTTACCTTCCATCTTAAAATCAATACTGTGTATTGGTTCCAAGGCAGAAGAGTGGTAAGGGCTAGATAATGGGGGGCTAAGTGACTTGCCCAGGGTCACACAGGTAGGATGTATCTGAACACATATTTGAACCCAGGACTTCTGATTTCTAGACCTGACTCTTAATCCACTTAACCACCAAGCTGCCACCATATAAGAACTTTTAAAAGGACCTGATGGGATTTTCATAAAGTAACACAAGGCATGTGTGAGTTATTCAATCAAGGCATTAAAAACCCCTTGTCCAAATTATCTGCAAATGAATTTGAAAAGGAGAACCAAGATGGAAGTTTTTGACTTTTTCCTTATTTATAACCACTTAGTCACATACCCATGAGTGAAACCATTTCTAGGCTTAGTAAAAATGACATAATTCTTCACAAAATTTTGATAGTGAACACCAAATTCTGGAAGTCTTTTTCCTTAAAGGTTGTTTGCATATGATCATCTGGTGAGCATTATTTTCTTCTTAAGAGTCAGCACATCTTGTGGAGATACAAAGTGATCTCATATTTGGTAAAGACTGTAGAATTGTCACTTATAAATTGACCAATTTCATACTAGGATATTCTAGTAAATGTAATAGTTTTTGTTAGTCTTTCCTCATACAACTATTTCATGTTCTCAAAGAAAATAAAGTTATGCAAATTTACTAACATCTCTAAAATTTCTTGTTTCCCACCATCTTCAAGAAAGGCTTTTAAAATTTGTTGTTACTATCACTAGGGGGTGTATCTTTGAACAGACCTACTAAGCTGACAAAAATTGTTTTCTATGTTATCTGATTAGAACTATTTTGTAAGTTACACACTAATGTTCAGTGGGAGCCTAACAACGTGGAGCATTTTATAGAGATCCATTTTATTTATCTTTTTCCAAGTGTTCTACATATATCTGCATCTTACCATTCTTATTTTGTACTGAAAATATAGGCAATGCTGATGACATTATTAGTTAATGAAAAAATATTTGTTAAGTTAATTAATTAAATATTAAATACTGTGATAGTCTCTGTATTAATCTCTCTAGTGGGTATAAATAAAAATGAAATAAATTCTGCTCTCTAGAAAATTATATATTAAAGTTAGGGAAACAGCAAACATAGAATGAGAGTTTTGCTATCATGAGTGACAGGTATTTTGACTAGAATCATTAGACATACCATATCCATCCCTTTCCTTTAAGTTATGATAGTTTTGATTTTATTACTTTTTGAAAAAGAAGTAGTAGTCAGTAGTTGAGAAATTGGGATGGAGAGACTGATAAGTACATGACCTAAGGGTAGATGGTAATAGATCCTAGGCAAATAAATCAATAATTCAACTGACTAAAAATTCTTTCAAATGATTTATCCTGTCATTCAACTTTAAGAGGATAATCTTCTATGAATATTCTCAAAATAGATAGGAATTGTTAAGATGATTTCAGTATTTCTTCTTAGGTATCCCACATCCTACCTGTAACCAAGTCTGAAATATTTCATTCTCAGAAATATATATAGGATCCTACTCAACTCCTTGAAAACTAAGACAGCACTACTATCTATTGCTCTCAATATATTATAAATTCTTTTCTTTAATTCATAAATATCTATGATCATGTCTCTTTTGCATTTTTGATCATGAGGTGTCTGCTAGCCCTATTCATGTGAACCCCATATATTTCCCTATTTTTCTTCATAGGTTTATCTACATTTGCAATTTTTTAGATTGTTTTATTCTGTGTTTTACAGTTATATATCTAGTAGTACCACTGTCTACATGTTACCGTGTTGTAACATATTTTACCATCTGTTTGTCTATCTTTTAGATAACTTGCAATTTTGATTCTTTTGAAATCATGTGTTTCCATCATTCATAAGATTCTGGAAACTGATGGACTAGAGAAAATGAAGAAGAAAGAAGAATGAAGACTCTCCTTGAGATTATTTTAAATATATTTATATTTCCTTTTATATACATATATGTTATATCTCAACTCTTTCCCCAACTTAACTAGAATGTAAATTCCTAAACTCATTAAGGACAGGGATTCAAGAGATAATCTAGTTAAGTTTTGGTATTGACAGTAGAGGAATACTCAGTAAATTTTTTTTAATTGAAGCATATTGCATAATTAATAAACAGCAAAGTCCTCACTGAGATACAATATTTAATATGTATCTTCCATAATGATGTACACTGGGTGGGGTAGGAAAAGCTGAAAAAATAGGTAATAAAAATATTTAAACTTTTTCAATATATGTTGAAGGCAGTTGAGTGGCACAATGGATGGCATGCCAAACCTTGAGTCAGAAAGACTCATTTTTGTGACTTCAAATCTGCCCTCGGACACTGAATAGTTTTATGACCCTGGGCAAGTCGCTTAGCCTAGTTACTTCAGCTTCTTCATCTAAAAATATGCTTGAGAAGGAAATGACAAAACATTCCTTTATTTTTGTCAAGAAAATTACAAATGGATTCAAGAAGAGTCAGACATGACTGAAACAAATGAATAAGAACACAATCAATATACATTAATTAATATAGTTTTTTGATAGAATGTTTCTCAAATCCAGGGATTGTTTCATTTTTATCCTTCTAGTAAAAGGGTCTAGCAACATTCCTGGCAAACAAATGCTTGCTAATTGATTGTATTTTATTTTATCATCATGTTGTGAAGTCGATTTTGGATAACCAAATTCTTTCCAAACTTTCTCAGCCTCCTTTTCCCTAGAATTAAATGGGTAGAGGTTGGAACACTAGACTCCTCCCAAAGCTTTCCTTTATAAAGATCTGGAGTCTTCACTTTATAAATAACTCTTTACTTCCCATCTGAAGCTCTGCTTGATTTCAATTCCACAGGACATGCAGTCTTTAAAACTACCTCCTACTTAATTTTCTCACTTCCTTTTGTGTGTCTTCCTCATTAGATTTAAATCTTTTGAGGACATCAACTGTCTTTGTTTTTCATTATTTGCATTTCCAGTAGCAGGATTAACATAGTTTCTGGAAAATAGTAGGCATGACTTTCCTATTGTTATGTGAGAAGCTGACAAATAACTCAATTCTGATTAATATAACTAAGATATTCTCTCTTAATGATTCTCTCAATTGGAAACATAATTTTGAGACCAAGAATAAATCATTTAAATGTACAGTGATCCCTTACCTATCACAGGTGTTATATTCCAGGGATACCCATGATAGGTGAAAATCAGCAAAGTACTGGAGAGCAAACAGACTGATGCTACAGTCAGTGAGCCAATCAGCACCCAGGATATAGAACACAGCTCTATAGTTGGTCACCTTTCATTCCATCTGTGCAAAATCTCACATTGGCAAACATGCAAATGGTAGTGGTATACTGCATTTCTATTGGGTATGGTACCCTATTCATTCACAAAATCCCATGATATGGTGAAAATTCTACCATACAGAATTATATATATATATATATATATATATATATATATATATATATATATATATATATATATTTAAATACCCACAATAGCTCAAAGGAATAGTAAACTGGAGGAATTTCATGGGAACTGGAATGACCTCTAGGAATTGATGCAGAGCAAAAGGAACAGAACCTGAAGAACATTGTGCACAGAGACTGACACACTGTGGTACAATCAAATGCAATGGACTTCTCCATTAGTGGCAATGCAGTGATCATGAACAACTTGGAGGGATCTATGAGAAAGAACACTATCCACATTCAGAGTAAAAACTGTGAGAGTAGAAACACAGAAGAAAAATAACTGCTTGAATACATGGGTTGAAGGGATATGGTTGGGGATGTAGACTAAATGAACATCCTGGTGCAAACATCAACAATAGGAAATAGGTTTTGATAAAGGACATATGTAATTTCCAGTGGAATTGAGCATCAGTTATGGGAAGGGTGGAGGAGGGAAGGGAGAGAAGGAATATGATTCTTGTAACCAAGGAATAATGTTCTAAAGTGACTAAATAAATAAACAAATTATTTGTTTAAATACCCACAATACAGAGAAGCTGTGATAAGTGCACTGCAATATAGCAAGGGACACTATATAAAGTAGCTGTGAACAAATTCTAGCTAGCTCTATAGAATTAATAAAAAATAAGCTGAGTAAGAATAACTTAGTTAATGAAGTTGGGAAGGTTGAGAGTGCTTAATGCCACCGAATGAAATCAGATAACAAAATATATTGCTATTCATTGAACGATATAGTTATGGTTTATGCATACAAGATAAAAAAGTTCCATCAGAAGCATCCCAGAACTTCTTTGGAAGTCTAGTTTCCAAACTACCTTCAGAAATCAGACTCCCCTGAGTTTCTTTGTACCTGTACCCAAAAACAGTGTCATAAGTTTAGAAGGAGAGACTATTACATCAAAGGTTCCCTCTCCCTCCTTAACTAATCTTGTCTTTGGGCCAATATGAAGCAATTCAGTCAGCTGGGAGCTGAGAAAATACAAGCTTGACATGTAGAGAGAAGTGTTCAGCTTCTTTCTTGACCCCCAGGTCCTAGTGGGGAACTACACATCTCAAAAGTAACTTCAGAAGGACTCCATAAATATAGAATATGATACTATTAAATCACTTTCTAAATCACCCTTTTGCCATATTTGATATCTGAACTTGATCCCATTTTACCTTGGATTCTGAATGTGTTTTTTAAGAATGTATCCCAGGCTTTAGGAATAAAGTTTTTGTACCAACTTTTCTCATCATTCTACTTTAGTAATTGTCCATCTCTAGTAGTAGTCTCTTGGTAACCGAGGATGACTATTGTCTTTGTGTGTTTTTGTGCACAAAGACACTTGTGCGTGAAGATTTAAGTGGAAAAGCCAATGCACAGAGACAGTCCCATTCTCTTGGCATTAGAAGCCTGGGTCCAGTGGCATGAAAAGTCATTACACCTGGAGAATTCCTCAGCTGCATTGGATGGCCATGTTGTCTTTTGTGCTCCAACATGCCCTAAGCACTTTGCTGTATCGCCATCTTAGCCGTTGAACCTTCTTGATGGTTTCTTCTGCCTGTTCTGCCTAAAGAGTCTTCACTGTTTAGTGAAGTTTAGCCTGGGTGAGCAAAGCCCTAGTTCACCATGGGTCGAGGATGACCTGATGGCTATCCTCAGAAGTTTTAGCCGGCCTGTCGAAGCCGTTGCCCTGGGTGTGGCCGCTGCAGCATGCTAGCAGCTACTAGGAGCTACAGGTGAGATCTGGGTGTCAGGTGAGGGTCAGAGGCTGTAGAGCTGCCCTAAGAGGGCATGACAAGCCCTCCATACCAAAGATATTACTCCTCCCTAAGCGCCCCATACACCCCTGTCCATCTCTAAAGTTAATTAATTCTAGATGGCTATTTGATATCAATAGAAAACTAATAGAGACAACACTATCAGGACATCATTAATAATACTGGGAAGACATAACCAAGCCTACAGGTTTACCTTTAGAAGCCTGAGGGGAGAAAATGAGGCTGTCTTGTGGGTATACAAGTCAATAGTCGAGAATGAACTTGAATGGCAAACCCAGAGTCTGTGTTACATTAAAAAAATACAATGGTAGGGCAGCTGGATAGCAGCTGAGTGAAATGAGAGTCAGGCCTAGAGACAGGAGATCCAGGGTTCAAGTCTGGCCTCAGACACTTCCTATCTGTGTGACCCTGGGCAAGTCACTTAACCCCCACCCTTAATGCTCTTCTGCCTTGGAACCAATAGATAGTATTATTTCTAAGATGGAAGGTAAGTGTTTCAAAAAAAAGCTATGAATGATAGGCAGGCATACAGCTATCACAATGACTAAGATTCAGTTTACTCCTGAATATAAAAGCATTATTTTTAATTATATATCACAATTGGACAGTGTTCAATTCAATACTTGTGCTATTTTCCCCTCCTGGTTTCTCTTGATATTAACTAAGAGAAAACATTTTCTAAATCCAAAGGAGTAAACACAGAGTACCTGAGTAACCCCTAGGAGACTAGCTGTGTTTTTCCATTTCCACAGCAGGCTATGATCTGTGCTTTGTGATTTTTTTGGCATTAGAAGAGTCATATTCTGAGAAAGAAGGAAGAGTGGGCACTTTGCTTTAAGAAGTGCTTTTGAAATGGGTATTTAGTGGTTTTGGAGAACTTATTTACAGGAATAGATTGGATAAAATAGCAACATACAGCACAGAAGTGGCAGGAACAACAGCTTCTCTTCTCGATCATAGTAGTGGGGAGGCACTTAGGATAATTGCCAGCAAAGTGGTAAACTCAGTTGGAAGTCTGGGATTGATCCCCCCCTCCCCAGTATTTTATCCTTCTTTAATTATAGCATTTCTATCACCATTCCATCAGGGTGGAGAAAAAGCTCTTTTTATAGTTTTTGGAAAATATGAACATCATCTATACAATTTATAACCAGACAGAATGCTGTTTTAATATACCTGATGGGAGAGCAATAGTGATGTCTCATATGTGAAATTAATTTAAAGGGGAAGGAAAAAGCAATGCTTTCAGGTCCAAATATTTTCTCATAATAGAGTTCTAGCTTGGGACCAAACTCATTTTCATTTCAATTATCTTTGGTTTTACTCTTTTACACCCATTATCATCTTTCTTCTCTTTGTGGGTTGTGATTTAGGAACTGCCCCAATAAGAAAGCCAGAAAATGTTTGGACTGGAAGAAATCTTAAAGCTAACATTCCAGTCCCCTCTTCTGACACATGAAGCACCAAAGAGTCAGAGAATAAATGTGACCAAGGTATTTTTAACAAGTAAATAAGAAAACCATGAATCAAACTCAGGGCTCCCTGTTCTTATCTATGTATTTCTGACTATAAAACATTGATCTCTTTCCATTTTCAAGCATCTTGGGTCATGACTTTGTATATTTTAATTTGGGCATTTTACTGCTCAAATGGGCTTTTTTAATGGAAAAAAATTGACACATTAAGGAAAATGTTTAGAAATAAGTCAGAATCTACATACTCAACATATTCATTGTAATACTGAGATTTAGAAGGCATTGTGATGGGTGTTTTGATGGATGTATATCAAGAGGCAAAAATAAAATCCCTGCTCTTGAGCAATTTATAGAGATAAGAAATGACCTTGAGTTCATATCAAAAAGCATTAGTGGAAAAGAAAAACAATACCAAAAAACAAAAGTTCTTGGTGGCTTTTGTTTAGAGAAGACTCTGATGGTAAAGAGTGTCTGACTGATCCCAGGCAAGATTTTTATTGTGGGAATAGAAGGGGAATGGGGAGGAAGGGAGAGCAAGGGAGGATCTAGAAACCAGTAGATGGCTAGGTGACTTCACCTGAGTAGAGAAGGGGGTAATCTTTTAAAGGGTGGTGGTTAAGGATGAGGTAAACTATTTTCCCTCTAATTGGTCAAACTTGGAGTACTTGTGACCAGATGACTGGATAGACCTAAGGGGAATTGTCTATTGGGATGGGGGCTTTTGGTTCCCAGGCTTGTATATTCCTTAGTGGTGTGCAGACAGTATAGTTCCAGAACATCAATCCAACATGGATTTGCCAGGTCACAGCATGTGAAGAAGCAATGCCTTATGACATAAAGAGACTGTTTTGTTTTGAGATTCTAACAGGTGCTGGGGAAAGTGGGGCTAAACAGTGAAAAGGGAAAGGGGTATATGAAGGAAAAGGGACTATTTTTAAAGGATTGGAATGGATTTTTTAAGAGAGTGGTAGCCAGGAATTTAATTTATTCCAAAGAGACTTATTTACAAAATGTAGAAAGAGTGAAATAAGAAAATCAGAGAGAGGATAAGGTAGGTCTCTTCTGAGGTTAGGGTTTTGTTTTTGTTTTTTTTTTTTTTTAAAGAAAATCCAGCAATTAAGAGTCAGCTTTTCATTTAGCACATGTCAGTTCAAAGGAAGGGTTTTTAAAAGCCTCACCAGGAGAGGGTTTCGGATATAGCCTCCAATTCAAAGAATGAAGAATTGTCTCCAATCTCTACTTCCAAAGAATGAAGAACTGTCTCTGGTCTCTACTTCAAAGAATAAAGAACTGTCCCTCATAGGAAGTGACAGCTTCTTTTAAAAAGGGTTCTTTTGCATCACTTCATGTGTCTTCCCCTAATTTTACTTCTACCAATCACAGTTGAAGCTTTGCTTTAAGACTGCCCAGGGGCAGTTATTTTAATTCTGATTCATTACCCACTATTGCACACTTGGATCAGTGGGATGTTTACTCTTGGTGATTAGATCTAAAAATGGGCAGATCTCCATACTCAACTTTTAACTAGGGTATTTACATTTTTGGTGATTAAATCTAAAAGTAGGCAGGGGTTACAATTTTAATCTTCACAATCAGGAGAGAGTTAATTTTAATATTCACAGGGTGCTTTTGGTCTCAGAATCTATCTAGAGCCAGGCTTAGAGATGGGAGGTCCTAGTTTAAATCTGGCCTCAGACACTTCCCAGTTGTTTGACCCTAGAAAACTCACTTGGCCCCCATTGCCTAGCCCTTACCACTCTTCTGCCTTGGAACCAATACATATTATTGATTCCAAGGTATAAGGTAAAGGTTTAAAAAAATGTAAAAAAGAAAAAAATGGCATTGGAAGATGGTGGGAGGATGTAATGAAATGAAAGAGAGGAGAAGAGTTGAGAGCTCCCTTCTCAAAGAGGGGTTCAGGGGAGACAGCAGATGTATATGGTGACTCAAAGAGAGAAGGGGTTTGAAGATTTCTGCCCTTCTGCCTTCCCTCCTTAACTATGACTGTTCTCCCAGATTTCCTCTTGTCCCTCTTGTCCCCCCTCCTCCACTACTAGAGATCAAAGGGTTTCTTCTTAGGAAGAAATCTCTCACCTTGATCTGTTTACTCACACTTGATTCAAAGCTTGGGGAACAGATAACTTCTTTAATGTAAACTTAATCAGGGTAATTCAAAGGAATAACTGGAAGGGAAAAAATGGGAAAGGAAAGTGGGGAAAAAAGGGGTCAGTGTCTCTATCTAAAACATGAACTACAAAACATATGAACATACATAAAAACATACAAAGTAGGAGTGATCATCCAGGTAGAAATGTATAGTAGGCAGCTGGATAGTGAAGTTTGGCTAATATTAGGTCTCAAACTATTCTAGAATGAATTCACATAGAAGTGATACTAGGAGTCATGAAAAGCAATTCTTGGTGGGGTTTATGGGGGCCAGGAGGAGATAATTATCATTAGTAAAGGTGTGGTAAATTAATAACCTACATAAAACTTTGTAGATAACATTTGTCTATAAAAAGAACTAAAATGGAGTAATATAGAGAGAGCACATCTATAATAATGAATACAATAGAGAAAAATATAATGCAAATATTTTAAATAAAGTTTGAAAAATATTTCTTTTAATTTGAGTTACTTTCCACATGAATAAAATAATAATGGTTTTTAAAACTCTATTGTTTTGTTCACAGCTAGAAAAGCATATTATTCAACAAAGATATTTGATTTTTTACATATTTCCTATATTACATCCTATTAGCTAAAAGAAACATTGCCAATTTCAATGATTTTTTTCTTTAGATGTAATCGTACCCACTGATTACATGCTTTAATATAACAGACATAGGTTTTGTTATATTTACAGTGTGATTGTGTTATCTATGTATGAATTTCCCATTAGAGTATTAGAAGCCTTTCAGAAATATAACTTTTGTATCCCCTAAAACTAGTTTTATTTAAAATGGCTATTTTGGAGTCAGGAAATAGGATCTTTCACTTTAAAATTCAGAAAGAGGACATTAATTTTCAATTGAATTTGAGGAAATATTTGAGAAAATGTTGAAAATGTAATCTAGCCTTATGAATAGCATTCTTCTTAAATATATTGTAACTTGTTTTTTTCTCATTTATGGGTTTTCCATTTTACTAGGATAATGGGATAACATAGTAACGTAAAGAATGCTTGGGTCAAATTAATTGGACTTAAGTCTCATCTCTGTCAATGACTATCTGGATAGTGTTTGTCAAATAATTTAAGTCAAGTGGACCTCACTTTAATTTTCTCATTTGTAAATGAATATCATACTTGCCCTCCTTAAAATCAAAAGGTTACTGTAAGGATCCTGTGAGAAAATATATGTATATATGTTTTTTTTGAAAATCCAAAGAATTATATAAGTGTGAACTATTATAATTGTTTTGAAAAATTATGATTCTTTGGATCCTGCATAAGGGTATAATTAGTGTATTCATTCTCTACTGGCTTATAATTGTTGCTCAGGATGCATTATTATCATTACCATGGATCAGGAATAGAAAACAGATGCTTTCTATAAAGAATAATGGCAGTAACTAAATATAGAAAAGTGCTAATAAATTTATTTACTACATTATCATGAGTTGCCATCTTAAATATCACAATTGCCATATTAAATGAATTACTATCACCACCTAGAATTTTGTTCAGCATAGATTACTACTATAGCTTAAATGTTAATATTAAGAATAATAATTAGTAATAACAAAAGAAAGAAATTTAAACAGTAAATGGAAAAATGTTAATAAATTTAAGCATATGCAAGGGCATATAAAACCTGTCATTAAACATAGTAATAACCTTACTATATTTACTAAATGAAGCAGTGAGTTACAGTTGATCTTATGCAAAGGCAACTTACCTTAAAAAATAATAGCAAACATAAGATGGGGTTTTATGCCTGGGAGAAATTCTCATAAGCAGTAATCAAGCAAACATTTGTCAAGGGAAAAAAACAAAATTCTTTATTAATAAATTTATTCAAAATTCTTTCAAATCAATTTCTTGAATTTTCAGTTATGCCTCATTCTTAACAATTACCTTTCTATAACTACATTAAAATTTGCTAATTTTAAAGAATTAATTAATTAAGAATGGCTCATTGCAATATTTTCCTTAGTAGCTAGGGAAAAAAATCTTTTATTAAAGCAAGGAAAGGAAGCTTTAGAATTCTTCAAAGACATTAGCATAAGCTCTACAGGAAATAATAAGGGGGAAAAGGTCTTCTAAAAGTTCAGGAGCTGGGATTTACTCTTTTGCCACACACACTTTATTAATTTGAATTCACATTTTCTCATCACTATATGCAAAGTTAGAGAGTATATCTCCAGTCTGAGGATTTGTTCTCTGAATAACATTTTTGTCAATATCTATTTCTGAAAGCTAACTCTAGCTGATTGATATCAGCTCACAATCAATGATGGGAACACACTAATGGAGGCTTATGAATAGTTTTATTAGAAAGATACCTTCCACCATCCAAAGTTATCCATGGAAAGAGGAGGTCACCCTTTACAGAGTCAGTGTGAATGCAAGTTTAGAGTAGCAATTCCAGACCCTGTACTATATAAGCAATAGAAGTATTATTATTAGCATTTATCCTTCCAGAGAGGTAATTTTGGATAGAATACCACTCATATGGATATAAAAGTTTAGATTTATTTCAGTATCTCAAGAATTTGTAAGAAAGATAACAAATTTTGATATTACAAGAAATCTTACAAACTAGTCCAATATCTTCTCTTAAGAGATAAGTCCAATATCTTCTCTTAAGAGATAAAGGATCTGAAATAAGGAGAGACTACATTAGAGAACACCACACAAATTTTAAATGAGAGTTGGAATTTTAATCCATTGTTTTTACCCTGATTCTTGAATTTTGCTTTGACACTATTGTCTTTAAAAGAAATAATATTCATGAAAGCATAGAGCTAAAAAAGTTGTTATGAGGTTGCTAACCATCCTGTCATTATACTCACCAAGCTTAAATGACAGCTAAACAGACTATGATCATCTGATTCTCTCAATGTCTTCTGATTTTCATGAGACCAGTAAGACTCTACTGTTATAGCCACTGAGTTTTTAGGGTCCACCTGAGGTCTTAAGGGTTTTTTTAAAATACCACCATTACTTGTTGGTCATCAATCTGAATTAAAGTTGATTTGTGAGTCACATGAAATCTTCTCTTCTTTGGTTGAAAATGCCTTATTCTTTCAAAGATAAATTTGTTAAATTATATGGGAGATGCATGAGGCAGTCAGTGCACAAATGAAAGGGTTTATCTTAAAACTAAGGCATGACATAGCCATTTATTTGAAAAGAATCCATGGACTTGCCTAGACAAGAAGTCATAGTAATGGTGACACTGACATTGCTATTAACTTTCATTCAACATTCATATAGTACAAGAAATTTTCATTGATTGAATTATGAAAACTTATTTTCTTGTCTTTGATTATTTACTTGGATTTCTTTATCATTTTATTTTTATGGAGATACTTATCCTTTAAAATATCTTATTAGGATAACGACATCATTTTATTTTTATTCCTGTTTTTGTCTCCTTCTAACTTAAAAATAACTTGAGTTTGAAAAGATTACTAGAGTACTAAGAATAAAAGAGTACTAGAGAGGAAGGTGTACTAAAATGCATTTCTCAGACATGAGAATATTTGTAGTTTCTAACATAATTGTAATGAACAGCTTGAGTTGAACTTGAATTCAATACTAATATTAAGTGAACTCCAGAAACAGGTATTATCTTTTTTTCTCAGGATTCACAAAGAGCAATTTTAAATTTTAATTTTAATTACATTATTTTATTTTTTACAGATTAATGTCAATGCAATTTATCAATATTCATTTTCAGATATCTTAAATTCATTTTGTCCTTCCTTCCACCCCTCTCTCTTCCCCAATGTGGTAGGTAGTATGATATAGACAGTACATATATCATGATATAATACAAATTTCCATGTTTACGGTGTTGTGAAAGAAGACACATAATGCTTTCAGTAGAGAAAAACCCATAGAGGAAAAGAAGTAAAGAACGATGTGTTTCAATTTGAATTCAAACTCCATCTCTTTCTTCTATGGTAATGGACATCCTTTTTTAAAAAAAATAAATCTCTTGGAGTTGTCCTGCATCATTGCTATGTTATTAATTGATAAATACTTCACATTTGATCATCATATATTATAGTTGCTGCTGGGGACAATATTTTCCTGATAAAACTTTAAATTTCTTAGGAATCAAAAAGTCTGAGTTAAGTAAGGTCCAATGGTAAACATTATAATTTGTTATAAATATAATTAAATTGATGATTAAGCTGAGAGTTTGACTACTTGAAACAAGTATATATAGCTCAAAGGAAATAGATTTTGATTAGAAAGTGTGATATTTACTTTTTTTTCTTTTTTTCACTACCTTTTGATACACACTTTTCTGTCTTTATTTCCTTCTTTATGTCAATCTCTGGCATTTTTTTTTTGTTAATTGTCAAGAGTGGCTTTAGATCTGTCTTTTACTCTTCCTCTTCTTGGGACACACATTTTATTTATCTAATCAAATAATACTAATTCTTTCATCCAAATATCTTTCTTTCCTACATGTACCATTGTAGTTCCATTTCCATTTCTATGATCCTATTCCAGAAGTCCATTGACTCACTTCTGTTATGTTCCAGCTAGAGTTCTTGATTAAAAATTTGTCTTCCTCAAATCTATCCTGCATATTAAAAAAAGATCCCCAGGTTAAATACCATTTACATTATATTATTACCTTGTTTTTAAAATCTTACAAAAAGACTTTTCATATGAAACATGGCTGCTTTTGCTATATTCACTTCATTAAAACAATGTGTCATCTAGTTCAAAGATTTTAGCACATTAATTCTTCATAATAAAACTATACTTTTATCACATTTTATATTAAGAACATTTTTAAATAGCAGTCCATTTATTTCCATTTCTAGTATTCATTGTAACCCATGACTAATCAATGAGGTTTGAATTAGGTGTGTTCCTAGGTCACTGGCACATGTTGAGCTACAATGTCTTAGGTTAATTTCTTAATGTTTCATGATATATGACATGTGCAATATCCTGTTTCCATTTGGAAATTTGTGCAATTCCACAAAACTCTGCTTTTCAAAATATGATATTTTTATTGGAATTCAAAATTTCCTTAAAAAGGAAAGAAATATTTACATATCTATTAGACTTTTTAAAAATCCCAAAATATCATTTTGAAGGAAAATATATTATGCATTTATGAAGCTGTCCAGATGTTATCAACCCATAAATACTTTTTTGACACTACTTTAGCCTTAAAGGGAAAGGCTAGTTCCATCAATAAATTTTTTTCTTTTCCAATCTTTATTACTCTAGTCATCCCATAAGTCTTGTCCATAAGATTCTTTTTCTTTTTAGAAACAATTAGAAACATGTGTTGTTTGTATTTATAATGCAAAACAGAAAGTTAATATTAGTTAACTAAAAACTAGGTAAGTTAATATTACCATGAAAATTTAATGTCTGAAAATTTCTATTTACTTGATTGACTTAAAAAAATAAGCTTGATAATGTAGATCATCAAATCAGTTGCTTTAAGAAGGTACTTTGTACCTCAGAGAATCCATGATGTAATATATTACAGTGGTTGCCATGACAGTGTCATTTCTTCTTTATAAAGGAAGAAAATAAATAGATGTGTAAAAAACCCACATAGATTGTTGGCACATTAATCATGCTTTTCTGAGGGTGTAGGAGCTTCAATGCTCTAGCTGCCACATAATTCCTTTTTCATCCTCTCCTGGCTATGTAACCTTTCTTCTTTGCCCCACAAGTTCCCTAGAAACTGATTTTTCATCTTCAAGGTCAGTGACTCTGCATCTGTAATTCTGAGGTGTCAGGGTATAGGTAAGAATTATTTATTCAATTATTTCAAATGAATTGAGTATGTAGTCATCACTAAGGTCCTAAGAGAAATTATACAGGAAATCCACATTTTACTTATTTCTCTCAATTTTGAATATAAATAATTGTTTCCATTAAGGCTAAAATGTTATCTACAATGAGGACAGTTATTGCACTTAAAAGCTATGAATGAATCAATTTTTAGAATATGCAAGTCACTTGATTCTTTTTTTTTTTAATTTCACTAAAGTGTCATGTTTATCACTGATTACTTTTCTCTATTTCTCAGAGATTTGGCCTTAATGATATTCAAAATCACAGAATTTCAGGACAGGAAAGGATCCTATTGGCAATGTATTCTAATCTATAACTGTAGAAGGACCAATTTTTTCAACAAATTATACCAGACAAATATTGCTGCAGGTTTTTTTTCTTTTATTCTCCATTATGTGTAGAAATTGGAGAGGGATATATTACCTGCCCATTTTACCCATTCTACATTTCTGTAGCTTTAATTGTAAGAAAGTTTTTTTTTTAATTTTTCTTGTGAGAATACTAAAGCTTTCTCTAAAAAATAAGTTCTATTTAGTTTTGAAATCTAGTGGAATGCATAGAAAAGTTTTTTTTTTTGTTGTTCCCAATGACAAACATTCAGACTCTTTAATCGTATATCATTTAAGTTTCCCTGCCAACAATTTTCTCTTTTTCTGAATGCTTACCATTTGGTTTTCCCAATATTACTCCTAATTTTGTTGCTCAGGAAAAATCATAGAAATGTATAGATAGTCTAAAATATTCAAAGACCTGGAGTGTCCAGAATAGCACTCTGGAGAAAGACTATTTAATTTTCCTAGATAAAATGCCCCTCTTATTAAAGCCTAGGACTGAATTACCATTATTAATCATTATATCTAATGAATTTTGGATAATGATACTGTTGTCTAATAAAACACATTTTCATAATACTGCTTTTTACCCATGTATTCCTCATCTTAGTGAAGTTTAATCAATAACCTTTGTGATACAATTTCAGTTGTATTAAGAAAGGTCACTACCTAAAGTTAACTTCTTTGTCTAAAATTTTAATCTGGCATTGAAGAACAACTAGTCCCTTTCCATTCATTCTATACATAGAGAAGATTCACATTGTAGTATGGAGTATTACTTATATTTAGGTATATCCCCCAAAGGAGGAATAAAATAGATATTTGATGCACAGTGTTAAACTCAGTCCACTATCTTCCACTCACCCTGGTGTTTTGTTCTTATTCAATTGAAGTTCTTAAGCTATTACACCCCTATCTTGACCCTTGTGTGATGGTGGGGGAAGTAGGTCAAAGACAAAATTTGTATTCTTTATAATTTTACCTAGAGTTGCATGATGTAAGGATGATTAATTAAATCTGAATCTTCTAAAGACCCCTATTATAGCCCATTATTTTTTCATACCTGCCACTATTTTGATACAGAGAATTAAGGAAAACCAGAACTGGGAATGGAAAAAACATGTCAGATTCTGAGTTTTAGTAATCTTTCAACTATCCTTCTATGGGATCCTGGGAAAAATCATTTAGATTTTTGTTACTCAATTTTTTGAACTATAAATGCTTAGGGCCAAATGGGTTCCAAAAAAACTTCTTAATCTTATTTCATGTTATGGATGTTACTTGGTTATATTTTAACTATACAGTGTGATACCCTTTAAAAAAAATAATCATTTAATCTTGGGGGAAAACATATACTTCACTGATCCTCCAAAAATATGACAGTATCTTAGTCCATTCCTATTCCTTAATTAACATATTCAGACTGGTTGTCTTATTAGCATGATAACTACAATTTACCAATTTGGATGAGCATAGCTTGCTCCAGAAAGTGGAGACATTTCATCACTGGTATTCCCCAGCATGTACAGTGACAAAGTGAAAAGTTCCTGAAATTTGAACTCTTCTTAAAGTGTGTATATAAAATTCATTGTATTAAACAAATAAACAAACATGTATTTTTCTGGCATTATGGTTATGGTAGGCTTCTCTCTCATTCTCTCTGTCTTCCCTTTCTCAGTAGACGGATAAATGGTTATAGAAATATCTATAACTATTGTTACAGCTATTTATAGATGAATATCTATCAATTAATCTATATATCCATTGATGTAATGTTTATATGGATAGATGTGTAAGGTAACTTTAAATTTATGTTCATGCATGTGTCTGTGTGTGTATATATCTCAATATTGTCTAATTGAATGAACATATTTGTATATACACATATTATGTAACTAAGAATTTCAAAAAATGCTATACAATCAATTTAAAAGCTGTGGGGAGGCACTATTTTAAAGAATTTGTGTATCTCATGACAAAATAATATTTGGCACAGCATACAGAAAAAATTTCATCTGACAAGGCATCAATCTTTGTCAATTCATGTCTTTCACAAATCCCTTGAATGTCCTCCTCCCCTCTTAGAACTCCTATTTCACATTTATATCTCAACTCCTGTATGAGGAGTTTCCCTATTCCTTCAAAATTTTATTTTATTTCTTTTGTAGACATTTTATATTTACATATTGGCACACTACAATAACTCCCAGATGTAAAAAATAGACTCGAATACAGGACTACAATCCCCATGAGCCTTTGCTCCACTTCCCCAGAATGCCTTGTAATCTCACCTGGGCCGAGATCTAGAAGATATTTAAGCAAAGGCTTTTGAAGGGCTCGGCTTTTTTTGGACTTCCGTTTTTGGAGCAGAGAGGTCTCTTCCATGATGTGAGGTTATTTTGTCTAGGCCTCTGGCCTAGGCACATGTTTCATACTTGTATATTCTTAATCTTTAACCTTTAATAAACCTCAAAAAAATATATATTCCTTGCAGAGAGAAACTAATTTCTACCTGCCTCAGTCTCCCCCTCTCCCCTAAATTTTATTCATTACAGTTATGGCGACCTAATGGGAAAAAGAACTTTCAGTCTTCTGATTTCTTTTCTGATCTTAAATTCAATTTTAATAGCTAGTACCTACAAAGCGGCCCCGCCGCTTCCTGCCTGCAGCCTGCAGCCCTGATCATCCTCACCTGGTACCTGGTCCCGGCCTTGCCCACCCCCGCAGCCGCTCCTGCTCCTGGCCTCTCACCAGCCGCTGCCTGCCTATTTCTGTGCCCCAGACCCAGGAGCCCGACCCAGCCGGCTCATCACCCAGATCCTTGGAGCAGATCGCTCAGGACTCATTGCGACCAGCTGGTAACAGTATTGGCCACGTGGGCGGAGGGGAGAGACCAGAGGGAAAGGAGATTTTCCCTTAGGCTAAGCCTCCACGTGGCTGGGGGTATTGGCCACTGGGGTATCAGAGAGGGGAAAGACAGAAAAGACTAAAGAGAAGAAACAGATCTTTTCAAACAGAAACTTAATAGCAATGGGCTGTTTAAAAGGATTTTTGACTCTTCTGACAGTTTCATTGATTTTACCTGCCCGTCTGGGAGCAGACTCAGCCCAAAGATTCAACTTTAACTTTGGGGAGGAAAATGGGTGGCCCAGCGAACTGGAAGCCAGGCCCAGAGACCGGAGGTCTCTAGCTAAAATCTGGCCTCCGATGCTTCCCAGTCATGGGGCCCTGGACGGAGCCCTTGAACCCCATAGCCTAGCCTTTACTACTCTACCTTCGGACAATAGACATTTAAATGGATAAATAAAAACAAACAAAAAAAAAAAACCCCAAGGAACTTTGAAGAGGCTAAAGGCTATATTCTAAGGCATTTCAGACTCCAATGGTTTATAAAATTATCTGTATTCTATTGCATTGTTTTGTTTAAGGTTTAACTTTGTGATTTTAAGTTCATATATTACTGGATTCAATATTATTCTGCTTGAACTGAAGGTTGATTGAATGTATTTTGAATGTACTGAGTTTTGAAATTCTGTTGTTTTTCCCCTATAACTGTTGAACAAATATTGTTGTGAATAAGCCCATATATGAAAAAACAGCTTTTCTCTATTTTGCTGAGGATAGATGGACTTCAGAACTGGTTATAATTGTATTAACAACCTTTGGGATTTTAATGTGCTAAATACCTCAAATGATTTGATTTTAAGGGTTTTTTAAATATGATTTTGGAATTTTTTTTTAACTGTCTGGTTATTTTTGCCTGCCCCTACCACGAGGTAAGGCCCATTCTAGTAGCTGAAGTGAAATGTATTTTATAACCCCCAACCTTCCCACATGCGAATGGAAGTTGGGCAGTTAATTTCAGGGCATTTGTACCCTTGGGAAAAGCCTCCAAGAACAAGGAGCACCCCTTTATTTATGCTCTTCAGCTCACTATTTTACTTCTACCAGGATGATATATAGATTTCTTGATTATGTTCTAAACCCAAGATGAGTTTTACTTTGTTTTAAAATATGTTTAAATACCAAGGTTGAAGGATTGCTACGTTTGTAAAAATTGTGACAAATGTCCATCAATTCATAGGTTTTAAAAATGTCACACAGCAACTTATGTGAAATATGAAAGGGTGTTTGGTTGCTATTGTAATTAATTGGGCTATTGAGAATTTTGGGGATTTTGATATCTACATATTTGTACTACTGTATTTTTAAAGATGAAAAAATTGTTAACCTTGTTCAATTCATTTGCCTTCTACTCACAGTGATCATGGCCAGATACAAAGAGGAAATGGATCTCATTTTTTGGTGAAAAAGCCTTGTATTTTATATTTTCTTAACTGACACAGAGTGTCAATGGTTATAAGCTATATTTTTGAATTTTTAAAGCTCTTTTTTTATTATATTTTTCTTGCATGTGCAATATACTTTTTCAGTTTTTTTTATTATTTTTTCTCTCCTTTTTATATTTGAAGCACATGTCACCAGTATTAAGGTTTTCTTTAACTTTTTGACTTTTCAGTGCTACAAGTTTGAAATACATTTGCTAATGCATGCCCTAGAAAGCTTGTGACTATAAAAATTATGCCACTAATTATTTAAATAAATTATGGGACTTTGCTTAATGATTCTGTCTGATTCTAGGACAAGATATACACAAAAGAGCCACTGCATAGTGCCAATAGAGCATAAGGTCAAAGAGACCAACCAATCCTGGAGAAATTGACGTCACTTTGAGCCTAGACAAAGAGGACTTGAACGTGTTTGGGGTTCGAGGTTGCGGCTGTTTAACATGTGTTAAAAGCAGGTCTTCCTTGTTCCACATTCTACCAAGTACCTCAAACTTGGCTCCCGGAACCTTGGCTTATATACTCTGGTCCCCTTTTCTGCCTCTCATAGTGTGGTAACTTTCTGTAGTCCTGGCTACTGACTGGGTAAATGCATCATTGCTTAGATCATTTTAATTGGGCCCTGATTCAAGGACCTGTTATAGATTTATTTTTCTTCTACTTGGAATTTTTACACATAAGACTTTGATAGTCTATATTTTCATCCAGAAATTTTTCTTTTCTTTTGGATTTTCTGGTGTCTTTTTAATATCTCTTGCCAATTGATTCCTATACCTCATACCTCAGCCATGCATCCCTAACTGATTCTGAATCTTTCAATCACCCACAACACGGGGGAATGTAAAAAAATATCATTATTTAAATTGCAAGTTTAAATTCCTTTTGAGAAGAATTTTAGGTGAAGAAGATGCTACTTCCCTGAATTCAGAAACTGAACTGTTGGAGAAGCCACCATGAAGAAGCCTCCAGACCACAAGTTGCACAAAATTGAACTTTGGGTGTGGTTGATTGAACATTTATTTGTATGTATACTTTTATGCCAAAGGGGACTGCCCCCTAACGGCTTTTTGTCAATGTGTTCAGAAATTATTGGTTTTATTCTTTTTTCTCTTATCCTCACACTATTGTAATCTTTTAAGTTTATTATGTTTTTATGATCCTTTTGGGGAAAAATTAATTTTTCCACAAATGATCACACGGGGGGATGTAAAAAATAGACTCGAATACAGGACTACAATCCCCATGAGCCTTTGCTCCACTTCCCCAGAATGCCTTGTAATCTCACCTGGGCCGAGATCTAGAAGATATTTAAGCAAAGGCTTTTGAAGGGCTCGGCTTTTTTTGGACTTCCGTTTTTGGAGCAGAGAGGTCTCTTCCATGATGTGAGGTTATTTTGTCTAGGCCTCTGGCCTAGGCACATGTTTCATACTTGTATATTCTTAATCTTTAACCTTTAATAAACCTCAAAAAAATATATATTCCTTGCAGAGAGAAACTAATTTCTACCTGCCTCAGTCTCCCCCTCTCCCCTAAATTTTATTCATTACACAGATAAAGGTAAGAAAATTAGGGTCAGGAATCATTTTATTTTTACTTGTATCCTCCCTAGTGCCTATTACTATACCTGTTATTTAATAAATATATTTTATTAGAATTGAAACATAGTCATTGCTAATGTGGCAGAGACATAAAGATCCTAATCTGCATATGCAGTCACATCTTTTATTGCTCATTGTTAGTTGGTACACATATAAACACAGTGTAATCCTTTACATGATATCCTTAGGGTATGTGAAACATTTTCCACATAACTGAAATTTACCTCCTGATTTTCCCAACATTGTTATTTTATCCATACACTAGAGGTGATGGTTCCAATAAAAAGGCTCTCCTTGACCTCTAAAAGGCCAAATATCCTATTTTGCTCATCAGATAAGTGCTTGTGAGTATAGACCATGAACACAAACCAACAGAACTCAAAAAGAATGTCTTATTGTAAATTATTTTGATGAGGTTATTCCAGAAAGATAGAGAATAGGGACCTGTTTAATAGCTAATATGGTTAAACCATCCCCTGTCCTAGGAGCATAAAATGAAGATGTCTTAGTACATTGTTCTAGGTAAAACTAACACTGGCAAGGGAAAGATTTCTATAGTGAAATTCAGAGAAAACAAAGTGTTTAGTCCTTTCTAACCAGAAGCTAGTAGGGTTTGAGTGCAGAACAGTGGAATCTAGTCCTGATTCCTCTCTTTTGACACAAGCAGACCTTGTGACTAGAATGAAATTGACAGAGTAACTAAAATCTATTTTATGTTCGCAACTCTGCCAACAGTGAGGTGAAAGTACTTTTCTAGTATGCCCACTGGAAAAGCAGATTAGCACAGGAAAAATAACTCTCAAATCTCCTATGACATTATATTATCTTGGTGAACTGTTATGGCTAAAAACATTATCACTGATACCAAGCAGCGATGGTCTTTCAGGAATCCAGTCAGAATGCTCAATAAATCTACATCCTATGATTGGGGCTAGACTTGAAAGTTCTACAGCTTTGTAAGTCTTGTCAAAGCATATGTTAAATGGTTATAATATGAAAGAACACAGTTAGGAAATGAAGGGGCATCAGGAGAGGACATTTCTGGACAAATATAACTTCAGCAGAAGTTTTTAAAATATCAAACTCATACATAACCAACAAGATACCTAAGAGTTACAGATTAAAATAAGGATAGATACTACATATGATAGTAATGAAGTTTCCTGTAGTTTAGATCAACTTTCTGAGTCATACTCAAGTTCATGGTTTATTAGATTTGGCAAATGTTGGAAATCATATTGGGTTTATTTACAGTTTTATTGTCCTAGAAAAAAGATACACTAGGGCTCTAATGGTCTCTCCTTTAATTATAAGCTATTTCTCCAGTATGTTGCTGTCTCAGTCATTCATCCTTTCCTCTGTTCAACTTAAATTTGAATAATCAGGAAACAATAATTTCCATTTATTATACATATAGTATATTCCAAGTACTGAGTTAACATGCACATATAGATAAAAAAGTGAGATTATTCTTGTCTTCAAAGAGTTTTTATGCTACTGGACAAAGTGACATATATCTGTGTCTATTTTATCTTTTTAGCAACCTGAAACAACAGTAACTTAAATTAGAAACTTTAGAATGTTAGAATATTTTAAACAATAATAATGATAATGATTCAGTCATTTCCGATCTGTTTGACTTTTTGTTGTGCAATTTGGCATTGTCTTGACAAAGATAATATTCCTATTTATTTCTGCAGATCATTTTACATGTGAGGAAACTGAGGCAAATTATATTAAGTGTCTTGTCCATGGTAACAGAGCTTGAGTTGAGGCCAGATTTGAAATTAGGAAAATGAGACTTCATGACTCAAGTCCTTCACTCTGTGAAGACTGGATTTAGCTACCTCCTGATTGTAAACATGAAGATACTTAACTCTTCCTTTATTATGGAGATTAAATTGTAATCCCCTGATTATAAAAATGAAGGTAATTAGCTCTTCCTTTATTGGGAAGATTGAATTTTAATCCACAATCTATTTTTAGATTTTAATCCCCAAAAGGTGATAACTCAGTATTTCAAGTAGATCTGCCCATTTTACCTACAAAAAGGTGTTAAGTAACTACAAAAGGTGAACTAACAATAAAAGGTGTTCAGTAACCCAAAAAGGTATAATGTAACCAAAGAAGGTATGAACTAAAGAGTGGGCAGTCCTGGAGATGAGCATCTGCTTTCATTGGTAGACATGAAATTTAGGGGAGGTAACACAAGGAAAAAAAAGATCTTTAAAAAGAGGATCAGAGGCCAGAAGAAGAGTTATTCGATTTGAGGAGATTGAGGAGCTCTCTCTAACTCAGAGGAGAGACTGGAAGACAAACAGTTGAGAAGTGATCAGAAGACAGACACCCAGACTTCTTTCCATTTAGACTTTCACCATTGGTGAGTGAAAGGCTAACTTAGTGACCCTGCCTTTATTGGAAGTGTAAACCTCCTAGAAAGGCCCATTGCCTTGAAACGTTTTTCCCCTGGCTTGGGCTTAGAAATTCTAACTGATATCAGAAGAAGCCAGATCTCTCACTCTCTCTCTCTCTCTCTCTCTCTCTCTCTCTCTCTCTCTCTCTCTCTCTCTCTCTCTCTCTCTCTGTTTCTCTCTCTCTCTCTCTCTCTCTCTCTCTCTGTTTCTCTCTCTCTCTCTCTCTCTGTTTCTCTCTCTCTCTCAGTATCTCTCTCTCTCTCTCTGTTTCTCTCTCTTTCTCTTTCTCTCTCTCCCCTTTTCTCTCTTCCTTAATATCTTCCCTCTATTGTAAATAAACTACCATAAATTCCATTTACTTTAGTAATTCATTTGGGATTTAGAAATTAAATCCCTGGTGACCACCTAATTAATATATTTCAGTCTTAATCACAATTTAAATTTAACAACTTTATCCAATACATTATGTAGCTGCCCTTAGATAATAGCTAATATTTATGTGATGGAACAAAGTATAGAGCACTAGACTTATAATCCAGAAAAAAATGTTAAAATCTATACTTTAGATACATATTAGCTATATGACCCTGGGCAATTAATTTCACCTCCATCTGCCTTAGTTTACTTAATTGTAAAACAAGAATAATAATATCCCCTACTTTCTAGGGCTACTATGAGGTTCAAATATGCTTAGCACAATTCCTGGTACATAGTAGATGCTTAATAAATATTTTTTTTTCCTTCCTTCTACCATTTAGAATATACTTGAGTTTCTTCTTTCACTTTTGATCTCCACAACAATAAGATTAGATAGATAGGCCATATATCATTATCTTCATTTCATAGGGGGGAAAACAAACAATTTTTTTAAAAAAATCTGTCTCAGACAAATTAAATGTTTTATTAAGGGAATACAGGTATCAAGGTGACAAAATTAGGACTAGGGGGGAAATCCTTTTATACCACATTTAAAGACTCTTTTCACTACATACTGACCACATTTGAAAAGTCAATTACTTTGGACACTTCAGCACTATTTCTTACTTCTTTCAAGATTGCTAAATCAGGTTGAAGGTAATCAACACCCCTTAGTCTCCTAGTATCTTCTGTGAATTATGGGGGATGCCTCCCTTGTCCTCTTCCCCCTTTATTTTCAGTGTCATTCTGAATCAAAAGTGATAATAAACCAGAAATTGTGTTGAGACCATCTCCCCTACCCTGGGCCACATCCTTATCCACTCATCCTTCCCAGTTCCTTTTCATTATCATTCTGGATAGAAATCAAAGGCTACCAGCCAAGGCCTTTAGGCACTTCTGTATAATTTCATGGGTTTTGTGTTTTTTTTTCTTTTGTTTTTGCTTAGGTTTTGATTTTAATCATTCTACAAAATCAGATAGTATTTGGGAACACAGGAACACTCTCACCAATGATTGTTGTTAGTAAGATCAGTAAAGACATTGAATAAAAAAAAATGAGATGGGCAGATAAGAACAATTCATTCCAGTGGCCATGAAGGTGGCAGAAGCAGGTGTTGTGGAACACTTAATGTTTGGTCAGACATAAACAAATGCCAAGGTCATCCACTGTGACTTTTGTGCTATCACTGGACTTAAATGATTCTGGAAGACAGAGTGAGTCCAATGATTTTGCACAATTCTGTCTCACTTAAATCCAACTCACTGGCAATTTGAGACAATTTAATAACATTTTTTATTTCTTTGAAGAGAAAAATGAACAATAATCAATACCCTTAAATACTACTTAGAATATATTTTGTTGAATATTTGCCTTTTCCATTACATTTTACTGAGTTAGATGTTTATGTAACTCTTCTTTTATCACTGCAGACAAAAATGAGAAAAGATGGTATTTTATTCATATATTTTCTTTATGTATATTTATAGTTTCCATTAAGAGGTTACAAATTTTAATTTCTTTTTTGAGGAGAACCATAAAAAAGCTAATTTTGTTTACTCTGTTGATCAGAATTAGCAATTTGAATATTATTTAGTCACTTTGGCAATAATATAATTAAGCTAAGACTGAAACCAATTCTTATACCTCAATATGAAGTTACAAAACATATATTCTTATAAATTAACTGAGAGATTGAGTTTGTTAGATGAATAGTTACACAGAATTTTTCAAAATGTAACCAAACTGTCCTGACCTCCTCCTCCACATTATAAGTCCTTCTGTTATATTTCTAAGACAACATAATGGCTCTTTTCAGTTAATACATATGCAGTCACTTTTAAATGGGGTGATTACAAGCAGGAAGGGAAAATGATTACTATGTTTATCAATAAAACCCTCATATACAGTGAAATATATATGTTATATATATATATATTTGAATATATATACAGTCATTAAAGAACTTAGGTCTAGAATCAATAAAGTCTATAATATCATATTGTTAGCATATGTCAATTCTAAACTAACAAAGCCATCTCACATTTTCCTTATTGATTTTTGAGATTCCTTCATTTCAGCTGAGGTACAATAACCATGCTGATTATTTGAGGAAACACCAACCGTGACTGATTCTTTCTGACTAATGTTGCAAATATTTCCTTTAACAGGAAGAATGCTTTGTATTGTCTAATGAATGTTATTCATAATAAAACCTAGGGTGTAAATAATAGTAACACCTAATTTAAGAGATCAACATTTTTATGACAGAAAGGATGAGAGAGAAAAAAAGTAGAAGACTGGAGAAGAAGGCAGAGTAAAGAGAGGGAGAGAGAGCAAGAGGGGAACAATGGAAAGGGAGATAGGTGGGGAAGGGAAGGAGAAGGGGGAGTATAATAAATAAGAAATAGAGCTTTAATTAGAAATTTTTATAACTAGAGGGAGAATAAGGAAAAGACCACTGGAAAAAGAGAATAGTATTTTGGGGATTTGAATTTACCTCAAATTCAGTCTCTAAGAGTAAGGAGGCTCAGTCTGGTTCATCTTAACATTTATACACAGCTTCAGTAATGGGCAGTGATGGGGAGGGCAGGAGGACCAGGATGGCAGAGCTCTCCTACTGAGCTCTAAATTTTAGTATTTTTAATTGACCTTACCTATTTCTATCTCTGTTAGCAAAATAAAGGATTTACCTAAATGA
This sequence comes from Monodelphis domestica, assembly GCF_027887165.1. NCBI lineage: Eukaryota > Metazoa > Chordata > Mammalia > Didelphimorphia > Didelphidae > Monodelphis > Monodelphis domestica. Next base: position 172,528,289 of record NC_077234.1, read on the forward strand.
GCTCAGGAGAGAATACCTTTGTATAAATCATTCCATATGCTTGTTTCAATGACTTTTCCTTTCCTTATGTCAGTATTTAACAATTTAACACTTTTCTTTGAGAATCCACTCAACAATATCCCATGATTTTCTCACTCTTACCAGTTGGAAACACATTCAACCTCTTCTGATTTAATGACATTTTGCATTCCTTTTATACACATATAATATTCTAATATGTATTAAATTTACTCACATTCCCTTTTGTATACATTAGCATCTCCAAAAATATCATAAAACTTTTAAGAAAAAGGCATATGACATAAGAAAATTAGGGACTCTCTAAGCTTTATATCAGAATCCCTATAAAATCTTATTCAGATATTTATTAAGTGGATGGCTTAGGAAATCCCTTAATTTCTCATTTTCTGTGCTTAAAAAATGATTATAATCATCCTAACAATTCCTAGTCCATCAGATCATAGATTTAGAGCTGGAAGCAACCTCAGCAGCTATTTATTCCAAATTCGTCATTTTACAGATGAGGAAAATGAAGGGTTTGGGGCCTGCTCAAGGTCATACAATTTATAATCATTTAAGAAGGAATTTGAACTCAAGTTTTCTGACTGCAGAGGTAATGATCTCTCCTTTATACAATATTGTGAACAAATAACTTTGTCTCAAAGTATTAAATAAGAGACTTCTGGGTAAACATGGCTTCAATCTAGACACAAATAACTTCCTCTCCCCCAACACCGAACAAAATAGACTACCTCAAAAAAGCATAAAAATCATCCTTGGAAGAATGGAGGGACTCTCCAGTATGTCACAGCAGCTAAGGTACGTGGGATTTGAACATTTCCACTATATAAGAAGGAGGAAAAGCTTGCACAAAAATGCCAACTGAGCTACCCTCCCCCACCTCACCTATAGAGCCAGAGTACTCACCGGAGACAGCAAGTGAGTGAGGAATGTCTCTGTCTGGGGGGGCATACCAGGGTCCTTGGGATCTAATGAAGACTGCCAGGGAATTACCCCTCAGATCAGTTTAACTGGAGAACCCTGTGCACTGAAGAGCACAGACCCCAGGGGTCCTTGCAAACTGCGAACACGGTGGAGATCCTAGAAACTGTAGAAACTGCCTGCGGCAAAAACTCTGCTCCTTGCTGTAGTGAGGGGGAGCACTCCAGGGTCCTTGGGAACTGACAAGGGCTACCAAGGAACTACCCCTCAGAGCAGTATTAAAGGAGATTCCTGATCAACGGAGAGAAGAGACCACAGAGCACGGGGATGGGCACACTAACCAACTGCAGAGACTGGGAAGAACCAGCCTGAGGTAAAAGTATCAAAATCCACCCATCTTACTCAGACCTTTGACTAAAAAGAAAAGGGAAAGTGACCAAAGGGATGGCTCACAATGCCCAAGATCAACCCTCCAAGAAAAAAGGCTAAAAAGTGACTATGGAAAAAATCTTATGGAGACAAAACCCAGGATATAGAAGAAAAAGAGGATGAAATTCAAACAAAATCAAAACATGCCTCCCCCCAAAGTGGAAATTATCCACAAACTCTGGAAGAACTCAAAATGAAGCTTATCCAAAAGATGGAAACCTTCTGGCAAGAAAATGGGAAAAAATTCAGAAAGAGGTCAGCAGCCTGCCAGACAAGAACTCCCAATTGGAGAAAGAGCTGGAGTCCTCAAACAGAAGGGCAGACCAAACTGAAAAGCAAAATCAGTCCTTAAAAATCAGAATTAAGTAACTGGAAGACAATGGCAAAATAGCAAGAATTAATAAAGCAAAGTAAAACAAAATAATGAATTAGAAGAAAACAGAAAATATCTCACTGACAAGGTGACAGAGCAGGAAAACAGAGAAAGGAGAGACAACTTGAGAATCATTGGTCTACCTGAAAAACCAGAGATTAAAAAAATCTCGATGCCATACTACAAGAAATCATCAAAGAAAATTGCCCTGATGTTCTCAAGCAAGGGGGAAAATGGAAATAGAAAGGGTTCATAGAATACCACCTATACTAAATCCCCAAAAGACAACCCCCAGGAATGTAATCTCCAAATTCAAGAGCTTTCAAGCTAAGGAGAAAATCATACAAGAAGCTAAGAAAGGAAACTTCAGATACAGAGGAGCGCCAATAAGGGTTACACATGACCTTGCAGTGAACATTCTAAGAGACTGCAAAGCCTGGAACACAATATTCAGAAAGGCAAGAGTCTTGGCCTTCAACCAAGAATCAGCTACCCATCAAAACTGACTTCCAGGGGAAGTCTTATACTTCCAGGGGAAAGTAAGGGCATTCAACAAAATAGAAGATTTCCAAGTATTTACAAAGAAAAGACCAGAACTCAGTGGAAGGTTTGACATCCAAACACAAAGAGCAAGAGAAACATGAGAATGTAAATATGAAAGAAAGGAAAAAGGAGAAAAAGTGTTTTTTTCTTTTATTCAAAATCTCTTCCATAAGGGCTACAATTAGATCAAATCATATGTACTAACATATGGGGGAAATGTTATCTGTAATTTTCAAAAACTGTATGCATTAATACAGTAAGCAGAAGAATCACACATAGGGAAAGTTCAGGGCATTAACATGATTTGGAGGGGGAAAAGGAAACAAAACAAAAAGAAAGAAAAAGGGAGGGGGAATCAATGATGGTATTAAGATATATTTGAAGAAATAGAAATAAATTAAAGAGAATAATCTTTGTCACCCAAAGATACACATGGGAAGGGGAGGGGAAGTATTATCTTATAAGAAACAGAGAATAATAGTGCTAATTGGTATTACTTAAACCTTACTCTCAGTGAAATCAACTCTGAGAGGGAAGAGCATTGATATCCATTGGGACCTTGAAATCTATCTTATCCAACAGGTAAGTGAGAAGGGAAAACCTAGGGGGGTTTGGAGGAAAGGGAGTACAAAAAGGGAGGGAAGGTGAGGGGGGAGGGGAAGGGAACTAAAAGGGAGGGGCCATAAAGGGAAGCATAACAAGGGAGGGGACTAGGGAGACTGATTTAAAGTAAACCACTGGTTTAAAAGCTTATATCAAAAGAAAAAAAAGGTCAGAATTAGGGAAGGATATCAAAGTGCTGGGGAATTCACAACTGACAATCATAACATTGAATGTGAATGGGATGAACTCACCCATAGAAAGTAGGCGAATAGCAGAGTGGATTAGAATCCAAAACCCTGCCATATTTTGTCTTCAAGAAACACACATGAGGTGGGTAGATACTCACAAGGTCAGAATTAAAGGTTGGAGTAAGACCTATTGGGCCTCAACTGACAGAAAGAATATAAGAGTAGCCATCATGATATCTGAAAAAGCCAAAGCAAAAATAGACCTGACTAAAATGGCTAGGGAAGGTAAATACATCCTTATAAAGGGAGTATAGACAATGAGGAAATATCACTAATCAACATGTATGCACAAAATAGTATAGGACCCAAATTTCTAGTGGAGAAACTAGGAGAATTGAAGGAGGAAATAGATAATAAAACTATATTAGTGGGAGATCTGAATCAACTATCAAATTTAGATGAATAAAATCAAAATATAAATAAAAAAGAGGTAAAAGAGGTGAATGAAATCCTAGAAAAAATTATAGTTAATAGATATATGGAGAAAAATAAATAGGGACAAATAGGAATACACCTTCTTCTCAGCACCACATGGCACATTCACAAAGATTGACAATACACTAAGTCACAGAAACATGGCATACAAATGCAGAAAAGCAGAAATAATTAATGCACCCTTTTCAGATCATAAAGCAATAAAAACAATGATCAGTAAGGTACATGGAGAACAAAATCAAAAATGGATTGGAAATTAAATAATATGATGCTCCAAAATCGGTTAATTAGAGGACAAATCATAGAAACAATTAATAATTTCATTGAAGAACATGACAATGGTGAAATCCTTTCCAACCTTATAGGATGCAGCCAAAGCAGTACTAAGAGAAAAATTCATATTCTTGAGTTCATATATTAACAAATTAGGGAGGACAGAGATCAATTAATTGGAAATGGAAATAAAAAACTTGAAAGCAAACAAATTAAAAACCCCCAGAACAAAACCAAATTAGAAATCCTAAAAATTAAGGGAGAAATTAATAAAATAGAAAGTGATAGAACTATTGAACTAATAAATAAGACTAGAAGCTGGTCCTTTGAAAAAACAAACAAAATAGACAAAGTACTGGTCAATCTAATTAAGAAAAGGAGAGAAGAAAAAAAAATTAACAGTATCATAGATGAAAAGGGGGACTTTACCTCCAATAAAGAGGAAATTAAGGCAATCATTAAAAACTTCTTTGCCCAATTATATGGCAATGAATATTCAAATCTAGACGATATGGATGAATATAAACAAAAATACAAATTGCTTAGACTAACAGAAGAAGAAATAGAATTCTTAAATAATCCCATATCAGAAAAAGAAATCCAACAGACCATCAAAGAACTACCTAAGAAAAAATCCCCAGGGCCAGATGGATTCAGAAGTGAATTCTATCAAACAGTCAAAGAACAGTTAATCCCAATACTATAAAAAGTATTTCACATAATAAGCAAAGAGGGAGTTCTACCAAATTCCTTTTATGACACAAACATGGTACTGATTCCAAAGCCAGGCAAGTCAAAAATGGAAAAAGAAAACTAAAAACCAATCTCCCTAATGAGCAAAGATGCAAAAATTTTAAACAGGATACTAGCAAGAAGACTTCAGCAAGTGATCAGAAGGATCATTCACTATGATCAAGTAGGATTTATACCAAGAATGCAGGCTGGTTCAATATTAGCAAAACCATGTATAATTGACCATATCAACAAGCAAACCAACAAAAATCACGATTATCTCAATAGACACAGAAAAAGCTTTTGATAAAATACAACGCCCCCATTCCTATTAAAAACACTAGAAAGCATAGAAATAGAATTGTCTATCCTAAAATAGTAAACAGTATATATCTAAAACCATCAGGTAACATCATCTGCAATGGGGGTAAACTAGATGTATTCCCAATAAGATCAGGAGTGAAACAAAGATGCCGATTATCACTTCTATTATTTAACATTGTACTAGAAACACTAGTAGTAGCAATTAGAGAAGAAAAAGTAATTGAAGGCATTAAAATAGGCAAGGAGGGGACCAAGTTATTGTTCTTTGAGTATGATATGATGGTCTACTTAAAGAATCCTAGGGAATCAACCAAAAATCTAGTCGAAATAATCAATAACTTTAGCAAAGTTTCAGGATACAAAATAAACCCGCATAAGTCATCAGCATTTCTATATATTTCTAAAGCAGCTCAGCAGCAAGAATTAGAAAGAGAAATCCCATTCAAAATCACCTTTGACAAAATAAAATACTTAGGAATATATCTCCAGAGCCAAACACAGGAACTATATGAACAGAACTACAAAACACTATCCACACAACAAAACTAGACTTGAGTAATTGGAAACACATTTAACTGCTCATAGGACGAGCCAATATAATAAAAATGACCATCCTACCCAAACTTATCTATTTATTGCCATACCCTTTGAACTTCTAACAATTTTTTTTACTCAGTTAGAAAAAAAAACATAACAAAGTTCATTTGGAAGAACAAAAGATCAAGGATATCCAGGGAAATTATGAAAAAAAAATACAAAGGAAGGTGGCCTTACAGTCTCAGATCTCAAACTATATTATAAAGCAGTGGTCGTCATCAAAACAATTTGCTACTGGCTAAGAGACAGAAAGGAGGATAAGTGGAATAGACTTGAGGTAAGTAACCTCAGCAAGACAGTCTATGACAAACCCAAAGAACCCAGCTTTTGGGACAAAAATCCGCTATTTGACAAAAACTGCTGGGAAAACTGGAAGACAGTGTGGGACGGATTAGGTTTGGATCAACACCTCACTCCCTATACCAAGATAAACTCAGAATGGGTGAATAACTTGAACATAAAGAAGGAAACTATAAGTAAACTAGGTGAACACAGAATAGAATACATGTCAGACCTCTGGGAAGGGAAAGACTTTAAAAACAAACAAGACATAGAAAGAGTCACAAAATGTAAATTAAACAATTTTGATTACATCAAATTAAAAGTTTTTGTACAAACAAAACCAATGCAACCAAAATGAGAATGGAAGCAACAAACTGGGAAACAATCTTCATAACAGAAACCTCTGACAAAGGTCTAATTACTCAAATTTATAAAGAGCTAAATCAATTGTACAAAAAATCAAGCCATGCTCCAATTGAAAAATGGGCAAGGGACATGAATAGGCAGTTTTCAGCCAAAAAAATCAAAACTATTAATAAGGACATGAAAAGGTGCTCTAAATCTTTGATAATCAGAGAGATGCAAAACAAAACAACTCTGAGGTATCACCTCACACCTAGCAGATTGGCTAACATGACAGCTATGGAAAGTAATGAATGCTGGAGGGGATGTGGCAAAGTATGGACACTAATTCATTGCTGGTGGAGTTGTGAACTGATCCAACCATTCTGGAGGGCAATTTGGAACTATGTCCAAAGGGCGATCAAAGACTGTCTGCCCTTTGATCCAGCCATAGCACTGCTGAGTTTGTACCCCATAAAGATAATAAGGAAAAAGACTTGTACAAGAATATTCATAGCTGCCCTCTTTGTGGTGGCCAAAAATTGGAAAATGAGGGGATGCCCTTCAATTGGGGAATGGCTGAATGAATTGTGGTATATGTTGGTGATGGAATACTATTGTGCTAAAAGGAATAATAAAGTGGAGGAATTCCATGGAGACTGGAACAACCTCCAGGAGGTGAGGCAGAGTGAAAAGAGCAGAGCAAGGGGAACATTGTACACAGAGACTGATACACTGTGGTACAATGGAATGTAATGGACTTCTCCATTAGTGACAATGCAATGTCCCTGAACAATCCTCAGGGATCAAGGAGAAGAAAACACTAACCACAAGCAGAGGTCAAACAGTGGGAGAAAAACACCGAGGAAAGGCAACAGCTTGACTACAGGGGTGGAGGGGAAATGACTGAGGAGAGACTCTAAATGAACACTTTAATGAAAATAGCAACAACATGAAAAGAGTTTGGACCGAGGACACATGTGATACCCAGGAGAATCATGCATTCGCCATTGGGAGGGGTGGTGGGAGGGGGGGAGAAAAAGAAAATTATCTTTGTTTTTAATGAATCATGTTTGAAAATGACCAAATAAAATAATTTTAAAAGGAAAAAAAGTATTAAACAAATGTTAATAATTATTTAAGAATCAGCCTATATATGGATGAATGATTCTCTCTCTCTCTCTCTCTCTCTCTCTCTCTCTCTCTCTCTCTCTCTTTCCACTTCATGTTTGTTTACTCATTCTTGCCAATTTAATCAATAAATTTAATAAATGATCATGTACTTGGACTTATCTTAAGTGACATGACTTCTTGTTGGTGCTGAGACTTCGGGCTTTCTAATACCCAGTTCAATGCTTTTGCCACTCCCTGGTTATGATAAGAATGGCCAGGAGTAAATAGTTATGCAGTGGGAAATCATAATTCTCTGAACATCGATGAGTTCATTTCTAGTTAATGTTTAAATTCCTTTTCATTTTAAAATTTCATGGATTAACAAAACTAAACATTGCATAATTATATTATTCCTCTATTTTATACTATAATAATAACTTCCAAAAACCTAGACTCATTCTCCACATGAGTCCCAACTTTTGCCTTGCTAGCCATTTTCTCTTTTCACCATTTAGAGCTATAAATCTCATATTCTATTAGGAAAAATAATACCTTGGATATATTTGCTGATATATCATTTAAAATGACATTTTAATGGATAATAAGAGATTAATAATGGAATATGCATTATGCTTGATGTTGAGGAAACAACATTAAGTAGGTCTTGTGATCTGATGAAAATAATATATATGACTTCATCATTGGATATCTATAAACTATCCTAGGATAAAGAGTAAGCGTAGCAACCACTGTAGTTATTAAAGGTCATGGATGAGTGTGGATCAAATTGCTCCCATGAGATCTTCAAATGATAAAGCTGTCTCTAATGCTTTCATAGAAAGATGAAAGTGTTTTGTATTGCTTCCTTTAGGCTTAGAGACATAGAGCTATTACATCTTTATCTTAATAGTATCTGTTTTCACAGTTAAAGCTGTCCATTAGAGCCTTCTTTAGCACCTTAGGATGAAGGCTCTAATTTTAAAGCCTCCAGCTGACGAGAATTGTTTTCTTTTCAAATTGTGTTCAATTCTTTCCTTTTCATATGTTCCAATTCCCACATTAATAAACTTTAAAATATTTTATGTCAAATGGTATAGAGTTTATGCTTAACATTATAGACCTCCAAACAATATCTTAAATGTCAAAATTTAAGTCAGGAGCACTGTCAAGTTCAAATCCTGCATAGAAATTAAATGCAATACATAATTAGTAAATGCCCGAATTGCTGAAATGATTGGTGCTAGGTATTTTAGAGTGTAGAAAGGTGTATTTATATTCCCTGGAGATTTTATTTCTCTCTGGATGAGATGAAAATTAGAATGAGAGTTAAAATAGGTATATATATGTATATATTTAAAAATATTTCTATATTTCTAGAACAGGGAGGATAAAAGGAGAATAAAAATGAGTTTTTGAGAATTTGCACATGAGGCAGAGATATACCAACTTGAAGAGATTTGGAAAAATTATGTAAAATAAATAATACCTTGGCTGGCCTTGAATTATAGAGCATAAACTCCTTGAAGACAGGCATTAGATATTATCCTTTTTATTTTTATATCTAGTACTTAACTCAGTACCAGGCTTATAGTAGACGCAAAATAAATGTTTGTTGGTTATTTTTTAGATGTCTCAGAAAGATTTTAATATTTTAAGTTGATTTGGCAAAATTGACCTCTCAATATGGTATTCAGTTATAGTCAGAGAAGTAGAGAAAACAGAAATATGAAGTGTGCTGCTAGTGCCAGAATTTTGCCATCACTCAAAATAAGACCAATTTCAATCCTGTGTGCTATTGCAACTGACAAAAACACACACAATCCCATCAGAACTGTATGTAACATCATTTTACTCTTTGAGTCATAAAGCTCCTGTGATGAAAGGTATTTTCTCCATGTGCTACAACTAATAGCCACCATCATTAGTTAAAGTCTTTAATACAACATCATCTTTAAAAAAATAGAAAACTGTTTGATCCAACTTGGTAGACAAGTATCTGGAAATCAATCTGAATTATGATCCCTACATCTCCTAGTGATCTAGAATTGAGTATTAGCAATGCTGTAAATAAGTGCTACTCCTTCATATGGAAGTATGTTGTGCCAATTCCAGGTCAGGGTTGTGTAAGAGATAGCTGAATCAAAATTAGAACCATATATGGAAATAACAAGTAATCAGAATTTTTTACATTAAACCCCACTGAAGAAAAGACAATAAACATTATTTTGTAAGAAGATGGACTTACTAGAATGTGAGTTTGAGTGTTAAAATCATGCCAAAAACATTCTCTAGTCTTAGAAACTAAACACCATCTTATATGACATCAACCAATCTCCCAATCAATCAATAAATAAACATTTATTAAGCATTTACTATGTGATAAGCACTGGTGATACACAAAGTACTAAAGACTGTCTTTGCCCTCAAGGGACTTGCAATCTAAAGGGGGACCAGCATATAAAAAATCTAAAGTAAGCTTTATACAGTTTAAATAAAAATAAATGGAGGGAATGCACTAGAATTAAAAGTGGTTTGGGAAGATTTCTTAAGGAATAAGGAGGTTTTAATTGGATTGTAAATGAAACCAGATAGGTTAATAGTTAAAGTAAAGGACAGAGAGAAGGCATGGAAAACAAAGAAAAAAAGAATCAGAGCTGAGAAATGGAATTTCTTATTCAGGAATAGTCAGGATGCCAGTGTTACTGGATGCACATCACAAATTAAGAAGTAAGAAGAATGGAAAGGTAGGAGGTATCTAGGTAATGAAGAGCTTTTGAATGCCAAACAAAACATTTTGTTTTTGCTCCTGGAGACAATAGGAAGCCATTGGAGTTTATTGTCTAGGGGCTGACATGATCAGACTTGAGTTTTAGGAAAATTACTTTAGTGGTTGATAGTATGAGTGATTAGAATAGGGCAAGACTTGAGGTAAATAGATCCACCCACAAGCTCTTGCAATAAGCCAGGACTGAGGTTTGTACTCAAATGGTGACATTGTTAAAGGAAAGAGAAAGACAAAAAAGGAAAAAAAAAAGCCTTGCCAACAGTTTTAATATGTTTGGGAGAGGTTGAAAGATAAGGAAGAATCAAGAATGACTCCAAGTTTGGGAGCCTGAGGGACTAGGGGGTGGTGTTGCCCTCTACAATAAGGATAAGGGGTTAGGATGAAAGATTGTTTTGTTTTGAACATATTGAATTTAAGTTGTTTACTTGATATCTGGTTCAATATACTGAAAGGAAATTAGAGATATAAGATTTGAGGTCATTAGAGCCATTGAGGCAGGGAAGGGAAATTTGAGAATCATTAGTGTAGAGATAGTAATTAAGTACATGAGAGATGATGAGATCACCATGTGAAATAGTATTGAGGGAGAAGATTAGAGACCACAGGGCAAAATTTTGAAGGAGATTTATGATTAGATGGAATGATATGAAGGAGGATACAAGAAAGGAGACAGGGAAGGAATAGCAAAATAGGTAGAGAAAAACAGGAGGAAATAGTATCTTAAAATTCTAGGTAGAAGAGAATATCAAGGAGAAGAGAGCAATTAATGCAAAGGCTGCAGAGAAATCAAGGAAAAATCAAGAGAAAATCATTGGATTTGGCAACTAAGAGATCATTAATGACTTTGGAAATAGCAGATTCAGTGGAATGATATTGTGGAAGACTGTAAGGGAGTACATAAGGAAATGAGAGGAAATAAAGAGGATACCATATCCATTAATATTTGTAGATAAAGATGGATAGAAGTGGAAAGAAAGAAAGAAAGAAAGAAAGGAAGGAAGGAAGGAAGGAAGGAAGAAAGGAAGAAAGAAAGAAAGAAAGAAAGAAAGAAAGAAAGAAAGAAAGAAAGAAAGAAAGAAAGAAAGAAAGAAAGAAAGAAAGAAAGAAAGAAAGAAAGAAAAGAAAGAAAGAAAGAAAGAAAAGAAAGAAAGAAAGAAAGAAAGAAAGAAAGAAAGAAAGAAAGAAAGAAAGAAAGAAAGAAAGAAAGAAAGAAAGAAAGAAAGAAAGAAAGAAAGAAAGAAAGAAAGAAAATGGAGAAAGGGATATATTCCTCTAGCAATGAGTTAGTGAAATTTATCATCAAATTCTAGGATTAAAGGAGAAAACAAGAACTTATAAAGGATAGTCAACCTCCCTCATTTCACTTAAGCCCAAAGAGTTTAACTGACATGGCAACACTTCTGAGGTAACATATCTGAAAAAAAGACTGCAGTGTTTTCTAAAATGTCAAGATGATTCAAATGTGCTTTGATAGACAACAAAGTAAATGCATTTTGGTAACCCTTTCAAAGTGTAGCGTCTCAAATAAGATGAACTAATAACCCAACCTTTTCTGACATGTTTATAATGCAGCAGGCAATAGATTTTCTCTACTCCTTATAGTCCAGAGAACATCTGGCGATTTGTCTTTATGAAACGAAAGGATAGGGAAGAGTGACTTATGACCAAAGATGGATGATTAGAATGTTAAATTAACCATATCATATAAACATTTGTTTTAAAACCTGTGAACTAGTGATATTTAGCTTGGAAAAATAAGATTTATAAGATAATTGTGACAGTTTGTGTTCAAGTGTTAAATATTTTCAAGTGTAAGAGGGATTGGACTTGTTTTGCATGGCATGGAGTTAAATTTGTAGTGATATAAACTATGTCAATGGGACAGAATGTCTGTCTGACTATTGAGCTTAAAAGACTGCATGGGATTTTCTTTATAATCTGTGATTGCAAGTCCAGAGTAGTTAAATGAAGAGAGGATCATCATCAAACCATGGAGTATTAGTTGCTGTTGATTACAATGATCTCCACAGAAAGTTATGTAGAACTTCTAGGAAAGCATTATAGGGTTGTGATCCAAATAAACAGGGTACCCATAATAAAGATATACTATCCAAGTTCTTTTATTAGAGCAAATAGTCATTGAGGGTAGGTGCCATATATTATTAATCTTTCAATACTTACTTCCACAATACCTCATCACATTGCCTCAGTGAATTAATAATTAGTGAATAAACAAATCAATTAATGAAACCCCTCCCTCCCATACATAAAGACATGCAATTAAGATGAAGACATCATGAAGAAGAATAACTGATTGTTAGAGAAATATTCTGAATAACATTTTTATATGAAAGAAAATGTTAAAATTATTTTAATGAATACATCTATGTCTAATTATTAATTAGCTACATCAAACCAGAAATATAAAGAGAATCATTAGGAAGAAGCTACATACTTCCTTTAAAACTGGACTGTTTTCTAGATTGTGGGGCATAATATTTTATTTATAATGTGAATGATGGCTTACTTTCTGTTACTCAGTTGACTTATCTTTAGAATACCTTAATAATCAAAATGATTTTCCCTACAGACATTAAGATTTAGTTTTACCTTTAAGTAGGTCAAATTACTTACTTTAACATCCCCTATTCTAACTATAGCCCTGTGTGGGGGTGTGGTTGCAAAGCTTCTTACACTAGAACAAAATGAACTTTGCATAAAGAAATGGAGAAATAGCTTCCCACGAAAAGAAAGGAATGAACACATCATCAAACTGTCGGCATGATACATGAATAATAACTTTAGTGGAATAAGATAAAATCCTGAATTTGTCCCTTAGCATAAAAATATAAAAGCATAACATCTCAATTAGTTCCACAGCAAATATATCATTATTTTGCTCATGTTCTTTTTATTTTAAAAAAATATCAATATTTAATTCTCTACAAGTTAATTAAAGATAGGAAGAAAAACTTAGCAGTTCATCTTTTATGAGTATTATATAAGATTTTCTGTGTTAACTTTTAGCATATGTCAAAAACAATTTCCACCAGAATTTTAGTATGTTTGGAGATTGCATTTATTTTCAAATATATTTTATATGTACATTAATATGTATTTATATGTATACATATATATTTATATAGATATCTATAAGATGAAAGCATTCAGTACAAAAAGGTACATACTAAGTTATACTCACTTAAAACTGTATTAAATGCTGTAATTTAAAAGTATTACTATTTACTCACTAGAATAGGTTCTATAAAGATAAATTAGAACAATGTATTTTCTTGAATTATATGTTTAATATTGTCATCATGCATTAAATATTTTAAGAGGTTTTAAAATAAGAAAAGAATATGAAGCATTAGCCATAACAAAATGTGTCTTCAATCTTGTACTTAAACTGTCTTGTGTTGTTGTTAAATATTTAAATAATCAATTAAAATACAGACTATTGAGATCATCTTATGAATTGGAAAAACTTTTAAAGACTTAATTAACCAATTAATTCTGTATGTATGCATTTGAAAAAATATATATATAGAAAACTGAACTAATTAAATTGTATACAATTCCATTAAAGTGATCCTCAAGTATGATAAACCACTTCAGTTTCAGCTCTATTGCAACTCCATATACACTGAATGAAGATATGAAGAATAAAATTAAAATAACCGCCTTTTAAAAGTAACAGTGAAATGGTTTAGGGTATCACAGTATACAAACACAAATCCACATGCCTATATATGCACATACAAAAGCACACATATGGATAAACATATTTATGCATAGAAGTGTGTATATATGCACATGCATATATAAGTTATCATGAAATTGCTCTAATCTCTATTTTCCTCTATTTTAATGGGGATTTAACTGTCAGCAAGGATAAGATGACATATTAAATGTCATTCTTCTGCCCTTTTTATTGGTGTAATAGAAAGGTAAACCTCTTTAATTTCTCTATCTCTGTCTCTGTCTCTTTCTTTGTCTCACAGTCCAGTCTCTCTATGTCTATTTCTCTCTGTCTCTCTTTTTCTTTCTCAACCTCTGGCTTAGTGTGTATAAAGAGTTATGAGTTTGTTGCATAAATATTTCTTTGATATTTTATATAAATTGGAAGCTTTTTCTAAATGTATTTGTTTTTCCTTTAAAATATGAGCAGTGTTATATAAAAGGAAGACTTTTTTGCTAAAACTTTCTTCTCTCCTCATCAGGCTCATTATCTAGGCCTCTAGATATATACTTTAAGAATAATCTGATTACAACAGAAGGGTGAAACATCCTTTCCTTTGGTATAGATGCACATATATGAACATATTGGTGCAAAAAACTTAGCTGTATGTATGTATTTTTTAATTTTTAAATAGTGCAATTAAAATACATCTCAATTATAGTGGCTATATAATATAAATCTATCCAAATGTTAATATATCTCTGTAGGTATATCTATGACTAAATCTTATTTAGTAGAAAATGAAGTTTATCAGAATATTTACAAATATTATTGAAAATATCATACAACTGTGCTAGATAACATATTTAAATAAATGTATTAATAAAAATATACATAGATTAATTAGAAACCAATCAGTTCAAAAATCTCCTCATATTTTTACATTAGAACGTCAATATGCTGATGTTTTTATAGGATAGTAGTTTCAGGCCTGATTTATATTCAGAAGGGGAAGAGTCATTGGAAGATCAAAGAATAAAATATGAGAGATTGCTTTAGGCAGATTTATTAGTTTAAAATTATTTTTACCTTTTCTCTCTGTCTCTCACCCCTCTAGTTAGTCCAAGGACAAGAACTTGTTAACCTATTTCAGCCCTGAAGCCTCATTTCCTTGTTGACACAAAAACTGAATTTCTTTTCCAAGGAACATTTCTCAGAATTAACTGCAGCCACTCGTAGCTGAGAAAATCCCAAACTAGGCAGTGGTCATTTGTGAAGAAAGAGCTACACTGAAAAAAATCAGAATTTTATTTGAGAATTTCAACATACTTATTCTTTTATTTTCCCTTTGTTTTGAATTATAATTATGATAAGAGTAACATATCTTCTTTGGCACAGAGGGAAAAGTCTCTTTTCTCACCGTTAGGCTATGACTGAAGAACAAACTGGCTATTATATCAGCTCACAATCAATAACTATCCATAACAATAATACTCTTTGACATTTCCAAGTATACTCATATGTAATATCTTATTTGATCTTCATAATAATCCTATGACTAAAGTAGTACAAGGATTCTTATCTTTGTTTATACAAAAGAGGATACTGAGACAAGGAGATGAAACCATAGATAAACACATTGAATTATTAGATAAATTCACTTTGGATTAGAGATTGCCTTTCTTGTCTATAAATTGAGGTAGTATAGGGGTGAGAATGGAAAACACTAGTGACAGAAAGAGTTGACTATTTCTTCTTTGTAACTATGTAGTTATATTACATTAAATCCTTGGCAGATGGAATATATTATTGCCACTGGTTTCTTTCAAGCAGTGTGGTCTTTCCTACTCTAAATCTCCAGAAAAAAAAAGGACATTCAGGATGACTACCATTTTCATAAGAGTCAACATAAGGGCTATCTCTTCAGAGGGAAAAGAAAAAAAATGATTCAGATTCTACTTCAATGAGATGTCACTTGTGCAAAAATATTGAATATTGAATATTGAAATATTTATATATATAGTTCCTTTATCTCAGTGTTTATTTGAAATAGTTGGAAAATGCTTACTTTTAATGATATACAATTTTAGGAGCTATTAATAAAGACAAAAAAGAAAACAAAGAACCTCATCTAATCATAAACATCCAGATCTTACTTCAGAAACTGATTTTCTCTGGAGAGCTAAATCATGCTTCACATCCGCCTAAACTAATTCAGCTGACAATAAAGCTGGTAAAATATTTTGAGGTTGTCTAATTCCTTGTTGTTTTATACTTAATGTATTCCAGATTGGTCAAATATTTCTGACTGCCTTTTGTGTAATATTCATCCTATTCATTTTTAATTTCTTTTCTTTTCCATTTATTTATAAAATCCCAAATGCAAGGTTTTAACATCAAAACATTTTAAAATAAGACAACTTTTCTGCCAGTGTTACTATCTCCCATAGAGGAGACACTATGTATTGCTATAAGAATATATAAAATGTATAAAAAATCAAAATAAGATTATTTCAAGTGCAAGGCATTAGAAACTAGAGGTCTCAAGAAAGTTTGTAAGTACCAAGATATAGTTTGAGCATGGCTTTAAAGATTTAAGTATATTCCAGGCATAAGAGATAAACTGGACAGGAATAGATTTGAGAAAAGAAAGTTTAAGTATTTAGGATACCAAGAATGGCAATTTGTTAGTTTGAATTATAAAATTTGTGAAAGGATGTCATATAATAAAACTGGAAGGGAAGTTATAGCCAGATTATGAAGGATTTTAAATATTATATAGAGGAATTTATTTTCATTCTAGAGGCAATGAGAAACCATATCAGCTACAAGCATTTGTAGGTTAGTGATATGGTTAGGTCTGGGTAGCTTAATGAAAGATTGTTTAGAGAAGGGGAATGAAGCATACAGGATAATTGAGATGCATTAGTCCATATATATATATATGTACATATATATAATGACATGTTATTCATTGAAATATTACTGGAAATATTTAAGTATATCATCTTCTAGATAAATATCTATATATGAGGTTGATAGCATATATTATAGGTCCTAGACAATGAAATATCAGACATTCTAGCACACAGTCTAAATAAGGAAAGGAATAAACCTCTAACAATTATAAAAGAAAAATTAAGGGACCCCAGGATATGAGGGAAATTTATATAGCAATAAAGATAGAGCAGTTTAGAAAAGACACTCTAGATTTTGAGAAAGGAAAAATATATTTATACAAAAGAAATTTTAAAATATCTAATTTATAATGCACACATATTCATGTCTATTTTTAGAAATATTCATTTCTAGTATTTATGTTTCAGGAATAAAATTCTGAAAGAGATTATCTCTGCCTAGTCCTCTGGTAAAATGAACTTCCTAATAAATCACCAGAATATTCTTTAAAGACAAATTAAGCCTAAAAGAAGGCAACATTTGACCAACAAAGACTAAGTAGCAATAAAACATGCAGGCTTCAATTAAAAACATGATGAAGAGTTTATATATAGGGGAGATATTGTGTTCAGTACTGATAATAAAGAAATTTAAAAATCACTTATTTGTAGGAGCTTACATTATATTCATATAACATTTTAAAACAAACACCTATAGAATAAAACAACACTTGATCATTGGAAGAGCAAGCATAGAAGCCACAAATTAAGTTTCTTTTCATAATAAGCTCCTTTCTCTCTCCTCCCCTCTTTTTCTAATCAGGATCAGTCAATAAGTAGTGAGATGACATCCCTATAAATAAGGATTAAATAAGTTTTCTTTCTTAAAAAAAGCCTAATTTTTCTACTTAGTTAACAAAAATTCTGTAAGATGACCCCATGAAATTGCTTTAAAGCTTCAGAAAACAAAGTTAGATGATGCTTAGTAATGTAATGAGGTATGACTATTCTGTAAAGTGTTTCCTTTATTTCAGGTGTCTGCAGGAATAAAGGAGATAATCATCCTTGATGAAGTTCACTTTCTGACACTGGGAAAAAAGGAACTTTATGAGAAGGAAAGGTTTCTCCTTTTATAACTTTGGCACAAATATGGCCCTTATATGGGACATCAAGTTTTTGACATTATAATTTAAAGTGACAAAAGGAAGTGAACTGTGCGATTCTCCTGAATGTGATATCCCCTTTGGACTTTATCATTCCGACATAATCTGCTGAAATTGTCACACTGGGCAAGGTGCTAAATGGAGATTAAGGGAGGGCCAACATTTTCACAGTAGGTTAAGTACATAGTGTTCTGGGAATATAGACTAGGTTAAAACTAAGCCTTAAAAATCTGTCTATTGATCCATTTATACATCTGTAGTTCAGTCACTGTTTGCCAAGAGGATCCCTTCTAGATGAATGGAAGAATTCTGTGGATGTGTAGTTATACTTATCCTCAGTGAATAATGACCAATTTTTCAATAATTTTGAATTTTAAGACAACCAACAAATATTTAATACATTCAAGACATTTTAGACAGATGCTGAGAATGTTTGTTTGTTTTTTAATGTTAAGAAGACCTTGACATCAAGGAGTATTTAATCAATGCATTTGGAATAGTATAATTTTTGCATGGGTGGATATAACTGAGGAGCTATGTGGCATATTGGAAAGAGTATGAGTGAGGGGATACAAAGGTGAAAGTCCATTGGCAAAACTTAATTTCTGAGTTATATTTGACAAGATATAAGATATCTAGGAATATCTTTGGGTTTAAAGCTTTAAATAAATAAACATAGATGATGATAAGGTATTAAAACTAGGTAAAAAGAGAGAGAGATGGCAAATACAGACCCAGTTCTCTAAGAAAATTGTGGGAGTTATTAGTAACATAAATAATGCTAATATTTTGTTAGGTCAGATTCTATACTGACACAAAATGAAGTCCTCATAAATCATTGAGGTATTAACAAATGGATGTTTACTTTGCTTTACTTTACTCTAACTCAGCAGACATATGCAATGATCATACAGAGGCAATGATCTTTTGTAGTAGATGTATCCCCTTCATTCATTTAAAAATACATCTGGTTAGCAGGAAATGGTATAGTGACTCCCATGATCTTCAGATATTTATCAAGTAAAAGGGAATGAGATTCCACTATATATGATCCTTTGTGTACTCACATGACCAAGAAACTGTCTCAAGGAACTTAGGATTCAATCCAAAGGAATAATTTTGGTGCCTTTTAGGGAAAACTAATCTTTTGATTTGAAAACATTAGGAAACCCAGATCCTAACATCTGGGGCAGAATAATACTTTCAGGTTTTGGTGGGGAATAAAGGGATGGAAATTTCCATTTACCATAGATAGAAAGTTAGTCTGTGTAATAATGTATATGAAAACCAAAAATAGATCATATTGTGAAGGACTTCAAATGCTAGGACACTCACACAGACACATATGTGTGTATACATATATATGAGAATGGGGAATTTTGTATATGAATATATATGTGGATTTTAAAACTATATTCTACAGCTTTCAGAGTCAGTATGTCTTTATTAAGCATGGTATGATCAGGCCTGGGCTTTGGATGATTTTTTTTTTCTAGGGAATGCTGTTAGTGGACTCAGGAAGTACAATTAGGAAGCAATTACTTTATCCCAGGTATGTTATGATAAGAACTTGAATGAGGACAAAGGTAATATGAGGTAAGATTTTGTGGAGTTAGACTCAACAAGATATGCCAGGATATATCAAGGATAAGCCAAGGATTTGCTACTTAACATTTTTATCAATGGTTTTTTTAGAGGCATAGATGGCAAGCCTATTGTATATGCAAATGAATTCACAGTGAAGTAAACAAAAATACCCAGTTGTGTGAACACTGACAAACTATTTATCTTCTCTATTCCTTAGTTTCATCATCTGTAAAATAAATAAAATAATAAAATTTACTTCATATAACAATGAAGATAAAAAATGACATATAAAATGTTTTGCAAACCTTAGCATATAACTTAAATATTATGATTAAGTTTATGATTATCCAATATCCCAATGATGTAATTAGAATAACAAAGTGAAACTCAAGTGTGTATAATATTTATGATCAATTTATGACTAAATAAGAAAACAGAAATGAAATATATTTTCCTCTTTTGGTTGAAGAATTTGGGGACTATGTAGGATGGTTCTGTGGTATAATATGTTTCATTGAGGAGAAGTTGTATAATGGTTCATATGCTATCAAAACATTTAACTTGTTAATTTTGCCGAATTTTTGTTTTGCTTTCAATAATGTTATTTTCAAATAAAAAATCATCCTTACTCTTATGAGTAAATTCAGAAAGGAAAAAAGATAAAACCAAAATACAGAAATAACACTTTAAAAACCTATTTCCTTTATACATATCAAATACATTTCAAATAAATTTACCAAATATGTTAGGTGGCAGTATTATGATATAAAATTTCCACATAAAGCTAAAACATTGGACCTAATTTAATATGATGCAATTTAATAGGGAAAATAAAGGGCTCTCTTTTTTATTATATTTAATTAATTTAGAACATTATTCCTTGGTTACAAGAATCATAGTCTTTCCCTCCCCTCACCCCACACCTTCCCATAGCCAACACAGAATTCCACTGGGTTTTACATGTATCCTTTATCAAAAACTAATTCTATATTATTGATGTTTGCACTAGGCTAATCATTTGGAGTCTACATCCCCAATCATATCCCCAATGAACCATGTGATCAAGCAGTTGTCTTTCTTTTGTGTTTCTACTCCCAAAGTTTTTCCTACGAATGTGGACAGTGTTCTTTCTCATAAATCCCTCTGAGTTGTTCAGGATCACTGCAAAAAAATGAAGGGTTTTCAAGTTCAGTTAAAATAGACAAATTCACTAATGAAATTCAAAATAAAAGTAGAGTGCTAATATACCAAATTATGTGATGTAGGAATAGGAAAATGTAGATTCATTGGATTGGGTCAGACTACATCTTGAGTATTTTATTCAGTTCTAAGTTTACTATTTTAAGGATATAAAACTAAGGGAAACAAAACAAAACAAAACAAAACAAAACAAAACAAAACAAAACAAAACAGATAGATTGCATTGTATCTGATGAAGCCTGATTAGGATTGTAAAGTAAACTAGAGATCCTGACATATGAATGAAAAGTATAAGGGTACTTACCCTGCAGAAGAAAACATTTAGCAAGAAAAGGAGAGGTATCTCCAAGATCTTGAAGAACAAGATGTATTTGACTTGGTCCAAGATAGCAAGAGAAGGACCCTTGGGGTAAATTGCAAAGAAACAGATTTAGGCATAATCCAGTTAAATTCATCCTAACAGTCATAGCTATCTGAAAATGGAATATAACAAATATCATAGAATGGAATATATTTTCTCTCATTGGAGAACCTCATAAATCTGATGACTAATTGATTCTGATGTTTACTGGAGGGCTTCTGAAGTGTCTTCTAATTCTAAGTTCCTCAAAACCTATAGCTGTGTCAAGAGATAAAGAGATATGTAAGCTGTGTAGGGCATCAGAAAGAATAATGGAATTGAAGTCATCCATTTGAATCCCAGGCCTGCTAAGTGGAAAAGAAAGACAAGTAACCTATATTAAATAATAAAAATACAGTCATTTCTTATCTCCAAATCACACAAATAAATTACCAATTGATTTGAGATGAAGGCAACCAATTTTAAGTACATTTAGAGGCCATAATATGCTTAGTTTTATGAATTAAAGGAAATCTGATATCATGAATTCAAGGATAGGCTCTCATTCCATAATGATATCCTACAGGAATGATTGCAGTATTATTTTTCTCTACAAAGAATAAATTGTGGATTATATCTACATACTGTGTATATTTACATATAAATACATATATGGATATATATTTTCTATATATTATGAACATATTTAGTTATAATATAAAAACACTCAAAACATTTCAGTTTGCTTTGATATGGAAGCCAATTATTTTTAAATAGCCTTTCTGGGGATGATACGTGGCATGACAATAGAACCAAAGCAATAGAATCACAAATTCATTCAAAAACACACACATGTATATGCATATACATATACCTGCAAACACATAACTATATGTGTATGTAAACATTTATGTATGTATATGTGTGTATCTGTATATATGCATATACACATATGCTCATGGACAAAACTTTATGTAGGATAAAGCTAGATCTGAATCAATTCCTCTTATACATACTATCTATAAAACAAGTGTCAAATCACTTAAAGAACTGGAACTTAAGAATCTCTCAAAGTACCAAGGAAATTCCATGATAAATTGATATGCCTGTTCTTTGTAGTTAAATTCCTAATGTGTCAAGTAGTTATTTTTGTGTTATAGACAGCTAATTGATTTGCATTTGATATTAGAGTGATTTTTTTTCTAAAATATAATTACCCCACATGTATGAAATTACAGGTTTATATCTTGTATGTGTATCTTAAGACAAAAATGGGTGATGAAAGAACTATTTGGATTTCCAATATCATCGAAATATTAAGTGGGCAAATGCTGTTGAAAATAAACAGATAATGATGGCTGTGAAAATTATATCATCCAAATCCTTTTCTAAAATCTGAAAAATCTGACAGGTGCATTGAATTTTATAATGTACAATTATAGAAGTCTTTTTTTCTTCTTCCTGCATATCAGACTTATACAAACCTTTCTTTTAATGACTAAAGAAAAGCCTGAGTGTGACAGCTAATGTCTAATACTATCATCCCTCTTAAGAAAATCTTATACCAGTTGGATAGGGCACTGTAAAAATGTGGCACAGTGTGAATAGATCATCTCATACTGTTCTCACAACACTGGGTTCATTATCCATGATAATAAAACTAGGGGAATGCCTTTGAAAACTAAGCCACACATTGGTTTGTCTTTAAGTTGTGATTTCACATGGTTGTTATGTGATCTCTGTGAAAACCATGGATGCAAAATACAGTATTTGCTTTTGAAAGTCACTGCTGGTGACAGAGACAAATGCATTTTCAGAAAGACACCCAGTGTGCTCTGAAACTCATGTTAACAATTGAATATCAAGTAAGATATATATCTCCTTAGCCTAGAGAACCATCTAATTGGAGACATGGGGCTACCCTCCTAGACATTCTGATTAAAAAAAGGCTTTTTATAATATATTTAACCATGATGCAACTATGCTCCACATTTAATTTAATCCCCTATAATATGAACAAGACATAGACTGTATCAAGACTAATTCTGGAGAGAAGAAATCAATTGTGTGGTGTCCTTTTTTATTAGTGCCTTTTTAAACTGTCCAAGCTTCCATGTGTTCTAAATCAAACTGGTCTGCTAACAGCACATTGCTATACTCCTACTACTTTGAATATAGGAAGTTTCTGTATCATGAATCTTACATTTTCTTCCCCTCTGTTAGAAAACCTAGAAAGACAGCCAACAATCTATCTTAGTTCATCCATTTACCAACTTTGCAATTTTACAGTATGATCTCATTCAAAAATGGTTTTCTATTATGGAAGGTCCCAAAGTTGCACCCTTCAAAAATACCATGTTCTATGACCATATCATCAGTAAACAATTCAGAAGCAATTTCCTTCTCCTTTAAGGGCTTGTTCCTTTGTTATTTGGGATCTTGTTTGTTTTCTGCTCTTGAACAATTTATAGATTTTTCCTTTGATTTTTTAATTTTGTGATTTACTAGAAAAAATACTGTAGCAGTAGAAGTTTCAAATTGTAACAAATCCTCTTCCCCATGTGTCATTTTTCTAACATTTTTACATAGGAGTAAAAATAATATAAACTCTTACTACTGAACAAGTGTAAAATATACACAATAACAGTGCAGAAGACAGCATAAGGTAGATCCCTCTGAGATTCTATTTAAGGAGTTTTATTATTTAAGCTATCAGTATGAAGACATAACATGATTCCCTGGTATGAATCCAATGGACAATGTGATAGTGACACTTCAATGTATTTATTTGAAAACCAGTATGAATTTGTTCTTTAATATAAATAAAAATCACCAACAATTCACAGAAAAAATAAATTAATTGCTAATTGAAACTATTCCAATTGAGAATATATTTAATATATTTGTGAAGTTTTCATATTTTAGTGTTTGATTAAAAACAAGAAGATAACATGTCATCATTTTAATTGTAGCAGAAAATGTAACAATAATGGTTGAATGAAAAATATTTCACATTTCAAAATAAAATTTCTCCCCTTTAAATGTGAAGTAAGCATCATTTGTCATTGTGGGACTAGGTCAGAAACGATGAAAGATCATTTGGAAAATTTCAGAAGTTACATATAGATCATGCTATTATTATCTTTAAACCTGTCAATCTGAGTCCTACTTTAAAAAATCCATTATTTTAAAATGTCAGCAAATGTCAACCAACACTAATCTTTAATTGCATTAATATGTATTTCAGTTTATGCATATACTTTTTCATTATATATGTGCATATATGCACTTATGTATAATAACATTAAGATTGAATGAAAAGTACCTGTGCTCAAATCTTGGCTTTTTCTACTTACAATTTCTAGAAAAGGGTGAGGGGGATCTATTCCATATGAATCCTACTTACTCTGCAAATCTATAAAATTATGGACTTGGATTTAAAAAATGTAACTTCCCTTCTATGTTTAACTTATATAATGTATACAGGCAAATGAAATATTTTTTTTCAATATGACTTTGAAAATTATAATAAAATTAGATGTCAGTCCTTTGTTAGTTATCAATGGATATTTTTGTCAAAGACTGATTCATTTGCAATATCCCAATAAACTTTACCCTGAAGAATGTTTTTATTTGTCTGCTATTTTTAATTTGTTTTCTATTAAATATAATTTTGAATTCACTTATATTAAAGAAATGTTCTGTGAAATCAACAAAATACTAATGTAATATAATCTTGAACATCATTTCTTTAAGTTAAAGTTTCTCCCTTATCTCTTGTTTATGAACATATAATAACATTTCCTAACATTTATATATACATCTAAAATATAAATATATAATTTTATATCTCTTTCTATCTATTTATCTATCTTCTTTCTTTCGATCTATGTTACACTCTAAAGTTGCAACTTTTTTAATTTTGATCCTACCAGTTCAGAAATTGTTGGAAATCTGGAAAGGCTTCCAGTGCTATGTTCTTTGTTTTCCTGGTCCATGATATGACCCCCTATGGCAGTGGACAGTTACTACTGACAGAAACATCTCTTCTTGTTTGTTTGATATGATTTATGCTTTACATATTTTCCTAGGATGTATAGTTATTTATAATCCTTTGCTGAGGGAATCTTATAGAGGAAAAATATATATGAATTGGTGTGTGCATGCACACACCCATATGTATATGTATATCTATATGAATATTTATATTTGTTTATCCATTACTATGATTCTAATTCCAGTGAAAGTAAAATTGTTGTTTCCTTTAGTAATAAATGAGTAATCTATACAATTTCACCATACCAGTCACATCCTCAAACATATAATCATTTCCCAACACAATGATGCTCATAAAGATAATTTTCTCTATAGCATCTAGACTTAGATAAAGCCAATTCAAAATATGGCTTTAATACTTATGATTAAACTTATCTTGTATGAATCACTCTCCTATTTGAGATTGTGTCCTGATCTGTTAAATTAAGAGAGAGGATTTTATGAATGCCTAAATCCTTTCCAGCTTTAAGTCTACCATCCTACAATCCTTTTCAGAAAGACTCTGTGGTTATCTGGACTGCCTTATTTTCTATATCAACTCCTACATTTCAACTCAATCCATCTGTTCAGATTAAGGCACATGTGGCAAAATGATTAAATATTTAGAGATAAAACTAAAGAATTTCAAACACCTGGGATTATTTACTCTACAGAAAAAGTGAGATTGAAAGGATTCTT
This sequence comes from Monodelphis domestica, assembly GCF_027887165.1. NCBI lineage: Eukaryota > Metazoa > Chordata > Mammalia > Didelphimorphia > Didelphidae > Monodelphis > Monodelphis domestica. The sequence continues at coordinate 172,553,913 of NC_077234.1, forward strand.
AATGATGATAGTCAAGTATAAAAAGTGTTATCATAATATGGATGTTATCCAGATGTTCTTCATTCTTACAAAGATCAGAACTTCAATAGAGCTGTGATATCATTAATGTGGGTACCCCATCCAACGATGCAGAACATAACTAGTCCATACCTTATTTTATGTGATTTTTGTCCAATTCCTTCCATTAACTTTCCATAATGGAATTATCAACTATACTATATGCTTATCTCTTTAGATATCCATCTGTTATCACTTGCTCTGGTGATATGCCTGGTCCACCTCCTTTTCTGATCATACATTTCCTGGATGATATCTTTTACATTGCTTATTTGGACATGTCACCATTTATCATTTATCTTTCTACATATATTCCCCAAACATCATTCCATTATTTTGTGGGTTATCTAGCATTTTGTTATGTTCAGAGACTATCATTTTTCATGATTTATAGGCATACAGACTGAGAGAAAATGAATATGAAAGATTCAAGTAAAACCTAGCTTCCTCTAAAACCACCTTTTGAGTAATAAAAACACATTGAATTGAAGAAAAATTGAGAAATAGAATGTATGAACTAAAACAAATTGCTCTAACATAATTCAAATTAAACACACATAAAAGGAACATACTTTTCACTAGAAATGACTACTCACCTTCCTATGGATCAGTACAAATGGGGAAAGGACTAGATTTTGTCACTGCCTAGATATCCATTGTATTTGGGCTAGTGAGAAGGGGAAAGGTCTCACTAGTAATTCTCATCCAAGTTTATTAACTATTCTATATCAGAACAAGGAGATAAAGTAAAATGAAGAAGATAAACTACATGACCTCTGAGATCCCTAATAGATTTATATCTATAGTCATATGACTGTGGGCACAGGGCCAGTTTCCTAGAAAGAAGAAAAAAACACACACAATCTAGATACCATAGTTTGACAAATTAAAGAATAGAACTGCTCTTAACTATTAGAAACTAAAGAACAAATCAGAATCTCAATTCTTGTGCTTGTTATTTCTGTGACTTTAAGGAAGTTTCATTTAACTTCTTTAAGTTTTGATTAGACAACCTCTAAAATTAGTGGTTTCTATTAGATGGTTTCTGCAATTCCTTTCAGTTTTATATCATTGATCCCATGAGTTTCAAAAAAATCCACAGGTTAAAAGTTGAACTAAAATGAAATTTAATGTTCCCAGAAATGTCATTGGCAAAATAAAGAGTTTCCAAGTTAAATACATAAATAAATAGCCAAGAAGATATACTATTTCAAGGAATCTCAATCAAAATCACATAAAATGATGGAAAACAGAAGAACAAAGAAAATATGGGAACTGCACACTAAAAAGAAAAGAAAAAAACAGTCATTCACAAATTGATTGACTATTGAAGCTATGAATAAAAGTCATCAAGAAAGAACTGGTGACTTCTAGTAACTTTTATTGCAAATAAAATCAGAGATAGGTAAACAAGTTGTAACAAATTGATAGGACTAAATAAAGAAAAAAGTGTTTTTTTTTTTAATCTTAAACCAGAACAGAAACTTGTATTCTCAGAGTTCCTTTGAAATTATATTAGGGAAAAAATGAAGAAAATATATATTCAGGGATTTGAGAAAAAAGGAAAGGGAATGATGCAAAAGGGGGAAAGGAACAATCTAGGGGAGGAATGGGGTAGCAAAACTCACTTGTTATATCTATTGTTGGGTTACCTCAGAAATAAAAGACTATGTTTATACATGGAATTTAGATAGGAAGGAATGCGACTTCATGACCTTTACACTTACCTGAGGTCAGCAAGAAAAAATGGGGATTAATGGGAGAGAGGCGAAGCATGGTGTCTAAATCTATTAAAGTATATAAAGAACTAATCAATAATGTAAGATGATCAACTATGAATGACTTAACTATTATCTACCAGACAATGAACCAGGACAATTTCAAGGACTCAGACAAAAAAGAATATCTACCAGCTTAGAAGGAACAGATGGAGTTCAAATAAAAAAAATGATTTCTCCATGAATTTTTCTTAATGTAAGCAATATTTGTCTAGTTTCATAACATGATAAAAAAGGAAATACATGTTGTTTCTTTTAATATGTATGTATATATATATATATATATGCATATACATATAGTATCTGCCTTCTTGGGGAGGAGGGAAAAGTGGGAAAGAAATAAAAAAGTGAAGCAAAAATGAATGAGATAAAGATTTTACATAGCTAATTTGAGATTATAGTAGTTACATATTATATAATAATATATAAAATAAATGGTAACAAAAAATAAAAAAAAAAGATTTATCATAGCCTTCCCCCTCAAAAAATAGATGGTTTGGTTCTGGGAAAAGTAAATATGAAGATAAAATAGAATTGGAAAAGGTATTTTCATAAGCAACAAGCATCATAAAATCAGATATCTAGAGTTTGGAGGAGCCTTATATCTAGTGTAAAAAAAATTAATTTTACAGAATAGGAAGCTGAGCTCCACAGAGGCTTTTGTCTTGCCCAATCTAAAGTTACCTGTAAAGTTCTAATCAAAAACAAAATTAAACCAAACAAAAACAGAAGAAAAAACAAAAAAGTGATTTCCCTGTGGCCCAAATAAAGAGAAAATGAAAAAAGATTCAGGTTATGGCAAATATTTTTCTTTACACTTTTCCATTTCTTTAAAAAAATACAAGGTCAAAGAAAAGAAGCACTATCATTTTATATAATATTTAAATGAACTAGATACAATTAAATTATACAATTATAAAATAATTTGAAACACCTGAATTATTATTTATTAATTGAAAAGGATAATTTACTGTGATCAAAAAAGAATTAAAGAATTAAACAACCTTGGGATCCAAAAATTGAAACTTTCAGACCTAGAAATATATGAGAGACATTTTAAAAGAAGCTAAAGATCTAAAAACAATGTTAGAGGAGTTATATATGGAAGAATTTTAATAGATTTTGAATGAACATCTGTATAATTTCATTTCATATGGACTTATATATTCTTCAGCTTTACATGATGCCTTTATAAAAATTAACCATGTAATGAAGTTCAGAATTATATGATGAATGATGTAAATATTAAGCACATCTTTTCAGAACCCCAAAAATACAAATTTTAATTCTTAAGGGAAATTTGAAGGATTTAAAATTAATGGAGATTTAAAAATATAACCTTAAAGAATGAGACAAAGACAAAAAATACAATAATAAGATAATAAATCAAAGAAGTTTAAATTAAAATAACTCAGAGATTCATTTCATATGTATCTTATTGTCAAAGATGATAATTAAAATAGAAAATGTTGAAAGTACTTTAGAAGACAGAATGACAAATGTCTATTGGTAGCAATGATTTGGTCCATGCAATTTTGGAGGTTGGTGAAATATAGTTTTCTATTAGGAATAGCAAGATTATCTATATCTATATCTATATCTATATCTATATATCTATATCTATATCTATATCTATATCTATATCTATATCCTTAGCCTCAGTGGCATAGTACTGACTGTACAAGAAGATAAAAATTTTCCCATACTATATACATACATACACATTGTATTGTTGAGTTCTCATGTCTTAGTCTTCATGAAATTATTTCAAGGTTTCTCAGTGAACAAACTGAAATACTTTACCATTTTCTTCTCTAGCTCATTTTACGTATGAGGAAAGTAAGGGAAAGAGGGTTAAGTGAATTACCCAGGAGGGGCCTGAGGACAAATTTGAACTCTGTACCTCTAATCTCTAGGCCTTGCTATCTGTCCACTGAGCCCCTACTTTCAGCATGAGCATATTTTCTTCTCAATCCTTCCAATTGGTATTACTTTAGAAATTTGCTCGTCAGTTGAATTTCTAATGGAAAGACAGTAGATAGGAAAAATCATCCTGGGTGTTACTTATTCATTTCCACTCAAAGAAGGATTGATTTCTTTTTTTTTTTTTGTCATACCATTAAACATATCAAAAAAAAAAAGCTCTGCCTCAATTGCTAATTATGGCAAGGAGTTACCCTGAATTTTCAGAATTTTTCTTAAAATTGTGACCTTCATCAGGTTCTCTCATTTCTAGAAAGAGTTCAGATAGTCCTGGTAAAGACTGTTATGAAAGGGTAATATAATTGTTGAGGGTCTGGTCCCTTTACTTTACATCCAGCAGAGTCATGAAGAGTCAGACACCACACAAATGATTGAACAAGAAGAACAAAATTTATATGATATTTTATATGTTGTGCATATATGTAAATGATATTTAGGACATTTATACATTAGTATTTCACAAATATACACATATTCACATGTATATATAAGTATATGTACATAACTATATAAGGGGTGTATGGGGTGCTCAGGGAGGGGTAGTATCTCTGGTATGGAGGGCTTGTCATGCCCTTCTAGGGCAGCTCTCCAGCCTCTGACCCTCACCTGACACCCAGCTCTCACTTGTGACTCCCAGTAGCTGCTAGCATGCATCAGCGGCCACATCCCAGGCAATGGCTTCGACAGGCCGGCCAAACCTTGTGAGGGTAGCCATCGGGTCATCTACCCCTGGTGAACTAGGGCTTTGCTCACCCAGCATGTGAAGACTGCTTCGGCTGAACAGAGGGAAGAAACCAATAAGAAGGTTCAACAGCTGAGATGGAGATGCAGCAAGGCACTGTGGACTGCTTAGGGTGTGTTGGAGCACAAAAGACAACAGGGCCATCTAATGCAGCTGAGGAAGTCTCCAGACTGGACCCAGGCTTCCAAAGCCAAGAGAGTGGGACTGTCTCTGTGCATTGACTTTGCCACTTAAATCTTCATGCACAAGTATCTTTGTGCACAAAAACACACAAAGACAATCGTCATCCTCGGTTACCAAGAGACAACTACTAGACTAGACATAACTATATATACATGAGCATATATGTACATAAATATGTAAATATATTTATTCATGCAATTTCTCAAAAATTAAATTCATTAACAAAAATATTGTTTTGAATGGAAGGCACTAACATTGATGCAAAGGCACTCATTCCTAGGCTACGTCTTAACAGAAGAGACTCTATGAGGCAGAAGTAAAGGGATGGTATATCCAGCTATGGGTGATGACTAGCAAAGGTATGGCAATTAGATAGGACTGTTGTGGATGATTGTGAATGAAAGGAACAGTGAGAAGAGCAGTTTGACTGGATCATGGAGTATGATATGAACAATAAATACAATGCTGCTCCTAAAGATAGCTTATAGCCAACTTATAAAGGATTATAAAAGCAAAATGGGGAACATATTTCATTTCATTAGCAAAAAAGAATCCACTAGTGTTAATTAAGTAGAGGATTCACATGATAAGGACATTAAGGACAGAATGTGGAAGTAGAATCAACAAAGAAATGATACAAAATGAAATGAACAAAACCAGAGGAATATACACAGTAACAGAAATAATGTGTGCTGATCAACTGTGAATGATTTACAATCATCAGCAATGCAAGGATCCAAGAAAATTCAAAAGAGTTTTTCTGCTATGAGGAAAAAGACTATCAACCACCATAGAAAGAACTGATGGAACATGAATGAATATTGAAAAGCATCATCTTTCACTATAGTTCCTTCATGAATATTTTTCTTATAAGTGACTTGCCTTTTTTCATAACAGGAGTAACATGGAAATGTGTATATCAGGATAGTAGTACATGTACCACTTATATCAGTTTATCTGCCATTTCTGGGAAGGGTCAGGGGAACAAGAGGGGGCAAAGAACATAAATCAAAAAATATTAGAATATAATGATTAAATATTATATCATCATTTAATCTAGAAAATTTTATATTTTAAAAGCTTAAGATATAATTAGAAGTATGATAATAATAGGCATATGGCACATGGCATTAAAATGTGACAGTAAAATCTAGGTTTATTTATATATGGACACTATATATGTATATCAGTGTGTTTGTATGTATGTTTATTTATGTGTATTTGTGAGAGGTGGCCAGGGAAGTTTGTAAAAAGAATAGAGCTTCCTTGATGACTCTTCTCATAACTACAGTTTGAAAGAGGGATCCTGAGATGATATGGGAGTAAGCCAGATTAAAAACTTATACAAAAAAAATTATAGGATGAAGGAGAAGAGACAGTAAAGAGATGACAAGAAAGGGACCAAAAATGAACATCTTTGAGTTGAGACTTACAGGAAGATACAAAATATCTTACAAAGTAGAAATAATTAGGAGTTAATTTCAGAGAAATTAGAAACATGCAAAGACATGAAGATGAATGATATAGTTTCCTAAAGAAACAGCAGCAAATAGTTCAATTTATTTGGATCATAAAGTAGTGTGTCATAAGACTGGAAATGTAACCTAAAGGTAGAATATGAAGTATTTAAATGGCCAAATAAAGTTTCATTTCATTATTGAAGCAGGTGAGTGCCTGCAGCATTTATTGAGAAGAAGAATGATACTGTTAGAAATATGTTTCAATAATATTCTCATGTAAGCTGTTGGAAGAACCTATTGTAGAATGAAGAGTATGGAATTAGGGAGGATATTTTGGAGACAGTCACTTGAGTTGACTCTTCGTGATAAGGACCTGAACTATTACTGGGGCTTTTGAATTAAGAGAAAGAGATGACTATAAGAGTTATGGAGGCAGAATTACATGTGATGGACAGATGATCTGATTGATTATGACAGATAAGGGAAAAGGAATAGCTAAGATTAACTCCAATGTTGAATTTTCAAGACCATAATTATAATATGATCTGCAAAAGAACAAAAAGGGAAGTTATAAAGAGAGGAGTGTTTGATGTAAAATGAGTTTTGTTGTGGACCTGCTGAATCTAGGACACTTATGGAATATCCAGTTTAAAAAATATCAACTTGGAAGCTGATGTTGTAGAACAGGATTTTATGAGAGGAACTAAATTTGGATATCTAGATGAGAGTATTATTGGCGTGGTTCTGAAAACTGAACCACACTGATGCCATCAACAAGAAAACACAAAAAGAAAAGAAGGCTCAGGTTAGAGTCAAAGGATATTCAAAAACTTAGGAGTGAGAAACCATCACTTGATGGTTTCATAAAATAGCAAAATCTATTATGAAGAATATTACAGATGTCTAGGGGAAAACTAGTGTTACTTTAACATTTGAGTGTATCAGAGAAAATAGGAGTAGAATAAACTATTAATTGAGAAGAGATGAAGAAATAAGAGAAAAGACATCAAACACCACCATGGAAAAAGAAGTTAGTGAAGATATACTAGAAATCACTATGACATTACATAAATAATTAGCTGGTATGATAATGAGTAAAAAATTATATATCACTCAATTAAAGGAAAGAAAATAAAATGAGATCTACAAATGTGATTAAATCCAAAAAATAATAAGACTAATTTCCTTGAAAAACCATTAATTAATATAATACATCACAGAAAGAAAATTTCATAGATAGTGAATTAAATTTTAGTTTCTCTGAAAAACTAGAATGTGTGACCAAAGAAGATTTTAAAATTTTCACTCAAAAAGTTTTTCTCTCTCCATTTTTTGTTTAGACTGGAAATAGAACAAAAGCTAATGGGACTGAAAACAATGGTGATTGTCATCAAAGCTTTAACATGATTCATTTATGACTTGAGCCAGTTTGCCTCAAAATAGAAAGGTCAATTACTTCCTTAATGGATGCTCTTCATACTGATACCAGACATCTGATTAGCTTGCATCTTCCTGCAGCTTAGAACTCTAGTACTCAAAAAATGTCCGTCATCCTCATCCTCCCTAGTAGCAGGAGTTACATACTTCTTGCCAGCAGAGTCAGGCAGTTACTTGGTTATGTTCTTTTTAAAAATATTTTTTTAATTTTTATTTAATTGATTAAGAAAGTTTTTTTCCTCCATGGCTATTTGATTCATATTTTTTCACCCTCCTCCCACCCCCATTCCATAGCCAACATTTAATTCCACTAGGTTTTACCTAAGTCATTGATCAGGACCTATTTCCATATTATTGATATTTGAACTAAGGTGATCTTTTAGAGTCTACATCCCCAATAACATATGTCAAGCACAACAACCTTGAGTCTCATACTAGGTTCAAGTCCTTTCATACTGGCATAGAAGTTCATCAGTCCCACATGGATTAGTTTCTTTTGACCTGTGTGCTCTTTCAGCACCTTTTCAGGTTAAATCTGTGCTTCTATTGCACTAAGAGATAAAATTTGTGCTCCTTTTTTGATCCCAATTTCTGGAAGCAAACACAATCAGTAATCAGAGTCTCATAATATTTATTAATAAATGGCAGGTTTCCATAGTCTAAAGCTTTTTGGGTATACATTTTTTAAGCAAATGAATATCTTAGTTTATTGAAAAAATTAAAACTATTTAAAAGAAAATCTTTTCAATACAATTACATGTGCTTCAAATGCAAAAAAAAATGAGAGAAAGAAAGAGGAATAAAATGCTGTATGGCACAATTAAATGTAATAAAATATTACAGATCCATCAATAAGAAGTCTTATAATCAATAGTTAAATACAATCATTATAGTCAATTATTCATTATCAACAGAAGGTTGTCACAGAGGTACTGTATTCAAAAAATCCATTCCTTCTTCTTTGCTACTATTTGGAGGGGAGACAAAACTGAAAGGGTTAATATCAAGAAAAACAATAGAGTCTAAGGGGCACCACCACCTTCTTCCCCATGTGGAGGGGCAGTAGCACCCTGAGTATTTTTTGGACAAGCTCCATTTTTTATATATTGTTGTTTGGTATTTTGTTGTGTATGTTCTTTTGTTTCAGTTTAAGCATTGTCATTTTCCCAATTTCTAATTCTATAATTTTGATTTCAAAACTTTTTTATTCTTATATTCATTATAATTATTTCTATCAGTTCTAAATTTGTGCTGTTTATGATCATTATCATAGTCATTTCTATAGTTATTATTTCTAAAGATGTTATTCTATTTTTTTCCCTTAGCCAGTTCCTACAGACCATCATTACATGGTCTCTTTTCCCACAGTAGAGGCACGTTATTGATTTATCTGTGGATTCCTGTAAAGGGGTTATAGATTCCCCATGGTTTTTGAGTTTTCATTTTAACATTTCAATTTCTTTCTGTAAGTCTTCCACTGATTTACTGTTTTCCTCATGTTGTTTTGTATGGCCCTTAGAAATGTACACTGCTACTCTCTTCAATTCATCAAGTTCCATAGAGTCCCAGTTTGGGCAGCTAATTTTAAAGTAGTCTTTTACCACTGAACAGCAATTCTTAACAAATTGTCTATGTATTTGTCTAATGCCTCTTCCTTTCGATAGATCAAAGTTCATATATATGTTCATATATATATATATACATATATATATATGAATATATATATATATATATATATTCTCCACATCAATAATTCTGTCCATAAACTGAGATGGAGTCTCATATATTTCTTGTTTGATGCTTTTAAATTTAGACCATAATTCTGGTCTATCTGAGCATGCTCTCATGGTTGTCAGTAATGCTTCTCTGACCTGGTTTAGTTTTGTATAATCTGACTCAACATTGGGGTTCCAATGTGGATCTTCAGGTGGCCAATAATTTCCTCTCTTACCTGGCTATAGATTAGCCAAAGAGATAACTTTATTTTTCTCTGTGTTTGTCAGAATTTTTTCTAGTATATTTTCAACATCTATCCAAGTGGTGTCAAAAGTTTTGAATATGTTCTCCAATATTTTATAATTAATATTGGCTCTTCCTCAAATGAGGGAAGGTCTTACTTGAATTCATTTAAATACTTAGGACCAAAAGGTGTATGCTGTCTTATAGATACCAAGTTCTCATTTTTATTGAAAGTTGGAATTTCCCTTAAAGAGAATAAACCTCTGTATGAATGATCTCATGTTTCTGTCTCTAGGTTTCTTGCTCCATTCTCAATGGGGTAGGTATGAGGAAGGAAAGGGAGGGTTGGGCACACCAAGGGGAAAGGGTTGTTGTCCCATAGTGTCAAAAGGATGAAAGGTAGAAGCAGTATGGGAAATGAATTGGGCATGGGGGAAAGAATGCAGAGATGGTGGGGCAGGAGGCAAGGGCTTGGTGTGAACTTAGGGTGGAGAGGGTGGGTAGGAAGCATGGATGGAGTTTGAAGTTATGGTGGAGGGGGGCAATATGGGTTAGGGTTAGAGAGTATGGGTGGGAGGAGGAATGAGTTGGGTAGTAGTGACTTGGGTGTGGGATGGAATGGTTTGTGAACTAGGAGTCATATTGTCCAGAGCAGGATGGGACACAGATTCTGATAATGAGGAAGTATGGAGAGATAAGTCACTCCTATTCTGGGATGTTATTGAGTCCGTTTTAATGCTTTTCATAAAAGCTATGAGCTCCCCCATACTTTCCTCTAAAAACTCCAGAAGTAAATATTTCTGCATTTTGTCAAGTAGTAAAAGTAACATTTGGTCAGTTTGAATGGGAAATAGGTTTTCAAGAGGAGACTGACATGATTCTCCTCTCTGATTCTCCAGCTTATATATGGTATTTTCCAGGATTCTCTTAGAGAAAAATAGATACAATATTACAGCTCCAAAAATTAAAATCCCAACCAGGAGCAATGTGGAGTATAGCCATTGCCATACATACCCTGGGATTATGAAATGGACAAAGAACAATGTCTGTCCAATTTTGGTTATTTTGCTGAAAAGCCAAATTAATTAAGTTGTGTGCTGGCTGTAGCCACATTTTTTAGGTGTTAGCATGTGGTCCTTTTTAAAGTTTCAATCCAATTAACTCTTTTATGTGAAAAGGTCAGAACAAGACAAGGCTAAAACTTCATACAAAATCTCTCTAGCAGGGCTCCTTTCTCCAGGTTTTGTTCACATCTACTTAAGAATTTCTGTCAGTTAGTATTGCCAGTGAGGGTAGGCTAATTGGGTTGTTTGTTCCCTAAGGCAAGGGAGATTTAGAAGCAGCTCTCCCAGCCAGGACCTCAGGGCCCTGTTGCTGAGATTAATTTTCCAATTTTTTGCCACCACAAAGTGTATGACTATACATATTTTTACAAGTATTTTTCCTTATCTCTTTGGGCTACAAATCCAGCAGTGGTATGGCTGGATCAAAGGTCAAGCATTTTTTAAAAACTTTTTGGGTATAGTTCCAAATTGGCCTCCAGAATGGTTGGATCAATTCACAACTCCACCAGCAATGAATTAATGTCCCAATTTTGCCACATCCCCTTCAATATGTATTACTTTCCTTTGCTGTCATGTTAGCCAATCTGCTAGGTATGAATTGATACCTCAGAGTTGTTTTGATTTGCATTTCTCTAATTATTAGAGACTTAGAATATTTTTTCATGTGCTTATTGATAGTTTTGATTTCTTTATCTGAAAAGTGCTTATTCATTTCCCTTGCCCATTTATCAGTTGGAGAATGGCTTGATTTTTTTTTGTAATTGATAGAGCTCCTTATATGAGTAATTAGACCTTTGTCTCATAAAGATTTTTTCCCTATTTATTGATTCACTTTTAATTTTAATTGCATTAGTTTTGTTTGTACAAAAACTTTTTAATGTAATGTAATTAAAATTATTTATTTCACATTTTGTAAGTTTTCTAACTTGCTTTGTTGTGGTTATGTTCTTCATGAAACTGAATATATATGAAGCTATATATTACATGATAGCACATGTTTAGTCTATTATTACTTCTCATACTGGGTAGGGGGAGGGAAAGAAAGGAAGGAGGGAAGATGAATTGTAAAAAGTCAGAAAATGATAATTAAAAATTATATTTTTGTGTAATCTTGAAAAAATAAAATAAAATAAACAATTTAAATCCTATATTTCTAAAGAGGCCTTTACTATTATCTCTATACCCTAATAATAGTATTTTCCTTCTTAGATTACTTTTCACTTAACATTTATGCATGTAAAAATGGGCGAGACAATAACTAAACAATTTTCTGTATATATGTTTTTGTGTGTGTTGTATTGCTATTGTTCATTGTCATAACCATTTAATTTGAGGTTCTTAAAGTTAGGATATTTTTTTTTTACCTTTCTTCCCCCCCCCCCAACATTTAAGATAATTCTTGGCAAATAGTGCTTTATAAATACTTTGTTGGCTTGATTTACCTTTCTGAGGAGTTAAATTATTGGTAGGAGTTTGAACAAAAGTGAGGAGAGCAGTTTGGTAAAACACAAAACACTTTGTTTATTTTGAGGAAAGTTCAGATAGGGAATAGAAAGGAGGAAAGTGACAGAATTATTTTTTTATTTTTTTTAAAAAAACTTAAAAAAAATCTATCTGCCTTTGAGAGCAATGTTTTATGCCAATCCAGGCCTGGTCTATCAACCTATTTGTCTATCTAAGAATATACCTACTGTCTAACTACCAATCTAAGTTAATCAATAAGCATTAATCACCTTCCACCTCCTTAAATACATTTCTCTTCACCTACTGTCAGTTATTTTCCAATTGCCAGGTTGTCTCAGAGACACAGACACCTCTGCTCTCCAGGGAACCCTTTTTGCTTCTTTGCCTCTTAAAGAGAAAAAAGAGTAAGATTAAGAAAACTTTCTTAAAACCTTGATCAATTAATGTATCATACTTTTATTAATCTCTGTTTTTAATGAAAATAGAAATTGTGCAAGCCACACAAGAGTGATTCTCAAGATTGCTGTTAACTCTCGGAAATGGCAGCCCTTCAATTTATGTAACTTGAGTTTACTAATATTTTGTGTTGTTACTCCTGGTATCCTCTTTCTAGAAGAGCTATTATGATATCATAAGGTTCTGAGCTGCTCAGATAGCTAATAAAATGCCACTTTTGATTCTACAATTTTGTGGAATCCCTGAAAGTTTCTACTTAAACCTTATCTAACTCTTTAAGGAATACAAACTTTCTCTCCTTGCTAGTTAATGTCAAATATTAGTCTTCTGATGTAGCCCCATGAACTGGTAGAAATTCCACTCAGATACTGACCTCAGAATTATTCCACAGACTTTGGTATTTCCAGGATTTTTAGTGATCACAAATATTGTCTTTCCTTAATAGCATTTGTAAATTTTTATCTGTGATCTAATTATTTCTTCCCTAGGTGTGGAAATTTAAGAACAAAAATCACTCTACTATTGGGCAATTGCCACTAATTGTAGGAAGGTAATATGTAACTTTTATCAATTCTTTTCCATTATTCCTTGGAAATTCAAATGTATTCCTTTGTATTTGGTGGGGCAGAGAGTAGAATAATAATTTATATGGATAAAAAAAAAAGATGCGGGGGCAGCTGAGTGGCTCAGTGAATTGAAAGCCATGTACAGAGATGGGAGGTCCTGGGTTCAAATTTGGCCTCAGACACTTCCTAGCTGTGTGACCCTGGAAAAATCACAGTTCATTTGTAAGAACAAAGGATCAAGGATATCCAGGGAAATAATGAAAAAAACAATACAAAGGAAGGTGGCCTTGCAGTCCCAGATCTCAAACTATATTATAAAGCAGTTGTCATCAAAACAATTTGGTACTGGCTAAGAGATAGAAAGAAGGATCAGTGGAATAGATTTGGGGTAAGTGACCTCAGCAAGACAGTCTATGACAAACCCAAAGACCCCAGCTTTGGGAACAAAAATCCAATATGTGACAAAAACTCCGGGGAAAACTGGAAGACAAATGGGAGAGATTAGGTTTGGATCAACACCTCACACCTTACATCAAGATAAACTCAGAATGGATGAATGACTTGAATATAAAGAAGGAAACTATAAGTAAATTAGGTGAACACAGAACAGTATATATGTCAGACCTTTGGGAAGGGAAAGATGTTAAAACCAAGTAAGACAATGAAAGAGTCACAAAATGAAAAATAAATAACTTTGATTACATCAAATTAAAATTTTTTATATAAATAAAACCAATGCAACCAAAATTAGAAGGGAAGCAAAAAATTGGGAAACAATCTTCATAACAAAAGCCTCTGAGAAAGGTCTAATTACTCAAATTTATAGAGAGCTAAATCAATTTTTCAAAAAATTCAAGCCATTCTCCAATTGAAAAATGGGCAACGGACATGAATAGGCAATTTTCAGTTAAAGAAATCAAAACTATTAAATCAATTGTACAAACCCAACAGTGGTATGGCTGGATCAAAGGACAGACAGTCTTTTATTGCCCTTTGGTCATAGTTCCAAATTGCCTTCCATAATGGTTGGATCAATTCATGACTCCACCAGCAATGAAATAATGTCCCAACTTTGCCACATCCCCTCCAGCTTTCATTACTTTCCTTTGCTGTCATGTCATCCAATCTGCTAGGTGTGAGGTGATGCCTCAGAGTTGTTTTGATTTGCATTTCTCTGATTATAAGTGATTTAGAACACTTTTTCATGTGCTTATTAATATTTTTGATTTCTTTAACTGAAAATTGCCTATTCATGTCCCTTGCCCATTTGTCAATTGGAGAATGACTTGATTTTTTTTTTAACAACTGTCTTGGCTCTTTATGAATTTGAGTAATTAGACCTTTGTCCGAGGTTTTTGTAATGAAGATTGTTTCCTGATTTGTTTCTTCCCTTCTAATTTTGGTTGCATTGATTTTGTTTGTACAAAAACTTTTTAATTTGATGTAATCAAAATTATATATTTTACATTTTGTGATTTTTTTCTAGCTCTTTCTTGGTTTTTAAAATCTTTCATTTCCCAAAGATCAGGCATGTATACTATTCTGTGTTCACCTAATTTTCTTATGCTTTCCTTCTTTATATTCAAATAATTCACCTATTCTGAGTTTATCTTGGTGTAGGGTGTGAGATGTTGATCCAAACCTAACCTCTCCCATACTGTCTTCTAATTTTCCCATCCATTTTGATCAAATAGTGGATTTGGGTCCCAAAACTGGGATATTTGGGCTTATCATAGATGTCTTTCTGAGGTCACTTACCCCAAATCTATTCCACTTATCCTCCTTTCTGTCTCTTATCCAGTACCAAATTGTTTTGATGACCGCTGTATTATATTTTAATTTGTGATCTGGTACTGCAAGTCCTCCTTCCTTTGCATTTTTTTCATGATTTCCCTGGATATCCTTGGTCTTTTGTTCTTCCAAATGAACTTTGTTTTGTTTTTTTCTAATTCAGTAAAAAAGTTTTTTGGTAGTTCAATGGATATGACACTAAATAGGTAAATTAATTTGGGTAGGATTGTCATTTTTTTTTAATGTTAGCTCATCCCACCCTTGAGCAATCAATGTTTTTCCAATTGTTTAGATCTAGTTTTAATTGTGTGGAGAGTCTTTTGTAGTTGTGTTCATAGAGTTTCTGTGTTTGTCTAAGCAGATAGATTCCTAAGTATTTCATATTATCTAGGGTGATTTTAAATGGAATTTCTCTTTCTAAGTCTTGCTGCTGAAATGGGTTGGAAATATATAGAAATGCTGATGACTTATGCGGGTTTATTTTGTATACTGCAGCTTTGCTAAAATTGTTGATTGTTTCGACTAGCTTTTTGGTTGATTCTCTAGGATTCTTTAAGTAAAACATCATAATGTCCACAAAGAGTTATAGCTTGATCTTCTCATTGCCAACTTTAATACCTTCAATTTCTTTATTTTCTCTAATTGCTTCTGCTAGTGTTTCTATTACAATTTTAAATAATAGAGGTAATAATGGGCATCATTGTTTCACTCCTGATCTTATTGGGAAGGCTTCTAGTTTATCCCTATTGCAATTGATGTTTGCTGATGGTTTTAGATTTATGCTGTTTATTATTTTTAGGAAAGGCCCTTCTATTCCTATACTTTCTAGTGTTTTCATTAGGAATGAATGTTGTATTTTTTCAAAGGCTTTTTCTGCATCTATTGAGATAATAAAGTGATTTTTGTCAGTTTGCTTGTTAATATGGTCAGTTATGTGGATGGTTTTCCTAATATTGATCCATCCTTGCATTCCTGGTATGAATCCTACAAGGTCAAAATGAATAACTCTTGTGATGACTTGATGGAGTCTTTTTGCTAGTATGTTATTTAAGATTTTTGCATCTATGTTCATTAAGGAGATTGGTCTGTAGTTTTCTTTCCTCTTTTGTAACTTGCCTGACTTTGAGATCCATACCATGTTTGTGTTATAAAATGAATTTGGCTAACTCCTTCTTTGTTTATTCTGTCAATTAGTTTGTATAATAATGGGATTAGTTGTTCTTTGAATGTTTGATAGAATTCACTTGTGAATCCACCTGGACCTGTTTTTTTTTTCCTTAGAGTTCTTTGATTGCTTGTTCAATTTCTTTTTCTGATATGGAATTGTTTAGATAATCTATTTCTTCCTCTGTTAGTCTAGGCAATTTATATTTTTGTAAGTATTCATCCATATCACCTAGATTGCCATAGTTTTTGCCATATAATTGGGCATAGTAGTTTTTAATTATTACCTTAGTTTCCTCTTCATTAGAGGTGAGGTCTCCCTTTTCATCTTGGAAACTGTCAATCTAGTTTTATTCTTTCCTTTTTTTAATTAGACTGACTAGTACTTTGTCTTATTTTATTTGTTTTTTCAAAGTACCCGCTACTAGTCTTATTTATTAAATCAATAATTCTTTGACTTTCAATTTCATTAATTTCTCCTTTAATTTTTAGGATCTCTAATTTAGTCTTCATCTGAGGATTTTTAATTTGTTCACTTTCTTGTTTTTTAATTTGCATGCCCAATTCATTGAACTCTGCCTTTCTTAATTTGTTAAAATATGAACTCAAGGATGTAAACTTCCCTCTGAGTACTGCTTTCTCTGCATCCCATTGGTTTTGAAAGGATGTCTCATCATTGTCATTTTCTTCAATGAAGTTATTAGTTGTTTCTATAATTTGCTCTTTAATTAACCGGTTTTCTAGAATCATATTGATTAATTTCCAATTAATTTTTTATTTACCTCTCCATGTACCCGTACTAATTGTTTTTTCCATTGCATTGTTATCTGAGAAGGTTGCATTTATTATTTCTGCTCTTTTGCCCTTATTTACAATGTTTTTATTGCCTAATACATGGTCAATTTTTGTGAATGTACCACATGCTGCTGAAAAGAAGGTATATTTCTTTTTGTCCATATTTATTTTTCTCCACATGTCTACTAACTAATTTTTTCTAAGATTTCATTCACTTTTCTTACCTCTTTCTTATTTATTTTTTGGTTTGATTTATCTAGCTCAGATAGAGGATTCAGAACTCCCACTAGTATAGTTTTTCTATCTATTTCATCCTTGAACTCCACTAGTTTCTCCTTTAGAAATTTGGATGCTATGCCATTTGGTACATACATGGTGAGTACGGATATTTCCACATTGTCTATACTGCTTTTTATCAGGATGTAATTACCTTCCCTATTTCTTTTAACTAGATTTATTTTTACTTTGGCCTTGTCAGATATGATTGAGACTTCTGCCTTCTTTTTATCAGTTGATGCCCAATAGATTTGGCTCTATCCTCTTACTTTCAGCCTATGCATCGTTACCTTCCTCATGTGTGTTTCTTGTAGACACCATATGGTAGGGTTTTGGATTCAAATCCGCTGTGGTATTCACTTGCATTTTATGGGAGAGTTCATTCCATTCACATTCAGAGTTGTGATTACTAGCTGTGTATTTCCCAGCATTTTGATTTCTACTCCTGATCCTGCCTTTTCTTCTTTCACTATTTCCTTCTATACCAATGTTTGTTTTCAATCAGTCTCTCTATTTCCCACCCTTATTTTACTTCCCTTTCTACCCCCTCCCTTCTTACTCCCCCTTTATTCTTCCTTTAGTCTTACTAAATTTACTCCCCTACCCTTTCCCTCCCTTATACTGCTTCCCTCCCCACCAGTCCATTTGTTACCCTTCTACTCCCTTTTAGGGCGCAAATCTATTCTCTGCCCCAATGGAATGGATTGTTCTTCCCTCTTTGGGTCAATTTCAAAGCATGTAAGAGTTGCGTATTTCCTATCTCAACCTCTTTCCCTTCCATTTTATTGATGTTCTCCCCCCTCCCGCCATGAGCTTCTTTGTGACATATGAATTTACCCCCATTTGTTTCTTTTACAATTTCTTTTAGTATTAACCTCTTTTTTATCTCCAGTTGTGTGTATATATATATATATATATATACATATATATATGCATACATGTATAT
This sequence comes from Monodelphis domestica, assembly GCF_027887165.1. Taxonomy (NCBI): domain Eukaryota; kingdom Metazoa; phylum Chordata; class Mammalia; order Didelphimorphia; family Didelphidae; genus Monodelphis; species Monodelphis domestica. Next base: position 172,572,034 of record NC_077234.1, read on the forward strand.
GTATTTATTCATGCATGAATCTGTATACCTATTTATGTCTTGTCCTTTGATCCTATACAGTTTGTCACTGTTCCTTTTAAGTGTAATTCTTCTAGCTACCCAGGTGATAACAACAGTTTTTGAGAGTTACCAATGACCTCTTTTTTAATAGGTATACATAACATTTTAACTTATTGAGTCTCTTAAAAAGGGGGGGGGTTGTTTGCTTTGTTTTTTTTTTCTTTTTTCCCTTTTTTTAATTACCTTTTGATGATTCTCTTGAGTTCTGTGCTTGGGCATCAAATTTTCTGTTTGGGTCTGGTCTTTTCTTTATGAATTTTTGGAATTCTTCTATTTTGTGGAATGACCATACTTTCCCCTGTAAGAATATAATCAGTTGTGCTGGGTAGTTGATTCTTGGTTGTAGACCTAGTTCCCTTGCTTTCCTGAATATCATATTTCATGCCTTTCAGTCCTTCAGTGTGGATGCAGGCAGATCCTGTGTCATCCTGTGGTTTCATGGTATCTGAATGTCTTCTTCTTGGTAGTGTGGCATTTAAAAGAGTGGATGCCATAAACTGTAATAGTTAAAATGGTTGAGGTCTGTAAACTGTAGTGAGTTAAAAGAGTGGAAGATATAAATTGTGATAGATATAAGAGTGGGTGAGTAAATTGTGACCTCAGAAAATATGTTTTCACCACAGTGTTCTGTTTAAAATCAAATATAAGGTGGTTGCCAGGAAAATATTCCCAATTATGATTATATCCAAGTCAACTGGGTTTTATAGAGAATTTTAATTAATAATACAATGAGGAATTAAAGAAAGAGAGAAAGAGAGAAAAAGGAAATAATGAGAAAAGGATAGACCGGCCCAGGGTAGCCCTGGCCAATCCAGGCCTAAGTCTTAAAAGAAAAGATCAGTCAGTCAGTTATCACTCACCATAAGATCTGTTCAAGCGAGAATTCAAGGGGACAGAGTTACCCCAGACGGAGTTCCAGCCAGAGTCAGCCTCCCTTGAGAGACCTCCTTAGAGAATGTACTTCAAGAGATTCTTTCTCAAGAGACCCTCCTTAGAGCCTGTCTCTCAAGAGCCTTTTTCCTCAAGAGTCTGTCCTTTTTCTTATATAGGGGGTTTTCTCCTATGTCACCTCCCCAAAGTTCTTCCATCTACCAATCACAGTAGATGTTTTCCAAAGGACAGCCCATTCTGAATTCACAGCTGAGTAGATTAATCCTTTTAGTAATCCACCCCTGAGTAGGTTAGAATCTCTGAGTAAGTTTCTCACCTTTTTGTCCTGGCAAGTTTACAAGTTGCCTGACCTTTAATAGGTACTTAGCACCCCTTTGTATTACTTCTAAAAATAGGCATGGCTTAAAAGAACTTTTTGCCTAATTATAAGTATGAGTTTAAGTACTTTCATTGTTTAGCAAGGAGTTTTCTCCCTTAAAGCAGTCTTAAGTATGGGTCAAGTAGAGGTCTTCCCATTTCTGATCTAAGTAGAGTTCTCACATTTTAGATATAAGTAGCTTCACTGTTTAAAATGGGGAATGGTCTTAACCAAATGTTCTAAGGTAGAGTCTGAGAATCTTTTAACATTCACAAGTCTGAGAAATTTCAAGATTCACAATAGCTTGTAATATATTTTCTTTGCTCTGATAGTTCTTGAATTTGGCTATAAAATTCCTGGGTGTGGTCAATTGGGGATTAAGTACAGGAGGTGATCTGTGGATTCTTTCAATCTCTACTTTTCCCTCTTGTTCTAGAATAGAACAGTTTTCTTGCAATTCACTGGGATTTCTGATTTATCATTTGCTGATCGCTCCCCCTTTGTTTTGTTTACTGTATAGAAGCTGTCTATTGTATTTTCTTTCTTCTTTTTCTGTTGTTTGCTCATATTCACCCTTTCTTTGCTCCCTGTATTTGTCTGTGCTCTTGCTCCTTTCATTTTTTTGATTTTGGGGACTTCTGTCAGTCTCTCCTCTTGGAGGTTTGACAGAAGATCTCTTGGTGCTGTCTGTGGTGGAGGATTGTTGGGGTTTTGAGCTTCCCTGTCTTCTGGAGGCTTTTGATTGTATTAAATTCCAGCAGTCAATGATGGAGGGGTGTGGAGCCTAGGCTACCCTGAGTTCTGAAGGCTTTTGATGGGAATAAGTTCAGCTGGGTTGGGCTGGGTGTGCTCTAAGTCAAAACCTCCTGAAAAGCTGTAGGAAATATGGAAGATCTACACAGCTTTGGCTAGGCTGCCAGCTCTATGCTCCCTCTCCAGCTCCTTCCATGCCATCTGTGTTTGATGCTCTGAGCTTGGCACAGCCCTGCCCACAAGCTACACTCTCTAGACCAGCACCTTTTTCCACCCAGAGTTTCCTGCTGCCGCTGGAGGCTCAGAGCACTTGGTGGGTGGGGGAGGGGTCCTGGTACCTTCCCCTTAACCCTGAGTATTCTTGGGTTCCAGCTTTAGGGGGCATATCTTTTGAATTGAGTCCAGCAGGAGGGTTCCTTGGCTCTGTCTTGTTGTTAGTTTGATTTTCATTTCCCTTAAACATTTGGTTTATGATCTGTAAGGAAGGGTATTCAGAGGTCTGAACTCCTGGTCCTTCTAGGTTGTCATCTTGACTATACCTCCAAAGGCTCTGTGTCATAATTGAATTATTAAAAATAATTGCCACATGTTTTGGTGTTTCCAGTCTTATTTTGGTCTGTTTCCTTGTTTATGTTTTGTTTTGTTTTTTCCTGGAAGTATTATGTGAAATCTTTTCATTAGCATTTTTAGACTATGTTGAGAAATTCTACAGTTATATTCTTTTATTTTCTTCACTGTGCCATTAAAGTTTTATTTTCTGAAATTTACCCCTGGGAAATCTATGATTCTTAATTGTATCTACTCTTCCTTCATTTCATATCTTTGTATGTTGCTTGGATAGTAAGAATGTGCTAATGTATTTTTTGCTTCTCTTTTGGGTTGTATTTCATATCTTTGTATTTTCATTCTCAGCATATTATTCTGTCTTTATTTCTTTTCTGAAACTTAATGTTGCATATTCAATATTGTTTCCCCTTCTGCTCTTTATTTTTCTCTACTAGTCATAATTTATTTTTTTCATTACTCTTTTGAATCACTCAGACAGCACATTGAACTCTTATAATCTATTCAAATACTATATGTTCCTTTTCATCAAATATTGGATTGTTTTCCTTTGCTTAGTATCATTTGTAAATGCCTGAACTTATTTACTAAATATGAAAATCACATTTTCTTTTTTGCTATTTCTATTTTTTCTTTTATGTTCATGTTTAAAGGCTTCTTAGTTTTCTTCTTCCTAAAAACTTTCATAATTTCAGCCATTATTTAACCATTGTTTACTATCTTGTTTCCCTTTTGACTCCCTCCACATTGACAGTCTTTTCCTGAGGTGTCAACTCTCAAAGTGTTCCAATCTACTCCCCTTCTGGTCAATTCACATTTTGAAAGACATGGACTCTATCCCAAAGGTTTTTTTGGTGCTCATAACTGGATCCTGCTACTGGTTGTGCTCTTTCCCTCAGGCTAGTAAAGTGAAACACAACCCTCCCTCTCATACACAAAATATCCTCTTTTATTCTCTCTATTCCTCAGTTCTTTTGCTGGACAAAAGTAGTTCTAAGATTTGTAGAGCTAGTGCTAGAGCATTGTTATCCTATTCACAGACTCTGCTAGTGTGTTATAAGAATGTTATCCTGGATACAAATCTATGTCCTCCAGTAGTCCTTCACTCCTGAGGACCTGAGAATGTTTAGCTTTTATTCTTAACTAAAGCAAAATTCTACAGCCTAAAGCTGTATGACACTCAAAAAGGGGATACAGGCTGGTTTGCAGAGTGTTTATGTTGTAGGGAAGTCCATGTTGCATCTGTGGGTCTGATAGTATACCCTCACTGGCAATAATGTAGGAGTGGGAGAGGGGTCATTGAAAGTGAATTAAAGTTGGGTTTTGTTGTTCTTTTGTTTTGGATTTTTGGCTCACTTAACCCATGGAAACAGCTGAGATTGCTTTGTTTTTAAAGCAAAAAATATCTTTTGGAGTGTTTTGAGAAGTTATGGGGATAAGATAATATATCTTGTTCTTTATATTGTTATTCATATGACCTGGAAATCTAATATTAACTTTCAGCAAAATTTAATTGTCCTATTTTTTAAAATGTCATGACACCAAAATCTACTAAAATATCTGGTCTTATACAACCAGAATTTGTATACCCATCTGATTACTCACTAGCAGGACTTTTACAGAGCAATCATTTGAGTGTCACTTTTTTTGCTGGTTTTTCTCTCTCTTTTATCATTTTAAAATTTATTATTGATTAATTTTTGCCAAAATATGTCAATGCAGTTTCTTAATATTCATTTCCTGATATTTTGCAATCCTTGTTCCTACACTTCTATACTCCTTCTTCTTCCCCAAGAATACAGGGAATATGATTTAGGATGTACCTATGTTATTGTATACTACTTATTCCCATGTTCATCATGTTGTGAGAAATGGTACATATTGCTTATATTAGACAAAAATTCACAGAGGAAATAAAGAGTGGTAAGTTTCAATTTGCATTCAAACTCTGCCTGTTCATTCTATGGTGTTGGATATCCTATTTGTGTTATGAAGATTTGTCCTGGATCTTTGTCTTGTTCATAATATATATCATTAATAGTTGATTAACATACACTATTGTTATTGTGTCCAATGTACTCCTGGCATTGCTTGCTTGACTTTGCATGATTTTATATAAACCTTTCCAAGATTATTGTGTGCATCTTTTCTTTTTCATTTTTTAGGGCACAATACTATTTCATTACAAGTATATATCACAACTTGTTTATCCATTCCCCAACTGATATATATCCTTCAGGTTCCAGTTCTTGGCTACTACAAAAAGAAGTGCAATAAATATTTTTGTAAAAGAAGGTTCTTTTGTCCTATCTTTATTCTCTTTGGGAGACTTAACCTAAAAGGGATATTTGTCAGTATAATGTTTTTTTGGGCATGGTTCCAAATCACACTCCAAAATGGTTGCATTGGTTTATAGCTTCACCAACAATGTATTTGTGTCCCAATTTTGCCACATGTTCTCAAGCATTTTTCATATTTATGTCTGATAGGTGTAAGGTGGTAGGAATTGGTAGTATCTTTTCATTTAAATAAAAAATATTTCTAGATTCTTCATCTGAGATTTTCTTCTTTACATTCTTTGACCATTTAATAATTGGGAAATGCTTTGAGTTTCTTATAGATTTAATTCAGTTCTTTATATTTGAAAAATGAAGCCACTGTTGTTAGAGAGAATTGTTATAAAGATGTTTTTTTTCCCCAATATGTTGTTTGCCTTTTAATTTTCATTGCATTACTTTTGTTTCTGCATAAACTTTTTAAAAAGTGATCAAAGCTATCAATTTTACATCTTATAATGTTCTCTATGTTCTGTTTTCATCTAAATTCTTCCTTTTTTCCATAGGTCAAACAGGTTACCAATTATTGTTCTCCCTTAATTTGTTTATGGTATCTGGCTTAATTTCTAAAATGGGAATCCATTATGATTTTTCCTTGATATACAGTGCAAGGGGTTGGTCTATGTCTAATTTCTTCTATACTGTTTTCTAGTTTTCCCAGCAGGTTTTTTGTTTGTTTGTTTGTTTTGTCAGAAGCAGGGATCTTTGATTTTTCAAACACTTGGCTTTATGGTCATTTACTATGATGTGCTTAGTGGCAATTCTATTCCATTGTTCCTCTACTATTTCTTAGCTAGTATCAGATTGTTTTGATGATTGCCACTTTAAATAGAGTTTGAAATTCAGTTCAACTTAATTTCATATTTTTCATTAATTTCCTTGATATTGTAAGTCTTTTGTCCTTTGAGATGAATTTTGTTATTTTTTTCTAGTTTTAGGAGATAAGTTTAGATAGTTTGGTATGGCAAAGTTTAAACAAATTAAATTAGGAAGTATTTACATTTTTATCAGATTGGGTTGGCCAACCCATGAGCAATGAATGTTTTTCCAACTTTTTAGACCTTACTTTATTTGTAAGAAAAATATTCTGGAGTTGAAATCATATAGTTCCTGGGTATGTTTGGCAGATAGAATTCTGGGTATTTAATATTGTCTGTAGTTATTTTAAATGGAGTTTCTTTTTTCTATCTCTTGCTGTTGGACTTTATTGGTAGTGTAGGGAAATTCCAAATAATTTGTGGGTTTAATTTATTATTTTTTTATTTTAATTTAATTTTTATTTGTTTCTCTAGGATTTTCTAGGTATACTAATATATCAACTGCAAAATGTGATAGCTTTATTTCATTTTTCTCTTCAAATTCTTTCATTTTGTTCCTTTCTTATTGCTATACTTAGCATCTCTAGTACAATATTGAATAGTAATAGGGATAATGGGAATCCCTGTTTCATCTCTGATATTATTGGAAATGCTTCTAGTATATTCCAATTACATGCATTTCCTGATGATTTCAGATAGCTGGTATTTATTATTTTAAGGAATGTTCCATTTATTACAATGTTCTCTAATAATTTAAATTTGAATGAAAAGTTCAATTTTGTGAAAAGCTTTTTCTGCATCTATTGAAATAAGTATGACTACTGTTGGTTTTATTTTTGATATGGTGAGTTATGTTGCTAGTTTTCCTAATATCAATATTTCCTTATATTCATAGTTTAAAACCTATTTGTTAATAGTGTGTGATCCTTGTGATATATTTCTGTAATCTCCTTTCTAGTGTTTTGTTTAAAATGTTTGAATTATTAATTAGGGATATTAGTTGATAGTTGATTTTTTCTTTCTTTATATTTTCTTCTTCCTGGTTTAGGGATCAGCACCATATTTGTGTTATAAAGAGAATTTGGTAGATTTCATTTCTCAACTATTTTTCTGAATATTCTTTATAGTATTAGAATTAATTATTCTTTACAAATTTTGTATATCTCAATTATGAATTCATCTGACCCAGGTTATATTTTTCTTAGGTATTTCATTGATATTTTGGTAAACTTCTTTTTCTGAGACAGTCATGTTTTAGTATTTATTTTGTCTTCTGTTAATCTGAGCAATTTATATTTTTTTAAGTATTCTATTTCAGTTAGATTATCAGATTTATTGGAATCTATGTGGACACAATAGTTCCTTATAATTGAATTAATTTCCTCTTTTTTGAATATAATATTTAGCTTTTTATTTTTATTATTAATTTGCTTTACTTCTTTTTAATTAAATTAATCAATAGTTTATCTATTTATGAATTTTTATAAAACCAACTCCTTGTCATTAATCATTTCATTTTTTCAGTTTTATTAATTTCATTTTATATGTTCAAGATTCCTAAATTGGTGTTTAAATGAGGGTTCTTAATTTGTTTTTTTCTAGTTAATTAGTTGCACTCCCATTCACTGATCTGTTTGTTCTCTGCTTACTGATATAATTATTTAGATAGTTATAATTAAAAATTAATCTGGAGGCTTGTTATCAGATTTATAAGCATTTTTAGTGAAAGAGAGTATAGATGAGGGTTTTCATTCTTTCTAATTTTAGGGAGACATCCACTCCCCTATTTCAGTTGTATGACTGAGGTTACCACTTGCCAGAGATGGCCTGATAAGATAAGGAGCAGAGACAAAAATACCAGCTCAGGGAGCCAGATGTAGCTGTAAAGAAAGCTGCCTCCCTTTCCTGTACTCATTTTAAAACCCACTCTCCTCTCCTTCTTTGGCAATGTTGTCTTGGCTCTGGCCTGTCTATGATTTGAGATGTCCACCCTGATAGGGCAATCCAGAATTCTCGTCATCAAACACACTATGTGAACCTGTGACATCTATGTCCCTCAACGAGGGTGCATGGGATCCAAGTCTCCTAAATTATTACTTCACACATTATATAAATTATTTTCAATGTATTCCTGATTCTCAAAAATTTTGGTGTATTGTCTCCTCATTTTCATTCTCTTTAATGGAATTGTTGATTATTTCAATGATTTGTTCTTTGAACTTATTCTTTAATATAAGGTTTTTTAGTTTCCAATTAATTTTAGTCTTTTTATCATGCCCTTTTTCAATGTAATTTTGATAACATTATAGTCAGAAAAGGCTGGATATAGTATTTTTGCTGTTCTAAATTTGATCGTGAGGCTATGTCCTATAGCATCAGTTTTTTGAATGTGCCAGATACTGCTCTGACAAAGGTATAGTCCTTACTATTCCCATTTAGTTTCTCCAGATTTCTATCAAGTATAATTCTTTTAAATTTAATTGCCTTCATTTTTTCTGTTTTCTTTTTTATTTGATTTATCTAATTATGAGTTGGGGAAACTTTGATTCATATGGCAATGAATAAGTATATTAATTGTTGTAGGATTGTCATTTTGAATGCATTGATTCAGCCAATCTACGATCAACTGATGTTTGTTTGTTTTTTTTTTTTTTAAGTTGTTTAGGTCTCACTTTACTTGTATGAAAAGTCTTTTGGAACCCTGGGCATATAATTGCTGGGTTTATTTTGATAGATATACCTTCATGTGTTTTATATTCTCTATAGTTATTTTTAAAGGAATTGCCTTTTCTATCTCTGGCTGTTACACTGTTGAACTTTCTGTTTATGGTAAACAGAAATATATGGGCTCAATTTTTGTCCTGAAACTTTGCTAAAGTTGTTAATTATTTATATTGCTATTTGGTTAATTTCAGGGGGTTCCCTATTTCCTCATTACATTTTGCAATTGTTTTAGTTTCTTTTTTTTTCAGATCACATTGTTTTACCAGCATTTCTAAAACATATTAAATAGTAGTGGTGATAATGGGGATCCTTGCTTCCTCCCTGATCTTATTGGGAAGGGTTCTAGATTATGCCCATTACAGACAAAGCATACTAATGTAACACTTTAAGATACCATCTATCAGTTTAAGAAAAGCTATATTCATTCCAATGCTTTGTCATTTTTTTAGTATGGAATGGGTATTATATTCTGTCAAAAGATTTTTCCACAACTATAGAGATAATCATATGTTTTATGGTGGTATTTTTATTGATAGGATCAATTATCTTGAGCATTTTCTTAATATAGGACCATTCCTACATTTCTAGGGTAAAACCCACCTGGTCATGGTGTATAATTCCTATGATATAATGCTGTCATCTCCTTTCTTGTATTAATTTAAAATATTTTTTATCAATATTCATTAGGGAGAATGGTATATGGTTATTTTTCTCTATTTTACTTCTTCCAGATTTAAGTATCAATGCCATCTGTATGTCAAGAAAATAATTTGGAAGAATTCATCCCTCCTCTATTTTTCCAAATATTTTATATAGTATTGGAGTTAATTATTTAATGAATTTTAGGTGAATGTTTTTGTGAATTTTTTTGGCCAAGCAACCATTTTCTTAGGGAATTCTTTGATTTTTTTGCAACTTTTTAAAATAATGGGGTTATTTAACTATTATATTTCCCCTTTGGCTAATCTGTGGAGTTCATATACTTTTTGGAAATTGTTCTTTTTCTATTTTCATGCTAAATTCATTGATCTCTTTTTCTCTATTTTATTGATATGAGCATTTAGAGATATGTTCCCCCTAAGTACAATATTAGCTACATCAAATGCATTCTGGTTTGCTGTTTCCTTATTTCCATTCACTTAAATGAAATTGTTGATTTTTTTAAGAATTAGTTTTTTGACTCATTCATCTTTTAGGATAAGATTATTTAACTTCTAATAAATGTTTATTTTTTGTTTTTGCTTTCCATTGTTGCATGTAATTTATTATATTATGGTCTGAAAAGGATTATTTTTTCTGCTTTTTTACATTTGGTCATAAGATATTTTTGCCTGTCATATGATCAATTTTTGTGAAAGTGCAATGTATTTCTTAGCAGAAGGTGTATTTCCTTCTCTTCCATTGTTTTCTCTAGAAGTCTCTTATATAAAACTTTTCCCAAATTCTTTTTAAATCCTTTTTTTCTTCTTAATTTTTTTTTGGTAGATTTATCTACTTCTAGGATGAGAAGGTTAATTTCCCCCATTGGTAATGTTTTACTGTCTATTTCCTCTCTAACTCATGTAACTTCCTATTTAGGAATTTGGATGTTAGGCTATTCAGTGCATATAAATTTAGAATTGATATTATTTCATTATCTATGGTACTTTTTCCAAGAAGTAATATCCTTCTTTTTCTCTTTTGATTAGATATCTTACTTTTGCTTTGTCTGAAATCATGATTGTTACCCCTGCCAAGACATACTTTTACAATGTTTTTCTCCACACTTTAAATGTATTTCTTGAGGGAGTTTGATTTTTAATCTCTGCTATCATTTTCCATTTTAAATATGAATTCATCCTATTCACATTCATGGTTATAACTACTAATTGTGTGTTTCTCTTCATATTATTTCATCTTGTTTACCCTTCTCTTCTTCTTATGTCCTTTCTGTATTCCCAAATGTTTTGCTTCTCATCCACCACCTTCCCCAATTTGTTTTCTTTTTTTACCTTTTCCTCCACTTCTCTTATTCCTGCTTCCCTTCTACTTCACTATTGGGTGAAATAGGTTTCTTTACCTGAAAGTTAGTTCTATTTCCATGCTGAGCTAATTCCAATGAAAGTGTGAAGATTAAATTAACTCTCTCCTGCCCATTTTTAGATTTAATCTTCTGAATTTGAATTTTTATCTTCCCCATCACTATATCAACTTTCTAAGGTTCATTTTTTCCCTTTCTGCTTTTTTATTTTTTAGCTGTAATTTTTCAGTACTTGGTTTATTCATTGAGTTTCTGCTCTGCTCCTCAAATTTTCTTTTCCAAGCTTTCAAGGTAAGATTCCTAGATGCTAGGTAGAGTAGACTCAGTTGTCTCTGAATCCCACAATATGCATGATAAGGGGGGGTCCCATCTAGTATTATGAAGAGATTTTTAATTGTTTTGTCTAACTGGCTTCTTCCCTCCCCTCCATTGCTATTTTTTTCTGTTATTTAATGAACTTGGATGTTTGCTACTCTGATGGTTCATCACCTCTGGTTCTTGGTGCTATTCATCTCCCACTCTGATGTCTCCTTGCTTCAGGCTAAGTGGAAACACATTGCAGTTCCATTGTCTCAGGCCCTGTGGAAATGGGTTGGGCTAGTCTACCATGTTGCCTCAGGCTACTTGGCAGCACAGAGCTGATCCATGCCTCTGAATGGATCATTGCCTATGGCTGCATAGTCTGTCCCCTGCTCTGTTACCTAAGCATGTTGAGCTGCTCCACCACTCTATGTTTCATTTCTTCAGTATATATGGAAATACATTGGGCTGGTTCACTTTCTATCCATTTCCTGATATTTTACTTACTGGACTACACTCCCTTCTTGTTCCAGTTAGACATGTCCTTCTTGCTTTCCTTTGTTTTGAGGTGACTTATTTTCTATTTTTGTGTATTTGTAGGGGTTTAGCAAGCTAAGTGTTCTTTACTCTGCCAACATGCAACGCTCTAGCTCCAGAGCTACTTTCAGTCATATAAGGAAAGGGGTCAGGTGTACTGGCCCAAATGACATAAAAGGTATAAAGGAATTTTACTCTTCAAAAGAATTTAGATTTAGTAGAACGAGTGTTTCTTCCTACACAAAGTCATTTCATATGAATCTAATGGATCTTTTCAATCACTGAAATGATAAACTTGTAGAGGGCAAGTACTGATTCTTTTTGTCTTTGTTTCCTCATAAAAATGTATTGAATTTAATAGGAAGTACTTTAATGTCTAATCTCATCATTTGAAAGGTAAAAATACCAAGGTCTACTTAGAATAAGCAGTTAAGAGGTTAAGTGGTTTGCCTACATCAGAATTAGAGATGGAGTTGTGATTATAATCAAGATTCCCTGTGTTCTCATATCATTTTTCATACCTTTTAAATCATTCTGGATTATTCTGATGACTAAACCCTGGAGACTTGACTGAGCCTGGCATTCTAGATATTAAATCAGGCCATGAATTGGGGCACTCCAAGTTTTCCAGGAAGATCCTTCCCCTTGGTTATCTATCATGACAGTATCAAATTGTAACTATAATAAAGGGATACCAGGGGTTATTTCAAAATACTATGAAGATGGTTCTGTTTATCAAACAATTTTCTCACTGATATTTCCCACTGGAAATAATTTTAGCTTTCATTTTTAAGAGTATATAGGATAGTTTTTAAAAAGTCTTTTTAAGTCATAATTATCACCTTAATCAGATTTAGTGGTGTCTAGGGCATAAATTCTGGAGTATTAGATTAGTATAATACCTATGAAAAATATATATAAGAGGATGAGAAAAAAACTATTATCATTTCATAATTTTACTCAGACAAGGCTTGAAAATTTGGTTTCAGATTTAAGCAAAATATTTTTTCTTGCTGACTTTTCCCAGATAGCAAAAAATATAGACATTAAAAAAAAGCTTTTTACAAGTACACTGATAATACTGTACATAAAATTAATTCAACACATTTTAAAGTAATTTTTGCTGAAATTTCACTATAATGGACTATACAGAAACCCAATGACCACTAGCCTTTATGCTAATCATTATTCTTTCCATCATTAATCTTCCAGTACAGAAATGGGGGACATTTCATTCCCTTTTCCTTAGAGACAGCATGGATAAGGAAGCTAGGTTCCCTCCAGCAACTCCATGAGTTTCTTCATATTTATAGCATGAAAAGAAATAGGTATGAACAATTTTCATGATAAATGGTATCAATTACATCTAGTATTTCCCATTGAGATTCATAAAATGTGTATAGATATGCTTTACCACATTCTTTGAATGCATTGCAAAGTACAAAATCTACATTTTGTTCAAAGATATTAGGACACATCCTAAAAACCATTTTGGTCTTCTTTACCTTCATGTTAGTATCTGGCTTAATATTTTCCTTATATATAACATCATTCTTTGCATGCTATACAAGCTGACAAGATTACTTGAACCATTTTAGTAGGTAAGTTAAATATTTTATCTTGGGGAGATTTATGGAAGATATTTCCAGTAATTCAACTCTCTTGACTTTCACGCAAGGACAAAGTTCTAGTCCTACCTTGAGATATACTATAATTAAATAGGACATAGAAACATGCAGAAAATGATCAACATCATGATTTGCGGGGAGAAAGAGACAGAGATATGTAAATGAAGGAGACAAATGGTGAGGAAGAGAATGAGAGATGGAAAAAGAACCAAGTTATTTATGTACTTAATTTAAACCTTTTTGTTTAATTTCAGAATTATATCTTGTGGTTTTGTTGTATGAAATAATGATTTGTTAATTTAAGAACAATCTTAAGTCTAGTTGTCAAGAAGATAGTCTGTTATCCACTATAGTACTTGATACAATTTTGTGTTTAATATTTTTTTAATTCTTATTATCTTTCAGCTGATTCATGTATAGATACATATTATGCTTTCTAAGATCTTAACCTTCTGGAAAACAGAGAAGCCCTTATATATTTATTTACTATAGTGCTGAGTTCTGAAATAATAAGATATAAAAGAAGTTCTTAAGAAGGATTTTTTGGTGTAATACTTTGCTTGATAATCACAAAGTATTTTTCAGCTCTCCTCCTTGAAGAAAAACCAGGAGTGACTTCCCTTCACTAGGCCAGAACACATTCATTTTTAGACTAAATATATCTTTAAAATATATTTATATGTAATTTAAAAGAGATATGACTATAAGGATTATAAACAAGGAAAACCTTAATACTGCAGGTAACTAAATATCCACCCACTCTTCTATGTTTGCCACAAGGCAAAGCCTTCTGTTCTTGATGCTACACTGATGTCCTTACCACTATCTAAAAAAACCTAAAATTCTATCTGACTAAAGCTAACTAAATCCTTATATATAAGAGAATACTTTTTTATAGTAAAAAGTGTCTCCAAGTAACCAGTCAGTTAGGCCAATGACTCAAATGCTAATTGACTCAGAATGGAACTCTGAGATGGCTCTCAAAGCTTAAGCAATGAGGCCTTTGGTCTTTCTCCTCTCCCAAATAGTTCTCCAACACAGAAGATCTGCCACATTCTTCTCAATGTAATTCCACAATAAGGAAAATTAAAACCCTTCCATATGGTTCAGAGTTTTCTCTCTTTCTTATCACAGCAGAGCTAATTCAAAGAGCAAAAACTGGGCTGGCTGGTGTGAATCTTGAAATTTCTCAGACTTGTGAATGTTAAAAATTTCACCATTGGGGAATTCTCCATTGGAACAGTTCCCTACTGGGAACATTCCCCATTTGGACAGTGAGAACTCTACTTGGATTAGAAATGGGAGGACCTCTACTCCACCCATACTTAAGACTGCTTTAGGGGAGAAAACTCCTTACTAAACAATGAAAGTACTTAAACCCATACTTATAATGAGGCAAAAAGTTCTTTAAGCCATGCCTATTTTTAGAAGTAATACAAAGGGGTCCTAAGTACCTATAAAAGGTCAGGCAACTTGTAAACTTGCCAGGAACAAAGAGGTGAAAACTTATTCAGAAGTTTTTTTCTGGTTCAAACTTACAAAAAGGATTAGTCGAGTCAGCTGTGTTTTTTCTGGTTCAAACTTACTAAAGGGATTAGTCGACTCAGCTGTGAATTCAGAATGGGCTGTCCTTTGGAAAACATCTACTGTGATTGGTAGATGGAAGAACTTAGGGGAGTTGACATAGGTGAAAACCCCCTATATAAGAAAAAGACAGCCTGCTATTAGGAGATTCTTTAGAGATCTGTTGAGAAGGAGCTCTGGAGAGACAGGCTCTAAGGAGGGTCTCTTGAGAAGAATCTCTTGAAGGACCATCTCTAAGGAGGTCTCTCAAGGGAGGCTGACTCTGGCTGGAACTCCCTCTGGGGAGACTCTATCACTAGAATCCTTGCTTGGACAGATCTTGTGGTAAGTGATAAAAGACTGACTGATCTTTCTCTCTTAAGACTCAGGTTTAGGCCATGTTGGCTTAAGGCCCTTCATATTTATTCCTTTCTTACTCTTTTTCTCTTTCTTTGATTCCTCATTGTATTATTAATTAAAATCTCTATAAAACCCAGTTGACTTGGGTATATTCATAATTGGGAATATTTCCCTGGCAACCACCTTATATTTGATTTAAACCCAAGACACTGTAGTGAAACATATTTTCTGTGGTCACAAATTTACTCACCCACTCCTATATCTACTATAATTTATATCTTCCACTATTTTAACTCACTATAGTTTATAACCTTCAAACCATTTTAACTATTACACTGGTCTCTTCAGAAGACAGAGACTGACTGTCAAATTTTCAAGGTCACAAAAAGAACTCTCTCTCTCTCTTGAATCAGTCACTCTGCAATGTCAGAGATACCTTTCCAAAAATTCAATATATTAATTGTTTCTTAATTTCCTTATTACAGTATACAGTAGTATCTACTGATTTTATATATTTTCTTCCTTTCTTTCTTCCCAACATGCTCTTTAATAATTGTTTTCAAATTCAGAAGTTGGTATTTTAAGGTATATAGTAAAAAAAATTGATCCTTATATAGATTAAAAGGCAGATGTATATGAGAATTTCCTTACAATGATAATGGAAAGAGATCTTTAAAGGTGAGTCCCCAATACTGTCCCCTTAAATTCAAGTCTAGATAGGTATTCATCTAGTTAGTCACCTGGAATCTCATTATTCATCATTTCTCAGAGATAGGGGGCAAGAACTCAATTGTTAGATACTTTAATAGAAAATATTTTACAAGGTTTCTGGTTCAAGGCATTCTGCATCTTAACATATGTCAAGTGCCACAACCTCAAGTCTCACATTAGGTTCACATCCTTTTGTACTGGCACAGAAGTTCATCAATACCACCTGAATTGGTTTCTATTTCTTGACCTGAATACTCTTTTTTGGCACAATTCAGTTTAAATCTGTGCTTCTATGACAATGTGTATATGAAGTGTGTACTCCTCTTTGATCCAATTTCCTAGAATCAGACACAAACATTAATCACAGTCCCCATAATATTTATCAACAAATGGCAAGAGTTTCCATACTCTGAAGCTTTGGGTGTGCATTTATATGCTAGGCAAATGAACATCTTAGCTTATTCTATTTTAAAATATAAAAATAATTAAAAGAAAATCTTCAATATTAATGACATGTGCTTCAAATAAAAAAATGAGAGAAAAATCAAATACTATATGGCACATGTAGGAAGAAAAACAAGAATGATAAAAATTTGAATATTTAAGAATTACACAGGTAAAATATAGAACAAAAATACAATAAAGAAAATATAGAAAGATTACAAAAGGCACAAAATGTTACAAAAGGCACATCAAGTCAATAGAGGTCACTAATAAGGGTTTTTTTTTTCTTTGCTACTATGTAGAGGGGAGACAAAACTGAAAAGGGTTAACATCAACAAAAACAATAGGGTTTAAAGGGCACTACCTTCTGCCCCATGTGGAAGGGTAGTGGCACCCTGAGTATTTCATGGACAATTTCCACTTAAATTATAGTATTGAGTGGTTATTTGGTTTGAGTTATCATTTTCCCAATTTCTACTAGAATTGTTATCAGTCCTAAAGTTATGATTTCTATAATCATTATTATAGTTATTTCCATAATTATTATTTCTCTAATTGTTATTCAATTGCATATTATTTTTGATTGCCTTGAATAAATGTCTATATTTATCATTTTGCGGCCCTTCTTCTCATATAAGTGGCAGGTAAGGGATCAGTTAGATTCTTGGAGAGGGGCAAGTTACATTGGTTGAGTATCATGCCCTTTTTCCTGTTTATCAATTATTTTTCATAACTATTTTAATTCCTTCTGAATTGTTCCTCTTTTTTGTTGCCTTATGAGACATAAACAGCAGTTTTTCTCAATTTGTCAAGATCCTTCTCAGGCCACCTTGGACAATGTGTTTTAATATAATCCCTGATCACTTTGCAAGGGTTGTTGACAATGTATCATCTTGTTTGTCCTATGTCCTTTTCTTTGGAAAGATCAAAGTCTAAGTACTGACCCCCAAATTCAATGAGCCCATCTATGAATTTGTAGGGTGTCTCATCATCTGATTGCTTTAGGATTTCGAATTTTGTCCATGTATCCTTATTTTCAGAACAATCTCTTATTGCTGTTAGAATGGCCTCCCTACAAAGATATAATTGTTAATAGTCCTCAGAGTTGTTATAATCCCATTTAGGATCTTGAGATGGCCAGTGTGTTGTACCGCTCCCCCAGACTTTATTGACAAGAGCAATTATTTTATTTTTCTCATGTTCCATTAGAAAAGCCTGGAGCAAATTTTCAACATCTTTATGAGATAGATTATATTTAAAAAATGTCAGCCATTTTTTTGTTACCACAAAGGGATCTTCTTCATAGTTGGGAACATTGCCTATCAATTCATTTGTATCTTTGGGAGTAAAAAGTATATGATGTCTTAGGGTTATCACATCCCCATTGCATCCTATTTTTGGCCCTTCCCTTAAGGAGAAAAGGTCTTTATTTGAATTGGGAACAGGTGGGGATACCGAGGCAACTTGGAGAGGAACAGGTTTGGTAATAGGATGAGAGTTCCTCGGGGCTGGAATTCATCATGGGTTGGGAGGAAGGACAGGAGAGGATGAGTCATAAGGAGAAGGATAAGGTGTTGCATAGTATGAGAGAAGTTGTTCTGCAACTGAGATATAGGAGAGGAGTCTTCCATCTCTATTTGGGGGGAAATAGGATTTCCTCTCTTAGTGGCTCAGGAAAAGACTTGTAAAAATCAGAAATGTTTTGGATGGGGTCAGTATTTGGCATTTGAACATGTAAGAAGTATTAGAAATTGTCCAATTGAATTTTCATTTTGGCCTGAATTTCAGCTTTAATTTCTCATATGGTAGCATTTTTTATCATAACATTTAGGAAGAGAAAAATAATATTATCTAATAACATAAGGAGTAGGAGACAGTCTGAAACCTTAATGGCTCTCAATTTTCCAAAATCCAGAAGTCTTTCATGTAGAGTAGCACTCATGCTGCCTGGCATTTTAATCAGGGGATCTATATATCTATATCTATATCTATATCTATATCTATATCTATATCTATATCTATATCTATATCTATATCTATATCTATATCTATATCTATATCTATATCTATATCTATATCTATATCTTTATCGATATATATATATATATATATAATTTATTTATTTATTTGCTTGTAATTCTGGGTTTTGTCAGTAGATGGTGCTACTGGATAGGGGTTAAAGTCAGGGTATGAAAATTAAAGATAGGGTGTGGTCCCTTTAAGGATCTCACACCTTGATTTAATTAAATCTTTGGTTCCAGGTAGGTGAGGAAACCTTTTGTTGGTGTCTAAGTATAGGAAGAGGAAATGGGAGGCAGCTGCCTCTCCCCTCAAGGTAATTCTGAGTTGGCCTGGGGCAAAAAGGTTTTTATAAATTATCTTTTATCTTATTTGGGCTGTAAAAGCCTCTTAGGGTATAAAGCACCAGGTTTGTTTTCTTTTAATTGTTGTTACTTTAATGCTGTTCTTCCTGACTGATCTCCCCAGGTTTTATTTCTCACTTAAGTTAACCCTAGAGACAGTGCGGTTTGGAAAAAAGAAAGTAGATTTTCTGTTGGGGCAGAGCAGGACTATTTTTCCCCTCTGAGAGGGAGTGAAAGATTTTCCCTGGATGAAGCCTTAGGATCCTCCAAATAAGATTAAAAATGGCTGTGTTATATTTATTTTTAGGGGGAAAAAGAAAATAAATAATTGTCCTTACTGTTTGCAGCTGTGAAATGTAGATTCAGAAGCAAGCTATTAAAAGCTGACTTAGGAATAGTAATACAAGTAAAGAAAAAAGTCAAGAAAAGTTAGGAAGACTGAGGGTATTCCTCAGAACCTTGTGGTCAACCAGAAATCTAAGGGGTAGAAAATAAGAGGGGTTTTTATAAAAGATTGAACTGGATTTTTTAAGAATAGGTTCACCAAGAATTCTAATTAATCCCAAGAGATTTATTTAATAATTAATTTCCAAAATATAGAAAAGAGTAAAAGTAAGAAAATGAGAGAGAGGATAGGGTAAAATATTGAGTCTAAGCAATAAGAATTTTGCCCTGACCACTGGCTCAGAAACAGGCAGGTGTGACAAGGAAATCACTTTAAAAGACTGATAATAGACTGCTTAACATTCAATAGAGCTGCTTAACATTCAAATTGTGTATAGGAAGGAATGGAAGACAAAAAATTAATTCTACCTTGCAGTCCCACATTGTGTAGGGGCAATATTAAAAAGTCCATTTACAATAAATTTACAAATAAATGATTTATATCTTAATAATTAAATATCAATTAATTATATAACTTCTTGTATTTTTAAATGGACTGAAATAAAAATTATACCAAAATTAAGGAATTTTAATGAGGAAATATCAGATATGGGAATAATAATTTTTTCTTTCAAAGTCTAAGTTTTAGAGGAGACATTTAAACTGAGTCAGTTATAAAGAAATGATAAAGAACTTAGGAAAAGGTATAACCTTTAACTTTCTAGCCCTTTTGTGCTTGAAACTTCATGGCAAAAAAATCTTGACAGATTTTTTAAAAGAAATTTTTTTGTATGTTTGAGAAATCTGTCCCTTACTTCATGTATTTTCATCAAATCATTCCTCAAAGAAAAGATTATTATCCAAAAGTTTTCATAAATATATAATTCATGATAAGTAGGCATTAGATTACATTATCAATAACATTCTATTGATGGTCCTTTTATTAATATGATGAACCAAGTTTTGAAATGTTCATCTGGTACAAAGGTAACAAAGTATATGTTCAAGTGTTCCACCTCATGTGATAAAAATTGTTGCCTATAGAAACATAATGGCAATATTCATTCCAGTTTTATATATAAATATCCTTGTCATAATATGCCTCATTGGGTCTCATGCCAATGTCACATAAAACCTTTGTTATCCTTTGTATGTATTTGTAGTTTTGTGAAATAATACTCCTTTTAACATTCAAAATTTTATTTCTATACATTTTACAAATGAGTTTATGTTTTAAATTTATATTGTACTAGATTTCATCTTGATTTGCTTGACAAAGTGACAAAATGTTTGTTGGATGATGTTACAAGGGAATCACTTTAAAATACTGATATATATTAATTTAAGGTCGCCAAGGAATTCAGCTATGTAATTCCTAAATGAAAACTCAAGTCAGCAGTAAATCTTTTATGGAGTTTAATTACAATAGGAGTAAGAAAGGAATTAGAGATAGAGAGAGAGAAAAAGGGAGAGAAGGGAATAGGGCTTAAATACCCCTTCTGTTTAGGCTGGGCCAAAAGGCCCAAGCCCTTAGATAGCTGGGGCAAAGAAAAGAGATCAGTCCCTATTACTCACGTGACCAAAATAGGGAAACAGTCTCAGAGGCCCCCACCTTCAGCTTCCTTCAGAGCAAGCTTCTCAGAGCACACCTCAACCACTCCGGCCAACTCCTCCACCCTCCGAGACCTTCAGACCCTCCTAATCTTTAAGGAAACCATCCAAGTTGCCTCCCCTCAGTTCTCACATCTACCAATCACTGTCCATCAATTTCCCTGTGCCAATGGAGGCTCTAGCTTAACCCAGGACCGCCCAGAGGCTTTGCACATGTCTGTTGAAGGTCATATTTTCAAATAATTAAATCTTTGCTCCTTTGCTACAGCCCTTTCTAAATCCTGTTAACCTGAGTAGGGTAGAGATTGGAATAATTAAATTTTGATCTAGGCTGCAGCCCTTACTCAATCCTGTTAGGACTGAATAGGGTGGAGATTGATTCCAAGTATCTCCATTGTATCAATTCTAAAATCAATCATGACTCAAAGAAATTCCTGTTCTATGCTTAAGCATAGGTCAAAGTCCTTTCCATTGTTCAGCAAAGGGTTTCTGTCCTAAAGTAATCTTAAGAAGGGAAGGAGAAGGAACCTCCCATGCCAATGGGATTCACATTCCAATAGTCAAGACCCACTATCAATAGGAAACTTTTCAAGTATGAAATTTCCCAATGGTGAAATTTCCAACATTTATAAGTCTAAGAAATTTTGAGGTTTACAATGAGATTATGTCCTTTTTTGGCTCCCTCAAGAAATATGTGCTAATTACCTAACTTTGATAGAATTTATTAAGGAAAACTATGATAAATATCAATATTTTTTCTTGCACTACTTTAGTAGATAGTTTGAATAGATCAGTTTAAACCTATTATATTTCTACATACTATGTACAATATACTTGTCATCTTTTCTAGTTTTGGTCACATTTAGACTTCTTAATACTTATAAATACAGAAAATGAATCAGATTATGAATTTAAAATCATTAAAAATATCATGTTTAGAAGTAGAAATGATGATTTATTTTATTAATTTATCTGCATATCTTTTTATTTTACAGTATGACATTCAGAAATGAATATATGAAAATATGAACTATCTTTAATTTTCTATACAAAGAAATGCATATGAACTTTTATATACTTCACAATACTTTGTTTCCTTTTATTTTGTAATCCTGAGCTATATTATACCTCATATCTTTATTATGTTCATTTCACTGAAACTTGAAATTAAAATCAAGTGTTAATATATATTTTAATTCATTTACAGGTCTTTGTAAAGCTTTCCAAAGCAAAATATATTTATTCATTCATCTTTTACAAGACACTGGCTCATGAGGCATAATGGAGATTCTGCTGCTCTTTCTGGCTTTTGGTCATAATGAAGATTGCAAGTTCAGATGGAGGAGTTTCACATGAATGTAATTAAAATGATTTAAAACTAAATAATTCTTTGGTGGAGAATATAAATATGCATCACCTTTTTTTTTTCTTTTAAGACTGAAATAAATTATGGCTACTCATACACCAAATAGGTTAAAGATAGAAAGATACCATATGCACCAAGAAGATTACATCATTGTTAATTAATAATTAATTAATTAGAAATGGCTACAAAAATGTTAATGTAAATTGCAATATTAAAGACAATGTGATTATAATATTTAACACTTTCATCCAAGAGAAGTCTTTGCAGAAGTTGGGACTATTTGTATATAACATTAAATATATTGATATACTACATTTATTTATTTGTTATGTTTACTGAAATAGTTCAATGTCCCTGCTTCTGTCACACTCTGTCTATCTGTATCTGTTTTTCTAACTCTTTGTTATTAACGAGGTTTTCTAGAGAATAGAGAGGGAAAATTTTACTAAGAAATGAGAGTGATATAAAATACATTTTTAAATTTTAATTAATTAATTTTCTTTAAATATTTTTCCAGATTAATATGATTCATTTTCTTTTCCTCCCATCTTCCCTTCCCCCTCCCCCCCCCAGGGCCATCAAGCAATTCCACAGGGTTATACAAATGTTAACACTTCATACCTATTTTCATATTATATTTTTGCAATAGACCCAGGAATTATATGAACACAACTAAATAACAGTTTTCACACAAATAAAACTAGATCTAAATAATTGGAAAAATATTAATTCTTCATGGGAAGGTTGAGAAAATATAATAAAAATGTCAATCCTACCTAAACTAATTACTTATTCAGTGCCATGCCTATCAAACCACCAAGAAACCTTTTTTATACAATTACAAAATAATTAGTACAAAGTTCATCTGGAAGAACAAAAGACCAAGAACATCAAGAGAACTAATGAAAAAATGTGAAGGATGGGGGTCTAGCAATACCAGATCTTAAACTGTACTATAAAGTGGTGATCATCATAACAATATAGTATTATCTAAGACAGATGAATGGATTAATTTTTGTGAATTACAGGTATCCTCTTTCCATGTAGAAATACAAATATTTTGACCTTATTGAGTTCCTTAAATTTGCTCTTTCTTATTTACCATTTCAGGCTCATCTAGGATCTCATGTTTAAATTCAAATTTTTCATTTAGTTTTAGTTTATTCCTGAGGAATGCTTGGAAATCTTTGATCTTATTGAATGTCTATTTTTCCTCTTAAAGAATATATTTCAATTTGCTGGATACATGTCTCAGGGTTGTAAACCTATATCTTTCACCTTCCTGAATATCATATTCTGTTTCTTCCAGTCCTTTAAAGTAGAAGACACTAGGTCCTGTGGGATTTTGATTGGACCTCCATGGTATTTGAAATATTTATTTGTGAATGCTTGCAGGATTTTCTCCTTGGCTTGGGGGCTTTTGAATTTAACCATTATATTGCCAGAAGTTGTCATTTGAGGATTTATTTCTGGAGGTGATCTGTGAATTTCTTTAATTTGAATTTTATTTTCTTGTTTGAGGATATCTGGGAAGTTTTCTTTGATCACTTCTTGTTTTATGTCTGAGCTTTTTTCTTTGATCATGGCTTTCAGTGAGAACAATAATTCTCAAATTGTCTCTTATGGATGAATTTTCCCGGTCAGTTGTTTTTTTTTCTTTTTTCATTAAAATTTTATGTTTACTTTTATTTTTTTTATTCTTTTGATTTTATTTTATTGTTTCTTGGTTTCTAAGAAATCATTAGTTTCTAGTTGCTCAATTCTAATTTTAATGCCTGATTTTTCTCCTATAGATGTTGATTCTTTTTTTTTTTCATCCCTTCTTGCATTGCTTTCATTTCTCTTCCCCACTTTACCTCTACCTCTCTTAATTTGTTTTTGAAATATGTTTTGAGCTCTTCCACAATCTGTGTCCAATCCATATTTTTCTTTTGGACTTTACAAGTGTTTTCTTTGCTTTCTCTGCCCCCTTCTGTTTCTGTACCAAATTATGTAGAGTTAGGTATTTTTTTGTTCTGGTTTTGTTTTGTATTATTTTCTCATTTTCCCTACTTTTTATGAGTAGAGTCTGTTTTCTGGGAGGTTAGGAAACCCTCTTCACTTCAGTCCTTTCTTGATGCTACCCTTAGCCTTTTTTTTCTGGTTTCTGCCAATTTAAGTTTTTCCAATATGATATGATGGCCTGATGGATGAAACTCTGAGAGCCATTTCCCACTGCTGATTAAATTAACCTTGAGATGCTGATAGCTCTGATAGCTTAAAGAATTGCCTCAGGCTTTTGGTCTTACTCTTCTCTTGATCAGGTCAGGAACTACTCAAATTCTAGCCTCAGGATTAGGTATAAGTTTTTAGTATCACCTTGTATTTGATCTAATCAGGCACAATACTGTTTTCTCTGTCCTGGATTTCCACCCTGAGCAAAAAGATCTGGACCCACTTTGTGTCTACCAACAACCCCAAACTTGGAACTATGTCCTCATATCAAGACTAGCCTGGGACTTATGACTTTTTTCTGGGTACATGAGGATTAGCCCATTTCAGCACTGAATGTTTTGGGCTGGGATTCTGGGGTTTTCCACATGTTGAAAATTTCAAGGGGTTTGGGTTGGTTGACATCTATATGCCCAGGCAGGGTATCAGAGTCTTTATGTTGGCTTTAGATTAGGTTCCAAATTTGGGACAACAGATGAAGAGTGAAGGTATATAGGTTGCTCTTGGCTTTCTCTTCACTACTTTCTATAGCCTTCTACTTACTCTGCTCCCCTCTTACCCGAGTGCCCCCAAACTTCTCTACCCAACTGTTGGATTTTTCTTTTCTTAAAAGTTGTTTTTCTCTGTCTCATTGTTGGTTCTTTTTCTCTTGTATTTGTTTTGTGGAGTTATTTTAATATTAGTTAAAGAGGATTCTCATGGTCACTCTGAGATTCTCTGCTTTATTCCACCATCTTTACTCCTCCCCTAGAATTCCCAGGATGAATTTCTAATGGTCAGAGCTGTCTCATGGTGGAATTAAATGTCTTTCCAACACAGTAAAATTCTAACTGGCAAAAAAAATTTTCAAAAACTATAATGGACTTCAGAATTGAGTTGCCAAGATGGTGGAGCAAGAAACAATTGGAACCCACCAAACAACCAGAAAAAAAATTGACACAAATTTAATCCTGGAGAGTCAGAATGAATAGAAAAAGTTATGAAATTGTGCTTTGTCCCAGAACAACATGGAGAAATTGCAAAAAGTAATCATTTCACTGGATTATTAGGAGAGATCACTTAATGAGCTCCTTGAAATTTGGGCATTATACAATATAAGCTGCAAGGGAGAGTAAACAGCTCTCTTGCGCCAGTTTCAGCAGGGTAATAGCAAAAGTCAACCAAATACAGAATAAGAAGTTGTAGGAGAATAATTCCATCTGTAACAAAGGGAAGACATGACCCACCGTGAATGGCAGTAGGAATAATTCAGCTCAATGTCCAGCCTCAGTAAGATTGGACAGAACCCAAGTCAGCACAGAGTGAATTGCATCAAACCTTAAAACAGAAACCCAACCAAGCTACCTCTGCAGAGTCCTCAGTCTAATATCTAAAGAGCTGAGCTGACCTTAAGCATAGCAGGAAGGTGAGACAATTCTTCCTCTGTCCCAGGAATGGAGCTTTTTCAACTCAAAGACAAAATCAAGGGGGGGAAGGACCTAAAATGAATTAAAAGCTATAGAAAAAATTCCGAGACTAGAAAGATATTTCAGCAACAAAGATATCCAAATTCACAGTTGAAAAACAGACAGAAATGGAAATATAAAATTATATAAAGCCTCAATGTGAAATGTTAAAGAAAATGAATTCTCAAGAAATTTAACACTAGCATTTACTTTCTTTTTTAAATTTAGTCAATTTAGAACATTATTGCTTGGTTACAAGAGTCATATTCTTTCCCTCCCTTCCCTCCACCAACCTTCACGTAGGTTATGCATAACTTCTCTGGGTATTACATGAATCCTTAATCAGAACCTATTTCCATGTTGTTGAAGTTTGTGGTAGAATGTTCACCCAAAGTCTACATCCCCCATAATATTCCCCTCAACCCATGTAATCAAACAGTTGTTTTTCTTCAGTGTTTTGACTCCCAAAGATTTTCCTCTGAATGTGGATAGTGTTCTTCCTCATAGATCCCTCTGAGTTGTTCAGGATCACTGCACTGCCACTAATGGAGAAGTCCATTACATTAGATTGTACCACAGTGTATCGGTCTCTGTGTACAATGTTTTCCTGGTTGTGCTCCACTTACACTGTATCAATTCCTGGAAGTCATTCCAGTTTACATGGAATTCATCCAGTTTATTATTCCTTTGAGCACAATAGTATTCAATCACCAACATATACCAAAATTTGTTCAGCCATTCATCAACTGAAGGGCATCCCCTCATTTTCAATTTTTTTGCCACCACAAAGAACACAGCTATGAATATTTTTGTACATTTTTCTTATTATCTCTTTGGGGTACAAACCCAGCTGTGCTAAGGCTGGTTCAAGGGGGAAGCAGGTTTTTATCTCCCTTTGGGCATAGTTCCAAATTGCCCTCCAGAATGTCCAAAGGGCACTAAAAACTGTTTACCCTTTGTGGATAAACAGTTTTTAGTGCCCTTTGGACATAGTTCCCAATTGTCCTCCAGAATAGTTGAATCAATTCACAACTCCACCATTAGTGAATTAATATCCCAACTTTTCTGCTTCCCCTCCAGCATTCATTACTTTCCCTTGCTGTCATGTTAGACAGTCTGCTAGGTGTGAGGTGATACCTCAGTTGTTTTGATTTGCATCTCTCTGATTAAAAGAGATTTGTTGCTTCCCTTCTAATTTAGGTTGCATTGTTTTTGTTTCTATAAAAACTTTTTAATTTGATGTCATCAAAATTATTTATTTTACATTTTGTAATTTTTTCTAACTCTTGCTTGGTCTTCAAGTTTTTCCAAAAGATCTGACATGTATACTATACGGTGTTCACATAATTCACTTATATATTCCTTTTTTTATATTCAAGTCATTCACCCATTCTGAGTTTATCTTGGTGTAGGGTGTGAAATGTTGATCCAATCCTAATTTCTCCCACACTGTCTTCCAATTTTCTCAGCCATTTTAATCAAGTAGTGGATTTGGGTCCCAAAAGCTGGGATCTTTGTGCTTATCATAGGCTGTCTTGCTGAGGTCATTTACCCCAAAGCTATTCCACTGATTCTCCTCTCTGTGTCTTAGTCAGTACCATATTGCTTTGATAACCACTGCTTTATAGTATACTTTGAGATCTGGGACTGCAAGGCCACCTTCCTTCGCATTTTTTTTTTCATTATTTACCTGGATATCCTTGATCTTTTGTTCTTCCAAATGAATTTTGTTATGTTTTTTTTTTCAATTCAGTAAAAATTTTTTGGTAGTTCAATGGGTACAGCACTAAATAAGTAAATTAATTTGGGTAGGGTTGTCATTTTTGTTATGTTAGCTCATCCTATCTATGAGCAATCTATATTTTTCCAATTGTTTAGATCTAGTTTTAATTGTGTAGAGAGTGTTTTGTACTTGTATTCATATAATTTTTGTGTTTGTCTTGGCAGATAGATTCCTAAGTATTTTATATTGTTTAGGGTGATTTTAAATGGATTTCTCTTCCCAATTCTTTTTTTTATAATATTTTATTTGATCATTTCCAAGCATTATTCATTAAAGACAAAGATGATTTTCTTTTCCTCCCCCCAAACCCCCATAACCGACTCATGATTCCACTGGGTATCACATGTGTTCTTGATTCAAATCCATTTCTATGTTGTCAATATTTGCATTAGAGTTTCTTTTAGAATCTCTCCTCTGTCATGTCCCCTCAACTGCTGTAGTCAGGCAGTTGCTTTTCCTCGGTGTTTCCACTCCCATAGTTTATCCTTTGCTTAAGAATAGTGTTTTTTCTCCTAGATCCCTGCAGATTGTTCCGGGCCATTACACCACCACCAATGGAGAAGTCCATTACATTCAATTATAACACAGTGTATTAGTCTCTGTGTACAATGTTCTCCTGGTTCAGCTCCTCTCACTCTGCATCACTTCCTGGAGGTTGTTCCATTCTCCATGGAATTCCTCCACTTTATTATTCCTTTTAGCACAATTGTATTCCATCACCAACATATACCACAATTTGCTCAGCCATTCCCTAATTGATGGGAATCCCCTCGCTTTCCAGTTTTTGGCCACCACAAAGAGCGCAGCTATGAATATTTTTGTACAAGTCTTTTTGTCCATTGTCTCTTTGGGGTACAGACCCAGCAGTGCTATGGCTGGATCAAAGGGTAGGCATTCTTTTGTCACCCTTTGGGCATAGTTCCAAATTGCCCTCCAGAATGGTTGGATCAATTCACAACTCCACCAGCAATGAATCAATGTCCCTACTTTTCCACATCCCCTCCAGCATTCATTACTTTCCTTTTCTATCATGCTAGCTAGTCTGCTTGGTGTGAAGTGATACCTCAGAGTTGTTTTGATTTGCATCTCTCTGATTATAAGAGACTTAGAACACTTCTTCATGTGCTTATTAATAGTTTTGATTTCTTCATCTGAGAACTGCCTATCCATGTCCCTTGCCCATTTATCAATTGGAGAATGGCTTGATTTTTTGTACAATTGATTTAGCTCTTTATAAATTTGAGTAATTAAACCTTTGTCAGAGGTTTCTATGAAGATTTTTTTCCCAATTTGTTGTTTCCCTTCTGATTTTAGTTACATTGATTTTGTTTGTACAAAAGCTTTTTAATTTGATGTAGTCAAAATTATTTATTTTACATTTTGTGATTTTTTCTATGTCTTGCTTGGTTTTAAAGCCTTTCCTCTCCCAAAGGTCTGACATGCCTACTATTCTGTGTTTACCCAATTTACTTATGGTTTCCTTCTTTATGTTTAAGTCATTCACCCATTTTGAATTTATCTTGGTGTAGGATATGAGGTGTTGATCTATTCCTAATCTCTCCCATACTGTCTTCCAATTTTCCCAGCAGTTTTTATCGAATAGTGGATTTTTGTCCCAAAAGCTGGGATCTTTGTGTTTATCGTATACTGTCTTGCTGAGGTCGCCTTCCCTCAGTCTATTCCACTGATCTTCCTTTCTGTTTCTTAGCCAGTACCAAATTGTTTTGATGACTGCTGCTTTGTAATATAGTTTAAGGTCTGGGACTGCAAGGCCCCCATCATATGTGGTTTTTTTTCATTATTTCCCTGGATATCCTTGATCTTTTGTTATTCTAAATGAATTTTATTATGTTTTTTTCTAAATCAGTAAAAAAATATTTTGGGAGTTCAATGGGTATGGCACTAAATAGATAAATAAGTTTGGGTAGGATGGTCATTTTTATTATATTGGCTAGTCCTATCCATGAGCAGTTAATGTTTTTCCAATTGTTCAAGTCTAGTTTTAGTTGTGTGGAGAGTGTTTTGTAGTTGTGTTCATATAGTTCCTGTGTTTGTCTCCGGAGATAGATTCCTAGGTATTTTATTTTGTCTAAGGTAATTTTGAATGGGATTTCTTTTTCTAGTTTTTGCTGCTGAGCTGTGTTGGAGATATATAGAAAAGCTCTTGACTTATGTGGGTTTATTTTGTATCCTGTAACTTTGCTAAAGTTGTTGATTATTTCAATTAGCTTTTTGGTTGAATCTCTAGGATTCTTTAAGTAGACCATCATGTCATCTGCAAAGAGTGATAACGTGGTCTCGCCTTGCCTATTTTGATGCCTTCAATTTCTTTTTCTTCTCTAATTGCTACTACCAGTGTTTCTAGTACAATGTCAAATAGTAGAGGTGATAATGGGCATCCTTGTTTCACTCCTGATCTATTTACTCCTTGAATACTGTCAATTTGTTTTTTTTTTCCTTTGCTTTTTTAAAATTAGATTGACCTGTACTTTGTCTATTTTATTTGTTTTTTTTTTTCAGAGTACCGGCTTCTAAACTTATTTGTTAAATCAATAGTTCTTTGACTTTCAATTTTATTAATTTCTCCTTTTATTTTTAGGATCTCAAATTTAGTCTTTTTTTGAGGATTTTTAATTTGTTCACTTTCTAGTTTTTAAATTTTTATTCCCAATTTATTGACCCCTGCCCTTCCTCATTCGTTAATTTATGAACTCAAGGATATAAATTTTCCCCTGTGTACTTCTTTGGCTGCATCCCATAGGTTTTGAAAGGATGTCTCATTATTGTCATTTTCTTCAATGAATTTATTAATTGTTTCTATGATTTATTCTTTAAACACTTTTGGAGAATCATATTTTTTTAATTTTGAATTAATTTTTTATTTACCTCTCCATATGCCCTTGCTAATTATTATTTACATTGCAGTGTGATCTGAGAAGGTTGCATTTATTATTTTTGCTCTTTTGCACTTGTTTGCAATGTTTTTATGCCCTAATACATGATCAGTTTTTTGTGAATGTACCATGTACTGCTGAAAAGAAGAAGGTGTATTCCTTTTTGTCCCTGTTTATTTTTCTCCACATATCTACTAACTCTAATTTTTCTAAGATTTCATTTACTTCTCTTACCTCTTTCTTCTTTATTTTTTTATTTGGTTTATCTAGTTCATATTGAGGAAGGTTCAGGTCTCCCACTAGTATAGTTTTTCTATGTATTTCATCCTTGAGCTACACTAGTTTCTCCTTTAAAAATTTGGATGCTCTGCCATTTTGTGCATACATATTGAGTACAGATATTTCCTCATTGTCTATACTGCCTTTTATCAGGATATAATTACCTTCCCTATCTATTTTAACTAGACCTATTTTTACTTTGGTTTTGTCAGATATCATTATTGAGACTCCTGCCTTCCTTTTATCATTTGATGCCCAATAGATTTGGCTCCATCTTCTTACTTTTACCCTATGCATGTCTAAATTCCTCATGTGTATTTATTGTAGACAGTATATGGTAGGGTTTTGGATTCTAATCCACTCTTCTAATTGCTTGCTTTTTATGAGTGAGTTAATTCCATTCACATTCAGAGTCATGATTACCAGCTGTGTATTTCCCATCATTTTGATTTTGACTCCTAGTCTTGCCCTTTATTCTTTTACTATTTCCCTCTACACGAGTGTTTTGTTTTTAATCAGTCCCCCTAATTCCCACCCTTATTTTACTTCCCTTCCTACCCCCCTCCCTTCTTATTCCCCTCTTGTTTTCTTCACAGTCTTTTTAAACTACCCCCCATCATCTCCCTCCCTTGTATTGCTTCCCTCCACACCAGTTCATTTGTTACCCTACTACTTCACTTTAGGGCACAAATCAATTCTCTGCCCCAATGTCTTTGATTGTTACTCCCTCTTTGAATCAATTTCAATGCACATAAGAATTGAGTATTTCCCTTCTCCAACCTCTTTACCTTCCACCTTATTGATGTTTTCTCCCCTTCTCACCATGAACTTCATTGTGATATATAAATTTACCCCATTTTGTTACTTTTCCTATTTCTATTAGTATTAACCTCTTTTTAAAACTCTAATTATATATATATATATATATATATATATATATGTATATATATATATATATATATATACATATATATATATATATATATATATATATATATATATATTAGTCTCTTGGTAACTGAGGATGACGATTGTCTTTGTGCGTTTTCATCTATGATAGATGAGTGTGCACAAAAACACTTGTGCGTGAAGGAGATTTAAGTGGAAAAGTCGATGCACAGAGACAGTCCCACTCTCTCAGCTTTGGAAGCCTGGGTCCAGTGGCACAAAAAGTCATTACACCTGGAGACTTCCTCAGCTGCATTGGATTGCCATATTGTCGTTTGTGCTCCAACACACCCTAAGCACTCCACAGTTCTTTGCTGCATCGCCCTCTCAGCCATTGAACTTTCTTATTGGTTTCTTCAGTCTATTAGGCTGAAGCAGTCTTCACATGCTGGATGAGCAAGGCCCTGGTTCACCAGGGGTCTACAACCCAATGGCTACCTTAAGAAGTTTTAGCCAGCCTGTCAAAGGCATTGCCTGGGGTGTGGCCGCTGCCACATGCTAGAAGCTACTAGGAGCCACAAGTGAGAGCTGGGTGTAAGGTGGGGGTCAGAGGCTGGAGAGCTGCCCAAATAGGGCAGGACAAGCCCTCCATACCAGAGATACTACCCCTCCCTGAACTCCTGCATACATATATCTATATACATATTTACATCTTGGCATTTCATATTTTATATTTTTGTCACTGATCCCTTCTAAGTATAATTCTTCTAGCTACCCAGGTAACAAAAATAATTTTTAAGAGTTATCAATTTCCTCTTTTCTTGTATGGAAAGATCATTTTAAATTATTGGGTCCCCTAAAAATGTTTTTCGGTTTATTTTTTTTTGTTTTGGTTTTTCCCACTTTCTTAATTCCCTTTTGATGATTTTCTTGAGTTCTGTGTTAGGGAATCAAAGTTTCTGTTCAGGTTTGTTTTTTTCTTTACAAATACTTGGAGTTCTATTTTATTAAATGACCATACTTTCCCCTGTAAGAATATAGTCAGTTTTGCTGAGTAGTTGATTCTTGGTTGTAGACCTAGTTCCCTTGCTTTCTGTAATATTATATTACATGCTTTTTGGTTCTTCAGTGTAGATGCAACCAGTTTCTAATATACTTAGCAGTTTGTAATATTTTTTCTTAGTCTGGTAGTTTTTTAATTTCACTATAACATTCCTGGGTGTTGACAGTTGGGGATTAAGTACAGGAGGTGATCTGTGGATTCTTTCAATCTCCACTTTTTCCTCTTGTTCTAGAATGTTGGGGCAGTTTTCTTTGATAATTTCCTGGTAGGATAATGTCCAGACTTTTTCTTTTTTCATGGTCTTCTAATAGACCAATGATTCTTACATTGTCTCTCTTGGATCAGTTTTCTAAATCTTCTGTTTTGTGAATGAGATGTTTCCTATTTTCCTCAATTTTTAGTCTTTTAATTTTTTTTATAGTTTTCTGGTGCCTTGTGAAGTTGCTGGCTTCTGATTGTTGTATTCTTGTTATTAAAGACTGAATTTCATTCCTGGAATTTTGGTCATCCTTCTCCTTCTGGTCTGATTTTCTTTGGAAGTCCTCTTTCATCTTCTTTGCCTTATCTTTCATCTCCTTTGCCTCATTTTCAAGCTTATTAATTTTGGCTTTCAAGACACTATTTTCTCATTTTAGTTCAAGTGCTTCTGTTTCCAGATGACTTATTTTGCTTTTTAATCTCTTTTCCCAGTTGTCTTCAGCCTCACTTAATGGTGTTTTTGAGTTCTATTTTCAGTTCTTCCAAAGTCCGAGTCTAATTTGCAGGAGTTTTTTTTTTTCCTTGAAGTTCCTTGATCCTCCTCTCTTACATTTGCCCTTTGTTCATTGCCTGGATAGAAGCTGTTGATTGTAATTTCTTTTTCTTTTTCTTTTTTTTGCTCATATTGGCCCCATCTTTTCCCCCTTTAGTTGTCTGCACTCTCGCTCCTCTCATTGTATTTTGGATCTGTGAATTTGGGATTCCCTGTCAGCCTTCACCCTTGGAGCTTAGGAAGGCACTGAAAGCAGTCTGTGGGGTAGGGGTGTTGGAGCTTAAGCTTTCCTGCCCTCAGAAGGCTTGATAAGATTAAACCCAGCTGAGTTGAACTTGCAGAGCTCTAAGTTCCCTGAGGCCAAAACCTTGGGGGGGGAGGGGGCAATATGGAGTGTCTCTGCTGCTGTAACTGTGCTTCTCCTTGAGTTGCCTCCCAGCCACCTGTATCTGGAGCACTGAGTCTGGCACAGCTTTTCCCACAAGGTACTTCCTCCAGACTAGAATCTTTGCCTTCCCAGAGATTTCAGCCACTGCTGGAGGTTCAGTACTGTGGGTTGGAGAGGGGTCCTAGTACCTTTCTTCTTCCTTCCCCTTAAATGCTTCTGTTCTCAAATTCAGACTTTGCTGAGGGGGTACCTTTTAAGTTGAGTCCAGCAGGAGGGTTCCTTAGCTCTGTACTATTGTTAGATTTGGTGTTCAGTCCCCTAGGAGCATTTTATTTTTATTTGGTGAGGAAGGGTTTTCAGGAGTCTGAATTTTCATTGCCTCTATGCCTCCATCTTGAATTTCCCTAATTTCCTTTCTTTTTTGACACTTGAGACAATCTACTTATTTTGAAACAGAAGATGTTGCATTTGGACTGATGAAACATGTCTTTGGAATGATGTGTGGAATTCTCTCTACCTTTCTAGGAGACATTGGACCAATGGTATGTGGCCATTCTTAAGTGTGTTGACCCTCAGTATCCAAGGCTCCATCCACCTCATACAGATCAAGGGTGGAGTCCTCTAAATCAGAGTACCTTGAGAAAAGATATTTACAAGAACATAAATTGGAGTATGGGAAAGAATTAGGGGCTGCTGGCCTGAGAATCATGGAATAAAGAGTGGCTACGAGAGTGCTGATGTACCTTAGGTCTGGCTATATAGCTAATTTGGGGGAGATGGCTATGAGAGTGCCAGCATGGGTGGCCTTGATCTGGACTGACTAAGGAAGCATTAGCACATACAGTTTGGCTCAGGGCTGCCTAAGGGAATACCAAGTGCTTGAACTGTCTTAAAGCTAGCACAGGTAACTCAGGAAGTAGACTGCTAAAGGAATGACCAGCCACATATGGTTTATGCCTTTCCTTTCTCTGACTCACTCTTTAGTATTCAATAAATATTTATAAATTTATATACAATCTCCAGAGTATTTTAATCATAACAAATCTACAATCTACTCTTGGAAGAACTCCCCACCAAAACAATAGAAACACAAATAATGGATTTCAATGAAAAGAAATTGCTAGAAAAATTCAAGAGCTTAAAACAAAAACTTACTGAAGAAAACATTTTTCTAATAAAGGAATACAATACTTCAAGCAAGAAAATAACTCCCTGAGGAAGAAAATATGAAGACTAAAAGAAAAAATGTCTCCCTAAAAGTAGAAATGGACAAATAGAAAACAATGACTTCATATGACATCAGGAAAAAGGAAGCAAATTCAAAAAAATAAAAACCTGATGGCTCTCACTGGGAAAAAAAAAGAAATCTCATAAAAATCTTAGGACTATTACAGCCAAATTCCAGAAGTCCAAAGTCAAGGAGAAAATGATACAAGCAGTCAGAAACAAATCTCAGAACTAAATGCATAAAAACAGAAGTATGAAATGAACCCTTTTCAGACCATAATGCTAGCAAAATTACACTGAACAAAGGGCTAAAGGGGAAAAAAGACTAAAAATTAATTAATTAATTGGAAACTAAATAACCTTATACTAAAAAATGAGTGGATCAAAGAAGAAATTATAGAAATAATCAATAATTTAATCAAAGAGAAGGGCAAGAAAACATAGCAAAAACTATCAGCATATTTGACTATATCAGTAATGAAATCAACAGAAAACATATTATTATTTCAATAAATGGAGAAATGCTTTTGACAAAATGCAACAGACTGTTCTAATTAAAAACAAAGAATCAAAAACATGAGAAACATTAGAATTATTGAAACTTTCCTTAAAGTCACAAGTGACATATATCTACATATATCAGTTAACATTTCATTTAATGAGGATAAGCTAAAATCCTTCCCAGTAAGAACAGGAATGAAACAAGGATCACCATTATCACCATTGTTACTCAATATTGTGTTAGAAGTACTGGGTAGAGCAATAAGAGAAAAGGAATTAGAATAGGAAATGAGCAAATAAATCAATTATTCTTTGAGGGTGATATAATGGTATAAGTAGGGAATGTGAGAGACAACCAAAATAAAAAAAAAAAAACCTAATCAAGACAATGAACAAATTTAGCAAAGTTGCAGGTTGTAAAATAAACTCACAAAAATCTTTAGAATTCCTCAAAACTATTCAATATCCTATCTACTATGCAAATAACAATTTCTCTATAATATACAATAAACCTCAATAGCAAGAGATAGAAAAATAAATCCCATTTAAAATAATTGTAATGAGGCAAAGACAAGATGGAAGCTTAGTAGCAGCAGAAGTAGAAATTCTCTCTGGTATCTTCTATATCAATCATTAAAAAATGCTTCAAAAAAGACAAATCTAAACACCAAAATAAGACTGAGCCACAGGACTTTCCTGCTAACCATGACTTGACAGGTAGGTAGAGAGAGTAGATTTCCATGATATAAGAGGACTAGATACCTCCCCTTTTACTACATTAAATTTAAAAAAGGTTTTGCACATACGCAAAAATAATGTAACAAAAATTAAAAGGCAGACAACAATCTGGCAAAAAATATTTATACTGATTGTCTCTATGGCTTCATTTCTCAGATATATAGAAAACTGAGTCAAATTTAACAGAATACAAAGACTTCCCTGATTGACAAATGGTCAGAGGAAAGAGACAATTTTCAAATGAAGAAATTAAAACTGGTTTTGGTCTCATGAAAAAATGTTCCTAATGACTATTAATTATATAAATGAATATTAAAACAACTTTGATATACTACCTCACACTCATCAGACTGGCTAATATGACAAAAATACATGATAAATGCTAGAGGGTATATGGAACATGGAACACTAACATACTGTTTGCAAGGTCCATGAACTGATACAACCATGCTCAAATGACCATCAAGTTGTGCATTTCTGTTGACCCAGAAATACACTACTATATTTGTATTACAAAGAGATTAAAAATAGGGGAAAATAACCCACTTGTAAAAAAATTTTTGTAGCAGCTTTTCTTGCAGTGGAAAATAATGAGAAACTGAAATGATGTCCATCTATCATATAAAAATAATGGATTTCTATTATGCCATAGGAAATAACAAACCATATGATCACCCGTCACAAAAAAAACCCTGAAAATAATTATATGAAGTGATGCAAAGTGAAAAGAGTAGAACAATGAGAAAATCATACACAGAAATAACATTCAAGAGGATCAACTGTGAATGACAACTAGTGAATGACAACTATTATCAACAAGGTAAGGATTCAGGGCAATTTCAAGGAATCATGATGAAAAGCAATATCCAATACCAAAGAAAGAACAGATGGAGTCTGAATACAGGCTGAAACATACCTTTCTTTATTTTCTCTGGGAAATTTTCCCTAATATAAGAAATGTCTAGTTTTATAGCATGATAAATAGGGAAATATGTATTCTATTATAATATATATAGTAGTAGTAGTAGTCTCTCAGTAACCGAGAAAGACGATTGTCTTTGTGCGTTTATTGCACAAAGACACTTGTGTATGAAGGAGATTTAAGTGGAAAAGTCGATGCACAGAGACAGTCCCACTCTCTCATATGTATATGTGTATATATATATATATATATATATATATATATATATATTACCTGCCTTCATGGGAAGGGGGAAAGAAGTCAGAAAACAAATATTTAAATTTTGTACTGTTTGAAAAAGAAGTGTAGTAATACAAATAGTATTATATTAGTTGTTTAATATGATTTAGTACTATCAAAAATAATTTAAAATATTTGTTTAAGAAACCCTTGCCAGTCTTATATATTAGAAAGGGGAAACTCGGCTTGGATATATGGAATGTTAATTGTTCAAAACAATAGTATGAAGAAACTTGGAAAAGTAAATAGAAAGCTAGTCTCAAAGCCAAGAAGACCAATATTCAACTCCTATATATAACATACGTAGTGCTATGCATTTAACCTCTTCATGTCTGAGACAATTCTCAAAGACTTACAGTTACAGAGAAAGTAGCACTTTGTCTTGAGAGGTGTTCCCTAAAAATAACACACTCCAAGTCCATTGTCTAGCCTTAACTTTATTACACTACTATGGAATCATGTCAAAGCATTTTAGTTTAGACCTTCTGTATAGTGGGATAAAAGAAATGTGCAGTTACTTTCTGCTTACATGCAAGATTCTCTCTCTTTATCTTTTTAGTTGGAATTAGTTGGAATAAACAAAATATATGAATATATATATAGTCATATATGTATATTTTATTTTATTTCACTAGATAAAATTATTTATCTTTTTAATCTTTTCTTTGTTAAAACAAATATAGTAAATGTTATTTGGATAATTAAATATATATTTCATATACTTTATATAAACCCAGATTTATACTTTTAAAGTAATTTAATTTCTTGTTCACTGAAAATTTATATGTCTTAATTATTTCTTCTTTTTAGAAAATGATTTTTTCTATCCTTAATGTGCAGGACTTAAAGCCTACCTCTTTAGAACCAGTCCCCTAATCTCTAAAGCAGCTGGTTGTTTTTACCTTGATGCTTCTGGGCTGGTAGCAACTTCCTCTGATCTACACTGGTGGTCTCAAGCTTTCATTGCAATCCTGGCCAGCAAGAGAGCTGGATATGGGAAGTGACCAAAATATAAACATGTTTTCCTAAAGTAATTTCTTTAAGGCCTAATATTTTGTAATTCACAGAGTAGGGTCCCCATAAATGTTTCTTGCTTTTGTACAGTACAGCAGTACCTCTCTTGAATTAAATGAAATATTTACAATTTTAAAAATGAATCAACTTTTCTGTCCAAAATGATTCACTCTTATTTGAATATTACATATGTTCTTTTAAATTTTCCTACTACTTTTTGTCATATTCCATTTTCTACCATTCATTACAATAACATTTTAGTATTTGTTCCTTGTCCATTTTTCATTATAATGCTGCTTAACCTAAGTCATCATTTCTTTTATGTTGATCTCTACATACATGCCAGACAGAAGGCTATAGATTCAATGTCATGAATGAAATCCATTAAGTAATGAGGGGGAATAGACCTTCATGCATTTTGGAATAGCATTTTCTTTCTCATATGCTTTAATTTAGCCTTCATTTCCAAATGGAAGAAGAAAAAGTCTTCAAAGTTTGTTCCAAACACTCTTTAGCAAGACTCTTTTCCCCTTGCAAAACTGTATTTCTACATAACAACTTTTTACATTATTGAAACCATTATTCAAATGTTTTAAAGCTAGGTTTGTGGAAGTGAAGTGATTCCCCTCCTCCACTCCATATTGTTTTCATTATGAATAATTTTTTTTGCTTGATTCCAACTCTTTCTCTTACCAGATACATGTGCTGCACTGACCCTGTTATTAAGAAATCTAACCCCCCTCCCACATAGCAGATGTAGTCACTCTTTAGCAAGGCCATAGCTATTCTGTGATGGGGAAATCTCCTCCAAAGCCATACGGTTCTCTGTGACTCACTGTTGGGCTTTCAAAACTGCAACTTCCTCCCTCAAAACTGTGAATATCATTTTGTGGGCAGATATCCAGGCTTCTTGCTGGGTATGTAGGAGTTTTGAAGCAATCTGCAAATGGAGGTCCTCAGTAATACATCCCTAGCATTAGAAGAACAGCCATCAAGGTGACCTAAACCACAATCTTAAATTTCTAGCTGTCATTTCAAGGGTCTCGATGGTATCCATCAGCAACCAGTAAGGGAAGTTGTCCTGCCTGTTAGCCTACTACACATTGCTGACAAAAAATGATCTCCTTGGAAACTGAAGTGAAATAGTGATCACTTGTGAGTTATTATTTTCTAGTACTGACTCTTGCTATGCACTATTAGTGTTCTGTGCTATTTTTTTTTCAAGAAGCACAGTGAAAAGGGGGAAAAAGATGAGGGGGAGTCATTTTCAAGTGACACATTCCATCCTGATAGAGTACTATCAATATTATGTTTGGAAAATGACAACACAGATATCCATAATTTAGGTGGTTGACCAGGAAGATACAGATTATTATTATTAATTTTAACTTCATTGATGACCTTTTTCTCCAATAAAGAAGCTAAAAGGATAACAAATACAAGAACTGTCCATTGGTTATTCCTTTACCTCCTTACATAACTAAAGCCACTTACATTTATCTTTAATGTGATTTTTAGTCAAATACTTAATGCCACTTCTCCTGTGTAAATTTTCATTGGTAGTATCTTCCATAAAATGTCACTCACTACATTGCTATTCCTTGAATAAGACACCATATCTCCTGAGTCATGGAATTTCACTGACTGCCTCTTTGGCATGCAATTTTCTCCCTCCTCTTTTCCTGTCTTGCTTCCCTGTCTTCCTTCCAGTTCCAGACAAAAGTTCAATTCTAGAGGAAGTGATTCCTACCCCCCACAATGCTAATGCTTATAGGAGGTAGAGTCTACTAGACAGTAGTAAACAAGGCCAACAGTCTCAGACTAATCAACAGAGAAGTTAAATTTGAAACAATGAGTGCTGATTTAATTCCATTCTATAAAAGTGATTTAAGCTAGGCATTTTTCTAAGCACTGAGGTGCTGATCCCTGCCCTGTAGGAGTTTATAATCTAATTGGTGAAAATATCACAGAAAAAAAAAAGGATATGGAAAATATGATGACAAGGTAATGACCTGGGGACAATGCTTTACATGGAGTTGAAAGGTTGTGAGTTTTCCAAAAAGAAAGACTTTGGGAAGATGTTAATGCTTCACCATCTATTTGCCCAATCAGAAGGCAAATGAATGGGGGATGAAAAGTGGTTGAGTGTTGACAAAACTCAAATACTGATTAAAACAATAAAAATAAAATTGTGATGAAATCAATAGGGTATGGAGGCAGAAGAGGAAAGGGCTCCTATGAGAGAATTTCAGAATCATTAGCAAATTTATCTTCCATTTTAACATCTTCCATTATAATGGTAAATTTTATTCCCTTTCTCTTTCAGTAATAATCAGAAGGAAATTGGTTAAGGTTACCTGTGAACAAAATTATTGATATCTCTTATGAGCTCATCTATTCATTATTTTACCATGAACTCTTCTATCAATAAATCTAAAATGTACACATTTTCTATATTTCTAAAATGTAGCATCTTAGAGAAGGATTAGATTGATTGCCAAAAATAAGACAGGCAATGTTTGTCAAAAATATGATTTGCACATAAACGTGTTTTTTTGGCAGATTCTCTATCCAGTACAAATATAGCTATCCATGATAACTAATCCCCTTTCACACATTCATCAAAATGAGAAAGATAGACAGACAGACAGAGAGAGACAGAGACAGAGAGAGACAGAGAGACAGAGACAGATGCGAGGTTCCTTGACTGGGTCAGCAGATAATGAATGGGAAGGCAGCTGAAAGTTTCAACCTGTAGCACAGGCATCACAAGGAGCTGTTCTGCCTTCATTCAGGCTTAGCTTTATTTTATACCCTCAGGGGTTACATACTTTGATTCCAAAGATTCCAACAAGAAACACAAAGCCTAAGGAGAGAACCAACAAAACACTGATGTTAAGTGCAGGGTCAGAGGATAGAATCAACATGGCTCAATTTTAGGCCAGAGGAGCTTCTTCTTGGCCTATATATGGGGGTGGGGAATTCTGAAAACAGATTTTTCCAGAAGTTTTTATGCCTAGAAAAGAGGGTCCTATCTAAGTGGGTACATAAGAATCCTTAGGTTTAATTTTGCAAGTGGGAACTCCTGGTGTTTCTGTAGGGGGGTAGAGTGAGACATCTGTATTAACCCTGCAAGCATGTTGCTTTCATCTATTTTCTCCTGGGGAACAATTCCAAAAATAAGGGATGTGAGTGAGATAAGTCACACAGAGGGGGGGCTGAATGGGTGTTTCCATCCTTCCTGGGGACCACTTTGCAACCCCTGGTTTCCACACATGATTTTTGTCAATCAGCATGGTTTTGATGGCTCCCAGCAGACAGAGACAGAGACAGAGAGAGAAAGAGTTTTAGATACAGAGAATAGATACCTAGCAATGCAGGACATAGGAAGGTAGATATATGGGTTGATGTCTCTTGATATTAATTTAGATAATTCATTT
Organism: Monodelphis domestica; assembly: GCF_027887165.1. Classification (NCBI taxonomy): domain Eukaryota; kingdom Metazoa; phylum Chordata; class Mammalia; order Didelphimorphia; family Didelphidae; genus Monodelphis; species Monodelphis domestica. Next base: position 172,613,648 of record NC_077234.1, read on the forward strand.
TGGAAATATTTATTTACTTAAACATTTTGCATATTCTATTTTAGACTTCTTGAGAATTGCTTTTCTAAATCTCTCTGCATTTTTTTATCCCAATATGGACCTGATTTATCTCTATTTGGTAAAATGTAGTTATTCATTTCATCTTTATTTTCCTTAGTGTTATTCTAACTTCCTTTTACAGTGATCAGGGATTGAGATGTTTGAATTCAAATGTGACAGTTCGAATGTAATTCAGGGAGATTTTTTTTCAAAAATTTTTGTAAATTGTTTATATTTTTTGTTTGTTTCACTATTTCCAGTTTCATCTTTACATAGCTTTAGTATTGCTTTTCCTCTACTTCTGTTGGTATTTTATGAGGTGACATTCTTCATTACTTTCTTTCATTCCCCAGGATAAAATTTTATAAAACCACACACACACACACACACACACACACATATGTATATATATATATATAAATACATATATATATATATATATTCTAAAACAGTAGTGTGTAGAGAGGACATATCTATTTGCTAGCTGGATAAAGTGGCTTAGTCTTTATTTGTGAAAATCTATTTGTCTGAGCAAGAATTATATATATATATATATATATATATATACATTTGAACTAAATCGAGTTTCCCTTACAGTGATCAATGGCATCTATGTAGAAACATTAGTAAGTATTATCTGTAATAGTGACAAATTAGAACTGCTTCCAATAACATCAGAGATGAAACAAGAATGGTCATTATCACAACTTCTATTTATTATTGTATTAGAAATAGATGTTAACGAAAGCAATAAGAACAGAGAAAGAAATAGAAGGAATCAGAAAAAGGAACAAGTAAACAAAGCTATCACACTTTGCAGACAATATAATGGTATACATAGAGAAATCCAGAGAATCAACCAAAAATTCTAATAGAAACAATTAAGAATTTAAGTAAAGTCCCGGACACAAAATTAATCCACATATATCATTAGCATTTATTTCTATTTACCATTAATATAGTAAAACAGAAAGAAATATTTTTTCAAATTCCATTTAAAATAGCTATAGATACCATTAAGTAGTATACATCTACCAAAATAAACTCAGCACTATATGAACATTATTACAAAACATTTTCATAAAAATAAAGAACTATATATAATTTGAAAAACCCTAATTGGTCATTAATAGATGGATCCTGTATAATAAAAATGACAAGTCTACCAAAATTAATTCATTTATTCAGCGCCATTCCCACCAAACTACCCTAAAATTATTTCATAGAACTAGAAAAAAATAAAATTATTATGGAAGGACAAAAGGTAAAGAATATGATAGCAATTAATTTTAAAAATGTGAAGAAAGGAGGTCCTCATATACCAGATCTTAAACTATATGATAAAATGGTAATGATGAAAACAATAAACATGACCATCCAAGCTTTTGAAAGGAGAACTAGCTATCTGACAAAAACCACTGAAAGAACTAGAAAAAAGAAGACAGAAAATAGGTAGAGACTAACATACACAATGATAAAGTAAAAATGCATATTTGATGTAGAAATAAAAGGCATATCATAAGCAAATAAGAGGCAAATGGAAAAGTTTTCCTTACTCTTATAGATAAAAGAGGAATTTATGACAAAATAAGACATAAATAATATTATGAAAACTAAAATGATTAATTTTATTTACATTAATTTAAAAATATTTTTGTACAAACTAAACCAATGCAAACAAGATTATAAGAGATAGGATTAATTTGGGAAAATTTTTATAATGTTTGATAAATCGTCAAAGGCTATGCATAGGCAGTTCTCAAATGAAGACATAAAAACTATACTGATAGGAAAAAATGCTCTGAAATATTATTGATTAGATAAAAGCAAATTAAATATCTCTGAGGTAGCACCCCACACCTATCATAATGACTAATATGACCAAAAAGGAAAATAATAAATATTGGAGGGGATGTGGAAAAACTGAGAAACTAATGCACTGTTGGTGAAACTGGGAAATGAAGCATTCATTCTGGAGAAAAAGATGGAACTATACCCCAAAAGTCATAAAACTATGCATGCCCTTTGATCCAGCATTACCACTACTGGGTATGCATCCCAAAGAAATTCAGAGATGGGGGGAAAGGAACTACTTCTAAAAAAAATACTAGCTTGTTTTATAGTGGTAAATAATTGAAAAAATAAGAACCTGTCTCTACGTCAACTAGGGAAGTACAAAAATATTTGTAGTGGTTCTTTTTTTGGTGGGAAAGAACAAGAAATTGGAGGGATGTCTGTCCTCCTACATTATCTTGCATGAAATATTGGTTTGCCCTGTTTTGTTGGTTCTCCTCCTCTAGAATTTGTTTTGAAAATTTTTGTTTGTTTGTGAGTAGATCTAGGCAAACTTGAAGTTCCTTCCTTAATCTGCTATTTTTACTTTCAGAAACAGAAGTCCTCTAAATCACTATTGATTTGAGTGATGCAGTTAAAAGAACTCTGCAATACTACTTTAGATCTATCAATATGATTAACATGAAAGAAAAACAAAATTGTGAATTCTGGAGATAAAGAAAAAATGTCTCACTAATTTTGGTGGAGTTCTTGAACTCTTGGTGACATTCGGAACTGGTCCAACCATTATAGAGAACAATCCGGAACCATCCTTAAAGAGCTATAAAACTTTTATATAGCTTTTGATCCAGCAACAGCAATACAAGTTTTATATCCCAAAGAGATTAAAGAAAAGAGGAAATAATGTATTTGTATAAAATATTAAAGATGTTTTTTGTGACAAATAAATGAAAATTGAGACAATGCCCATCAAAATTGGGATGGTTGAAGAAGTTATATTATATGTGATTGTGATATGTATCACTGTACTATAAGAAATGATGAACCTGAAAAAACATATGAACTGACACAAAGTGAAATAAGCAGAGTCATGACAACTTAATGCATAGTAAAAAGAATATTGTAAGGATGATCAACTGTGAAAGATTTAGCTACTTTAATTTAGACAATAATCCAAGATAATTCAAAAGCACCCATGATGAAATTTGCTATCAAATTCCAGAAAGAAAACTGATAAATTCTGATTTCAACTTGAAGCATATTTTTAAAACCTTATTTTTACTGTTGCATTTTTTGTTTTCTTTCACAGTGTGGCTAATATGAAAATGTTTTGCATGATTTCACATATATAATCAATGCTTTTACATATTTAATCAATATAATTTTGCTTGCCTTCTCAAGAGATGAGTGAGCAGAAGGATGGATGGAGAGGATTTGGAATTCAAAAATTTTAAAAGGTCATTTTAACAATTTTAGGAGAAATATTTGATAAAGTAAAGAATGTATTGATCAATGAAAAAAAGAAACTGTTATGTATTTTAAGTCTTTAGATTCAATAAATGTCAACCTTATGCTTTAAATCAAAGCAAATCTAAAAAAGAATAATTTATACAAAATCCTAAACCATTCCCACATATCAATTAACCCAAGAATATAATGCATTAACAAGGCTTTAAGTCAATTCACTGTCCAGTAAACTGCCTTATTGTGAAAATTGCCCTACATTTGTCTGGTCACTCCTACTCCCCTTTTGTAAATTATTTCTGCATTGGAGAAATGATATCTTCTTGCCCTAGGTGCAGTGAATTGTAGTTTAAAGAGTTTGAACTGAGAAACAGAAGACCTAAATTTTAGTCCTATTTCAACCTCTACTTAACAGTGAGTCCTTATGAAAGTCACTTACATTCTATAGTCCTCAATTTCTTTATTCATAGACTGAAGGCTTTAGACAAATTGATTTCCAGTTTCCTGTCTAATCAGCATTTTAAGTGCCTTACAAATAACTTCATCTCTCCTAATGTTACAGATTTGTTCATTGATTTCAAGTATGATTAATTATAAAAACATTAACATAATTACCAAAGTAGTTTATAAATATTAAGATGCCAGAAAGAAATATCTAAATACTAATATTCCATATAATTTCATATTAGCATCAACACATAATAATGGTCTAGTTATACAGAAGAATTTGTACCCATAATAGAAAACTCAGGATTCAGTGCTTTCCTGCATATGATAATCCCTAGTGCCTGTAGACCTCTGACTATCTTCTTTTGCTTACTTCATCTAGGAAGAATGTGATTTGTTCTTCATGTAATCTAAATGACAACTTGATCTAGAGATTTTTCCAAATTTTTGAGTAGCTGTTTATGAGAGACATCTCTTCCTACTCTGTAATTTTTGTTGGTCTCTTTTTACAGGGAAAAATCTTTCTAAGTATACATATAAGAAACAATTATATTTATTTCATTAATGCTAAAACTTTGTTGATTATCTAATATCATCTTTATTTCCGTTTTGAGAAGAAATTAAGCAACAGATGCAATTTCTGATGCTAAGCAGTTTTGCAGCCTGATTGAGAAGACAAAAAAGCATACCTAAAACCACACAAAAATAAGAAAATGATCACAAATTATATATGAATATGTGATAGATAATATGGAAACCATTATATACCTATATGTATCATGACGATGTGAAATATTTTTCTAATCCAAGCACAGTAAGAGTTACCCAGGGAAGGTTGTCTGAAGGAGAACTATTTTCATTAAGATCTCATATGAAATGGATTAAATGAGTGGAAAAAAGAAGGACATACTCTCTGTGCTAAGGTGATGACATATCCATCTGGCTAAAGGGGGAAAGGTCATATTGTATGAAAATAAGTGATAAAGTTCCCAAGAAGCTATAGAGTAAAATTTATTTGAGTGTTTTGCACACTAGACTAGGAAATATATATTGAATATAGTAAATAACAAAACAAATTAAAGTTTTTGCAATCTATTATGGGGAAATATTTGTCAAAAAATTACAAATAAATAAAGTGCTAAACTTTTCTTTGGATTTTGTGAAGGGAAATCAAGTCTATATTTTACATAAAATCTAAAAAAGAACTAGTGAGAAGAGGGAAGGAAATGAGAAAGGAGGGAAAGGGGAGGGAAGATATTTTATATTGAATATTGTCAGAAGAAATGATAGAATCCAGACAATAAAAAGCCAAAATAAAGAACATATCAATTAAAAAATTATGATAAGAAAACTCCATTATATTTCACAGGCTCATGTTGGTGAACCTCTTGTACATGTGATAGAGCTTTCTGGAGGGAGCTTCTCCTTTCTCCCTCTCCATAGTCATCTGAAGACATTTCTCACATGGCCTGCCCCTCTGCCCAGCAGTCCAATGAGAGTACTTCTGGAGCTGTCTGGAGCAAGGTAGGAGGCTCACATGCTGCTTGAGGGTTGCAGTTCGGGCACTCAATCTTCAAAATCTCTAAAAGGTTCCTTCTATAACACTGTCGTAATTTGTATTTTTAACAATTATTATCATTAACTTCATCTTTCAAGGTTAGACCTTTAGAGATTTACTTCGTCCAATAATCCCTCTAAAGAATATCATTATTTGTTTCATAAAACAAAATACTGTTCCCAAATTAATTAACAACATAAAAACTGGAAAAAAATAATACATAGGTAAGTGACACAAAACATTTATAAAATATAGAAGCTACATAGTTAAGGGGCACAATAATATACAAAATAGTGGAACATTGAATAGAAGCAAACTATAATGCTGAAATTCCTTCTACTTTAAGAGAAACTCCATATGTGTATGTGGGAAAAGCACACATATAAATATGTGTATATAAACAAACACAGAACACACAATATAATTATGTTTATTTTATGAGTACATATATATTGGTATATGTATTTGTGTACATATATACACATAATGCATGTGTTTGGGAAGGGGAAAAGTAATAAACATTTGCAAAAAGCCTATTCTGTGCTGTTTTATTTGTGTTACTGTATGTATTTGAAAAAAATGCAATTACATTTCTTGACTTGGCAAAGTTTTTATGAAGTCTTGTGACAATAGTTTCCTTTCCCCAATAGAAACATAAGGCCAGAAAAAAACAAACAAAAAAGAAGCAAATCAAAATGTAAAATTTACTGTAAATACAAATGTCATCCCAACCAAATAACAATAATAAAACAACCTATTTATATCATATATAGTAGGTATTATACATTTTACAAGATGCTTCAATTACTTTTCATTAAATTCTCATCAAATCGCTGAGGTAGATCATTATTATTTTTAAAGTAGCAAAATATTATAGAAAGGGAACTGGGATTCAGACAAAAGAAGTATGTATATAAATTTTGCAGTACTATATATATAATAAATAAAATATATACAGGTGAAGGATGAGACAGAAAGAAAAAGAAAGACATACATAGAAAAACACACAGAAAAACAGAATTACAGCAATAGAGAGCTAACATTAATATCAAGATTGTGCATATCTTTGAGACAGTCTCAAATGATGAATTTCTATTCTGGCTATATGAATTTGGCCAAGTCATTTAATCTTTTAGTGTCTCAGATAGGTCTGAAGGATGAAAAAATGAAGAGTAAATGGTACTCTATATTTCCATTGGAATTTATCAGAAACTATGATTTCATTGGCAAGTAACAATCTTTTTCTATTTTTTTAACTTTTTTTATTTGTTCATTTTCAAACATTATTCCTTGGAAACAAAGATCAATTTCTTTTCCTCCCCCCTGCCCCCAGCCCTCCCATAGCTGACTCGCGATTCCACTGAGTAACACATGTGTCCTTAATTTGAATCAATTTCCATGTTGTTGGTATTTGCATTAGGGTGTTCATTTACAGTCTCTCCTTAGTCATGTCTCCTCAACTCCTGTAGTACAGCAGTTGCTTTTCCTCAGTGTTTTTACTCCCACAATTTTTCCTCTGTTTGTAGATAGTGTTTTTTCTCCTAGATCCCTGCAGATTGTTCAGGGACATTGCATTGACACTAATGGAGAAGTCAATTACGTTCAATTGTACCACAGTGTATCAGTCTCTGTGTACAAAATTTTCCTAGTTCTGCTTCTTTCACCTGCATCACTTCCTGGAGGTCACTCCAGTCTCCATAGAATTCCTCCACTTTTTTATTCATTTTAGAAAAATAGCATTCCATCACCAACATATACCACAATTTGTTCAGCCATTCCCCAATTGAAGGGCATCCCCTCATTTTCAAAATTTTGGCCACCACAAAGAGAGCACCTATGAATATTCTTGTACAGGTCTTTTCCCTTATTATCTCTTTGGGGTACAAACCCAGCAGTGCTATGGCTGGAGCAAAGGGCAGGCAGTTTTTTATCGCCAGTTGGGAATAGTTCCAAATTACCCTCCAGAATGGTTGGATCAATTCACAACTCCACCAGCACTGAATTAATGTCCAAACTTTGCCACATCCCCTCCAGCATTCATTGCTTTCCTTTGTTGTCATGTTGGTGAAACTGTTAGGCGTGAGGAAATACCTTAGAGTTGTTTTGATTTGCATATCTCTGATTATAAGTGCTTTAGAGCACTTTTTCATGTGCTTATTTTTTTTAAGTTTTATTTATTTATTTATTTTTCAACTTTGTGTTCTTTTAGAAGTAGAAATCTATTGGAAATAGGTCTTTCTTGAATTAGAGGAATTCTTGGAGATTTTTATTGAAGTTGAAACAGAAAAAAAGATGAACATCTAGCAGAAGAACCAGAAAAGGGAAACCCAAGAGAGTATGGTTTTTCTTCTTGCCAAGATGTTGAATACTGAACATGTAATCTCTTAACACTAAACAGTTTAAGTAAATTCTTATCACAGTTTGAAAGAGGAAAATCTGTTTTCTTGATGTATAAACTTTGTATGTCTTCGAAGAAATTGAAGTATAATGGTAGAAAAAAATATACTTAAAGGCCAATTTTTTAAGTGGCGGATTAATTTTTAGGGTAGATTTCTAACCATAATTAATAGGAAGCATTCTCATCTGAGCACCTGGGAATTATTTAATTTATTTATATTTGTTTGACTGGCTGGTACTACTCTATGTGTGCTTGTATGCATGTGTGTATATGCACAATTTGCATGTGTTTGTATGTGACATGTTTTCTTCCAGAGTTACTGAATACTATCTATACTATGTTTTGACCTCAATCTATACATAGAATTCTTATTCATGTCAGGACAAGGTAAGTGTATGCATTTGTTATGCATGTTTTCAGGTTTCAACTGGTATACATACTGATTTTCAGCTGCATTCCTCTCATCTAATCAGATGGATATTGTGTGATTGTTGTTTTCATATAGGTTTTCCTTGGAGTAGCAGATATTTAATCACTTAAATTACTGTTACTTGGATTGAGTATTAGTGTTACTGAATTTCAAACTTATCAGAAGAATAATGAAAGAGATTTTGTCTCCAGTAATATTTAAAATTATTTTAAAATTTCAATATGCTCCATATTAAATAATCCTCAGTATTTCTTATTGATATTGAGCGTATGGCAGATATACACAAACATCATAGGCATTACAAATTTCAGAATGCACTAAATCAACTATTGACTATTAGGTGTTCAGTACATGAAAGCCAGCAGTCATACAAAACAATGGGGTGTATGGGGTGCTCAGGGAGGGGTAGTATCTCTGGTATGGAGGGCTTGTCGTGCCCTTCTAGGGCAGCTCTCCAGCCTCTGACCATCACCTGACACCCAGCTCTCACTTGTGGCTCCCAGTAGTTGCTAGCATGTGGCAGTGGCCACACTCCAGGCAATGGCTTCGACAGGCTGGCTAAACCTTGTGAGGGTAGCCGTTGGGTCGTCGACCCATGGTGAACCAGGGCTTTGCTCACCCAGCATGTGAAGACTGCTTCGGCTGAACAGACAGAAGAAACCAATAAGAAGTTTCAACGGCTGAGAGGGCAACGCAGCAAAGCACTGTGAAGTGCTTAGGGCCTGTTGGAGCACAAAGGACAACACGGCCATCCAATGCAGCTGAGGAAGTCTCCAGAGGGAACAATTTTTCGTGCCACTGGACCCAGGCTTCCAAAGCCTAGAGAGTGGGACTGTCTCTGTGCATCGGCTTTTCCACTTAAATCTCTTTCACGCACAGGTATCTTTATGCACACTCATCTATCCTAACCCTGTCCACCCTCTTCAAGACCTGCGGTGATGGGGGAGTGATGACGCAACAGGTGGAGGTGATCACTGGCAGTTGTAGTCATGATCCTGAACATAGGTAGCCCACGGACCAGTGGTCGCTCGGCCCTGTGGGCAGCAGGGACGTTCGGCAGCATCCTGGGTGACTGAGCAGCCCTCCCTAGGACAGCACTGCTCACCCTAATCAAGGGAGGAGACTAGAAATGGTGTCCCAAACATTGCCTGCCCTACAAACACCCGGTCAGCACACCACAGCTGGTGGGTCATCCCCTTTAAGCGGTCGAAATCAAAGAAAAAATACAAAGAAACTCCTACTAGGAGCATGGAACATCAAGACATTACTTGATAGAGAGAATACCCCAAAACCTGAGAGAAGAACAGCTCTAATTGGTAAAGAACTGGCACTATATAACATTGACATCGCCGCCTTAAGTGAAACACGCTTACCAGAAGAGGGATCACTCAGTGAACCCACCACTGGATACATCTTCTGGAAAGGTAGAGCCTCAAATGAAGACAGAATCCACGGTGTTGGCCTGGCAATCAAGACCAGTTTGCTCAAACAGCTGCCAGACTTGCCTGTGGGCATCAGCGAGAGGCTCATGAAGATCTGTTTGCCTATCAGCAAAGACCGGTATGCCACAATCATCAGCGCATATGCCCCAACCCTGAACAGCACAGAGGAGACCATTGAACAGTACTACTCTGACCAAAGTGCCATCCTGCACTCAGTGCCCACAAATGACAAGTTGATACTACTGGAAGACTTCACCCCTGTGTTGGCCAGGACCATGAAAGATGGAAAGGAGTGCTCGGCAAACACGGCATGGGAAAAATGAACAACAACGGCCTATTGCTACTCAGCAAATGCTCAGAGTTCGAAATCACCATCACGAACACTGTGTTCAGAATGGTGAACAAATATAAAACAATGTGGATGCACCCAAGATCAAAACAGTGGCATGTCATTGACTACATCATTATACGCTGGCGAGACATCCAGGATGTAAAGATCACCAGAGCCATGAGAAGAGCTGAACGCTGGAAAGACCATCGATTAGTTAGAGAGACTCTTCAAATGCGCATTGCACCTCGCCATCCAAAATGTGCCTAGACAGTTCGCGCATTTTACAATGTGAGTCATCTTAGAGATCCATCTTATTTGCAAATATTCCAGTCCTACCTGGACAACAAGCTGTCTACCAAGGGACCACTCACTGGAAGCTCAACCGAGAAATGGAACCAGTTCAGAGACGCAGTGAAGGAAACATCAAAGGCAGTCCTAGGACCAAAACAACACAATCACCAGGACTGGTTCAATGAGAACAACACTGCTATTGAAGACCTATTGAGCAAGAAGAACAAAGCCTTTATGGAGTGGCAAAATAACCCAAACTCTGCTCCTAAAAAGGACAGATTCAAGTCTCTCCAAGCCATAGCGCAGCAGGAGATCAGGAAGATGCAAGACCGATGGTGGGAAAAAAAGGCAGAAGAAATCCAGTGGTTTGCTGATATGAAAAACTACAAACAATTTTTCAGTACGCTCAAGGCTGTCTATGGGCCATTAAAACCCACCACCACTCCCTTGCTATCCTCTGATGGTGATACTCTCATAAAAGATAAAAAAAGCATCAGCAATAGGTGGAAAGAACACTTCAGTCAACTTCTCAACAGATCCTCTTCAGTCAACCAAAGCACCCTTGACTAGATCCCCCAAAACCTCTCCATTGAACAACTTGATGTCCCTCCTTCAATAGAGGAAGTCCAAAAAGCCATCAAACAAATGAGTACAGGCAAGGCACCCGGTAAAGATGGGATCCCAACTGAGGTGTACAAGGCCTTAAATGGAAAGATGCTCCAGGCATTCCACATAGTGCTGTCCAGCATATGGGAAGAAGAAGACATGCCCCCAGAACTCAGAGATGCCTCCATCGTAACCCTGTACAAGAACAAAGGCTCACGAGCAGCCTGTGACAACTACAGAGGCATCTCACTACTCTCCACTGCTGGAAAGATCCTCGCCCCTGTTATACTCAACAGACTCCTGTCATCTGCTTCAGAGCAGAACCTTTCTGAATCACAATGTGGCTTCTGACCAGATCGCAGCACCATCGACATGGTCTTCACAGTGAGGCAAATGCAGGAAAAATACCTTGAGCAGGACCTGAGTCTCTATATTGTCTTCATAGACCTGACAAAGGCATTGGACACAATGAACAGGGACTCATTGTGGGTGATCCTCAGCAAGCTCGGTTGCCCAGCAAAATTTGTCAAACTGATCCAGCTCTTTCATTTCAACATGACAGGGGAAGTCCTATCTGGTGGAGAGACTTCCGATCACTTCAACATCTCCAATGGGGTGAAACAAGGCTGTGTCCTCGCTCCGATACTATTCAACCTATTTTTCACCCAAGTATTATGACATTCTGTGATGGATCTATACCTGGGTGTCTACATCAAATACCGACTGGATGGCTCACTATTTGACCTTTGCCGCCTGACTGTAAAAACAAAGACAACAGAGATACTCATCCTGGAAGCTCTCTTTGCAGATGACTGTGCTCTCATGGCCCACCAAGAAAATCATCTCCAAACCATTGTGGACAGGTTCTCCACTGCAACAAAACTGTTTGGCCTGACTATCAGACTCAGCAAAACAGAGGTGCTGTTCCAACCTGCACCAGCGAGGCCAACTAACCAGCCGTACATTACAATCGATGACACACAGCTTTCTAATGTCAACACTTTCAAGTACCTGGGCAGCACCATCGCCATCAACGGGTCCCTAGACCACGAGATCAGTGCCAGGATCCAATAGGCCAGCCAGACACTTAGGCGGCTGCGCTGCAAAGTCCTCCAACACAGAGGTGTAAGCACTGCGACGAAGCTCAACGTGTACAACACAGTGGTCCTCAGCTCGCTCCTGTATGGTTGTTAAACATGGACACTGTACCAAAAACACATGAAACAGCTAGAGCAATTCCACCAACGCTCTCTCCGGTCAATCATGATGATCTGGTGGCACGACCGAATCACCAATCAGGAAGTCCTTGACAGAGCCAACTCCACCAGCATCGAAGTCATGGTCCTCAAAACCCAGCTATGATGGTCTGGACACGACATCCGCATGGACCCGCAGCGAATACCAAGACAGGTATTCTATGGGGAACTGTCAGCTGGACTCAGGAAACAGGCTGACCAAAGAAAAGATTCAAGGATCAGCTAAAGTCCAACTTGAAGTGGGCTGGCATTACACCAAAGCAACTAGAACGCGCTGCCTCTGACAGAAGCAGCTGGCAAACCCACATTAACCATGCCGCCGCCACCTTTGAAGATGAGCGACGTCAACGTCTTGCCGCTGCGCGTGAATGCCGACACCAGGCCACAACCGCACCTCCCATAACAACTGGAGTCCCATGCCCCATGTGCCACAAAATTTGTGCCTCAGCCTTTGGATTCCAAAGCCACATGAGGGTACACCATAGATCAAACTGCACAAAGACAATAGTCATTTTCGATCACCAAGAGACTACCACTACTAATAAAGCAAAGATATAGTTCTTGATCTTACGTAGATTTAAGTATACTGGGGGAATACATTATAAACAAAGAAAGCAATAACCTACAATGATAGGCTATTTTAAATGTCAAATGATTCATTCAGTCTATTAAAAGTAATACCTTATTTGAATCTCTTTGGAAACAATAAATAACATAACTGGAATGACCTTAATGTAGTTATTGAAAAGTATTGGTTTGATGAACTTCAATTGAGTCACACACTGCTTTCCAGATATTTCTAATACAATAGAGAAACAATTTTTATTTTCTAAATATTGACAAGAATATTGATTTTTTTATAAAAAGATAAATTTCAAGATGTCAATAGAGAGAACTTGAATAAGGATTCATTCCATTGCTTACTTTTTACCATTAGCCAATATTGTTATTACTATGTATAATAATTTCCTGGATCTATTGAATTCACTTTGAATCAGTTCATATTGGTTTTCCCATGTTTTCTGAAAACCCCCAGCCCATTCCTTCTTTATATCAAAAGAATACTCTACCATAAACATATACCTCACCCTCTTCAGTTATTTCTCAATTGATAGGCATTTCTTTAGTTTCTAATTTTTACCTTCAGAGAAAAAGCTACTGCAATTATTTTTTGTACAAAATGATACTTTTCTTTTTCCTTTTATCTCATTGGGACATAGAGGAGATATTGATGGCTCAAAGGATAATGAATGTTTGATAGCCATTTGACTGTATTTTCAAATTATTCTACAGAATGATTGAACAAATTTACAACTTCAAAAAGAATTTATTAGTGTATTTGATTTCCCTTATACCTTCTAATATTTGCCAATTATGGTAGGTACCTAAAAGTTGTAATTTGCATTTCTCTAATGAATAGTGATTTGTAGATTTTTTCATGACCCTAGTTTTGATTTCTTCTGAAAATTTTATTTTCATAACCCTTGACTATTTATGAATTGGAAAATGCCTTATTTGTCCTTCTACTAGAAGTAATTTCAGTAAATAACTTTGTATGAGATAGTTTTCCCTATCTTCCTTCACACTTCAGCTAGGTGATTTCTGTTTTTCATCCATTCTTTTTAAATATCATACCAACAACACAACTGAATGACATTCATGCCCCATGTCTACTTTGATACCTTCTAACTACACTAAAATAATACATTTTTTGGGATTTATATTATATTCCCAAGGAATGTAAAAGTCTTTCCATTAAATACAGAGAATCTAACTTTATTATGTTCCTCATGATTTCTCTGTTTATCTTTTTATATTTCTAATGTTATTTTTGAAAAGCAAAATTTTTATTCAGCTCACTTCTCTCACTAATGGATTAAACACGGTTTAGTTGGATAGGTTATTCTTTATTGTAATACAAGCTGATTTGCCTTCCAGAATATGATATTCAATGTTTCTTTCCTCCTTTAAAATAATAGCTGCTAAATTTTGTGTAATTGTGCTTTTGTTCCACAGTACTTGAATTGTTTCTTTTTCTCTCCTTGAAGTATTTTCTCCTTCATCCAGGAGTGTAGAAATTTGCTCATAATATTCCTGAGAGTTATCACTCCATGTTTTTTTAGAGGAGATGATTGGTTTCTCCTTTAAATTAAAATTGTACCATTTGCATCTAAGATATTAGAGTAGTTTTCCTTTTTAATTTATTAAAATATGACATTGAGGATTTTTTTCAGGGCATCCATTGAGCCCACTAATTCTTAAATTATGTCTCCTAAATCAATTTTCCAGGTCAGTTGTATTTCAGATGAGATATTTTATATTGTTTCTATTTAATTTGTTCTCATTTTTTATTGCTTCTTAATGTCACATGGAGTCATTAGTCTCCACTTACCCAATTTTAAATTTCAAGTTATTCTTTTCTTCTGTGAACTTTTGTACCTTTTCTCCATTTGGCCAATTTTGATTTTTAAAATATTCTTTTCTTTGGTGAGTTTTTGTTCCTCTCACTATTTAGGTCAATTCTGTTTTTTTCTTTTTCTTTTTTAGGTGTTATTTTATTTATCATTTTTTGTTTATGTGCTACTTGTTACCAAGCTCTTCCTTTACTTTTCATAATTTTCTTGCATTTTTCTAATTTATTTTCCTAATTTTTCTTTTACCAATATTTCCTCTTTATTCAACTCTTCTTAGAATTATTTTTGGACTTGTGAACATTTGGTATTTTGGTTGTAGCTATTTTTTGTTGTCTTCTATCCTCATAAGAGATTTTACTGGTAAATTTCTTAATTTTTGCTAATATTTCTAGTTTGTCTTTCAATTTTGAACTTTATATTAAAGTTGGGCTCTGGACATCTCAAAATGGGCATGCATGTGAATATCTGGTTTTTCTGTGCTTTTTAAAGATCTAGTTCTGATGGGGGAATTTGCAAATTTTCAATTTTCCATGTGTATAAATGCTCAATGTGCAGAACTTTGACTTCAGCTGTATTAATTTTAAAATTGGCAACCACATTCTCTTATATTTTGCCCAAATATAAATGTAATCTCTACATGTATATTATCTGAGTGAGGTATTGGTTTTCACTCTGGTCTATACCTAAGAAGGGACCCTCTGTAATGCATAATAATGATAGTTTGACTGAATTTTAAAGTTTGGTTGCCATAAATTATTAATCAAGTCATAATGAGTTTTTAGAAATTTATTGATAAAACAGAGGGAAAGAGTGAAAGTAGAAAAAAGAGAAAGAGGGCAGAGTAAGAAATCTAGCTTAACGATTTAGACTATTTTCTTAGGTCCTGACTTTACTCTGACTGGGCTCCAGAAGCTCTAACTGGAGGGCCTAGGGGTCAATTAAACATGGGTTTTTAGCCATGAGGCCTCCTCCAGTACAAGGGGCCTCTCGAGAGGCTAGTAATTCTCAGATCAAGGCAGGAAAAGGCGTCAATATTTTTCACTCACCCATGTGGCAGTTCAAAGGGAATAATCCAAGAGCAATCTGAGGACTCAAGCCAGAGCTACTTTAAGACCAAGTTCAAGGACCATTCCTTTTGTCACATCCTGTGCCTGCCTTTCATTTTATGTGGACCAATTGTAGCTAAATCTTTGCTTAGTACTGCCCAGGAGTCAGTCAGTCAATTTTGATTCATCACTCACCATCAAACATGTGGGTCACAGACCTACTCCACTTAAGGATAAGTAGGGTGTATACACTTCTATTTATTAAATCTATAAAATGGGCAGGAGATAGTTAATCCCATCCTCACACCTTCTCCCAAGAAGCTGTAAGAACTAGTGCTCATCTTGGTTCTAGAACTGTGGCCAGGTTTTCTGCTCACCAGTAGCCACAAATGCTTCACCTTAAAACTGGGACTAGGGAAGCTATTCTCTTGGCACCTAACAGAAACATTCCTCTCCACAATAGACCACAACCTCAAATTGCATATGGGCAATAGAGTTGCCAATCAATGCCACTGTACCCAATAAAAGCAAAGGGTACCCTATATCCTCTTTCTGACCAGATGTTCAGCTCTTATTCTTTCAGAGCTGAAAACTCCTGAAATTCCTGCTGGTGTTATAGCAGACACCTCCAAGGTCAATCACTGATAATATCACCTCATTTGTTCTGGCATATTCCCTTCCCTGTTCTCATAGACCTCTCCTAATGACAACTAAAGTTGCCTTATATTGGAAAAATGTCTCACATGAAACTTTTCTTGCCACTCTCCCTCCAAAATTTGGTGCTAGATGTTATTTTAAATTTGTTTGAAAGGAATGTTGGAAAAGTCTTGTTGGGTTGTTGAATCTACTACTTATTGGCTCTGTCCTTCCATTGTTTCTATGATCCCAGCAACTACCTGAGTACTTGGAACAACTTATTTTTTTAAACAAAGGCTACTAATTGGTTTAAAAGATGCTTTTAAAAATTGACAAGCACAGAAGAATTGATATTGGAAGAGACTGGAAGTGAATGTATCAATTAGTATCCTGTTACAACAATTATGTGTACATGTGGATGATATAAATTTTATATAGCTAAGTAAAAGAAGCACAAATCTTTATATAAAGGAATGGTATGTAGAGGAAGAAAAATAAGTCTCTAAAATGAGAAGAAATTGTTGGAAAAAACATTGGGTGAAGTATACATTTAGTAGAAATAATGGATAAAATTAAAGAGGAAAATTCAAATTGAAAATACTTATGAGGAAATAATTTGTAACAAAGAGATTTCTAGACTCTGGAAAATATCTTGAAAGAATGTGTGGAAATGAAACACTAAAGTCATTTTAAAATTAGTCAAGAGGGAGTCAAGATGGCAGCCTAGAAGGAGTTCAGACCTCTGAATACCCTTCCTTATCGATCACAAAATGAATGCTCCTAGGGAACTGAAAATCAAACCTAACAAGAGAGAGACAAGGAACCCTCCTGCTGTACTTAATTCAAAAGTTATGCCCCACCCCCACCCCAAAAGCCAGAATCCAAGAACACTCAGGGTTTAGGGGAAGGCAGAAGGAAGGTCCCAGGCCCCCTCCCCCTGACCTAGAGCAATAAGCCTCCAGCAGCAGTGGGAACCTCAGGGAGGGCTAAGTACTGGTCTGGAGGGTATACCTTGAGGGCAGGGCTGTGCCAATTTCAGAGCATCTAATACAGATGGCTGGGAAGGAGCTGGAGAGGGAGAATAGAGTTAGCAGCCTGGTAAAAGCCATGTAGATCCTCCATATTACTCCAGCTTTCTGGAAGGTTTTAGCCTCTGAGAACACCCAGCCCAACCCAGCTGAACTTAATCCCATCAAAAGTCTTCAGAACTCAGGGAAGCCCAGGCTCCACACCCCTTCCTCATTGACTGCTGGACTTTAATCCAATCAAAAGCCTCCAGAGGACAAGGAAGATCAAACCCAACAACCCTCCCCCAGAGACTGCACTGAGAGATCTTCTGTCAAAGCTCCAAAAGGGGAGACTGAGAGAAGCCCCCAAAACCAAAAAAAAAATGAGAGGAGCAAGAGCACAGAAAAATACAGGGAGCAAAGAAGGGTTGGATATGAGCAAACAACAGAGCAAAAAAAAAAAAGATATTACAATAGATAGCTTCTATACAGTGGATGGAATGCAGGAGTAGAGATCCACAAATGATAAATCAGAAATCCTAGTGAATTGAATACAGATTATGGAAGAACTCAAAAGACAATTCAAAACAAAATTATGAGAGGCTGAAGACAACATTAATAGCAAGATAAGTCATCTGGAAACAGAAAACAGTGTCTTGAAAGTCAAAATTAATCAGCTGAAAAATGAAGCAAAGGAGATGAACGATGAGGCAAAGAAGATGAAAGAAGAGGCAAAGGAGACGAAAGATGAGGTAAAGAGGATGAAAGATGATCTCCAAAGAAAATCAAACCAGAAAGAGAAAGATGACCAAAAAGCCAGGGATGAAATACAATCTTTAAAAACCAGAATACAACAACTAGAATTAAGTGACCTCACAAGGCAGCAGGACACTATGAAACCAAACCAAAGGAATGAAAAAACTGAGGAAAACATGAAGCATCTCATCCAAAAAACAGCGGATTTAGAAAATCATTCAAGGAGAGACAATTTAAGAATCTTTGGTCTACCAGAAGAACATGACCAAAGAAAAAAGCCTGGACACAATACTACAAGAAATTATTCAAGAAAACTGCCCCGATATTCTAGAACAAGAGGGAAAAGTGGAGATTGAAAGAATCCACAGATCACCTCCTATACTTATTTCCCAACCGACAACACCCAGGAATGTTATAGCCAAATTCAAGAACTATCACACCAAAGAAACAATATTACAGGCTGAAAAGAAGTCATTCAGATATCATGGAACCACAGTGAGGATAATGCAGGATCTGGCTGCATCCACACTGAAGAACCATAAGACATGGAATATGATATTCCAGAAAGCAAGGGAACTAGGTCTACAACCAAGAATCAACTACCCAGCAAAACTGACTATATTCTTTCAGGGGAAAGTATGGTCATTCAACACAATAGAAGAATTACAAGCATTTCTAAAGAAAAGACCAGACCCAAACAGAAAATGTGATGTCCAAGCAAAGAACTCAAGAGAATCATCAAAAGGTAATTAAAAAAGAGGGGGAAAAGAAAAACAAAACAAAACAAAACAAAAAAAAACATTTTAAGAGACTCAATAAGTTAAAATGATATGTATCCCTGTAAGAAAAGAGGTCATTGGTAACTCTTAAAACCTTTTGCTATCACTTGGGCAGCTAGAAGGCAGGAGTCACAGTCATGATATCTGACAAAGCCAAAGTAAAAACAGGTCTAGTTAAAAGAGATAAGGAATGTAATTACATCCTGATAAAAGGCAGTATAAATAATGAGGAAATATCTGTACTCAACATGTATGCACCAAATGGCATAGCATCCAAATTTGTAAAGGAGAAACTAGTGGAGCTCAAGGATGAAATACATAGAAAAACTATACTAGTGGGAGACATGAACATTCCTCTACCTGAATTAGAAAAATCAAATCAAATAATAAATAAGAAAGAGGTAAGAAAAGTGAATGAAATCTTCGAAAAATTAAAATTAGTAGACATGTGGAGAAAAATAAAGAGGGACAAAAAGGAATATACCTTCTTTTCAGTAGCACATGGCACATTCAGAAAAAATTGGCCATGTATTAGAGCATAAAAACATTGCAAACAAGTTCAAAAGAGCAGAAATAATAAATGCAACCTTCTCAGATCACAATGCAATGAAAATAATAATTAGTAAGGGTACATGGGGAAGTTAATTAGAAATTAAAAGATAAGGTTTTCCAAAACCAGTTAGTTAAAGAACAAATCATAGAAACAATTAAAAAAACTTCATTGAAGAAAATGACAATGATGAGATATCCTTTCAAAACCTATGGGTCAGTCAAAGTAGTAATCATGAGGAAATTTATATCCTTGAGTTCATATATTTCAAATTAAGAAGAGCAGAGGTCAATGAATTGGGCATGAAAATTAAAAAAATTAGAAAGTGAACAAATTAAAAACCTTCTTCTGTTGAAGACTAAATTAGAGATCTAAAAACTCAAAGGAGAAATTAATAAAATTGAATGTCAAAGAACTATTGATTTAATAAATAAGATCAGAAGCTGGTACTTTGAAAAAACAAATAAAATAGAAAAATACTAGTCGGTCTAATTAAGAAAAGGAAAGGAAAAAACCAAATTGGCAGCATCCAAGATGAAAAGGGATACCTCTCCTCAAATGAATAGAAAATTAAAGTAATCAATAAAAACAACTATTCCCAATTATAAGGCAAAAAAAATAGCAATCTAGGAGATATGAATTAATACTTACAAAAATATAAATTGTCTGGACAAACAGAGGAAGAAATAAATTACCTAAACAACCCCATATTAGAAAAAGAAATTGAACAAGCCATTAAAGAACTCCCTAAGAAAAAAATCCCCAGTTCCAGATGGATTCACAAATAAATTCTATCAAACATTCAAAGAAAACCTGATTGCAATATTATACATACTATTTGACAGAATAAGAATTGAAGGAGTTCTACCAAATTCATCTTATGCCACAAACATGGTACTGATCCCAAAGACAGGCATGTAAAAAACAGAGAAGTAACACTAGAGACCAATTTTCTTAATGAACATAGATGCAAAAATCTTAAATAGGCTACTAGCAAAAAGACTCCAGCAAGTAATCAAGAGGGTTACTCACTATGATCACGTAGGATTCATACTGGGAATGCAAGGATGATTCAATATTAGGAAAACCATTTGCATAATTGCCCATATCAACAAGCAAACTGACCAAAATTACATGATCATCTCAATAGATACAGAAACAGCCTTTGAAAAAATACAAATCCATTCCTAATGAAAACACTAGAAAGTATAGGAATAGAAGGGTATTTCCTAAAAATAACAAACAGTATATATCTAAAACCATAAGCAAACATCATCTGCAATGGGAATAAACTAGAAGTCTTCCAAATAAGATCAGGAGTGAAATAAGGATGCCCATTATCAACTCTATTATTTAACATTGTATTAGAAACACTAGCAGTAGCAATTAGATTAGAAAAAGAAATTGAAGGTATTAAAATTGCCAATGAAGAGACCAAGCTATCAATCTTTGTGGATGATATGATGGTTTACTTAAATAATCCTAGAGAATCAACCAAAAAGCTAGTCGAAACAATCAACAATTTTAGCAAAGTTTCAGTATAAAAATAAACCCGCATAAGTCATCACCATTTCTATATATCTCTAACCCATTTAAGCAGAAAGAATTAGAAAGAGAAATTCCATTTAAACTCACCCTACACTAAGTAAAATACTTGGGTATCTATCTGCCGAAAAAAACACAGGAACTATATGAACCCAACTACAAAACACTCTCAACACAATTAAAACTATATCTAAACATTTGGAAAAACATTGATTGTTCATGGGTGGGATGAGCTAACATAATAAAAATGACAATCCTACCCAAATTAATCTACTTATTTAGTGTCATACCCATTGAACTACGAAAAAACTTTTTTTACTGAATTAGAAAAAAAAAACAACAAAGTTCATTTGGAAGAACAAAAGATCAAGGATATCCAAGGAAATGGTGAAAAAAATGCAAAGGAATGGGGACTTGCATTCCCACATCTCAAACTATACTATAAAGTAGTCATTATCAAAACAATTTGGTACTGACTAAGAGACAGAAAAGAGGATCAGGGGAATAGACTTGGGGTAAATGACCTTAGCAAGACATCCTATGATATACCCAAAGATCCCAGTTTTGGGGACCAAAACCCACTTTTTGATAAAAACTGTTGGGAAAATTGGAAAACAGTATGGGAGAGATTAGTTTTAGATCAACATCTCATATCCTAAAACCAAGATAAATTCATAATGGGTGAATAACCTGAATATAAAGAAGGAAACTATAAGCAAATTAGGTGAACACAGAATAGTACATTTGTCAGATTTTTATGGAAGGAAAGACTTTAAACCCAAGACAAAGCTAGAAAAAAACACAAAATGTAAAATCAATAATTTTGATTACATCAAATTAAATTTTTTTTGTACAAACAAAGCTAATGCATCCAAAATTAGAAGGGAAGCAACAAGACTTCCGGTTAAGATGGCGGCTTAGAGAAAGCTCAAGTTCAGATCTCCGGAAAAACCTTCCCGACCGATCTCAAACTATAAGCTCCTAAGGCGCCGAAATTCAAAACGATCAACAGCACAGACCCTGGGAACCCTCCTCCTGGACCTGGACCCGGTTCAAAAGGTACGGCTCCCCTGAAAAGCCAGAACCCGAGATCCCTCGGACCTCAGGGGTAGGAGCGCAGAGTCCAAGGCTCCCGGAAGCCGCAGCCCTGCCGGCTGGGCTCAGAGAGCAGAACCCTCAGGGCCTTCTACAGTCCCGGTGAAAGTTACTGCCTGGGGCTTCCGCTGCAGAGAGCTGGTCGAAACAACAGCAACCCTCAGGGCGGGCAAGACAGCCTCACGGGCTGGATCCTGCTATCCAAGTCTCAGTGAAAGTCCTTTCTCTCGGAGCTTGGGTTAGCTGCAGCCCATATCCCCGCAGGCCGACGAAACAGCCTCACGGCCAGCGATTCTGAAGGCAACTTCCTGAAAGCAACGTGGTCCCACCCTTCCATTCCAGTTCCAGTGAGGCATATTCAGTTTAACCCAGGGAAAGTCATAGAACCATCTGCCCAGGACTAAAGCCTCTGAACACCAGACAGAGACAAGAAAAGCCAATCCTCCACATTCAGAGATGGAAAACTCCACAGAAGCACAGAAGCCCCAAAATACCAAGAAAAATAAGAAGAAAGGGGCGACTTTGGACACATTCTATGGAGCCAAAATACAAAATACAGAGCAGACAGAAAATAATATAAAAGAAAATGCTCCAAAACCTTCCAAAGGAAATGGAAACTCTCCACAAACCTATGAAGAATTTGAATCAGAAATGACCAAAAAGATGGAAGCCTTCTGGGAGGAAAAGTTGGAAATAATGCAAAAGAAATTCACGCATCTACAAAACCAGTTTGACCAAACTGTAAAAGAAAACCAGGCTTTAAAGGCCAGAATCAGGCAGCTGGAAGACAACGATCGTGTAAAAGAGCAAGAATCAATAAAGCAAAGCCAAAATACCAAGAAATTAGAAGAGAACATAAAATATCTCACCGACAAGGTGATAGATCTGGAAAATAGGGGGAGAAGGGATAATTTAAGAATAATTGGACTCCCAGAAAAGCCAGAAATAAACACCAAACTGGACATGGTGATACAAGATATAATCAAAGAAAATTGCCCAGAGATTCTAGAACAAGGGGGCAATACAGCCACTGACAGAGCTCACAGAACACCTTCTACACTAAACCCCCAAAAGACAACTCCCAGGAATGTAATTGCCAAATTCCAAAGCTATCAAACAAAAGAAAAAATCCTACAGGAAGCCAGAAAAAGACAATTTAGATATAAAGGAATGCCAATCAGGGTCACACAAGACCTTGCAAGTTCTACTCTGAATGATCGTAAGGCATGGAACATGATCTTCAGAAAGGCAAGAGAGCTGGGTCTCCAACCAAGAATCAGCTACCCAGCAAAACTGACTATATACTTCCAAGGGAAAGTATGGGCATTCAACAAAATAGAAGACTTCCAACTTTTTGCAAAGAAAAGACCAGAGCTCTGTGGAAAGTTTGATACCGAAAATCAAAGAGCAAGGAATACCTGAAAAGATAAATATTAAGGAAAATGTTATCTTCTTCTTTTACTCAAACTCTCTTCTATAAGGACTACATTTATATCAACCTATGTATACTAATATGTGGGGAAAATGTAATGTATAAATAGGGGGTAAAGAAAGACCAAATAGAATAATCATTCTCACACAAAGATTCATATGGGAAGGGGAGGGGAAGAAAACTCCTATAAGAAGGAGAGGAAGAGAGGGGGGGGGGATTTACTTAAACCTCAATCTCAGGGAAATCAACTCTGAGAGGGAAAAACATCCAGATCCATTGGGATCTTGAATTCTATCTTACCCAACAAGGGTAAGGAGAAGGGAAAACGAAGGGGGGGAGGGGGAGAGGGAGAACAAAAAGGGAGGGAAAGAGAGGGGGGAAGGGGAGGGAACAAAAAGGGAGGGACTAAAAAGGGAAACATCAAGGGAGGGGACAAGGGGGACTGTTTCAAAGTAAATCACTGGACTAAAAGGTAGAGCCGAAGAAGAATAGGTTAGAATTAGGGAAGGCAATCGAAATGCCAGGGAGTCCACAAATGACAATCATAACTTTGAACGTGAATGGGATGAACTCACCCATAAAACGTAGACGAATAGCAGAATGGATTAGAATCCAAAACCCTACCATATGTTGTCTTCAAGAAACACACATGAGGCGGGTTGACACCCACAAGGTCAGAATTAAAGGATGGAGTAAGACCTTCTGGACTTCAACTGATAGAAAGAAGGCAGGAGTGGTAATCATGATATCTGATAAAGCCAATGCAAAAATAGACCTGATCAAAAGGGATAGGGAAGGTAATTATATTTTGTTAAAAGGGACTATAGACAATGAGGAAATATCATTAATCAATATGTATGCACCAAATAATATAGCACCCAAATTTCTAATGGAGAAACTAGGAGAATTGAAGGAAGAAATAGACAATAAAACCATACTAGTGGGAGACTTAAACCAACCATTATCAAATTTAGATAAATCAAATCAAAAAATAAATAAGAAAGAGGTAAAAGAAGTGAATGAAATCTTAGAAAAATTAGAATTAATAGACATATGGAGAAAAATAAATAGGGATAAAGAGGAATACACCTTCTTCTCAGCACCACATGGCACATTCACAAAAATTGACCATACATTAGGTCACAGAAACATAGCACACAAATGCAGAAAAGCAGAAATAATGAATGCAGCCTTCTCAGATCACAAGGCAATAAAAATAATGATTAGTAATGGTACATGGAAAACCAAATCTAAAACCAATTGGAAATTAAACAATATGATACTCCAAAACCGTTTAGTTAAAGAAGAAATCATAGAAACAATTAATAATTTCATCGAGGAAAATGACAATGGCGAAACATCCTTTCAAACCTTTTGGGATGCAGCCAAAGCAGTAATCAGAGGTAAATTCATATCCCTGAATGCTTATATTAACAAACAAGGGAGAGCAGAGATCAATCAATTGGAAATGCAAATGAAAAAACTGGAAAGCGATCAAATTAAAAACCCCCAGCAGAAAACCAAATTAGAAATCCTAAAAATTAAGGGAGAAATTAATAAAATCGAAAGTGATAGAACTATTGATTTAATAAATGAGACAAGAAGCTGGTACTTTGAAAAAACAAACAAAATAGACAAGGTACTGGTCAATCTAATTAAAAAAAAGGAAGGAAGAAAAGCAAATTCACAGCATTAAAGATGAAAAGGGGGACAGCACCTCTGATGAAGAGGAAATTAAGGCAATCATTAGAAATTACTTTGCCCTATTATATGGCAATAAATACACCAATTTAGGAGAAATGGATGAATATATACAAAAATACAAACTGCCTAGACTAACAGAAGAGGAAATAGAATTCCTAAATAATCCCATATCAGAAATTGAAATCCAACAAGCCATCAAAGAACTTCCTAAGAAAAAATCCCCAGGGCCTGATGGATTCACCTGTGAATTCTATCAAACATTCAGAGAACAGTTAATCCCAATACTACACAAACTATTTGACATAATAAGCAAAGAGGGAGTTCTACCAAACTCCTTTTACGACACAAACATGGTACTGATTCCAAAACCAGGCAGGTCAAAAACAGAGAAAGAAAACTATAGGCCAATCTCCCTAATGAATATAGATGCAAAAATCTTAAATAGGATACTAGCAAAAAGACTCCAGCAAGTGATCAGAAGGATCATTCACCATGATCAAGTAGGATTCATACCAGGGATGCAGGGCTGGTTCAACATTAGGAAAACCATCCACATAATTGACCACATCAACAAGCAAACTAGCAAGAACCACATGATTATCTCAATAGATGCAGAAAAAGCCTTTGATAAAATACAACATCCATTCCTATTAAAAACACTAGAAAGCATAGGAATAGAAGGGTCATTCCTAAAAATAATAAACAGTATATATCTAAAACCAACAGCTAATATCATCTGCAATGGGGATTAACTAGATGCATTCCCAATAAGATCAGGAGTGAAACAAGGATGCCCATTATCACCTCTACTATTTGACATTGTACTAGAAACACTAGCAGTAGCAATTAGAGAAGATAAAGGAATTGAAGGCATCAAAATAGGCAAGGAGGAGACCAAGTTATCACTCTTTGCGGATGACATGATGGTCTACTTAAAGAATCCTAGAGATTCAACCAAAAAGCTAATTGAAATAATCAACAACTTTAGCAAAGTTGCAGGATACAAAATAAACCCACATAAGTCATCAGCATTTCTATATATCTCCAACACAGCTCAGCAGCAAGAACTAGAAAGAGAAATCCCATTCAAAATCACCTTAGACAAAATAAAATACCTAGGAATCTATCTCCCAAGACAAACACAGGAACTATATGAACACAACTACAAAACACTCGCCACACAACTAAAACTAGACTTGAACAAATGGTAAAACATTAACTGCTCATGGATAGGACGAGCCAATATAATAAAAATGACCATCCTACCCAAACTTATTTATCTATTTAGTGCCATACCCATTGAATTACCAAAATACTTCTTCACTGATTTAGAAAAAAACATAACAAAGTTCATTTGGAAGAACAAAAGATCAAGGATATCCAGGGAAATAATGAAAAAAAACACACATGATGGGGGCCTTGCAGTCCCTGACCTAAAACTATATTACAAAGCAGCAGTCATCAAAACAATTTGGTACTGGCTAAGAAACAGAAAGGAAGATCAGTGGAATAGACTGGGGGAAAGCGACCTCAGCAAGACAGTATACGATAAACCCAAAGATCCCAGCTTTTGGGACAAAAATCCACTATTCGATAAAAACTGCTGGGAAAATTGGAAGACAGTGTGGGAGAGACTAGGAATAGATCAACACCTCACACCCTACACCAAGATAAATTCAAAATGGGTGAGTGACTTAAACATAAAGAAGGAAACCATAAGTAAATTGGGTAAACATAGAATAGTATACATGTCAGACCTTTGGGAGGGGAAAGGCTTTAAAACCAAGCACGATATAGAAAGAATCACAAAATGTAAAATAAATAATTTTGACTACATCAAACTAAAAAGCTTTTGTACAAACAAAACCAATATAACTAAAATCAGAAGGGAAACAACAAATTGGGAAAAAATCTTCATAGAAACCTCTGACAAAGGTTTAATTACTCATATTTATAATGAGCTAAATCAATTGTACAAAAAATCAAGCCATTCTCCAATTGATAAATGGGCAAGGGAAATGGATAGGCAGTTCTCAGATAAAGAAATCAAAACTATTAACAAGCACATGAAGAAGTGTTCTACATCTCTTATAATCAGAGAGATGCAAATCAAAACAACTCTGAGGTATCACCTCACACCTAGCAGATTGGCTAACATAACAGCAAAGGAAAGTAATGAATGCTGGAGGGGATGTGGCAAAATAGGGACATTAATTCATTGCTGGTGGAGCTGTGAAATGATCCAACCATTCTGGAGGGCAATTTGGAACTATGCCCAAAGAGCAACAAAAGAATATCTACCCTTTGACCCAGCCATAGCACTGCTGGGTCTGTACCCCAAAGAGATAATGGACACAAAGACTTGTACAAAAATATTCATAGCTGCGCTCTTTGTGGTGGCCCAAAACTGGAAAACGAGGGGATGCCCATCAATTGGGGAATGGCTGAACAAACTGTGGTATATGTTCGTGATGGAATACTATTGTGCTAAAAGGAATAATAAAGTGGAGAAGTTCCATGGAGACTGGAACAACCTCCAGGAAGTGATGCAGAGCGAGAGGAGCAGAACCAGGAGAACATTGTACACAGAGACTAATACACTGTGGTATAATCGAACGTAATGGACTTCTCCATTAGTGGCGGTGTAATGTCCCTGAACAACTTGCAGGGATCCAGGAGAAAAAAACACCATTCATAAGCAAAGGATAAACTATGGGAGTGGAAACACCGAGAAAAAGCAACTGCCTGAATACAGAGGTTGAGGGGACATGACAGAGGATGGACTCTAAATGAACACTCTAATGCAAATACTATCAACAAAGCAATGGGTTCAAATCAAGAAAACATCTAATGCCCAGTGGACTTACGCGTTGGCTATGGGGGGTGGGGGGGGGGAGGAAAAGAAAATTATCTATGTCTTTAATGAATAATGCTTGGAAATGATCAAATAAAATATATTTAAAAAAAAAAGAAGGGAAGCAACAAATTGAGAAACAATCTTCATTACAAAAACTTCTGACAATGGTCTAATTACTCAGATTTATAAAGAGGTAAGGCAGTTGTACAAAAAGTCAAGTCACTCTCCAATTGAAAAATGTGCAAGGGACATGAATAGGCAATTTTCAGTAAAATAAATCAAAACTATTAATAAGCCCATGAAAGTGTTCTAAATCACTTATAATCAGAGAAATGCAAATCAAAACAACTCTGAGGCATCACCTCACACCTAGCAGATTGGATGACATGACAGCAAAGGAAAGTAATGAAAGCTGGAGGGGATGTGGCAAAGTTGGGACATTAATTCATTGCTGTTAGAATTTTGAATTGATCCAACCATTCTAGAGGGCAATTTGGAACTATGCCCAAAGGGCAATAAAAGACTATCTGCCTTTTGAACCAGCCATAGCACTGCTGGGTTTGTACCCCAAAGAGATAATAAGGAAAAAGACTTGTACAAGAATATTCATAGCTGCGCTCTTTGTGGTGGCCAAAAATTGGAAAATGAGGGGATGCCCATCAATTGGGGAATGGCTGAACAAATTGTGGTATATGTTGTTGATGGAATACTATTGTGCTTGAAGGAATAATAAAGTGGAGGGATTCCATGGGACCTGGATCAACCTCCAGGATTTGATGCAGAGTGAGAGGAGCAGAACCAGGAAAACATTGTACACAGAGACTGATACAGTGTGGTACAATCAAATGTAATGGACTTCTCCATTGGTGACAATGCAATGATCCTGAACAACTCGGAGGAACCTATGAGAAAAACCACTATCCACATCCAGAGGAAACACTGTGGGAGTAAAAACACCAAAGAAAAACAACTTCTTTTTTTTTTAAAACCCTTACCTTCTGTCTTTGAGCCAATACTGTGTATTGGCTCCAAGGCAGAAGAATGGTAAGGGCTAGGCAATGGGGGTCAAGTGACTTGCCTAGGGTCACAGAGCTGGGAAGTGTCTGAGGCCAGATTTGAACCTAGGACCTCCCATCTCTAGGCCTGGCTCTCAATCCACTGAGCTACCCAGCTGCCCCCAGAAAAACAAATTCTTGAATACATGGGTGGAAGCAATATGGTTGGGGATGTAGACTCTAAATGAATATTCTAGTGTAAACAACAACATGGAAATAGGTTCTGATCAAGGACACAAGTAATACCCAATGAAATTGTGCATTGGATGCAGTAATCATGAGTGGAGGGGAGGGAGGGAAATAATGTGATTATTGTAACCAAGGAATAATGTTCTAAATTGCTAAATAAACTTATTCAAATGGGGAAAAATAAATAAATAGATATCTATTTCTCTAAAAAAATAAAATAAAATAAAATTAGCCAAGAAAAATATATTCAAAAGTGTGCTATAAAGGGCAGTCCCTGTATTACCTTAGAGATGACTAAGTGATCTGATATAACTTTTCCATCTCCAACTCTGATCTTCCTATTCATCTAGGTCTATCTGTATGGTAACTTTCTGAAAATAAAAGACTGAATTGCATTACATTATCTACATTCTTCTGTGTGGAATAAAAAGGACAGTTTATTGAAATGTTGCTGTGTAAATATAATGTTAATTGTAGCTCAGAAAGATTTACCAAATAAAGAAGAGAGAGTTGGTATTCTAAGAAAGAATAATTATGGGATTATATAGTTAAGCATAATGTCCCTGGCCATCAGTACTGAAAATGGCTTCGGTTTAGTTATGGTATTACCACCTAGTATAAGCATTCTTGCATATGAATTGCATATGAATGACTTATCTTGATGGTATATAATTTTGTCATGTGATATTATATAATTTTTATTGTTATTGTTTCAAAGTTTAGAGTCATCTATAACCAGTGAAATTGTTATTTTTTAACCAAAAGAGGTCAATAATAATATTCTACCCTGGGATAATTTTACCTTCCTGCTGAATGAAATTATTAAGGGAATTGAATAATTTTGTGATGTGTTCTAATAGTTCTGAAATGCAAGTAGAGGATATGAGGTTAAAAATTTTACCTATTATATTTCTTCATTTTTCCAATGTGAGAAATATAATAGTTTTCAGAACAGAACAGCTGGCAAGTGTTAAGGGTAAATTTTAGGGTTGAGACTGAATATATTTTTAAATTGGTCACCAGGGATTTAAATTCTAAATGCCAATGAAATATTCAAGTCAGAATGGAATTTTTTGGTGGTTTATTTACAATAGAAGGAAGAAATTAAGAATGAGGGAGAGAGAGAGAGAAAGAAAGAAGACCTGCTCCAACCTGGTCTGAGTCAGGGAGCCTTCCAGAAGATTAAATCTAGCTCGGCTTCCAGGCACAAGGCCTCCTCCAATATGAGGGGCCTCCATGGAGGCTAATGCCTCTAGAAAGAGTCAAGGAAAAGGACAGTCAGCCTTAAGAGGCACCACATAGTTGTCTAAGGGAAGCAGTTTGCAGTTTGAGGTCCCACTCTCCAGCCCTCCAAGCCAAGTTCCACTGCCAAAGCCCCTCTCAAAGGAAGTGATGCAAACTATAAATGCAGTTCTTTACATCACTTCTCATGTCTCACATGTACCAATGGTGGCTTAAACTTGGCTTTGGATAGCCCAGGTCAGTCAGTTGTTTGTCACTTGATAGCACATATAGGTCATAGAACTTCCTCCTCCACAGTTAATCCTTAAGTGGGGGTGTATACATTCTTAGTTGTTAGAATTCTAAAGACTAAGCAGAGTTGAGTAAATCTAAAATACAGGCAAGGATACAGGAAGTATTGCATAATAGAAACCCACTGACTCAATATAGACAATTTAGGTAAATAAAGCCAAAAAGCCACATTTCTCCAAGTCAAGATAGAAAATTAGAATTTATTGGAAGAGGGCCAGTCCCTCCAAAAAGACATTCTCTTGCATGTATTACATTATTGGACCCCAGTAGGACACAATGCTCAGAGGCAGAGACCTGGTTTATGTATGGGGACAGTAACAAAATGAACATTTCCATACCAGTTGATGACATATCACAAGACATAACAACATATTTACCTTATTTAGAAACAGTTACCCAATTGCAATGCTTATTGGTTAGTTAATTTCAGAAAGCCCATATTAATCTAATGGCCAAAATACAAAGCAATACACTTATTTAGGCAGATAGTAATGACCATTACCTCAGACTCATCTGATCTGGGGGGAAGGATGGCTATTTCCAAACAGGGAAGGGTGCTTGAGGTGTGCACCATATTGGGACATGGTTAGCATCTTATATAATGGGAAGTACAAACTAAAGGAAGGGTTGGAAATCCCCTTAGAAGCAGTTATTATGCTTAAATTTGAAATCCTTATAAAATAATTAATTCTACTGATTATATTGAAATTATATTGGAATTTATACTAATCACTTTAGAATCACAATATGGATTATCTTTTTTTTATTTTTTTTATTTTTTTATTTTTTTTTAAACCCTTACCTTCCGTCTTGGAGTCAATACTGTGTATTGGCTCCAAGGCAAAAGAGTGGTAAGGGCTAGGCAATGGGGGTCAAGTGACTTGCCCAGGGTCACACAGCTGGGAAGTGTCTGAGATCAGATTTGAACCTAGGACCTCCCATCTCTAGGCCTGGCTCTCAATCCACTGAGCTACCCAGCTGCCCCCAATATGGATTATCTTAAATTTATCACTATCACCAAAATTCAATCAAGTATAAGGGGGTAGGTGTCTATCTTCCCAAAAGAAGTTAAGTAGTAGTTCCCCATTGGACCTCTACAAGAAAGTTTGGTTTCATCTTATTCTTTTTTTTTTTTTCAGGAAAAGCCTTAAATTTGTTTGTATTTGTATTTTTTCAAAATTTATTTCTTTGGAACATTTTCCCATGGTTACATGGTTCACAATTTTTCCCGTCCCTCTTCCTTCATCCCCCCTCTGTTAAAATTAATTTGTGTTTGGAGTCTGAATATATTATTAGGTGGTCACCAGGGATTTAATTCCTAAATCCCAAAGTGAATTACTAAAGTAATGGAATTTATGATAGTTTATTTACAATAGAGGGAAGATATTAAGGAGAGAGAGAGAGAGAGAGAGAGAGTCTTAAGACAATGCACCTTTTCTGATGGCTTCACACCTCCAGAAAGGTGGGGTCACTACTTCAGCTTTTCACTCACCAATGGTGAAAATCTAAAAGAAGTCTGGGTGTCTGCCTTCTGGTCATTCCTCAAGGGTCTGTCTTCCAGTCACTCCTCCAAGTCAGTGCCCAAATCTCCGAATGACTGTCTGAATGTCTGAATGAGAAATCTGAATGAAAAGATCCAAATGATCTCCTTCTATCTTTTGGTCCTCTTTTTAAAAATCTTTTTCTCTTTTGTCTACTCCCCTAAATTTTCATGCCTACCAATCACAGCAGACATTTTTCTCCAGGACTGCCCATTCTTTAGTTCTCACCTTCTTTGGTTAGATTTTTTCTAGGATTGCCCACTCTTTAGTTCTCACCTTTTCTGGTTAGATTATATATTTTTGGTTACTTAATACCTCTTTTGGTAAGCTGACATTTTTTAGTTTTTTAATACCTTTTTACGGTTAATTCATCTTTTGTAGTTACTTAACAGCTTTTTGTAGTAAAAATCTAAAAATAGATTGTAGCTTACAATTCTAGCTTCACTATAAAGGAAGAGCTAAGTATCTTCATTATTACAATCAAGAGATAACTAAATCTAATCTTCACACCCCCCAGAGCTGACAAGCAATTCCACTGGGTTATACATGTATCATTGTTCAAAACCTATTTCCATGTTAATCATATTTGCAGTACAGTGGTATTTTAACATCAAAACTGTAATCATATCCCCATTTAACCACATGATCAATTGTATGTTTTTTTTTCTTCTTCTCTGTTCTCATAGTTGTTTCTCTTGATGTGGATAGGATTCTTTCTCAAAAGTTCCTCTGGATTTCCCTGGGTCATTGCATTGCTGCTAGTAGAAAAGTCTCTTACATTTGACTCTGTGTACATTATTCTTTTGGTTCTGCTCTTTTTGCTCTGTATCAATTTCTGGAGTAATTTCCAGTTCACAAGGAATCCCTCCAGTTCATTATTCCTTTAAGCAAAATAGTATTCCATAACCATCAGATACCACAATTTATTCAGCCACTCCCCAATTGATGGGCACCCTCTCATTTTCCAATTTTTGTTACCAGAAATAGCATGGGTATAAATATTTTTGTACAAGTATTTTTCTTTAATATATCTTCATGCCCTGCAGTGTTATGGCTGGATCAAAGGGCCGATAGTCTTTTAATGCCCTTTGCACATAATTCCAATTTGCCCTCCAGAATTGTTGTACCAATTCACAACTCCACCAGCAGTTTATTCTGTGTCTCAATTTTGCCACATAACCTCCAGTTTCATCTTTTTCTTAAAGGGTATTCATCTATAAATAAACAGTCTGAAACTGTTGTATATAAGAGAACTGTCCTCTTTGAAAAATAACTTCATATTTCATTGTAATTTTGAAATAAATGGGGTGGGTGGGATATGGAAAGAGAGAACAGAAAATATGACTTTGAGGACAAAGGACTGTGCTTCCAATAGAGGTCCAGAAGATGTGAGATGCCTCCTGGCATCTCATTTCACTTGCCTCAATATTTTTTAATATAAGAGCTGTGAACAGTAATATAGGCAATATGATACAGTAAAAGAAATATTGATGATTATGCCTAAGAATCCTGTCTTGGTAATTTGGTATGGGTGCTGTTGGCCAGGTTGCTTTATTTGTAAAATGAGAGGTTGCACATGATAATTTTCTATGGACTTTAAATTCCATATCTATGATCCTTTGTATAATGTTATTTATTTATATATAGCTCCAAACATGTAGCAAAATTCCTGTTATATCATTCAAGTTTTAGCCAAAATTTCAAATAGAAATCCTAGGAAATAAGAATATAATCACTTTTTATCATTATCTTGCTTATTTGTTTCATATGTTTTAGTCAATGTTCTTTCTTCCTCTGCCTATATTATTCTTCTTCAGAACAATAGGACATAACTAACTATGGACTACACTCAAGAAAGTGGAACGATATTAAGAACTAGGAAAAGCAGAGAAATGTCTTATCTACACAATTTTTCTTTGTTTCTCTGTTAGTTTGAATTAAAATTTGTTATTATTACCTTTATTTTCATAATTCAAAGAAATGCTTTATATATATTTGTCTATGGGTCTATGTGAAAAATAAGCCTAAGCACACTGACATATTTAGTTTGCTTATATTTCATTGATACTTAAGAATTTATCATAGTATGAGTCACTAACCCCTGTAACTTATTGGACACTATGAAAGTGTTTTTATTTAATTATAAATATATTTACTATCACTAAAACATCTGTTTTTAAAATCATATTTCATGAGAGGCAGAGCCAAGATGGAGGCTTAGTAGCAGCAAAAGCTAAAATTGCTCTATCCTTCCAAACCAACTTTTAGAAGGTGCCTCAAAATGATGAGTTAAAGTAGAACTAGTGAGGGAACTTTCCTGCTGAAAAAAAAAAAACATGAAAGGTAGGCAGACAGAGTTGACAGAGGAATTCTGGCCAACCACCCCAAAACCTACCATGCCATATTCAGAACTTGGGCATAGACCAACTTTGAGATACTAGGACCCAGGCTACACCAATAAAAGAGCACCTAAAATGCCACAGGCAAGGTCCAGCCTCACTTGTGACTCCAGGGGTTCCCAACAGCTGGTGAATAATCAGTCAAAAAATAACAAACGGAAGATAGCTGTATCTTTACAGCCATCAGAATGCTTCACATCTGATAGCTGCTCCATGATCCCCAGGCTTGACGTTTGTATTTATACACATTTTCTTGGCACACAGATACATTACCTAACACACATGTCTAAATGGAGATAATTGAAAAAGTGATACATTAATTTTTAACATATCACTTGATTAACATTCTATATTCTTGTACTGTGATTACAGATTCTTGACAGCTTAAAGGTTCCACACAAGATAAATGATTTTGTCACAGGTGGCTTAATTTTCTCATTACCCTGTGAGGAGTTTTGAGCTTACAAACAAACAAAGAAAATTACTTACTTTTAATAAAAAGGAATAATTAATCAGAAGTTCTTAAAGACAATTTGACAATCATATCATTGATGTTGAGGGGTACTGGGAACACAATTCAGATTTAATATTAGACTGGTCATTTTTCAGGGTTTACTAGGGAGTTTCTGAGTTACTGGTTTATAAAATTGAGTCACTGAGACATATTGAAGGTTAGTGTATCTGTAGTGTACCTGTACATAATATATAGGCCTTTATGATTGATTTGTGTGCTAACTTCATGAGAATAAGTTTCTGTGAGTGGGAAAGTTATGGGCTTGGCCAGTTGCTGCATTTTCACTAGGGATTATGTACCTCTGTAAAAGTTAACCCATGGTAGTCTTTTGGGATAAGGTTTGAGGGTCTGATCTTTTGGTGACATTTTAGAGAATTAGGGTACAGGTATTTTGCTTTTTCATTATTCTTTCTGCAACTAGGGGGAGTGATAATCATGTCAATTTCATAGGTAAGAGACATTGATGAGAGAGGTCATGTAAGGCAGACTTAGTGGGCAATCAGATCTTGCCAAGGGCCATTCTGTGGCCTCTTTAGCTACCATGCATCACTCTGTCAAGGTGTTGTGGCCTAAGGGCTTCCAGCACTCAAAATGCAACCCTAGAAGTCCCATGCCCTGGTACCACCCCTCAGTGAGATCCAGAAATCCATACAGTAGGCCCTTTCAAGCCTTGGGGGTGCAGTGAAGACTTAACCCTTGGGAAAATTAGCTCACATCATCTAATTTTACAAGGCCTCAGCAGAGGAGACAGAATCAGCAAGAAGTTTTCAGAATTTCCAGTCTGCAGAAAAAGAAGAAAGGATGGGAAAATGAGCAAAGGGCAAAAAAAATCCAAAGCAACAACAAAAACAAAAGCAAAACACTTAAATCTTAAAAATTTCACAAGGAAAAATAGCTAAGCATGAATCCAATAAGAGATGGAGTCCCAGTCAGAATTGCACATAATCTGGCAGCTTCCACATTGAAAGACCATAAGGTTTGGAATATGATATACTGGAAGGCAAAAGAACTGGGTTTGCAAACAAGAATTGCCTACCCATCAAACATGTCTATATTCTTTCAGGGGAAAGTATGGATATTTAATAAAATATACTTCCAGGCATTTCTAAAGAAAAGATCAGACTTAAACAGAAAATGTGTTGTCCAAATACAAAATTCAAAGGAAGAATAAAAAAGTAAATAAGAAAGAGAAAAAATGTAAGAGTTTCAATAAACTCCAATTTATGATATTACTATATGGAAAAAGGATATCTGTAACTCTTAAAATTATCATTATTATACTAGTTACAAGAAGTATAAGTAGACAGAGGTTGTACTAGTAAACAGATTAGGATGACATGTAAAAAGAAACTGGGGGTGAAAAAGAGGATTTTACTAAGAGAAATGGGAAGAGAGATAAAAAGATATACATTTATATCACTTAAAGAGTGTTGAGGAAAAACTATTACAGTGGAGGGGAGGATTAAGGTGGTAATGGGTAATACTTAAACCTTACTCTCATTGAAATTGGTTCAGAAAGTAAGAAAAGTCATATTCATTGGTGGATAGACTCCTTTTTATCTTATAGAGAAGAAGAAAAGAAATAAGTTAGGGGGCTTTGGGAATGGAAGTAATATTAAAGAGTGGAAAAGGGGAGATGATTTAAAAACACTTGTGTGGAGGGAAACAGTAAAAGAAAAATGGTCATGATTAAAAGAGAAATCAAGATGGAGGGTAAACACAGATGGTGAACATAAATCGGGTGAATTCATTCATAAAATGGAAGAGGATAGCAGAGTAGATTAAAAACCAGAGTCCTTCCATGTGTTGTTTACAAAAACCACATTTGAGGCAGTTAGAAACACATACAAAGTAAAGATAAAGGCTAGAGCCAAATCTAGTGGACTCTAACTGAGATAAAGAAGTCAGGAGTAAGCCATCCTGATCTCAGAAAAAGCTGAAGCAAAAATAGGTCTGATTAGAAGACATGAGGAAGGTTATTACATCTTGATAAAAGGCAGTATAGACAATGAAAAACTACCACTACTTGACATATATTCTCCAAATGGTATAGCAACCAGATTATTAAAGGTGAAACTAAAGGAGATAAAAGATGAAATAGATAGTAAAACTATACTTATGGGTAACTTCAACCTTCCCCTAACAGAATAAGATAAATCTAATAAAAAATAATAAGAAAGATGTAAGGGTAGTAAATGAAATTTTAGATAATAGTTAATAGATATTTAGAGAAAACTAAATAGGGATAAAAAGGAATATGCATTCTCTTCAGCATCATATGGTACATATAAAAAGATTGACCATGTATTGGAGCATAAAAACTTCACAACCAAATGCAAAAAGAAGAAATAATAAATACATTTTTTCAGATCATAGTGAAAAAAAATTGTAATCATGAAGGGTACAATGAGAGACAAATTAAAAATGAATTGGAAGCTGAGTAATCTAATTTTTCAAAGGGCTGGATCAAAAAATAAGTCATAGAAATTATAGCTGATTTCATTGAAGAGAATGACTGAGGAGACAGAGTATCAAAATTTATAGGAAACAGACAAAGAAGTACTTCAGGAAAAATTTATATCCCTGATTGCTTATACCAACAAAATAGGGAAAAAACTAGATCAATAAATTGGATGTGCAACTAAAAAACTAAACTAGAAAAAGAACATCCCATTAGGACCAGGAGAGAAGTAAGGGTGCTTATCATCACTATTATTTAATATCATACTAGAAATGATAGCTGTAGCAATTAAAGAAAATAAAAGAAATTGAATGCATGTAAAGTAGGCACTTTTATGGATAATCTGATGATATACTAAAAGAATCCTTGAAAATCAATTAAAAAGCTAGTTGAAATAATTAATAACTTTAACAAATTTGTAGGATACAAAAGAAACCCACACAAATCATCAAAATTTCTATATATTTCCTATAAAATCAGCAGCAAGAGTTAGAAAGAGAAACTACATTTCAAATCACTGTAGACCATTTAAAATATTTGGGAATCTATCTGCCAAGAGAAAAAGAGGAATTATATGAAAACAATTACAAAACTTTTAACACAAATAAAATTAGAATAAAACAACTGGAAAAACATTAATTGCTCATGAGTAGATTGAGCTGATTGAATAGAAATGACAATCGTACCTAAATTAATTTATTTATTCAAATTCATACATAAAAAGCTACGAAAATCTATTTTATAATACTAAGAAAAATAACAAAATTCTTCTGGAAGAAAAAAAGGTCAAGAATATCAAGGGAACTAATGGGGGAAAAAAACATGTATAGATGGTGGCCTAGAAGTACCAGGTCTCAAATTTTACTACAAAGCAGTAATCAGCAAAATAAGCTGGTATTGGCTGAGAAATAGAAGGGTGCAAAAATAGAATAGATGAGGGGTAACACAAGGAATGGCAAACAAATTAATATTTTTTGTTTGTTTCCAGCCACATAATCTGGGGAACATACATATTACATAAAGTAATTTACAGAGATGTAGAATGAATTTCTCAGTTTCTTTGAATAGGGAAAATCCCAACTAAGGGAACTAGCTAGCATTTCTAGTATAATATTGAATAATAGTGGAGTTAATGGGCATCCTTGCTTCACTCCTGATCTTATTGGATGACTCGTAGCTCATTTTAATTACAGATGATGCTTGCTGATATTTTAAATAGAGGATATATATTATTTTAAGAAATATTCCATTTATTCCAATTTTCTCTAGTGTTTTTAATAGGAATTAGTAATTTATTTTTATAAAAAGCTTTTCCTACATCTATTGAAAATCATGTTTTTATTGATTCTATTATTGATCTGGTCAATTATGCTGAAAGTGTTCTGAATATTGATCCATCTTTGCATTCTTGGTATAAAACTCATTTGTTTATAATTCATGATCCTTGTGATATATTGCTGAAATTCCCTAACTAGTCTTTTATATGAGTATGTTTGCAACAATATTCATTAGGGAGATTGATCTTTTATTTTCTTTCTCTATTTTTATCTCTTTCTGGTTTAGATGTCAACATCATATTTGTGTCATAAAAATAATTTTATAGAAATCTTTTTAAGCTTTTTTTTTTTTACAAATAGTTTATATAATATTGGAACAAATCATTCTTTAAGTGTTTGGTAAGAATAACTTAAATCCATATAACCCTGAGATTTTCATCCTAGCGAATTTTTTGGATAACTTATTGAATTTCATATTTTGAGATGATGATGAACATTTTCTATTTCTTCTTTCAATCTTGGCAATTTAGAATTTGAAAAAGATATTTAATTTAAATTGTTAGATTCATGTGCATGTAACTGAGCAAAATAACTCCTAACATTTGCTTTATTTTCCCATTCATTGTGTGTAAAATTTTATTTTTCCCCAATCACATAAAAATTAAATCTTTTTCATTTGAGCCAAATTCCTACCATCTCCCTCTTCCTTCTTTCCACCTTCCTTTATATGGCAAGAAATCTGATATAGATTGTAAATGCATAATAGTATAAAATATCTTTCCATATTAGTTCCTTTGTGTAAAAGAATAAATTCAAAGTGTAATATAGTACGTCTCATTCTGCATTAAGACTCTATGAATTCTTTTCTGAAGGCAGATGATTTTTTGCATCATGAGTCCTTGAGGATAATATTGGATCACTGTATTGCTAAGCAATAAAAGCTAAGTTATTCATATATGCTCATCATATACTATTGCTTTTATCCTGGATAAAATTCTCCTGGTTATGCTCACTTCACTTAGCATCAGTTCAAGTAGATCTCTCCATGATTTTCCAAAATCATCCTATCATTTCTTTTAGCACAGTAGTATTGCATAACAATTATGTACCACAACTTATTTTTCCATTTCCCAATTAATGGACTTTGCCTCAATTTCTAATTCTTTGACACAACACAAAGAGCTACTAAAAGTTTTGTACAAACAAATCATTTTCCATTTTTACAGTTTCTTTGTAAAATAAAACTAGTAGTGATAATTCTGAATTAAAGGGTATAGACAGTTTTAAAGTCCTTTGGGCATAGTTCAAAAGTGCTTTCCAGAATTGTGGCATTAAGTCCACCAACAGAGCATTAGTGTTGTAATTTTACCATATCCTCTAAAATATCTAATGTCTTTCTTTTTGTAATAGTGGCTACTCTGATAGGTGTGGGTTAGTAGCTCAGTTATGTTAATTTTTTTTCTCAAAACAAGAGGTATTTAGAGATCCTCCCATTTGATTATATAAGACCTTGATTTCTTAATCTTAAATATCTTTGACAAATTACTAAATAGAAAATCATTTATATTCTTATAAATATGACTCACTTTTCTATATATTTGAAAAATATGTTCATTTTTTAGATAAACTTGCTTTAATTACCTTGAGCTTTCTCCTTTTCATCTAATTTGTTTGCACTGATTTTTTGTGCAAAAAGTTTTTTATAAGTTAAATATGATAAAAGGTAGCAATTTTAAATATTATAATGCTTTCTACTTTATCCCTTTGCCTCTAGTCTATGTGTGTCTCTGTGCTTTAAATGAATTTATGGTAAATAGCTTATTATAGCATTCAAGTTTTTAATCTATTCTGTTATCTGCTTCCATTTTATGGATGAATTCATTGCATTTACATTTATAGGTATGAAAATGAACTGGGTATCCCCCCCTTCTCTCTCTTTTGTAGTCTTCCTTTCTCTTTCATTATGTCTCTTCTTTGTTGTGCTTTGCTTCTAACCACAATCTCTTCCAAACCATTGTCTCTTCTGAAAGTCCTCCCTCTCTCTTCTCTTTTATGTATCCCTTTTTCTCTTTTGTCTGATATGAATTTCTTT
Source organism: Monodelphis domestica (assembly GCF_027887165.1). NCBI lineage: Eukaryota > Metazoa > Chordata > Mammalia > Didelphimorphia > Didelphidae > Monodelphis > Monodelphis domestica. The sequence continues at coordinate 172,654,586 of NC_077234.1, forward strand.
TTATAACTACATATTATTCCCTCTTTGAGTCAAATTCAATGAGAATAAGTTTCAAGTGTGGCTTGCCACTACATTGCCACCAATCTTCTTATCCTTTGTAAAAGATATTTTGAGTCTTTTTTTCCTACTTTTTGTTAAACATTTCTCAATTACATGTAAATTTTTGTCATTTATTTTTAAAAATTTTAGCCCCAAATTATCTTCCTCCCTCCTATCCCTCACTCAACTGAGAAGGTGAGGATTTTTATTTCAATTATACATGTGATGTCATACATTCCACATTAGCCATTTTGCAAAAAAAAAAAAACAACAACAACATAAAATCTAAAAAATAAAAATAAAAAATGCTTTTTTCTGTATACAGAGTTCTTCAGTTTTATCTCTAGAAATGGATAGCACTTTTCACCATAGGTCTCTATGAATTGTCTTGGATCATTGTCTTGATCAGAGTAGCTAAGCCTCTCCCAGTTCATCATCTTTAAAATATTTCTGTTATTGTGATTTCCTACTTGTTCTCATTTTTATCTTGCATGAGTTCATATAAGTATATATAAGACTTTTTCTGGAACAATTCTGTTCATAATTTCTTCTTTTTTTTTCTTTTTTTCCTGCTTGTCATTTCTTATAAAACAGTAGTATTTTTTCTAACTTTAATTAAAGGTAGTAGATTTTGTTCCAGCCCTTTACTTTTAACTTTTATTCAGTTTATGTCTCCCTGCTTTAAATATTTTTTCTCTAGACAGCATCTTGTGGGATTCTGGCTTTTAATATACTTTAGTATCCTATTTTGTTTTTTGTGTAAATTCATACCATTCACATTCAGAATAATGATTTTAATTCTTTCAATAAAAAAGCTGTTAAGTCTTGTGTAATCCTGATTGTGGTTCCATGATATTTGATTTTTTCTTGCTGTTTGCACTATTTTCTCCTCAGCCTGTGAATTTAGAAATTTGTCTACAATAGTCCTGGGAAGTTTTTAATTTGAAATAAGATTATGAAAATGATGGATTCTTTTAATTTTTAGTTCTCATTCTTGTTCAAAGTTTATTCAGGGCAGTTTCCTGTGGTCTTTAAAATTATTAATCAATAACTAAATATTATATTTTATGGATTTTTATTAATAATAAATAAAGCAAAATAATTACCTGACTTCAGCCTGGTTGCAGGTTCAAAAGAGAGAGGAGTTACTGCCACTTAAATACAATCACCCAAACATGATGATGCAAGAAAATGGAATTTTGGGAAAGTCTAAGGGACTTCTTGGGGATGAAGTCCAAAAGCTCAAAATCTCCATTTATACATATTCACCACCATGTGATCCTATGGGGAAACCAGTTTCCCCCAAAGGATGATGGAAAAAAAAAACAATCAACTGAAAGATTGCAATAATTTGTGGATAAAAGGAAAAGAGAATAAAACCAATGATTACTACATTGACAAAAAGCCAATTTGGGGAAGGTCCCCTTTGGCATAATAGTATACATTCAAAACAAAATTATTTCAACCACCCATAGTTCAAGTCACAACCCAAAGTTCACTATGGATCTTCTGGTGCAACATGTGGTCTCTGCAGGCATCTATCTTCATGGGGCCTTCTGGATTTTGGGAGGTAGCAAGTTTCTTATCCTAAAATTGCTCAAATTTGAATCAAAGTTCACAACAATAATTTGGCCCCCCCGAGGTGAATAATAATAACCACAGGGATCACTCATGGATGCATGGTTGAGTTATGAGGTATATGAATCAATTTGCAAAAGAAAATCAAAAACATGAAAAAATCCAAATAAAAGAGAAAAATTACTTTTAGATATAATACAAAATGTAATAGCCTTATGTCTAAAAGAATCTAAGTAAAGGATAAACAAATCTATTACAGGTCCTTGGATCAGGGCCCAATTAAAATTATTTAAACAATAATGCATTTACCCAATCAGTAGCCAAGACTACAGAAAGTTTGCCACACTATGAAAGACAGAAAAGGGACTAAATTATAGGAGCCAGGTAGGAGCCAAATTTGAGATTCTTGGTAGAATGTGGGACAAGGAAGACTTGCCTTTAACACATGTTAAACAGCCACAACCTCGAACCCTGCCAAAAGTTCAAGTTTTCTTGTCTTGGTTCAAAAGTACATCAATCCTAATGGGATTAGTTGGTCTCTTTGATCTTGTGCTCTTTTGGCACTCTGTAGTTTAGCTTTGTGCTTCTTTGGTACCGTGTAATGGATCTTTTTGCATTATCTTATCCTGGAACCAGACAGAATAATTAAGCAAAATCCCATAACTTTTTTAAACAATCAATGGCCTCATTTTTATATTCGAGAGCTTTTTGGGTATGCATTAATATTAGCTTGTCGTAATACAGCATGTTGTAATACTTGGGTGAAGTATAGGTTGAATAGTACTGGAGCAAGGACACAGCCTTGTTTCTTTTTTTTAGGTAACCTCTTCTAGTTCTATTTTCAGGGTCAGTTGTTTTTCCATTAATGCATTTCAGGTGTTTTCTAGTTTTTTTTTCCCATTCTTTTGGATTTGTTTTATTGTCTCCTGATGTCTTATGGAGTGATTAGCTTCCATTGGTCCAATTCTAACTTTTAGTGAGTTCTCTTCTCCCTTGATCTTTTATATTTCATTTTTAGGAAATTATTTTCTTATTTCAGATTTTGTACTTACTATTTTAGCAAGTTGTATTCTTCAGTAAATTTTTGTTGTAAGTCATTGACTCATTTCCTTTCTCAATTTTTGTTTTATCTGCCATATGTTTTGTGATTCTCTTTTGGAGCTCTTTCAGGCATTCATTTTTATGCTGAAATCTTTTCATATTTTCTTTTGAGGCTTCACAAATTTCTGTTTGGGCATTTCTCTCTTCTTCTGAGCCTCAAATTTGGTCCTTACTATTGCTGAAATAGTTTTACAGATTCAGGCTTTTTCTTTGTATTTTGCTCACTTTGAGGGGCTTCTTTTCTGACCTTTCCTATATGTAGAATCTCAACTCTACTCCTGAAGTAGAGGGAGTAGGCTTGAACTTCTTTGTGGTCTATTTAGGTGCCTGTGGTCCACTCAGTTTCCTCCTGGATTCTGGAGGGTGACCTGACTGGCCTGCTGTTAGGAGGCTTGCAGATGTTCAGTTCAAGAAGTATGTCTTCCTCTGGATCATGTCTCACTGTCAAAGTAACTAGACCTTTATAATCTGTTTTCTTCCCAATGCTGTCTGCATTGGGACTCACACAACCATATTATGGCTATACTTTTTCGGGTCATCCTCCTTCCATTGTTGCTTGCACATTATGACATGTGTTTCTACTCTCCTCCACTGTTGCTGGAATGAACCCAACTTTGCTCATCATCTTGCCACTTGTGTTAGGCTACACCTGAGTTCTGTCCTGCCATGCTATACCATGTCTTCCTCTCCAATTCCAATTATTGTCCCTCTATGTTCTCCTAGTCTGGAGATCTACTTCACCCTTTATTTTGTTTGTTGTTTGGGTGAAGGAAGTTGGAATATTCTGAGAATCCCTTATACTTCTACATTAGCTCCTAGATGCATGAAGGTGTCATTTCAAATCTAGCCTCTGAAATTTACTAGTTATTTGTCCCAGGACAAGTCATTTAACTCTACTTATCTGTTTCTTCAACTGTAAAAGTGAGTAAAATAATAGCACCTACCTCACAATATTGTGAGCATCAGATGATATAACATTTGTAAAAAATGTTGAGTATAGTTTCATGCACATAGTAGTTACTATATAAATGCTTATTTCTTCTTTATGCACAACTATTAAAATGCTGACTTGTTGAACTATTATCAGTTACTTATTCACTCTCTTTTCTTCAAGACAATAATTGTTCCACAATTATATCTATCACATGTCAGATACTTGCAGTAGAATGCTATGGTGCTCTGATAGGCTGCGAGATAAAAGCTACTTATGTTGATTCCTCTGGGTGAGAAATAAGTTCATCCTACACTGGATGGTTAACAATTTGACTTTTGCCAGCCTAATTCTTTTGTCATCAAATACTTAAACAAAAAAGCCAATCTTAGATAACAAGCAAACATTTATCAAAACAACAACAACAACAACTATAAAACAGAAATTGAGGAGAAGCAAACATATTAGTTTAAGTGTTAAACTTAACTTAATAAAAGCCACTGAAATTTGGGAGTATGATGAAATATCAGATCAACCAAGGGGCAATATTAGTCAATAATTCCATGCCCAGTAGTTTCTGGAAATCAAGACATAGTACTCAGAAGCACCTTGTAATTTTGCTTTGGGGGCTTTAAGACTATGGTTCTGTAAGATTCCTGTCAAATATCAGCTTTTAGAAAATATACTTTCTCTCTCTCTTCTCCCCTTCTCCTTTTTTCTCCTTTGCCTCCATCTTTACTTCCCAAAGTCACATTTCTATGTAATTGACTCATAGAATCATATGTAGATGAACAATCAAGGGCAAATCCCCCAGTCATGGGGTTCATATTCCAAAGGTATGCTGAGGTGACTCAACATAGTAATTAAAATAGTCAGATACAGTGCATAAGGGCAGAGTTTTAAGAGTCAATTACAAGTTGCTTTGAAGGATTTAAGAGTTAAAAGCAAAAAAAAAAAAACAAAACAAACCTAAGAGAGTAATTCCCTACAGGAAAAAGGGAAATAGCATGGGTCAACTTAAAGAGACAGGAGTGATAAAGAGAAAATTGAATAAACTGTGCATAATTTCTTCCACAAAACAGACAGATGAAGGTAAAACTATGGAACTATGGGGGAAAATAAACCAGAAAGGGAAATGGAACAACACTTTAAATACTTCATTCCAATTCCCTAGGATGGCAGAAACTGTGAGAAAAAGAATGGATTTTTACAAAATGAGTTAAAGAAACCTGTTGAGAATCATGGGAATTGAACAAACTATATCAATATTAAGCAATCTATTTCTTTAATCAAACAATTAGTAAGAAATTTTTTATTTATCTTGATCATTTATCATTAAAACATGAATAAAATATAAAGTATTTCACTGAATGTAGGCATGCATTCTCATGTTTCCCTTACTCACATAAATGATCAGAAAAAGAAATGGAATTATTTTATTGTACCCAAGACTCGACACTTGTTTGAAATCACCAGAAATGTCTTTATGTTATGAAGTGACTTTGTTTTGTGTCTGTTAGCTAGACCTTCCTATTCATCTATGTAACTTAGTTGTTTAATCTAACCAGCATCTGTAAGCTAAACAAAGCTTATAGATGAAGAAACTCAAATAATGTAGGTTACATGGGTAATGTTAAATTTTGAGAGAAGTAAACATCAAACACATTTTTGCACTTTCCTAACATGTGAGGATTTCTTTCAGGGTATATACATTTAAGAAACAGATATCTTTATAAGTATTTCAAGTAAAATTGTTCAGAATTGAAAAAGAGAACAACTACAGTTACTTAACAGATGCTTGCTGTTAATTATTTTATAGCATTTTACACTTAAAACAGAAGTAAAGTCAATTGGTGTCCATAACTGTGGTAAAATTTTCTGGAGCCTACTATAAACAAAATATTTAGCTCCTCTTAAGGCTCTTTCTCATTAGGCAGTGTGAAGGGCTAGTTTCCTTTTGAACTGCCTAAAATTAAAGCAATTAATTATATCACAGGGCTGGAATGATTTTACCATCACTGACTGCTTTGAAGGGGAATATTAAAAATGTGCGAACTTTAGGAACATGGCAGTTTTTAATTCTCACTTCAGCCACCTACTGTGTTTCCTCAAAGCTCAGGCAGAGCTTCTTGAACAATACTTTGCCTTACTTTTTCCTTATTTAGTGGAATGTATGACAGGAACGTTTTAATAGAGAGTCCAGAAGATTAATGGAGGATGAGTGCCAAGTAAGAATCACCTGTTCTCATAGTAATTTCATTTAGATAAGAAAAATCTAACCCTACAAAAATTAATGAAAAGTTTATACAATTTCACACTTTAGTTGTTAGCATCTTATTTTTTAAGTGCTTACATTTTGTATTACTTTAGAAAAGTACTGGGAAGAATAGGCAATATTCTATTTGGGGTATGTCTAAGGTAAAATATTAATAGAGCTATTATTAAAAAGATTTAATGTGGTAAACATGGACTTCTAGCATCTTTTCTGAAGTGGATGCTTATGGAATTAGCTATGCATGCCATAATCATGCTTTGAAAAACCCAGACATTATTTTTCATAATAGACATTTTGATCTTTGAACATCTAAGGCAGTTCTTTTTTTTATTTTAACATCAGTAGACATTATTGGCAGAAACATTTGAAAGTTTAACCTTTACATCTAAAAAAAGGTGAGATTTGAAGCATTCTTCACTTGAATGTTTTCAAGTAAATGCTCTTAGTACAAAGATGTGAAAAAAAACCCCAAACAACTTAGCAATTCCTTTTTTCTACAGAAAGGATAAAGAAAATTCTACCTAACACTTCAGGCAATTATACTTGTTTCTTATCTTTCTCCTGAAAAGGCCTCTTGACAGCTTTCATGAACCTGTGTCTTGTGTCTCATCATCCTTTCCTGAGTCTGTATTCCTGTATGTAGTGTGGTTTACTTTTGGTGGACAGGGATCTGTATCAAAGATAGAAGTCATTAAAGTTGTTTCTATCAACTTTTCTTCCTAACAACAAAATGCTCCCCTAAGAAAAGGCACCTTATTTAATTTCAAATGATAGAAACAAAGTTTACTTGTTTACTATCCCTTGACAACTTATTTGATTATAATTGTATTCAAATTTCATAAATATGTATAAAAAGAGCAGTATAAGGAATAAAACATGCAACTTGAACTCAGATGGCTTGCCTCATTTGATTCTTATAAAAACTCCCTGGATATTTAATCATCATATTATTAAATGCCTTTGGTAAAGAAATAATTGAGTTTATTAGATGATTGTAAATGGAAATGACATCCCTGAAGATTCATGAACTATGATATCAGAAAAATATCCACCTTCCTATGAAAGCCTTAATAGTTGCAGTAGCTTCTTTGGATTCAAATGATTTTGTAGTCCAGAAGTTATTTCCTGTTTTGAATGTTTTCAGATCATAATCATCTACTAAATCCTTCTTAAGCACTTTGATCCTTTCTGTTTGACTAAAGTAGCCCAAGCTTCAAATATAATATGAAATTATCTCTAATCTTCTTTCTTTGACTCCATCTACATATATATATATATATATATATATATAAACATTATCTATGTTGTATTGTATTTTTGTTGGTGAATATTTCCCAATTATATATTAATCTGTTTCAGCCATACTCAGGGCTATTGTACATACATAACAGCTCTGCACTAAGTAGTATTAGTATCACAACCCCATGGTGCAGTTTAGGAAAACAAAACATGAAAGAGGTTTAAAGGACATGTCTCAAATCAGGTGGGCAATATTAAACTAGATGATGAATGTGAAAAATGAAATTCAATTTGTGAATTTGACAAAAAAGAATGGAAAACTTTGTTGGCTTTTAAGGCTGAGTATTGTATGAGTACTAAATTAAAACATAGGCATGAAAATTAACATTATTAACATCATTAGCATAATTGCTTGTATAGTTATATATATGCATGTGTACAAATGTATATATGCACATATTACTTTGAATTCAGGATTATATTATATACAATGCGCATATGATACCATAATATAATGTATGTTATAATACTTAGTATATTAGATAATGTATATAATATATTTTGATGTATAATAATAATATAATGTATTATATCTATTAATTACATACATATGTATATGAATGTGTATAACTGAGACAAATCCATTGATGTGGAAGGAACACTATGCTCTGTTTGCCACATTATGATTGTGTACCTTTCAGCCCTTCAGTTTTTTTATCTGCCTTATAAATATATTTTCATTTATATGTTCTTCCATCCCACCCCCATAAGTGTGAACACTTTGAGAGTAGAGGGTACCTTACTTTTATCATTTGTATCCTCATACCTTGCTTAGAACATTGTAAACTCCTAAAAATGCTTTTCCAGTCACATCTCAATTTAAAGAATATACTAAATTTCATAATATGTTATCAATTATATGCAACACTTCATGAGATTTATAGATGTGAGTTTGACAGTGATACCACAGAAACTTCCCTTTAGTTTTAATTTCATAGATGTGTTTCCCATATTAATGGAGAGTCTCAGTTGCCTGTGTGTCAGTTTGAGATTTTTGGTTAAATCAAACCTCAGTCTTCAGGATTTGTATAAGATTTGAATCCAAACCACCAATTTTTACATAGCATCAATCTCAAGCCATAATTCAACACAGCTTTATTTAAAACTCAAACTATGTGGGAAGGAAAAAAAAAACCTATGAACATTTTGGTTAACTTGGCTGTGGAGTCCATTGGCAATGCACATTTCACTGAGCTTTACTTGGGAATAACAAAACATGGGCTCTATCAAAAGAGGTATCATAAAACCTTAAATATCATGTTTATACATAAACATTTTGAGAAATAGATTTAAATTCATATTCTTAGCTATATCTGAATTCAATTCACATTCTCTAGTGGCTTTTTTTCCTTTCTTTTTTTCTTTATAACCACAATTTGAGTGCTAGTCACATGTCTCAATGGTCACATCTGTTTTGAAATGTCTGTCCAACCACAGACTTAGTACTCCTGACTCAGCCCCTCAACCTTTTGAGAAAGATAAACTAAATGAGATGATGAAAGTGTCAACAGAAAAGATTTACCAGAATTGAGATAAAGGATATGTTCACCAGAAGGATGAGACTAAGATTACATTCACTCTAGCACAATCCTCCAAGCTTGTCTCAATGTTCTAACTGAACAACTTAAAGACTACTAGTCAAACTAATCAGGTTTTCATATATATTACACATTTGGGTGGGATATGAGGAGGACAAAAAATGGAGGTTTGCAGTAGTCTGTTTTCAGGAATAAGATATTGGTAATATAAGAGAAAGATTTTCTTAATGGATTTGGGATCTTTTCTATCTTTTATTCTATTATTGGATCTGGGTATATGGAGTCAAAGAGAGAACATTAGAGATAATTTCATATTATATGTGAAGCTTGGGCTTTAGTCAAACAGAAAGGATCAAAGTGCTTAAGAAGGATTTAGTAGATGATTATGATCTGAAAACATTCAAAACAGGAAATAACTTCTGGATTACAAAATCATTTGAATCCAGAGAAGCTACTACAACTATTAAGGCTTTCATAGGAAGGCAGATATTTTTCTGATATGATAGTTCATGAATCTTGACGGATGTCGTTTCCCTTCATAATCATCTAATAAACTCAATTATTTCTTTACCAAAGGCATTTAATAATATGATGATTAAATATCCAGGGAAATAATAGATTTGAAGCATATATCCCTCGTTGCCCAGGATCTGAGTATAATCTTTGACAAATACACATAGATACTCTGGGAGAAAGAGGGGGCACAAACTTATAATGCAGTAGTAATAAGAATTCTGAAATTTAAAGGGCCTCAAGATTTTAACTTTCTTTAGAATTTAGGACCGGATGAAGTTCTTCACAGACAATGACATGTATTGGAGATGAAAGAATGACTACAAAGATTGTCTCATCAAGATTGTCACATGCTGAACTTTCGGGTAATCATGGCGACCAGCTAAACGTGGCTTACTCACTCTCCCAGACACACACCGACATACACCGACAAGGATCACCCCAAAAGACAATAAGAATCTATATCAGAGGAGTGGAGGATCTGTTGAATGGGGACCAGAAGTGAAGGTGCATGGGATCGAGGTTTTACCAGCATTTAATAGGGGGAAAGGGCTTCCACCCAAACACAAAAATGAGAGGATCCAGCCTGCCCCACCCGCACCTATAGGGGAAGACCCAGGGCCAGCGCACAGCAAGAAGAATGAGCAAGGGGTACCTCTAAGGGGTGGGAGAGGGCACCTCTGAACCCTTGGAAGCTGACTAGGACAGCAGGGGGACCCCCTCCCGAAGGGAGCTAGGCAAAAGACCTCGAGACATGAGAGAGCACAGTCTTCAGGTGCCCAGAGCTAGTGAGCCTTCTGGAGCCAGGGAGTAAGATTGGAACCCCTCTGGTACAAAGAGGGAGCATTTTGGGGGGTCCTGGGGAATTGACCATCTCTGCTGGGGATGCACCCCCAAAAGTAGCTAAACCAGAAAACCAGGTGGGCAAGAAAGCAAAGACACTAAGCACCCCCTGGAGGGAGGTACCAAGAAAAGCCACAAAGGACTGAGGAAAATAGAGAACCTGCTCATTAACTCCATACACCCACACAAAAAAAACCCTGCTCAGCAGACTCTGATTTCTGACTAAAGAGGGAACTGAAAACATCCAGGGAAAACATGGCTAATGGTGCACAGGACCCTCAAAGTCCCTCTAAGAAATCAAAGAAGAAAGCTATCACCATCGAAAAATTTTATGGAGAAAAAACACAACCTACAGAGAAAATACTGGATGAAATTCAAACAAAGGCAAAACTGAAAAAAAAAAATGAAAATTGTCCACAAGCCCTGGAAGAGTCTCAAATGGAGATTATCATCAGAAAGATGGAAGCCCTCTGGAAAGAGAAGTGGGAAATGGTTCAAAAATAAAACCAACAAATTATATTAAAGAACCAAAAAGTTACAGCTGAATGCCAAAATATCAAAGGAGAAAATCAAACCTTAAAGACCATAATTGAGAAACTTGAAACCTATGATCTTGCAAAACAGCAAGAATTCATAAAGCAAAGTAAAAAAAAAATTAATGAATTATAAAAAAAAAATAATATCTCAATGACAAGGTGACAGACCTGGAAAACAGAGGAAGGAGAGACAATCTGACAATTATTGGTCTACCTAAAAAGCCAGAAATAAACACTAATCTTGATATCATAATACATGATATCATCAAAGTAAACTGCCCAGAGATTCTAGAACAAGGGGACAAAATATGCCTTGAAAGAGTTCACAGAATACCCTCTACACTAAATCCCCAAAAGTCAACTCCGAAGAATTTAATTGCCAAATTCCAAAGCTTTCAAGCAAAATAAAAAATCTTACAAGAAGCCAGAAAAAGACAAATTAGATATAAAGGAATGCCAGTCAGGGTCACACAAGGCCTTACAATGTCCACACTGAACAACCGTAAGGCATGGAATATTCAGAAAGGCAAGAGAGCTGGGTCTTCAACCAAGAATCAGCTATCCATCAAAACTGACTGTATACTTCCAGAGGAAAGCATGGACATTCAACAAAATAGATTTCCAAGTATACATAAAGAAAAGACCAGAGCTCTGTGGAAAGTTTAATATCCAAACACAAAGAACAAGAGAAACATGAAAAGGTAAATATGAAGGAAAGGGAAAAGGAGAAAAATATTATCTTTTTCTTTTATCCAAACTCACTTCTATAAGGACAACATTTATATCAAATTATATATATATATATATATATATATATATATATATATATATATATATATAATTATTATTATTATTATGTGGGGAAAAGGTAATGGGTAACTCTCAAAAATTGTATGAATCATTGAATCATTAAAGTAGTTAGAAGAATCACACACAGGGAAAGATTGGGGTATAAAGAAGATATGGAGAAAGGGGGGGGGAGAAAAAAAGGGAGGGGTTATTGTTATGGTACTAAGATATACTTCAAGAAATAGAAAAAAACTAAATAGAATAATCATTGTTACACAAAGATACACATGGGAAAGGGAGGGGATGAATTCTCTTATAAGAAGGATAGGAAGAGAGTGAGAATTGGTAATACTTAAACCTTACTATCAGTGAAATCAACTCTGAGAGGGAAGAACATCTAGATCTGTTGGAATCATGAATTCTATCTTATCCAACAGGGTAAGAGAGAAGGGGAAATTAAGGAGGGGGAGGGGGGAGTTTTAAAAGGGAGGGAAGGAGAGGGGGAGGGGCATGGAACAAAAAAGGAGGGGCTAGAAAAGGAAGCATATCAAGGGAGAGGACTAGAGAGACTGATCTAAAGTAAATCACTGCTATAAAAGGTTATAGTTAAGAAGAAAGGTCAGAATTAGGGTAAGATATCAAAATGCCAGGGAATCCACAAGTGACAATAATAACTTTGAACATAAATGGGATGAACTCACCCATAAAACATAGACTAATTCATGAATGGATTAGAATCCCAAACCCTACTGTATGTTGTCTTCATGAAACACACATGAGGCAGATAGATACTCACAAGGTCAGGATTAAAGGATGGAGTAAGACCTTTTGGGCCTCAACTAATAGAAAGATGGCAGGAGTTCCAATAATGATATCTGACAAAACCAAAGCAAAATAAATATATTCTGTAAAAAGGGAGTATAGACAATGAGGAAATATCACTAATCAACATGTGTAAACCTTAAAATTCCTTAGACTTATAAATGTTGGAAATTTCACAATTGGGAAATTTTATACTTGGAAAATTTCTTAGTGATAGTCTATTGGAATGTGAACTCCATTGGCATGGGAGGTTCCTCCTCCTCCCTTCTTAAGATTACTTTAGGACAGAAACCTTTTGCTGAACAATGGAAAGGACTTTGACCTATGCTTAAGCATAGAACAGGAATTTCTTTGAATCATGATTGATTTTAGAATTGATACAATGGAGATACTTGGAATCAATCTCCACCCTACTCAGTCCTAACAGGATTGAGGAAGGGCTGCAGCATAGATCAAAATTTAATTATTCCAATCTCTACCCTACTCAGGTTAACAGGATTTAGGAAGGGCTGTAGCAAAGGATCAAAGATTTAATTATTTGAAAATATCACCTTCAACAGACATGTGCAAAGCCAGAGACCTCTGGGCGGTCCTGGGTTAAGCTAGAGCCTCCATTGGCACAGGGAAATTGATGGACAGTGATTGGTAGATGTGAGAACTGAGGGGAGGGAACTTGGATGGTTTCCTTAAAGATAGGGGGGTCTGAAGACTCAGGGTGGTGGTTGAGGAGTTTGTCTGAGTGGTTGGAGTGTGCTCTGAGAAGCTTGCTCTGAAGGAAGCTGAAGGTGGGGGCCTCTGAGACTGTTTCTCCATTTTGGTCACGTGAGTAATAGGGACTGATCTCTTTTCTTTGCCCCAGCTATCTAAGGGCTTGGGCCTTTTGGCCCAGCCTAAACAGACGGGGTATTTAAGCCCTATTCCCTTCTCTCCCCTTTCTCTCTCTCTCTCTCTCTCTATCTCTAATTCCTTTCTTCCTCCTGTTTGTAATTAAACTCCATAAAAGGTTGACTGCTGACTTGAGTTTTCATTTAGGAATTACATAGCTGAATTCCTTGGCGACCTTAAATTAATATATACCAGTCTTTTAAAGTGATTTCCTTGTCACACATGTATGCACTGAATGGTATAGCACCCAATTTTTTAATAGAGAAACTAGAAGAATTGAAGGAGGAAATAAACAGTAAAACCATATTAGTGGAAGAACTAAACCAACCACTATCAAATTTAGATGAATCAAATAAAAAAATTAATGAGAAAGAGGTAAAAGACATTAATGAAATCTTAGAAAAATTAGAGTCAATAGACGTATAGAGAAAAATAAATAGGGACAGAAAGGAATAAACCTTCTCAGCACCACATGGCACATTCACAAAGATTGACCATACACTAGGTCACAGAAAGATGGCATACAAATGCAGAAAAGCAGAAATAATAAATACAACCTTTTCAGATCATAAGGCAATAAAAATAATGATCAGTAGGGGTACATGGAGGGCAAAATCAAAAACTAATTGGAAATTAAATAATATGATACCACAAAATCAGTTAGTTAGAGAACAAATCATAGAAACAATTAATAATTTCATTGAGGAAAATTACAATGGTGAGACATCCTTTCAAACCTTATGGGATGCAGCCAAAGCAGTTCTCAGAGGAAAATTCATATCCCTGAGAACATATATTAAAAAAAATTAGGGAGGGCAGAGAACAATGAATTGGAAATGCAAATAAAATAAAACTTGAAAGCAAACAAATTAAAAACCCCCAGAAGAAAACCAAACTAGAGATCCCAAAAACTAAGGGAGAAATTAATAAAATCAAAAGTGATAGAACTATTGAACTAATAAATAAGACAAGAAGCTGGTACTTTAAAAAAACAAAATAGACAAAGTACTGGTCAATCAAACTTAAAAAAGTAAAGAAGAAAAGCAAATTAACAGCATCAAAGATGAAAAGGGGTACTTCACCTCCAAAGAAGAGGAAATTAAGGCAATCATTAAATGCTACTTTGCCCAATTATATGGCAATAAATATACCAATCTAGGCAATATGGATGAATATTTACAAAAATATAAATTACCTAGACTAACAGAAGAAGAAATAGAATTCTTAAATAATCCCATATTAGAAAAAGAAATCCAACAGGCCATCAAAGAACTCCCTAAGAAAAAATCCCCATGGCCTGATGGATTCACAAGTGAATTCTGTCAAGCATTCAAAGCTAATCCCAATATTATACACACTCTTTGACATAATAAGCAAAGAGGAAGTTCTACCAAATTCCTTTTATGACACAAAAATGGTACTGGGTGCAGCTGGGTAGCTCAGTGGATTGAGAGCCAGGACTAGAGAAGGGAGTTCCTTGCTTCAAATCTGGCCTCAGCCACTTCCTAGCTGTGTGACCTGGGCAAGTCACTTGACCCCCATTGCCTAGCCTTTACCACTCTTCTGCCTTGGAGCCAATACACAGTATTGACTCCAAGACAGAAGGTAAGGGTTTTGAAAAAAAACATAGACCAATCTCCCTAATGAATATAGATGCTAAAATCTTAAATAGGATACTCATAAAAAGACTCCTGCTAGTGATCAAGAGGGTTATTCATTATAATCAAGTAGCATTTATACCAGGAATGGAGGGCTGGTTCAATATTAGGAAAAACATCCACATAATTGACCATATCAACTAGCAAACCAACAAAAATCATATGATTATCTAAATAGATGCAGAAAAAGCCTTTGATAAAATACAACACCCATTCCTACATTCCTATTAAAAACACTAGAAAGCATAGGAAGTGAAGGGTCTTTCCTAAAAACAATAAACAGTACATATGTATAAGACCATCAGCAAACATCATCTGGTTTGGGGGTAAACTAGATGCATTCCCAATAAGATCAGGAGTGAAACAATGATGCCCATTATCACCTCTATTATTTAACATTGTACTAGAAACACTAGAAGTAGCAATTAGAGAAGAAAAAGAAATTTAAGGTATTAAATTTGGCAGTGAGGAGATCAAGTTATCACTCTTTGCAGGTGATATGATGGTTTATTTAACAAATCTTGTAGAATCAACCAAAAAGCTAGTCAAAATCTATTCAACTACCCGAATCTTTGATACTGAATTAGAAAAAAAACATAACAAAGTTCATTTGGAAGAACAAAAGATCAAGGATTTTCAGGGAAATCATGAAAAAATGCAAAGGAAGGAGGACGTGTATTCCCAGATCTCAAACTATACTATAAAGCAGTGGTTATCAAAACAATTTGGTACTGGCTAAGAGACAGAAAGGAGGATCAGTGGAATAGACTTGGGGTAAATGACCTTAGCAAGACAGTCTATGATAAGCCCAAAGATCCCAGCTTCTGGGACCAAAACCCACTATTTGATAAAAACTGCTGGGAAAATTGGAAGACAGTATGGAAGAGATTAGGTATGGATCAACATCTCACACCCTACACCAAGATAAAACTCAGAATGGGTGAATGACATTAATATAAAAAATGAAACTATAAGCAAATTAGGCAAACACAGAATAGTATACTTGTTAGATCTTTGGGAAAGGAAAGACTTTAAAAACAAGGAAGAGCTAGAAAAAAGCACAATATGTTAAATCAATAATTTTGATTACATGTAATTAAAAAGTTTTTGTACAAACAAAACTATTGCATCCAAAATTAGAAGGGAAGCAACACATTGGGAAAAAATCTTCATTACAAAAACCTCTCACAAAGGTCTAATTATTCATATGTATAAAGAGCCAAACCAATTGTACAAAAGATCAAGTCATTCTCCAGTTGATAAATTGGCAAGGGAGAGGAATAGGCAATTTTCAGATAAAGAAATTAAAACTATTAATAAGTACATGAAAAAGTGTTCTAAATATCTTATAATCAGAGAAATGCAAATCAAAACAACTCTGAGGTATCACCTCACACCTAGCAGATTGGCTAACATGACAGAAAAGGAAAATAATGAATGCTGGAGGGGATGTGGTAAAGTAGGGACATTAATTCATTGCTGGTAGAGTTTTGAATTGATTCAACCATTCTGGAGGGCAATTTGGAACTATGCCCAAAGGGCGATAAAAGAATGTCTACCCTTTGATCCAGCCAGAGCACTGCTGGGTATGTACCCCAAAGAGATAATAAGGAAAAAGACTTGTACAAGAATATTCATAGCTGCGCTCTTTGTGGTCGCATAAAACTGTAAAATGAAGGGATGCTCATCAATTGGGGAATGGCTGAACAAATTGTAGTATATGTTGTTGATGGAATACTATTATGCTCAAAGGAATAATAAAGTGGAAGAATTCCATGGGGACTGGAACAAACTCCAGGAATTGATGCAGAGTGAGAGGAGCAGAACCAGGAAAAAAATGTACTCAGAGACTGATACACTGTGGTACAATTGAATGTAATGGACTTCTCTATTAGTAGCAATGCAGTGATCCTGAACAACTTGGAGGAATATATAAGAAAAACCAATATCCACACCCATAGTAAAGTCTGTGGGAGCAAAAACACCAAAGAAAAACAACTGGTTGAATACATAGGTCGAAGAGATATGGTTGGTGATGTAGACTAAATGAACATCCAAGTGTAAGCAACAACATGGAAATGGGTTCTGATCAAGGACACAAGTAATACCCAATGAAATTGCACATTGGCTGCATGAAGGGGGGTTGGAGCAGAGGGAGTTAAATAATGTGATTATTGTATCCAAAGAATAATGTTCTAAATTGACTAAATAAACTAATACAAATGGGGAAAAAAGAATCTACAGAATAGAATAGAACATTTATTAATATTTTTAAACAATATTTACTTTGCATAATTGCCCCCTTTAAGCTAGAGAATAAATAATTTAGGATATATTTTTCTATTCTATTTCATTTTCCTCTATTCTACTCATCTCTGTCAGAGGGGATCTACTTAATGTTCTCCAAAAAATTAGGTCCTTCAATAACTAACTTTCTTAAAATGATTTTAATGTAGCAAAAACATGGAAGTTTTTAAATAAATATTTCTTCAATATATGATTTTTCAACTATTAATTATAGTTAATATTATTGAAGTATTTTTGAAATGATATAAATATTTTTCTATTAAATCTTTTTTGATACTAATTTAAACTATTCTATGTATGTTGCTAACAATAATTTAATCAGTCCCCCTAATTCCTACCCTTATTTTACTTCTCTTAATCCCCTCCCCTCATTATTCCCTTCTTAATTTCCTTAGGGTCTTTTTAAACTACCCCACACACTCTCCCTCCCTTTTATTGCCTCTCTCCCCACTAGTCCATTTGTTACTCTTCTACTTATTTATAGGTCACGAATCAATTCTCTGCCCCAGTGTATCTTATTGTTCTTCTTTTTTTGAGATAATTTCAATGCACATAAGATTTAAGTATTTCCTGTATCCAACCTCTTTACTAGTCCAATATATTGGTGATCTTCCCTGCTCCTCCATGGTGTTCTTTATGAAATATAGAATTACCACATTTTTTCTCTTTTCCCATTTCTCTTAGTATTAACCTCTTTTGTTCCTCTAGTTTACTTGACATTTCATCCTATACAATTTGT